>NC_139561.1:49769514-50487433 GCF_965112155.1 Podarcis liolepis | reverse complement strand
CTTCTATCTTTGATATTCTAAAAAATATTGGGTATTTGATGTTAACTTTTGTATGCCTTTTTCAAACTTTAATAAAATCTATGGGTGGGAAAGAAACAACTGTCTTGCATGCAGAAGGTCAGGGGTTAAATCCCTGGCATCTCCAGGTAGGGCTGGGAATGGCCTCTTGTTTGGAACCTTAAGGAGCCAATGCCAGTCACTGCAGGCAATTCTTAGCTAGATGGACCAACTTGGTGTAAAGCCATTTCCTATGTCCCTCCAGGACACAAAGGGGTATTAAGTGCCGCGGACTTGCTGTGTATAGTGTTTCTCTGTGTTCCTCTATTCTGACTTG
Source organism: Podarcis liolepis (assembly GCF_965112155.1). Classification (NCBI taxonomy): domain Eukaryota; kingdom Metazoa; phylum Chordata; class Lepidosauria; order Squamata; family Lacertidae; genus Podarcis; species Podarcis liolepis. The sequence continues at coordinate 50,487,099 of NC_139561.1, read as the reverse complement.
CTGGTTCCAATTCCTAGCTCACCTCTGACAGCTGCTAATGACTTAGCCTTGAGAAAAGGGCAGTGTGCATGTAAGGACTGGCTTCAGAAAAAATGTGCATTTTCATGCAAAGTGCATGCTGTTCAGTCCCTGCTTCCTCCACCACAAGGTCATATAAAACTGTTATGGTGAATGTCTTTTTGCAGTTTAATGAATTGCAGACCAAATCAGATATACATCTAAGCACACCTGCACTTTACCTACACTGTATATTGCTTGCCCTTGAATGCCTAAATTCATAGGCACAGTGAGGATCATCAGGCAAATCCCCATGCCTAATTGTATGACGTGTAAGGAAACCCCAGCCTCCCATCTCTTTCCAGGGAAAGACAACTTGGTTGGGGGGCAACTTAGGGACAAGTGGGAGCAGGAAAACAACTCAATAGCATAAAGGCCATCATGGAAGTCTAGACCCCTTCTATGAGGGGGAAATGAGGGGGTAAACAACAAAATGGAGGCCAAGCTCTTAGTGAGGTGGCCAATATGTGTCTAGGCTGCATCATTTTCAGGTCACATCCACACCATAAATTTATGGGTGTCCTGTTGATTTTGATTGAGTTGATTTCATCAAGTGAGCACACCTGAGATTGCAGCCTCAACTTATTTACAACACCTTCAAGTACCTAACTTTGTCCAAGAACAGGAGGGGCATTGACCTCCTGCCCCCACCCCCCGGCTAGCTTGAATCTTACATCAAATTCATTCTAATATTTATTTCATTGTACATTTGTTTTATTACATTTGTACCACACCTTTCTTCCATCAAGGGACTCAGTATAGCATCACATGTGGTTCCCATGTCTGCCATTCAGGCAATAACCAGGTCTAAACCTGCTTAGCTTCAGAAAGATGCCAATAGCCAACAGCCAGTAACCACTAGAACGTATGGGTCCCCAGATGTTTCTAGAATACAACTCCCATCATCCCTGACCATTGTCTAAGATGGCTCAGCATGATGGGAGTTGTAGAGCAATGACATTTCTGGTCCCTGGGGTGAAGAGCACTGGCCTAGAAGTTGGAATACCAATCTTTTACCATCAGCTTGCCCAAGCGTTGGACCACCTCAGCACAGTTGCTAGACACACACAATGCAGGAAACTAGCAATAACAGCAAACACTGAGTTGCTTCCCCATGAGAAAATGTGTTTGGATTAGCAGGCAGCAGAGAAATGTAGAGATGAGAAAAGACTCAGCTGGGGGAAAAGGGGATTCATTCAGAATGAAGGCAATGCTGGGTCACAGTAACCAAATGCAATCAATGCATGGCTGACAGACAGAAAAAGAACTTCACACCATACAAGAAACCTAATAGGATGCTGAGGCGAGTAGTGTCTTGGAAACCAGCCAGTCTACTACTAAACTGCAGAGTCACAAACATGGGAGAAGAGGGAAGACTGACAGAAAAGAATCACAGAAGGCCAAAATGCTGTTTCCCAGCTCTTAACCTCGTCCACGTATCCATTTCAAAAGGCTGAAGCAATAGGAGCAGAAGGGCTCCCATTCAGCTGTACAGAATGAGGACCACCATAATGGAAAATTAAGGTGATCACCAGCACCATAATAATGGTAAATTAAGGTGGTTATCCTATGCACATTCCCCTGGGAGAAAGCTCCACTGAGCAGTTTTAGATCTGAGTAAATGCCTCAAAGGTTCACCCTGTATGTATACTGGCAATCTGATGCATTCTTACTTGGGAGTAAGACACACTGCACTTAAGCAGGACCTGCTTGTGGGTAAACATGCACAGGGTGGCACCCTTATACTTGACACCAAGCCCCCACTGTACTGCTGGGAAAATGTGCCTAGGACTGGCCTGTAACTTTGCAAAAGTGTCTTGGAGGGGTGAGCACACAAAGAAGCTTCCCATATCCCATCCATTCATTCCCAAGGGCAAGCAAGATCTCTCTCCTGTCCACCCTCAGGCTGATAGGCTACCAAGGCACTTCACAAAATGCTCGCCCAGTGAAACACGGATGCTATCACTAAATACAGAGAAGGGCTTCAGAATATGGATGGCAAGGAGTGTGTGTGGGGGGGAGGGCTGGATGGGGGTCAGAGGCAGAGCCTCTTCTTCTCATGCAGAAGGTCCCAGGTTCAGTGCCTGGCACCTCCATGTAAGACTGGGGAAAACTCTCTGCCTGGAACCTGGACAGCCCCTGCCAGTCAGTGTAGACGTTGCTGCTGAGCTTAGGGGTCTAACTCTGTATAAGGCAGTTTCCTGTCTTCCTAGGAATATGCTTCTGGAGGGATGGGTGGGTGGGTGGGAAGGATGATGACGATGATGATATAAGAGTAAGAATAAGAATAATACTGGACCAGGCTTTGACTCTGATCTTGAGTTCTCCTTCCTGAGGCTCCGGCATCACTTTTTTGGACACCCGCAGCTTGTTCAGTCCCCCGAAGGCAGAGAGCACCACGGCGCGCATCTCCTTCGCGTCCGCGCCTCTCGGGCTGCTGCTGCCGCCGCCGCCTTCGGCTGCCTCCTTCTCGATCATCTGCTCCGTCTCCTCGGCTTTCTCGACTCCTTCCTTGGCCATGGCGCTGCTCGGAGACGAGGAGGGGAAGGGGGAAGGAGGAAGGGCGGACGGATGGACGGACGGAGGGAGAGATGCAGAAGAGCAAAAAGGCAGAGAGGGCGACCTTCCCTTCTCACTCCGGCAGCCTTTCCCTCTCCTGTTGAATGCGAGCGTGGGCTCTGCGTGAGTGTGTGTGCGTGAGCGCGCGCGCGCGTGTGCGCGCGGCGGGATGCTGAAAGATGTATGCAATGGCTGCAGCCGGCTGGAGGAGAGAGCTCGGTCCTACCGCCAGCCTGACCATCGCCAAGCGAGTAGAGGCGCCGCCGCCGTATAAATAAATGGACGCTGCAAATAAATTAATTAATTAACCTTCCCGCCGTCCTTGGAAATTTATTCCCCGCCAACGAGCGTGGAGGTGACGAATGGGCAGGTGTGTAAGCTTATCGGGGCAGGGAGTTGCTCTCTTTTTGTTGCCAAGCTGTAAAGGGCCTATTGCTTATGGCTTGCATTAAATCATCACCATTTTATTATTACTGGGTGGTACTCAATGATACCTGTTAAAGTTAATGCACACAGTCAACTTGGGTTCCTTGATTTCAGAGGGTCTCCCCTGATTAGGAATTACTTGGCGACAACCCATTATTACTATAGTTGGATTTTGGTGGATGCTGTTATTGCTATTGTTGTTAACAACTTCAGGTGCGTTTTGGCAGAGGTTTTCTCCCCCCCCCCTTTTTAAATGTTGCCCTTGTTTTTTATTAATCTTATTATTATTACATATTTCTATACTTTGTGTGCTTTGATGTTTTGAGCTTTGGGGAAAGTAGCTGAAGTGTTTTCAAGACATGCCAATGAGAAGGAGAGACTCCTTAGCTTAGTGGGAGTGGACAGGCTTTAAATGCATAAAGTCCCCAAGAGCCTATTCAATCCTTAGTCTCTCCAGGTAGTGTTGGGGCACATTCTTGTCTGAAACCTTGAGGAACAGCTACCAGTCGGTGGTCAGTCTTGAGCAGGCTTCCCCAACCTCGGCCCTCCAGATGTTTTTGGCCTACAACTCCCATGATCCCTAGCTACGACCAGTGGTCAGGGATGATGGGAATTGTAGTCTCAAACATCTGGAGGGCCGAGGTTGAGGAAGCCTGGTCTTGAGGCCCATGGCCCGACTCAGCTTCCTGCTATGCCACATTTGCTAAGGCTTCTGTAACTTTTACAGCTATGCAGAAGACGGGATTTTAACAGATGTAGTTTCTCTTTGCTCTGAATGACAAGCTACTTCTGCTAAAAGTCGTCTGTAAATATGACGAAAGTGGGGGTGGGTTTAAACAGAGGTTGGATAGGCCATCTGTCAGGGACTCATTAGCTGTGATGTCTGTATTTCAGGGGGTTGAACTAGATGACCTTCAGGGTCCCTTCCCACACAACAAGTCTATGATTCTAGGTCAGAGATGAAGAGTCTCAGCTCTAGGAGGTCAAATCTAGGAGTCTTGGTTGACCACAAACTTGACATGAGCCAACAGTGTGACACGGCAGCTAAAAAAGCCAATGCAATTCTGGGCTGCATCAATAGGAGTATAGCATCTAGATCAAGGGAAGTAATAGTGCCACTGTATTCTGCTCTGGTCAGACCTCACCTGGAGTACTGTGTCCAGTTCTGGGCACCACAATTCAAGAAGGACACTGACAAACTGGAACGTGTCCAGAGGAGGGCAACCAAAATGGTCAAAGGCCTGGAAACGATGCCTTATGAGGAACGGCTAAGGGAGCTGGGCATGTTTAGCCTGGAGAAGAGGAGGTTAAGGGGTGATATGATAGCCATGTTCAAATATATAAAAGGATGTCACATAGAGGAGGGAAAAATGTTGTTTTCTGCTGCTCCAGAGAAGCGGACACGGAGCAATGGAGCCAAACTACAAGAAAGAAGATTCCACCTAAACATTAGGAAGAACTTCCTGACAGTAAGAGCTATTTGACAGTGGAATTTGCTGCCAAGGAGTGTGGTGGAGTCTCCTTCTTTGGAGGTCTTTAAGCAGAGGCTTGACAACCATATGTCAGGAGTGCTCTGATGGTGTTTCCTGCTTGGCAGGGGGTTGGACTTGATGGCCCTTGTGGTCTCTTCCAACTCTATGATTCTATAATTCTATGATTCTATGAAATGCAGCCCTCTGCAGCTCTCCAACTGCTCCTCAGGACTCTTCCCACACCAAACCTCTTATTGGCTCTGCTCCACACCCTCTTCCAGTTTTTCTTTCTTTCTTTATTTGTGACCAGGCTGGAATGTGTCCCTGAACTGTAATAATGCTTGCTTGGACAGAAAGAAAAATGTGTAGAAACTTCTGACCTTTGTCTAGCTAGACAGTTAGCCTTCTGAGCGGTGGCAAGAGTCACATCCATTGTCCCACCCACCTCTATCATGTGGCTCATGGAAGGTTTCCCAACAAAGTACATGGCCTTCAAGCCGGAAAAAGGTTCTCCACCCCTTTACTAGGTTCTCTTAGCCAAGCCACTCCCTCTGAAACTCCCCGCCTACAACATGTGAATAATAATAGTGACCTACAACAATATGATGGGCTGTCAGCAATCATATGAGGCTGTCTGAAGTATTAGACCTGGAACAGCTGCCCTGGTCTCTGGCCTGTTCGTGAAAGTTGTTAGATGGTAAGTGCCAGGGGGTGCTTTGGGTGGTGATCCCACACAGTGCCACACTGGGTAGAAACTATAGAGGCAGATACTGGTGTATATAGCCTACTGTACAGATGGTAGGTGCAGTGGTTAGAATGTAGGACTAAGACTTGGGAGACCAGCGTTCGAATCCCCACTCAGCCACAAAGCTCGCTGGGTGACCTTGGGCCAGTCACTCCCTCTCAGCCTAAGCTACCTCACAGGGTTGCTGAAATAGGGAGGAGAATTATGTATGCCACCTTGAGCTTCTTGAAGGAAAGGTGGGATATAAATGAAATAGATAATTAAATAAAGGTAAAATTCACTTTCATTGTTTTGCTCACTTTTGTCTCTGGCCTTAAATACGCTGGCATATGACCCCCCCCCCCATATTGTCCAGAAAGAAATGCAGCCATCTTCTGCTCTAGAATGTAGGAACTGAACCAAAAGAGTTAAAAGTGGGGAAGTTGATTAATCTAGGCAGCGGCGTAGCTAGCCGATTGGGTGCCCGGGGCAGCATGCGCTCCCTGCAGCTGGGGGCGGGGTGAGTCAAGGTAGGGCGCGCTGCGTGGAGCCTCTGTGTAGCCTCCCCCTCAGCTGTAGGGCAGCTGAGGCAGTGGGCAGACGCAATCCCTGAGCTGCTCAAAAAAGCAGCATGGAGCTTGCAGGGAGTCCGCCCTCCCCCTCAGGAGAGACGTGTGGCTCAGGCATGCTGCAGGCCCTGTGACGTGACACCCAGTGCCCCCCACCTCACGTACCTACGCCTCTGGATTAGGCAGATTCACGGAGCAGAGGGCTGTCGAAGGCTACTAGCCACAAAGGCTGCGCTCTGCCTGCAAAGTTGGAGGCAGAAATGCTTCTGGTTTCTGGAAATCACTTGAGGGGAGAGTGCTCCTGCAGTGGCGTAGGAAGGGGCGTGTGGTGGGTGCGGGAGTTATTTTTTTCAAAACCACATATTTTTGGCATTTTGTCACCCCCCTCAGTGATGACACCGGGGGCGCCCCACACCCACCGCACCCCCCTTCCTATGCCACTGAATCTAGGGCTGGCTAGCTTTTTTTGGGCTGGGGGCTGCATTCGCAGTTAGCCAAAAGTAAGTGCACACACACTCCACCCCTCCCTGCCTCCTCAGCTGATTCATGCCCCAAGGTCATGCAGTGAACTTCATAGCTGGGTTTGGATTTGAACTCAGGTCTCCCCAGTCCTACTCCAGCACTCAAACCACTACACCACATTGCATTGTTTGCACATGTGGCACTCCCTGCATTGCAGAGGGCTGGACTAGATGATCCTTGGAGTCCCTTCCATTCTATGATTCTGCAAATCATCCCTCAGCTCAGTTATGCCACAAATTGCAGGGAAATCACCTTGAAAGTAAATGTATGTATGATAACATGGACTGCAGGGTACTCTGCACATGTGAAGAGACACACTCTCTTTTGGGTTGTTATTCCCAACGATCCATCATTGAGCCTTCATTTTTAAAGAACAGTTTCTGTGGTTCAAATTAAGCCATCTTTATATATGTCTTTCTCCTCTGAACACTCCCTTCCCTTAACTATAGCTACCAGACTAAAAACCTGAAATTACACACCTGTGGACATACTTATCTGAAATTATGCTTTTGAAATGAATGCTGTAGTGGAGGAAAAGCACTCCTGAAATTTTAGCTCATTTGTTCTGTCTGGTCTTTTCTTTTGGGGGCATTTTGCTTCAGGCATGTTGACAACTTCCACTGTCTCAAAGTGTCAACCCACTTAGGTTGGGATTGGGTTCTTTGTGAGCCTCCTGTAACATCCATCCTATCTCCTTCCTAATAGGCACCCTGCGCCAGCAAAAAGAAATAAAGGAGTTGGCGCAATCAGACTGCATCAAACCCTTCCCAGAACAACAGGAACGTTTTCTAATTGAGCAGTTTTTAGTTGGGGGGGGGGGAGGAAATGTAAATCAGGAAATGTGGGAGAAGTCCTCAAATCCTAGGTGCCACTCAGGTGGTCAGGAAAATGGATGGAACATGGGATGCTGCCTCATAGTGAGTCAGAACATTTGCCTGTTAAATCCTGTATTGTCTACACTGACTGGCAGTGACTCAAGCAGGGAACATGCCCAGTGATACCTGGAGAGGCCTGGGGTGGAATCTGGGACCTTCAGCGTGTGAGCCAGTGCTCTGCTACTGAGCTACAGCCCTGCCCTGTGGCTACAGCATTCCCTGACGAAGGACACTGAGCATATGCTCAGAGACACCCTTGTTTTCTTTTTCCTGAAAAAGAAAATGAAAAGCAACCCCCAGACAAATAGTAAGGAAACCCAACTTCACTTTAGATATTATTTGCTTGTTTGTTTATAATATTTCACCACTATGCCCCAGGACATGTTACAACATTAGAATATATACAATTATAAAAACAGCTAAAAGTGTTACAATGATAAAACGTGCAATACCATTCTGAACAGAACAGAGCGGCATATTTTGACACATTAAAAACAAAATAAATACACAGCTGCTCGATAGATTAAGTAGATGGGTCACCTTTTCAAGCCCTGGATCTCCTTGCAAGAAAAAGATTTGCCTGTTTATTTCCCCTATTTAACTGGAAGTAACTTCCCTATGTTTAATTGCCTTAAAGGTAAAGGTAAAGGGACCCCTGACCATTAGGTCCAGTCGTGACCGACTCTGGGGTTGTGGCGCTCATCTCTCTTTATTGGCTGCAGGAGCCGGTGGACAGCCTCTGGGTCATGTGGCCAGCATGACTAAGCTGCTTCTGGCGAACCAGAGCAGCACACGGAAACACTGTTTACCTTACCGCTGGAGCGGTACCTATTTATCTACTTGCACTTTGACGTGCTTTTGAACTGCTAGGTTGGCAGGAGCAGGGACTGAGCAACAGAAGCTCACCCTGTCACGGGGATTCAAACTGCCAACCTTCTGATCGGCAAGTCCTAGGCTCTGTGGTTTAACCCACAGCGCCACCCGCGTCCACTTTTAATTGCCTTACTGTTGGGTAAACATGCTCAGGATTGGAACTTCATTCTTCTGTGAATCTAGTTATGAGACAGATTTGAATGTGTGTTTATATCACTTGATACCTCATGAATTTGCAGTTGTCCATGTCAAATAGCTGCCCCCCCCCCATGAATCAATTGGCTTTTTATGGAGCTATACTGCAGTCAAAACTCAAGACTGTATATTTTCCCACTCATGTATGATATGGTTTTTCTTTTACAATCAAGTCCTAAAGAAGACTGCATTGCATATTAACCATTTTTAGCTTTCTGTGTCAAAATTAAGTATTTCAGAGACTTAGTCACTTTGATGACATGAATATTCACCACATTCCATTTCCACCAGACACTGTGATGCTACTACAGTGGCGTTTTCCTCCTTTGTTTCAGAGATCACACAATGAATGGAATGACATCACAATGCCAGCTCCTCAGTCAGGCTGGGCTACACAATGACATCACTGGTGGCAGTTGAGGGGAAACTGTGAATGAGAGCAAGGGAGGGCAATGTAAATTAATGGTTCATTGTTTTTCAAAGGGGGGGGGGACCTCAAAAAATGTGAATCATTTTGACTCAACCTTAGTCTGAAATTGACTCTGAACAATGTTTAGGAATATATAAGGAGAAACTGCCTTGACTCTTCCACACATCTGCCACATTGCATTGCCTGCTTTTTTCTCTTTCTGGTCCTATGAAACATTATTGCTAACAGATGAAAAATGTTTTTAATTTATGGCATAGCTTGTGCCAGAGTCTCTATCCAGGAAAGCTATTTTTGTCTGTTATTATAATCCACTGTCCGCCACAGTTATCGGTAGGGAGATCAGGTTCAGGGTTTGTTTGTCCTCATTATGAAAAGTGGGTCTGCAAAAGCGAGGAAAGAAAATATCTTAACTGGCACGTCCCTGTATCAAGCAATCTTGTAATTCACAAAGCTCATTCACAATCTGAGATGATTATTTAATTTCCCCCCCTTCTGTCAACTTCAGTGGAGGCTCATCCCCCTCCCCCCCCCCTTATCTGCAGAAGTCAGAGTGAATCATAGATGCAACAAAGCAATTTGCTATTAGAGCTGCTACTAGGAGCTGCATTTTCCCCTTCAGTTGTGAAAAGACATACGAATGTGCTTTGGAAGCATTTGGAACAATGAAAATGGGTTCAATTTTAAATGGAAGAAGAGAAAACCCAGTGCATTCATGTTTGGGGTGAGAAGGCCCCTACCGACTTACGTTTCTGATGGTGCAACCCTATGCATGTTACTCAGACATGCAATCAAAGAGTAAGTGTGCATATAGCCACCGGCTGCAGGTTATGGTCCTTGCCATACAGGCTTGAAGCCTGAATTTGTCAAATAATTCTATTCAGACTCTGAGGCTGAAGTGGGGTGGGTGGGTGTCAAAAGACTGCTGAAGTATCCTGGGTGTCTCCTTCTCCTGAGGTGCCATGCTCTCTCTCCCCCCGCCCCCCAGTCTCCAAAAATGTGCAGGACGAGGAGAGCAGGACAGAGGTGGACAGATGCAGTTTGAGATTGCGTGGGAAACATCTGGGAGAGGAGGAGCCTTAGAAGGGGTGGATGGCAGGGACCTTCAGCCCTGGAAACTGCTCCGCATGGGCAAGACCTGCTGGGAAGTGTTGCCGAGTTGTATGCTTTCTCCTTATATAAAGTGTTAACTTCACTGACAACTGACGCTGCTTCTTCAAGATGGCCTGCATCTGACTCCAGCCCTGACACGTGGCTTAGCATTATGGGCAAACCTTCCCATAAGCTTAACTCCAGCCTTTTTACTGCTAAAAAACCAGTATCTGAAATCATGGTTTGTTACAGGCCTCTGAAACTTGTTGTGTTTTAATTATGGCTTGGTGCTAACTTACCACCCTCCCTTAACCATGGGTTGTTTTAATCCTTCACCCCACATGCTCAGAGACAGGGAGAGAGGTAATTGGGGAGGGAGGGAGATTGTTTGGTTTGTTACAATGTTATGCATTTTGGTGTTTTTATATTGTAAACCGCGCTATGATCCTCGGATGAGGAGCAGTATAGAAATTTAACAATAATATTATTACTGTTATTACTATAAATAAAAATTACAAAAAGCCCTACAGAAGCATGAGGCAAGAGCAGCTGGAAAAGAGGCCAAGCTTTGGAGAACAAACCATGGTTTATTTGTTCATCTGTGGGACAACTCTGGTTTGTTTGCTTAAAAAAAAAGGCTTAGCATTTTGTGTGAACCTGGCTTCATCAGGGGAAATATTCCAGGCAATATTTATTTGGATACATAAGTACTACCTTTCGCCACCATTTTGCAAGAGGAACTGTCTCCAAGTGAAGTAAGACCAGTTGCCATAAGTGGAAATGCAGTATCTGAAAAATGATGATAATGTATAAATTATTTTTGAATTCCTTTGGGAAGGGAAAGGCAAGTTATATAAGGTAATGGGGCTCATTAATTCAAAGCTGCGGAATGACAATTCTAGTTGGGAACGTCAGACAAAAAATATTGGTCCTCATTTGATTCAGTCTCATGACATTATCAAAAATACATACATAGATCTTTAGTCTCATCCTTTTGCCTGGCTTCTCCCAGAGGTTGATGAATAAAGCATGCTCCAGGGAATCATATGAAAAACAACATGTGTGCAAATTGGCTTGCATAACTTTGCTCTGAGCAATGATTTTTATTTATTTCATAGTTTAGTGGTTGGTTGGTGTTTTTGTTTTTTTAAAAAACCCCGTATAAATAAAAAATGAATAAAAAAATTAAATAAGGAAGCCTACTATTAACAACAGAAATTTGTATTGCAGAACAAATATAGGAAATAAACTTTATATAATTCAGTTGTTCAAACATTCATCCGGAAGAATATTCACTCAGAGTAATGAGAAGTGTCTTACTAGCTCCTTATTATGTAGAGGATAAATGGAGGTGAATTCAATTGGAAACTAAGACGCATAACTTGTAGCAGGCGGGGGATCACCAGCCCACATGTCTGCTTGTTTTTTAGAGATAAATTTTGGATTCGGAGAGGAATTTTATTTATTAATAGCAGTATGTGCGTGTGGTTGAGATAAATGCACTCGGGCAAAGAGAGAGATGTATGTGTGATCTCTCTGTGTTAACGCATGAGAGAGAAAGGGAGAAGGAAGGTGGTATGTATGTTTTATGTGGTCTGTGTGAGAGAGGGGAGAGGTAAGTGCATTCATGGTCTGTTGGTATGTGTGGTCTGCTTGATGCAGACATAGGGTGAGATATGTACCATTTCAGAAAGTGTGAATTAGGTAGGTTCACCTTTAAATGCAAACTCAGTAACTATTTCAAACCATGCTCTGGACAAGAACCTTTAGACAAAAATGTTTAAAAAGTAGATGGGCATTGTTTTCAACTTGCAGGATTTAAATCACAATATTCTCTTGCAAGCTCAACACTTGGCGTGAGAGAGAAAAGAATCCCATCTGCTGCGACATGTTGGGTTTACAGGCATCTTTGTGACACACATTTTAAAACATACAGAAGCTCTTATCTTACCAAGACATCTTTCCTCTTTTGCTGTTGCCTGAGGCCTAGATGTCTCTGATAAAATGTGTTAATGCAGAGCTTGCATAAAATGTTTATGTACGTTTGGCAAAATATGTTTATATATTAGGTAAATTATTATATATTATTTATATGTATGTAGGTATTACCGAATGCACTATACTACAAAAATGTTGAAAATACTGCTTGCTTCCAGGAGCAAATGGGGGCTGTGTGCAGAAATGGTAAGAACAATCAAGTTTCCTCTGTAAATTTTGGTGCCAAACACTCACTGAGCATCACCAACTATTTGAGACCTATGTTTAACGTATTATGATATTTTGAGTTGATATTTGGCAGTAATTGATAGTTGACGTGATGATATTTAGCATTTGACACTGAATAATAACAGCAATAATTTTAATGGTGGAATAAAAAGCTCTAAAATCGATATGAACATGTATGTCACACAAAACAGTAAAACACAAACTAAACCATAATATTAATAGAAGTATTAATTAATAAAAAACAGCAACCATTCATCTTCAAGGTAAATAGGAAGCTGTCTTATATCTAGTCAGACAAATGGTTTTAGTTCCGTTCTGCCTACAGTTCTGGCAGCAGCTCTCCAAGATGTCAGGTAGCAGATATTCCCAGCCCTACGTGATGGGGTCTGAAGCTTCTGCATGCAGAAGGTCCTAGGTTGAATCCTCAGCATCTCCAGTTAGGGATATGAGAGACCCCTGTCCAAAACCCTGGAAAGCTGCTACCAAACAATGTTGACAATGCTGAGCTTTATGGACCAATAATCTGATGCAGTATGAGTCAAGTTCTTAGGTTGCTAAAATGTCTTGTAAGAAGACCCACAACAAATTTTAAAAGGAACGATCGAAGAGTCTTGTGTCACATTAAAAGACCAACAAATTTATTGAGGCATACTTTTTTGTGGACTCAAGCGTAGTTTGTCAGAAATGCCTCTTAAGTGCACGTTACACCTAAAATTGTTGTGTGTATATAAAAAAATGTAGTGTGCAACTGTACCAAATAAATATTTGCAAAAATCACACCAATATGGGCTACAGGATGTTCAGGAGGTGTGTCCAGTGAACAACCACAGAAACCCCGGTTTTGCTGCCATGTGATGTAATCTAATGTGTGAAGCAGCCCTTACCCCTTCATTTTGGAACTCTGGAGGTTTAGTTCAGGACAGTGTGCTCAGAATATGTTGATGTCAATCACCCAAACCAGAGTTTCACTACCGATCAGTTGTAGTTCCATTGTGTGTATATACCCTTCTTGGCCTATGTTGCAGATCTGTGCTGCACCTTCAAAAGGTACCCTACTGTCCTTGAGACATATAGTGAACATTATTGGAAATATTCCTGCCCTGTGGAAGGTAAAGGAGTCCCTATAAGCAGAATGATTCCATACAATTTCCCATATCCTTCTGAGAACTAGAAAAATAACCTGTCAGTTGAATTATAACATTTGAAGGCACCTTCCTCTGCCTCAAGCTACTGTACCTAAATAAAGCTGCAGTGACACTACAATTCCACACAAGTACATCTGTCGACTGAAACGCATTACGGACCCATCAGTCTGTTCAGAGCTTGCTATATTGTAGTCTAACATGAAGCGTCAACTTGCATGGATGAAATGGCACAGCATGTCCTGCCTGAAGCATACTATCACAACACAGCAAGACATTTTAAAAGGGGTTTGTTTGTTTATTTATTTAATGACCCTCCTGGAAAACCAGAATTGCAAGTCCCTATCCAGCATGCACAAGACGGGTGGGGTGGGGTGGGGAACAGTAATGTCAGAAATGTGAAAGCGGAAGGAGATACATCTGGTTCACACATGCATGGCCATTACTACATTTCTCTACACTTGACTACTGTATGTTTGATGTGGTGTTATCTGAATGTACCAACTGATGGCAGTTATAGGTGCTGCATTTGAGGCGTTGAATTGTTAGGAGACTTTTAGCTGTGATGTGTTACATGGACATAGCCAGGATTTATGTTGGGGGGGGGGCAGAACCTCAGTTAGTTAAGTATTTTTATTGTTTTACTTGATTTAGGAGGGGCAGTTGCCTCCCTGCCCTTGGCTATGCCCATGAGGTGTTATTTCTACAACATTCATATCTGCAAGTCCTCACCAGAGATGGGGAATAAATTCCGTTTGGTTTTCATTTTAATGTAATGTGTATCTACTTACTTTGCAAAACATGCAGACTGAAGCATGGCTATCTTTCAAAATCTGCACTTCTCAGAATTTGGAAATGCAGTTTTCCAATCAAAAAATGTGTACAAAAATGCATATTGCTTTGAATTTGGAGAGTTAGCTTGCATGATGCCTGAATACCTTCATATTCATGGGATCCTGGATCCAGTGAAGGTTAAAATCTAATGGGGAGCAGGGGATTCCATTGCTGAACTGGTCAGGCAAGTTTATTTGAGAGATTATGACTGTAGTTCCCACCCAAGTACCATCATTAGTATAACAAATTACCGTATTTTTCGCTCTATTGGACGCACCAGACCATAGGACGCACCGGACCATAGGAGGGGGAGAACAGGGGGAAAAAAATTTCTTGTTCTCCCCCTCTAAGTCAAGGTGCGTTCTGTGCGTTCAAGGAGTTCCCGCTGGGCTCCGGAGGCTTTGGGTTCCTTTCGACCTGCTCTTTGGGGCTGGGGGGGGAGCGCTGCTTTCCCCCACCGCCAGCCTGCAAACCAGGTCGGGTTTGGAGGCTGCTATCCGCAAGCCTTGGGAGCCCGGCGGGAACTCCCGCCGAGCTCCCAAGGCTTGCTGATATCTGCCTGAAGCCTGGAGAGCAAAAGTGGTCAGTGCGCACCGACCCCTCTCGCTCTCCAGGCTTCAGTGAAAGCCTGCATTCGCTCCATAGGATGCACACACATTTCCCCTTCATTTTTGGAGGGGGAAAAGTGTGTCCTATAGAGCAAAAAATACGGTAAGTTGCTCTGTGCCAGAGGGTAAATGGGTGGGCCTTCATCAGTTTACTTGGCTGTTATACCAGAAGGACAATAGCTAACTGTGTGAGAGAGCTGAATTAGAAGCAAGGGGAAGCCAGAGAGCATGAGACATGATTGACTTCTGTTTTGATTCCAAGGCTGTGACTATGGGAGAAGCAAGACCTTTTGAGATGTTAATACTATGAGCCCCATCATAATAAGCTCAGGTTTTAAGTTAACCACCACAGTCTCAGCTGTCCCTCATTTGAAGGAAACTCGATCCCAGGTAAACCCCTGGAACCTCTTACTGCTCTGAGATTGGGATGGCGTGTAACAATATTTTAGGTGAAACTGTGCGTACAAATGTATACTTCAGCGAGAATACCATACAAAAATGCCTCTCTCTTGAGGAAGGACTGTACTTTCCCCATATCTGTTCTGGAGGATTGGAAGAACCCCCAGAAAAGTGTGCAAGGAAGGGGAAATTGTTCTGTTGGGCAAGCCGAAATGCTTCTACAGGTGGATTGATCTCCTTAGAACTACGTTGAGTACAGTCCAATATAAAAACTGTGTTGAAATATACATATATATTTTTTTAAAAAAATGATTTGAAGAACTGGTAAGCTAATGTTCAACATATGTGTGAACAAAGCCCTGGTTACTTAAGTCTCTTTGACATTAAAGTGATTAAGCCTATCACTAAACAGATCGACTGCTAGGTCACACATTACAATTGGGAAACGCCTTAAAACACAGATGCAAAACCACTGGATGCACACACCCACTTTGCTGATGCTGCTGGACAGCAGATGGTGGATTAGGTGAAGTGGTTACTATGACAACTTCATTAATGAAATAAACAACTGTGTGCACTACTAAACCATAGTCCTCCACACGATCTCTGCACCTGGAACTCAGAGGAGATATGCATGGAAAATAAAAGAGCACTACTTCATTTGGATAGCGGTGAAACGTATGAGCCTGCTGCTTTCAAATGATGCAGTGATACACTTCTGTTGGCGGAAATAATTAAGTTATCCTGATATCACTACACCCCAAGTCTGCTGCTGCTAATACATTTTTTAAAAACTGCACACAGCCAAGGTTATCTTCATTTCCCCCCCTCTCTCTCTCTCTCTCTCTCTCTCTCTCTCTCCCCTCACCCACCCCACTCACTCACCATCCAAATCTCTCTATATGGAGAAAGATACTTAGACTTATTGATATGTTAGCTTAATAGGTGCAGGGAGTTTTGTCAACATGAGTATGAAACACTATCAAGATGTGCATCTTTTCTGCAGCAAAGTGTAGCAATACCTCGGTGGTGGTGAACAGGCTTCCTGAACTGTTTCCATCCCAGCTACTCACTATAAGAATTGTAACTGGGCTATCCCCGGTCTCCATCTTTTTCCTCTGAGTGTAAACCTGAGGAAAGTGATTGTCTCACTACCGATCTTCCTAAGTCATTCTGGGAGCATTTTCTAAAGAAGAATGGAGTGAAAAAATGCTGGGAAAATGGCATGAGGGAAAGACGGATTTATTTGTTCATTATGATATTTGTAACTCACCTTTCAACTAAAGAAAAAAAGGATCCAAGTCAGATAAGCCATACTATAATCACATACCTTTTAGGAATGTAGGAAGCTGCCTTCTCGTGAGTCAGACCATTGGTTCAGTATTACCTGCACTGATGATATAGTTTGGACTGGGGCCTTCCCAAGCAAACAACCCCCCCCCCCCCGTTGTATTCAGTTGTGACCTTCTGTGAATGGAAGGAGTCCTTGATCTAGTGGAGTCTTTGATCTAGACCAGGGGTAGATAACCTGTGGTCCTCCAGATGTTGCTGGATGTCATGAACTGGCAGGACGATGGGAAGCAGGAAAAGGAGGAAGAGGATCCAGGCAAGGGGTGTAGCTGGGACGCTCTAGGGTAAGCAGGGGATGGAGAAGGAAGTATTCACGGGATGATAGAGGATGGTGAGGGGATGGAGGTCAATGCATCGCAGCAGAACCCATCATCAGAGCCAGAGGAGCCTCTGTCCCCATGAACACAACAGACTCTGAGGTGCAGGGAGCAGTGGGAGGGGTGCTCTAGGAGGCTGAGGCAGGCAAGGGCCCCTAGCCCAGCTCCCTAGCTGGTAAGATGGGGCTTGCTAGCTCTGGGAGGAGCTCCTCAGCTGGAGTAGTCTTGAAACAGGTGAAGGTCAAATGCCTCATGAAGCCCAGATGCTGCAATCAGCAGGCATAGTGTAAAAGGGAAGCAGAGTTGAGGTACTGTCTGCTCAATTGCCCACGTTGATGGACGTTGGCTTGGATGCTCCTGGACCTCTATGGAATTGTGCTTCAGGTTTGACTCCAGACTGTATCCTGACTACTGGACTTCAGGCTTGGATACTTGGATTGACCCTGGACTGCATTTCCAGACTTTTTAGACTTTGCTTGTGTGGCTTGACCCCAGACTTTGGACTTACATACTGATTTGATCCCAGGTAGGCCAGGGGTTCAAGACACTGGACTATAAATTCCATTATCTTTGACCATTGGACACACCGGCTGGAACCAATGGTTGTTGGGCTGCAGCAGCTTGAATATCAGACCTACTTCAAAGGATTGCTGTGAGAATAAAATAGAGAGGGGGAGAACCATGTATGTTGATATGAGTTCCCTGGAGAAAAGGAAGGATGCAAATATAATAAGCAATAAATAAAACATCTAGAGCAGCCTTTCTCAACCTGTGGGTCCCCAGATGTTGTTAAACTACAACTCCCATCACCCCTAGCTAGCAAGGCCAGAGCTCAGGGATGATGGGAGTTGTAGTCTAACAACATCTGGGGACCCACAGGTTGAGGACCACTGATCTAGAGGGTAATGTGTTCAAAAAGTGCAGTTTTATATGGGAGCAAGAAGTCCCTAAGAGCTTTAGATGTTAACACTCGCACAATAACATTCAGCCAGCAGCTGAAAGAGTTAAAATTCATAACAAGCAAGTAAAACATCAGATAAATGTCAGTGTATGCTACTGTTCAGATCAGATCAAAATCACTATTCATTATATGCTCTGGCAAATAGAAATATCTTAAATAAAAATGGTGGTGGTCTTTGGCCAGGGTCTGCACACCAATTACTCCAAAACTGGAGAGTACAGCTGGCAAAATGCAATCTATGCTAGCTTTTCTAGGCAAATGATAACAATCTCATAATGTACAGGGCGAGTCTTTTAAAAGAGGCCCCGTGGAACATGTGTACTCTATATCCACAGGACCTCTTTTAAAGGACTCACCCTGTATTATATCCAACACAAAATTTGTTGCTTGCAGTATCCAGGGGGCTTTTCCTGCTTTCCAGCTAACAGTTCACAACCACTATATTTTTGTAGTATTTTGTAAAAGTTGCTATTTCTGAATTTAATTGAAGTTGGGAACTTCCTGCCTTTTGTGAAAGGTACAGATATCAAAGCAATATAACATCATAACAAAGCATTTCCCATGGTTAAACATAAAAAGGTTAGTTGCAAACAATGTTACCATGTGGGGAGGGCACAAATATTCCAAGAATGAGAGCAACACTTTGAAATAAATGCTCTCTCTGTGTGTGGCCCTCTATAAATGTAAAACTATGCAGATATCTGGTATATTATACCTATAGGTATTGGAGGCATGCAACCCCATCTTCAAAACACAATGGTGCAACAACTTCCTCACACAGCACATGGTTATGCTATGGAATCTGCTCACACAAGATGTAAGAGATGTAGGCCACAAACTAGGAGAGATTTAAAAGAGGATTAGACAGACTGATGGAGGATGAGGCAGTATTCCTCTGAATACAAGTTGCCTGGAATCATAGGTAAGAAGAGTGCTGTTGCCCTTAGACCCTGCCATAGGCATCTGTGAGACTAGGATGTTAACTAGATGGGCCTTCTACAAAACTAAGTATCATCACTTTTCATAAAGAAGGAATTAAAACACACACACAAAATGTTTCAAACTCCCCGGCCCCATTATACCCAGAGGGTCCTTCAGTTCAGGCTACTTTTTGAGCAAGCTGTGATTGCTATCACAAACTTTCTAGTGCAATTATCCTTCCTCTTTTCTAACCATAAAAACCATCAGTACAGAACTGGAAGGTGTGGGAAAACAACCAGGAGTGGGCAATGTTGTATAACTTCTACAAGGAAAAGGTGAAGACTCAATAAATAGGTGCTGTCATATAACCTCTGCAATTTTTATGTGAACACTTCCAGCATGGAAATTCATTGAGGCTGGTCTGAAAACTCCTGAGAGTGTGATTAACAAGCAGTCGTACACATGGCATGTACGTACTGCTGTATACCTTTGAATATCCAAAAGAGGAAGATAATAGCTCTTCTCCTTGAATATCATAGAACTGTGTACAAATAGTATTTAGCAGCAGTACCAATTGTACTGGCAACATGGTCTCCATTTTGTATCTTCCACAATGTCTCAGACTTAGCATCATTCTGCAACACCATGGAAGGAGAATAATGAGCATCAAATGTTTTTTTAAAATAATTATAATGGTGGAGAACATTTGGATACAATTATGCAAAAGGGCCTTCCTGTTCTAGGAGTTTTTGAGAAAAATCTCAAAACTTTTATCAGAAAAGTGTCTTCTGAGGAACTTCAGCTAAAACATAGTCTAGATTCAGGTAGGTAGCCATGTTGGTCTGACGCAGTCAAAATATATAAAAAGTGGATTTTTTTTATATATATTAAGGCATAGTCTGTTTATTTTTCTCATTATAGTGACTTTCCTTCAAACCTTACCTTTTCTGTGAAGATTTTGATGCAACCCTTTAGTCCAGGGATTGGAGACCTGTGACCCTCCATGTTGTTGGGCTACTATTCTCATCACCTCTGAACATTGGTTATGCTGGCTGTGGTTGATGTGAGTTGGAGTTCAAAATCATCTTGCTGTTTATAGGCTCCCCATCCCTGCTTTAATTCTCACACAACTAAAATGAAGTCTACATCTATGTAACAGCATTTGCTCACCTTCAAACTTTTGTTATTGCTGCCTCTCTTTCTGATGTTTTCTTCCTCATTGTAGAGCTAAATTAACATGGCATTTGGAGATCAATTTCCCACTTTAACCCCCCCCAAACCAGGGGGTTAGATTGATGCTGGATGAGGGCAATTTTAACTTTATTTCCCTTGCACTGCTTTCCAGCCCTATATTGCTCCCCCGAAGCTATATTTTTCCACAATGAAAAACCTATAAGGTATGCACATAGGTGAGGGATGTGGGTGGTGCTGTGGGTTAAACCACTGGGCTGCTTGGGCTTGCCAATTGAAAGGCCGGCGGTTCAAATCCCCATGACGGGGTGAGCCCCCATTGTTTGGTCCCAACTCCTGCCAACCTAGCAGTTCGAAAGCACACAGTGCAAGTAGATAAATAGGTACCACTCTGGAGGGAAGGTAAACTGCATTTCCATGCACTGTTCAGGTTTCACTAGAAGCGGCTTAGTCATGCTGGCCACATGAACCGGAAAACAATCTGCGGAAGTGGACAAATGCCGGCTCCCTTGGCCTGTAAAGCGAGATGAGCGCCACAACCCCAGAGTCGTTCGTGACTGGACTTAATTGTCAGGGGTCTCTTTACCTTTACGCATATAGGTACCTATGTATTCCCTCATGGGAGGATATTTAGATTGGGAAAGTGGCATGTGGGGTTGATTAGGGAAGCTAAGTAACTCCTGTCACACAGACTTGGCTCTGATCTGATCCAGCTTAGAATAGCATTTACCTTTTTTTTTTTTTTTTGCTGCATGTCTGTGGTTTACTAAGACCACTAAATACTTTCCACATGTTCTACTGGCAAGCCAGGTGTCCCCCATCTTAAATTTGTGCAGTTGGTTATTACGTTTGTCCCTACTGAAAATCATTTTGTTAATTTGGGCCCTGTTCTCCACTTAAGGTCATTTTGAAACCCAATTCTGTCTTCTGTAGCATTGGCTACCGTTCCCAGTTTGGTGTCATCTGCAAACTTGATGAGCATCCTGTCAATACCTTCAACTATGTCATGTATAAAGCTGTTGAACAAGTGGGCCCAGGATAGAACCCTGTGGACTTCCGGGTTGACGCGATCTGGAAATGGCGGATTCCCTCCGAGCTCCGGAGGGAATCGGCTCTACCGAGGATGGGTCTTAGCCGCGCCGGCGACGCGGGGACCCTTAAAAACCGCAGGCGCGGATGCCTGCGGACTGAAGACTCGGCGGGTGCCTTAAGCGCCCCCCCTGATTCGCGAAGAGCCTTTTTAAGGGCTGCGGAGGGGATACGGGGGTGGCGTGGCACTGAGAGTCGATCGCTACCTCGGTGGAGCGAAGCCGCGAGCCATAACCAGAGAGCGCCAACTTCCTTCCTTGAAAATCTGGACTGAAAGAACTACCCGTGAGTAAGACGGATTGGGACTTTAAAAATTTCTACCCTGAATTAGAGACGACCGGGGGGTGTGCTAAAAGGAAGTCCGCACCCCCCCCCCTTGCAGAAGATCTAAGCAACGACATAAGAGCTAAGCTGGAGAGCCTGCCCTTGGTGGGGTGAGTTAAAAAGGATATTAACTTTCAAGATTTCGCTAAGGGAAATTTTATGCTGGAGAGTGGAGTTTCAGAAGCCTTCTTTTTGTTTTAAACTACCCCCCCTCCCGGGCTCGGGAACGTCCTGCCTTAGTGCTTGTGTTAGAGCCGCGGAGTTTGACAGCTGTCAAAGCTGACAAACGGGCAATTTAAAGCGGAAAAATTGTTGTTTAAGATCCCCCTGGACTAAGACACAATTGAATCAAAATTGTTGGAAACAAAGTAACAATAAGAAGTTAAAGGGTTGTTGAGTAAAAGATTAATAAGTAACCAGATTCCCCCTAGGGGGAATTCTGTGAAACTACAATGGATACAATGGCTGTGGATGGAAAGTTACTAGCTGAAATTGAAAGGATGTTTCAGTTGGTGGGAACCTTACAAGAGCAGAGTTTGGCTATGAATAAACAACTTGTGACTATGACCTTGGGAACAGGCAACTCTGCTGTTTGTGTTGAGGACTTGAATGAGAAAGAATCCACAGCTGAAGAGGAAACAATACTTTCAGAGGTGGAAGAGACTAAACAAGAAAAAGAGAAAGTAACTTTGGGAAGCAACATCCAAAAGCTGACATCTGTGGAATACAAGCAAGGAGATCTTGGGAACACATCTACCACAAGTCTGCGAAAGATGCAGAAGAAGAAGGAAGAGGCCCTGGGACAATATGGAATACAGGAATTTAAAATAAAGAGGCATGATTGGGGCCTTTGTTTGGACTTTGGTTCTGAGGATACAGGCTTGGTGGAAATTTTCCAGCAATTGATTACAAATCTCCTTGTGGGAAGAGAATATATTTGGATGCCTTTTCCAGACTCGACGACTGATATAAAGGGCTACCAACAAGAACGGCGGAGAGGGACTGAAAGGGACTTGAAAGCCTCGGACGTGAGGAACCCAGGCTGAGAATCTCGACTTTGGACTTTCATCGGGAAGGGACAAAAACCGGGGATGGGAGGGAGGGAAGAGGAGACTTTTAGAAACTCTTAAGATTTTTAGGTTTGGTTAATATGATTTTTAATTAAGACAAAATGAAAAATCGATGGAAGAGAACTTAAGTCCAACTTAGGAATATCAATTTTAATTACAAAAGAGGTAATAAGAAGAACAAGATGGTTAAGAGGAGAAATACCAATTTGCTGATATAATCTTGGGAATTGGGATGCACGAGGGGGGTGGGGGGAAGTCAGGGAACAAGGTCATGAAACGAGGATTGGCTGAATTTATACATGTTTTGTTATGTGTCATTTTTTTGTGTGTGTTTTGTTGTTATAAAAGTGGAAAACCCAATAAAATTTTTTTTAAAAAAGAAAAAAAAGAAAAAAGGATAGAACCCTGTGGTACCTTTACTTGTCACATTTTTCCAAGATGATGATGAACTGTTAGTGAGTACTCTTTGGGTGTGGTCAGTCAACTAGCTACAAATTCACCTTATTTTGTACACATTTTACCAGCTGCTCTGCAAAAATATCACGGGGGACTTTGTCATACACTATACTTATAAGATACATGTGGGTGAACAGAATCTATCATATTCTTAAGTGTGAATAATCCAGCCAGATCCCTAAAGAATTCACTCCCTCACTGACTCACCAATAATTGTTTTAATTTTTATTTCAAATAACATAAATTTGAGTCAATAATAAGCAACAAAACATAGGTGTTTAAAAGTACAATTATTGTTTATGTTAAATGTCTAACTGCCCCACCCAGAGGCCTCAAGCAAAACTGCAAGCCCAGCTATGCCTGGTGATGTACCTCAAGTTACAAATGTAGTTTATTTTTCACATCCTTTCTTCAATGATCAAGTGCATGAAGCTACTTCTTTTTATCCTCAAAGCCCGGTGAGGTTGAGAATGAAACAAGTAATAAGAACATAAGAACAGCCTGCTGGATCAGGCCAGTGGCTCATCTAGTCCAGCAGTCTGCTCTCACTGTGGCCAAACAGATGCTTTTGGGAAACCCGCAAGCAGGACCCGAGTGCAGGAGCACTCTCCATTCCTGCTGTTTTCAGCAACTAGTATTCAGAAGCATTCTGCCTCCAGCCATGGAGACAGAGCATACCCAACCCAGCTAGTTGCCACTGATAGCCATGAATCTTAAAGTCAACCAAGTTGGTAGCCATCACTGCCTCTTGTGGGAACGAATTCCACACCTATGAGTTGTGTGAACAAATACTTTGGTTTTTTGTCCTAAACATTCAGCTTCAGCTGATGTCCATGAGTTTTCGCATCATGAGAAAGTGAGAAGTGATCTCGTAAACCTCATCTTAATCCAACAGTCACGAGCCATCTCCTATTTATTTTGTAAATTGGTCAGTCAATAAAGCATTCAATATCTTTACTGTAGTCAATGACCAGCATTGGTCAGTCAAATTTGTTAGGAATCATTTGTCATCACAAAGAATACAAACAGTGTAGAAGTATGTTTAGCACAGGAGGTCTCCAGCAGATGGGGCAATGGAATTCTGTCTGATCTGCAGAGCTGCTAAGACAAACATATATACCTTGTATCCCATCTGTAAGCAAATAACAGATTGCCCCCCTCTATGTTTTGCAAGCTGGAAGTGAGGTACAGAGAAAGCCAGCACCTTAATATATATTAACCTGCATCTAGGACCCACACCAGGAAATGAAGGTAGATTTCCCAAACATTATTCAGGCTCCCAGCTTCTCTTCTACATATTATACAAGCAGTGACAGACAAGCTAACAATGGGCTATATCAATCGTGAAATTTGAAAGTCTCTACTTTAAAACATATCTAAGTCTATAATTTTCTACTGGTTGCCACTTCCATGTCGTTTAAAGAGGGGAAATGCCAATATGTAGACAATATGTAGAAATTGTCATATCGCACTCCCAAGTCAGAAGTTTGTCTACTCGTAAGCAAGCCCTACTGAGCTCAATGGCACCTGAGCCAAAGTGTACAAAGGATAGCAGCCAGAGAAATGGATGAGAATTTAATTTTTGTTCCTTATGATACAGAGTAGACCAACGGAATATGTGGCACAATTTTCTTGTTTAGACCCAGATGCTGAAAAAATTGAGGTAATTTTAATATTTGTATGTTCCTAAGTATGACTGTATTTTTTATTGATTTTCTTGTTTTATCTTTTTATAAACTGCTTTGAGGTGGTTTTTTATTTTTACAATCAAGCAGTGTATAAATTTTATGAAAAAAAATACTGATCAGTGCATTTTATTTCATATAATCCAATATCAAGATATTTTTACTCAATACTGGACCCATAAAATGGCATACTTCAATATAATTTACAGATATAATTTAAGGGAATATATTTGAAGCAACTTGTGTGCCGAACTTATAAGCAGGATAAGTTTTGACAGTAGAAACAATTCCATACATCAAAGTTTGCTTTTCGCCATATTGATTAACTCTATGAAATAGTTCTCAGCTGAAAAATTCCAGTTATCAAGATTATACGGAACTTCAAATGTTGGTTTTTCTCTAAAAATTGCAAGAGCAAGGAATACCGCAAAGTGTGCTGTGAGTCCCCATATTCGAAATGAAGTATTGCGTTCCAAGTCATCATATTCAAAAGAATGCAATAAATAAGCGATATTGCCCATCTTTTTGGGAATGCCTGTGTACTTTAAAGGCCTAATAAAATACTCCAGTGGTACTGAAAACACATCACTGACTTCTTCTGGATTAAGACGGGCTTGGAATGTATCCTCTATGAAGGCGACAACTGGAGTTACTAAAGAACGAGTCTGAAAAAGAAAAAAAAAAGGTTTGGTTCTTTATAGCAACTAAAAGTCAGGGCAAAACACTACAAATATCAGTGGAAAACATAAGGAAGGCAGGGGTTACCAGTTTGCCTCCAGATACTGAACCAAAACTCCCATCAGCCCTAAAAAAAAATTTAATTCTTAAATAGCCACTGGCCTTGCTTGC
This sequence comes from Podarcis liolepis, assembly GCF_965112155.1. NCBI lineage: Eukaryota > Metazoa > Chordata > Lepidosauria > Squamata > Lacertidae > Podarcis > Podarcis liolepis. Next base: position 50,461,886 of record NC_139561.1, on the reverse strand, counting down.
TGAGGCAACATGTAGAGCTCAAGTGGTTTTAGAGTGGTGTGATTGGTTTGGCCGCACTGGGTGCCACGTTGCAGGGGGACTCTACAACAATGCTGAAGAATGGAGTATGGGAGGGGGACACACTGAATTTTAGCATTGCAGAGGGCACCACTGAAATTTGAGAGCCCCAATTCCACCACTGTGTGGGGCACACCATATTGGCTACCTGTGCAGATTCAGAGACTCTCTCCTAAACCCTAACCAGAGAGGTCAGTTAACAGAACTGATCTGCCCAGAGTGGCAGGGGCAACCCAGTCAGATGGTCAGAGTACAGATAATAAAATTCTTATTACTGTTACTATAATCCAGGGGTGTCAAACTCAAATTCATCGGGGGCCGCATCAGCAGTTTGGTCACCCTCAAAGGGCCGGTTGTATCTGTAGGACTATGTGTCCACTCTTTATTATCATAAATTATTGTCACTGCATTCAATTATTACTGTTTTTTGTAATAATGTAGACGGTCCACTTTACATTTATTTTAAGGGTGTTTGGAGTGTGTGCGCGCGCCTCTCTCTCTCTCCCACTCACCGCCCCCCCACCAGCCACCCCATATTCCCAAAGAACAACTTGATCACGGGCACCGTTGGTCCTGGAAAGGCTGGCTGTGCAAAGATGGAGAGGGTGGCGAAATGAAGGGGAAGGAAAGCCCCGGGCTGGTGAAATCCAGCGCGGAGGAGAAGAGGACGCCTCCCGCAGGGCGACTTTGCACGCCGGGAAGGATCGGGAAGCAATAGCAGGACGTGCGAGGAGAGAGGGGCTTTCAAAGCCACACACCCTGGGAGCGGACTCTCCTTTAAAAAAAAAATAATGATGATGATGGATTCTTAACATCTGGTGGGAATTTTATTTTCTCTCTCTTCCTGCTTTCTCCTCCTCCGGCCACCAAGCTCACCACCACTGCCACCATCAGCATCTCTTTGCATTTGATGTGTGATTCTGGGAGGGGGGGAATGCAGAGGAGTTGGAGGCAAGGTGAATGGATATAATAACGCGGAGAGTTTGGCGAGGAGAAGACACAGATGCTCTGGATTGCTGGCTTGCTCCTGGCTGAAATCAGAAATCCAATTGCGCACTGGGTTGTGATTGGAAATCTAATCAGATCCTGGGATCGGCAAGGGGGGGAGAGCGTGAGAGCAGCGGAGGGGGGGCAGAGAGGGAGAGAAGAAAAGAAGAGCCCCAAAGTTGATGTTTCTGAGAAAATAATTTCAGATGTTGCAAGGGCACGCGCCTTGGTGGAGGGCGGAGGGGGAGACATGGGAAGCGCGGCCGTGGGAACCCCCGATGTAACGTGGACGCACAAGGATCCGCTCGCAGAGAAGGAGCCGCTTGGCCAGAGCTGAGCAGACATAACAAAATCGTGTTATTAAACCAAACAGCGGCCGTTTCAGACAGACGGGGCTGCCACTGCTGCTGCTGCTGGTTGCAGCGGCAGCAAGGGAAACCTTCCGCAGAAGCCAAAAACGCTTCTCTCCCACCAAGAGGGATTCCAAGGTGGCTGAGGATTGGAAGAAAAGGGGAGTTTGGGGGGCGGGCGGGGAGGATCCAGCATCCCAGGAGAAGATCCAAGGCTGGAATAAAAAAGTTTCTCTGAGGAGAAAGACTCCCCCTCCGCGGTGCGGAGAGACCTGACCTTCCGCTTGCTCTTTTTGAGCAGTGAGCGGGAGAGAGAAGCCAGCTGCCCGCCTCGCTTCGGCCCCCGACGACAAAGGTGCAAGTTGAGAGACGCGGGGACATTTGAAGCAGCAGCCACGTCCTTAAGAGCGACGGGGGGAGGCGAGTAGGGAGCCGCACCATGTCAACTTTCTTGTGTCAAAAAAAAAAAAAAAGCGAGAATAAAAGGTGAAGGCTGGCGGCGGCTACACGGGCCACATGACGAGGTCTGGTGGGCCGGATTCGGCCCGCGGGCCTTGTGTTTGACACCCGTGCTATAATCCAACCCCAAGTTGGTTGGATGGAGGCAGCAAAAGAATAAGAGCTTATAGGAGAAATCTAAAGAGTAGTGCAAGTTAAGTGCAGGAAGGAAGGAGCAGGAGAAAGAACTGGACCCAGGTACCTTATACTTTATCTAAATGCACCTTACTTTATCTATTACAGGTAGAAGCCTACAGATGACTTCAGCCTGTTCAGGATGGAGCCCCACTTCTTCCTTGGCTTCGCGGAGAGCTGTTGCTATTTCATCTCTGTCTGTTGGGTCACTTCTACCTCCTGGAAAACACACTTCTCCTGGGGATCTTCTCAGCTAGGATTTGGAAGAACAGCCTTGTTAAGTAATTATTTTAAGCGACAAAAATATGATCCTAGAAGACAGTTCTTAACATATCAGGATTCCCCATTTTTTATTAAACAACTTGTACGTTACAAGTCATACGCTACAGTCTTCTATATGGTTCTCAATCTCTCTGCATAAAAACCTATGTTGACAATAGTTTGCAACTGATGTTTTGCATGCATACTAGGTTAATTAATTTATTCAACTGTTACACTATACATTGTTATTCATGGAAGATTAAATTCTGCAAGGAAGGAGAGATATAAAATTGCAGAGATGGAAGGGGAAATTTTTCAACCCTTATGATTTCCAATTTTTGAAATATTTGTACCTCCAAGAAGTGTATAGAATCATGCATGGAATAGAGAAAATGGGTAGAAAAAAAATGGGCACTGGTCTGATCCAGTTATTCTTACATACAATTGAGAGATTTGACTACATACTACTCGCATTCTCTCTTCTCACACATTGACACAAGGCAATATATTTCACAGCAAACCTTACACATTGTGGAAGTTTTTTTCTTCCAGATTTTCATACCTTCATTGATCTGACAGTGAAAAGAACCCACAGCTTTCCATCTTTAACCATCAGTGGAATAAGAACAGAGGCTTTTGGAAGTGTTATATGGGAAAATCTGTCTCCAACATCAAACTTCTTTAAGTTCAGTATAGCTTTATCTTTCACACTTATTCTAGAACAAGCAAAAAGAGTAAGCATTTCACAAAAACCTGAGTTTTCACTCCAGGATTATTGTTAATTTGCATAAGAGGAATATTAAACAAATCTGTTCATATTCTTGCAGATTCAACAAGATAAATATTCTACTAATCCAAATCTCTAGAGGCCCACAATAAATTTGTATTCACCTAGAGGCAAACACAACTGGAAAATTGTCTGCAATGTATATATATTGACAGTAATCTAGTAACATTTTGTTTAGTAATGTAGCAAGCTTTGAACAAAAAGCATAATGAATAAAGCACAACAACGGGATGGTTATGAGCATGGCCTGTTTTATTCTAAAAGAGCTATTTCTTACAGTCCATGGCAAATCTTACAACTGCACAAAATAAGAGTTTAATACTGAAACATTTTTGCGGTCCCACTATTGTGCAAATACATAAAAAACTCTGCACACACCATTTAATACATGTTAATGAATATCAAATGACTGTCGCTGCTTGTTCCATACACACACAGAGATAGACAATTAATTTGCCTGTTTTGCCATTACCATGACATTTCCTTTTTCATGAGTCATCCTCCGGATCAATCACAGATCATGAACTGTAAAAATCAGAGATAAGCTGCTTTCCGGCACTATGATGGGAAAAAACATGTATCCAAGGCACTGATCCACGTGGATCCTTATAATTTTTTTGCAACGATCCCTCAAAACCACCACCATATCATGTGTCATGTTGGTATTCACAGATGTATTTAGTGACTTGGTGGTGGTTTTATTGTGATTCTGTGTAAATCCATGAAGCCTTGGATCAATGTTTTTGACTAATGGTAGGCATGCAAAGGATCAGTCATTTCAACTATGCTGCCTGCCAAGATTTAATTTGAAAGTGGGTGGGGGTTTTTTGGTGGTGGGAAGCCTCCATGTAAAATTAGGCAGTCCTATGCAACTAGGATCCATTTTAGTACTACTAGAGACAGGAAAGAATATGTGTGTGCTTTCTTTCTGTCCAGAGGTGGTGCATTTTACAGAGAAGGATGTGACCAGAGGAGATTGTGCCCAGGACACTCTCCACAAAATTCCGAATGCATCATGGGCCAAACTAAAGTGGCCAAACACTTATTTTGGAGTGGCCAACATCAGTTCTTCTTTTCCTTCTAGCAATTATTGGTGCCCTTGACAGAGGCATTTGCCCACAAGTTCTGGGCCAGGCAGGATCCAACATTATCTTGTAGATACCTGTCCCATATTCACTGGTGTATCATTTGTGCTGGCCTACAGCAGATTTTGGGATGCCCCTCCCCGTTGCTTATTTCATATGGTCTTTATTATGTCATCAGGCATTTATGAGTGTTTCACAAGTGCAATAATTTTGTTTGAATAACCATTATTATTGTACTCAAAGTAGGGAGTCCCCCAGTCATGGAGAAATAAGATTCGGGGAATTCTAATGTTTATTTTGGGTTTGGAGGGAGACATCACATTTCCTTTTTAAAAAGTGTTTCAAACTCTGAGCAAATAAGAAATCAGGAACTAGTAACCAAATCCAGCATTGCATGAGATGGTTTGAATAACCCTTTTATTCTGCTGTTTATTGATCATTATTTCACTTTACATTTAAGTTTTAAATATTTTATTGTTTTGTAAACTGCTTGGAAATATTTACGGTTAGTATATAAATTTACAGAAGAAAAGGCCAACAGGGTAACAGGATTTTAAACATTATGCAAGTCCCAGAGGTCAAAGGAATGTAAGGCTGTAGCTACACTGCCAAATCTTAAAGCATGTTTATGCAAAAGTAAGTCTCAGTAGGTCATCCTACCTGGTAAACATGGATAGGAATGCAACCTGGTAGTAGTAGGCCCTATGGAATGCAGTGAAGCTTCTGAGTTTGCATTCCTTGAATTGTGCTGTAAGAGTTTTACCTTTATTAATTATATTTTATCATCACTGCATGCCACCCTGGGCCACATTTGGGTGTTGAAGGTGTGTGATTGAAATTTTAGAAATAAACCAAATTTTAAAGAGAGCAGAAACCTGAAGAGTTATATAACCATTCCAGGTGCACTAAGAAAAAAGCTTGTCTCAGGGTTGCACAAGGCTGAAAAATCCTCAAGGTGGCTCCTCTCAACAGTTTCAGTTCTTTAGGCTGCACTCATATACAGTATCCAGTTACTTGGAAGAAAGTCGACTGAACTCAATATGACTAATTATTGTTTTAATATTAACAGTACTGTAAACTGCTTCGAAAGGTTGCTTATGCCTTAAAAGTCGTTATGTAAATATTTGCCCAGACAAATGTCATAATTCTGTCTTGTTACCTTGTGAGGAAAACGTATCAACACCTTAAGTAAATAATAAATAAGTTCCTTGTGGAGGAAGCACACATGAATACTTTTAAAAAGTAAATAAAGTTTCAGTGTGCATGCCACAGGAAAAGCTATGTACGATATAATTAAGGACCTAATCATTCAACATCCTAAAGATTGTTAGTTTTATTCCTTCGCTGACCTTCTTGTATCACTGTGCTTACTTTCAATGAAAGTAAATAATTATTTATGAAGCAACAAAAAATAAAATAAAAGTGTTGGGCATACATAGTACCAAAAGAAAAGCCACAGGCACCAACCTCAGGCTTTCTTAAAACAATAATCCAGACTGCCCTAATCCTACCCTTCTTTATTCACAAAGCAGCACGTCAATCACCCGTCTTGGTGGGAGGGGGACATGTTGTTCACGTTACCTTCCTCGTTTGTCGTCATCAGCAGCCATTTTGCAAAGCCCGAGTCCAAAGTCATCTGTCATTGCCAGCAGCTGTGAGCTCCCTCTCGCCTGCTCGCTCCTTCAAAAAGAACGACTCCATTGGCTCTTTGTCGCTGATTGGCAGCTCCGCGCCCCTGTTACGCAAGACAGGGACGGTGCAGCAACGACGCCAAGTTGCTATTGCTGGCTTTGGTGAAAAGTGACGTCAGAGGCAGGGAGGGCGTGCATTGGAAAGAGGGGGAGGCGAAAATGTGAGGAAGCCGGCTTGCTATTGGCTCTGGTGGATACGGAGATTATTGGATGGTTGTGTTGGCGTTGAGTTTATCATCCGCGGCAACTTTTTCTCTTACCAGTGAAGGGGGCGGGGGCAGAAGGCAGGTTTGCTTTCTGCTTTTGCAAATCTTGAGAGAGAGGCTCCTGGGTGGGAAGGAAGGTTAGCTTAAAATAAAAAGGAGAACGCTGTTCTGTAGAAAGCCTTGTGCGGGGAGGTTTTTATTTTTTGCAATCTGTGTCTGGAGTAACTGAAAACATGGACATTAGCACAGGGGGCTCCCAAACCAGTTCTCCCAAGTTTCACTGTGGCGGTCTAGGGCATAGCTTTAAAAATACAATTAAAAATCATATCACATCTAGGACCAGAAACTGTTACAGTGGCAGCAATACTGGAGCTTTTTTTAAAAAAAAAGGAAGGCAAAAAAGGCACTTGACAAAATGATAGTGGCTTACAACTATTAATGACATAGAAAGAGAAATAAAATACAAATAGGGAACTATGGGGCACGATCCAGCCATAATTAAGAAATATTAAAACTGCAATCTTAAGCACACTTGTCTGGGCATAGTAGTTCCTCTTAAACACCCATGAAGATTTCATTACATTACCAAAAGAATCTTACTGGTAGTGAATCAAAGATGCATACCCTCCAACATTTCTCAGATGAAAATAGGGACATCCTATTCCATAATAACAACTTTACTATTTGGGTGGCTTCCCACATATATAAAAACATTAATTGACTCTGTGGCTGGATAACTCCATACCCTCCAACAGTTCTCTGATGAAAATAGGGACGTCTTAAGGAAAAGCAGGACATTCTGGGATCAAATCAAAAATTGGGATGGCTTCTGTAAATCCAGGACTGTCCCTGGAATATAGGGACACTTGGAGGGTCTGAAGATGTGGTCTTCTCTGCTGATGCTACCCAAATTGCCTTCCAAGGCTTGCATGCCTGCCTGTGAGATGTACCTTGAGCTGCAGAATCCCACAGAGCAGTGCCCCTGGGAGCACCCTGCAGGGTTGTGTGGCAGGTGTGGCATTTAGCAGCAAGATCATACTGGAAGCCACTGGTAAGCAAGGCTTTGAGGCTCATGGCAGCAAGACCTGGTGCTGTTCACCACAATGAGGCCCAGACCCTCAAGTTTTTTTGGGGGGGAGAGGAGGCTGAAGACATCTCAGCCCTATGGAGTTAGTGCCTATGATGGCACTGATGGGTCATTCCAGGGCATTGTGGGGCATTTTTAATTCTGGCCTTGGCACTGATCACTGTTTCCCCCTCCATCGAAACATGTAGAAAGAGGTCAATAAAGGGCACTTTGCACATCTCCCCTCCTGCTCCCCCAACCTAGAGCCAACCCTTTGATAATGTAGTGATGACAATACATGAAACTAAACATGATTGCTATATGAAATAAGAGGCCATTCTGAAAAGCCTAGGTACATGTATTTCCTTCTGTGAATCCTTCATTATTCTTGCTTTCCCAACCTCATTTCTTTTCTCCCCTATTTTCTATCAACGGCAAAATGTAGGTTGTAATCGTGGGGGGTTGGAACACCTGCCTTTTCTTGTGATTATGTTGCTTGTAGCACACTAATAATGGTGTGCTATAATAATTATAACAAGAATAGAAAGTTCATCGGTCTGTAATCATGCTACAATGGCTCATGAAGCAGGCCGCAATTGCCAGTAACAATTAAAACGGTGATATTTGCAATACAAGTGATAATGTACAGGAAGGCTATGGGAAACCATGCTGTGATCGTTTTTGTACTGATAGGGTTCTCCAATTAGCTGCAAATTTATTTTATAACCCTGTTGATTCCACAAAACAAGCTGGCTTTTGTGTAACATGTACAGTACAAAATGGATTTAATTAACCTATAACACCAAAACCTGTTCCACAATGTGGCACTCTAGTTTGCATTGCTACAGAATTTCAGCTGGTCAACTGAATTAAATGCCATTCTTTACCTCTGCAATTACTTAATGCTTCTCTGAAGTGTACAGTTAATGCAACAGAGTTTCAAAGAGAATAATTTGTTTTGCTAGATGGTAGGCATTTGGGACACACACACACACACACACACACACACAATTTTCACCATTAATTTTAAGGAAAATAAAATGCATCTTCATTGTTTATTTGTTTGTTTTTGGAAATTGTTATGTCTTCTGTATTTTTAAGGTCCTGTTTCTATTCCTGTATCTTCTCCTGGTCCATTATTCCAGCTAATGAAATAATCAGACTTTATATCTCTTTTGGCTCTGTCATTCAGAATGCAGAAGTGCTTCAGGAAGAGGAAAAACACCATTTTATAATACATTTTTACCAGTAGTAATCTGTGCCTACATTATGTGATGTTAAATAATTATGTGCCCAAGTCTTCTTGAGGTTTCTCTTGTTGTGTCTGCTGGGCCTTAGCTGCCTCTTCAGCTTCTGACAGCTCCTCTCAGTCTTCTCCCTTTGACCACTCATTGTCACCCCACCAGCTACCCCCTGGCTTTGAGCCTTCTTCCCCAGCTTGTTCCTCCCACCATTCCTTTGAGTCTAACCAGCCCATGACAACAGAAATGGTGGGAGATTGAGTACAGGTTCCCCATCACCAGTGGCATAGCGTGGGGGGTGTCAGGGGTGCCGGCCGCACCGGGCGCAACATCTGGGGGGCGACGCAAGTCCAGAGGGCCCAGCCCAGTCGTGCCCTCGGCCCGCCCCTATTGTCAGAGCCAGCCTCTGCCTGCTCCTACCTTGCCCACCCGAGGACTGCGGCAGCGCCCGCCCCCGTGGCCACCCACCCCCGCCTCACCCATTGGCTTGCCTCCCTCGGCCCTGCCTCTCTCCGATGGCCGCGGGGGTGTCCTGCTCGGCGCCGGCGCCTTTTTTCAGGAGGTAGGGAGGCTGGACGGGGAGGTGGGGTCGGAAGCAGGCAAAGAAGGAGGGGAGCTCGTAGCCAAAAGGGCTGCACCGGCCGGCAAAGGGCCGGGGAAAGTTTGGAGAGGAGAAACGCACCGTCATGATTTCCCGGTGGAAGCGGCAGGATTAGGGATGGCGAAGCGTAATTACGCACGAATTTCGCTGGGTGAGAGCTTTGGGGATCGATCGGCGGAAATGGGAATCAATTGGAAAATGAGAAAGAGAGAGAGGGACCATCATTCATAGGCATAGATTTGTAGGGTTAGGGGGCGCAAATCCACGGGTTAGGGGGCGCAAATTACTTGCCTTGCCCTGGGTTAGGGGGCGCAAATTACTTGCCTTGCCCCGGGTGCTGACAACCCACGCTACGCCGTTGCCCATCACCAGTGTTTTGCTAATAATCAATTTCAGCACCACATGTTCTCTTTCAAGAACCAGTGTTGTGCAGTGGTTAGAGCAATGGTAGCCAATGTCGTGCCCTCCAGTTCCCATCAGTCCCAGTGAACATGGCCAATAGTTAGCAAAAAGAGTTAGTTGTAGTCCACAAGATCTGGAGGGTAATACATTGGCCACTCCTGGGTTAGAGTGTTTTAGTAGGACTGGGAAGACTAAGGTTCATAACTCTATTTAACCATTAAACTTACTTGGTGATCCCGAGTTGGTCAGTATCTCACAGCCAGACCTACCTTGTATGGTTGCTGTGAGCATAAAACAAGGAGGAAAGAACCATTCATGCTCCCTTGAGCTCCCTTAAGGAAACTGGAATATAAACATAATAAAGAAACAAACAGTATTTAATTAATTCACTTGCATGCGCGCGCGCGCGCACACACACACACACAGTGCCTCCTGAATGCTTAGAGAAAGAAAAACACCTTGCACTAAAATGAATGTAGAACAATTCACTGAAGTTGTCAGTAGCTATTACGATGGTGGTTATTTGTGCATGTTAAATGCACATATAATTATAAATACAGTAAGGCTGCAATCCTATGCACATTTACATGGGAGGATATGTCACTGAACACTGGGGCTTACTTCTGAGTAGGCCTACCTATCATTTTGCATGTAAGCAAGTAGATCATGAGATGCTGCTTCCTGGCTTATTCTCTTGGGGCTGAAGCCCCAGTCAGCATGGCCAGTGGTAAAGAATGATGGGAGCTGTAGTCCAATGGTATCTGGAGGGCACCAGGTTAGAGAAGGCTAAACTGGAAGCTTTAGGTGTTGTTTTGTAGCTTTCTGATCTCATAATATAATTTAAACTCTGCCTCCAATACCATGCTTTCCAAAGCCATGGTTAAGTTATATTTTACATCACCGCCAATAGTCAAGACTGCATGAAAAGTGGCTGATTAACGAACCTTTCATCTTTTTGGATGTTAAATTCAATTTGCTGAACTGAAAATTATTTTTCTTTTGTAATGGTCTCCCACTTGTGCAGTAGCATAGCTGGCTTAGCAACGGGGACCATTAAAATAAAAGCTTGGCAGCCCCTGATCATTTATCATAAAGGAATTCCAAGGCAGCTTAATTTGTTAATCTGTCTGTTCTTGGAAAATGCCTCTGCCAACCGGGAAATGCTGCTGTCTGTCTAGATGCTTGGAAATAAGTCAGATGGTGAGTGCTATGTAAACAAATGGGTGTGCTGATAGGGAAACCTGCTACTTTGGGAGCCAGTTTAGGGCCAGACTGGGATGGAATGCCATTCAAAAAAATCATTTTCTTTAATAAGTAAGGAATACAGCATCCCATTCTGGATTATCATGCTGATGTGGTGCATTGGGGACATTAACCCTTTGCTCCCCTATAATGGGGTCCCAATGCAGTGCCTACTTTTACCTTGGGAGCAAAGCTTCCATTTGTGAGAATGAGAGCTGTTATTCCAATGCAAATAGCTCCTGTACAGGCTGATCTGAACTGGTACTTTTCATAGGAAAGAGCTAAAGCAGAAGTGGAGAACCTTTGCTGCTGGACTCCTCCTCCTTTCATCCCTTTTCATTGGCTATGCCAACTGAGGCTGATGGGAGTTGGAGTCCAACAACCTCGGGAGGGCCCATCCCTGGATTAAAACATCCCCACTCCTTATCAGATTTGTGATAAAAATAATCTTAGTGCCTGATGAGGGAAGCCACTTGTGCAACAGCTAACATAGCTAGTTTGGTCCTTAGTTCTTGGTTTTAACCCCTCCCCACTTGCTTCAGGCTTGGTGCATATGTATTGCCATTCCCTTTCCTGGCTTGTTCAATCACATGTTTTTGTTTTTACTTAATTTTTTGTACCACGAGTGGACACTTTGTCACACAGTTTCTTGGGCAAAATGCCAGTATGTAACCCAATGAGTTTGAAATGTTTATAGGTTTACAGCAAGGATGGGAACTATTTTTTTCAGATTGTGGGCCTCAAGGTGGGGGCAAGGTAGAGATATAAGCACGTGATGCACGGAACCAGATGCAAAAGTGAATGGGCCAGTGTTAAAAGTGGGCACAGCAATGGGTGTAACCTTTGGGCTGTAGGCTACAATCCATCCAGGCAAGCAAAAGTCATTATCAGAGTTCAAGGACACATTCTCACAAAACCACTCATGGAGCATTGGAGAAGGGCCTATGAGAAGAGTGCCAAAAAGGCCACATTTGGCCCCTGTGCCTGAGCGGTTCCACCCATAGTCTTTTTATATATTGCATCTACACCTCACCTATCTCTAGGGAGCGCATGGTTCAGTCCCCTTCCACCACCTCACACCAACCCTGTGGGGTAGGATAGGCTTAGAGACTGTGCCTGGCTCAAAGTCACCCAGTGTGTGTCATGGCTGAGTGGGAATTCGAACACTGTTCTCCCAGGTCCTAGTCCAGCACATAGCTGTCAACTTTCCCCCTTCCTTGCGAGGAATCCTATTTGGAATAAAGGAATTTCCCTTAAAAAAAGGGAAACGTTGACAGCTATGGTCCAGCACTCTAACCACTACAGTGTAAAAAAACAGATGGAAAAATAGCGCTTAACCTCCCCTTCCTGAACCTATTTGCCAATTAACTTGAAATTTCAAAATTCATGGTTTTGGGAGCAAATATGCAAAAGATCAAGTCTCCATAGCAACATGCTGCAACTCTGTCTAGCCTCCTAAGAAAGATTTTGTAGGATAGTTAATGATAAATAGTGCAGAAACCCATTATAACAGAACAACCTACTTAAATAGCCGGCACAGGGAGCAATTAAAACATTTTAAATCACAAGCTGGCAACTCCAAGAGTTACTTCGTTAATTCAGAACAATCAGACCCAGCAGCTGCTGCTGATACCACAGCAGAGTTTTAATTTTTTTTCTTAACACTGAATGAAATATGCATACAATATACAAAAGATTTTTTTTTTAAAAAAATCTATGCTCTTAAAAAAAAAAAGTCAGGCACAATTTTAAGGTCTTTTACACAGTTGTCCCCTGATGATCATAGAATCATGGAAGGGACCCAAGGGTCATCTAGTCCAACCCCACGCCTGAATCCGATATAAACTTATTAATTTTAAGGAAACTCTCATAATCAGGAATCAAAATACAATCCATCACTTGTTTGAAAGCCACCTAGAGAAACCTCCCCATCTGTTTTTTTAAAAAATTTATTAAATGTATATCCAACCAGAAGCCATAACCACACTCCAACCTGTGCTGACTGAGAGGCTTGTCTTTGTAGCTGCAATCTACCTTGCTCTGTTTTAAGCTTATGACCTGCCTCCCCCACCCCTGTCAGCACTTCCTTAATCTTTGCAACAGGCATTGCCTCCATCTCTGTGGTTTATTGACACCACAATGCCATGTTATTCAATTAGATTATCCATAAAGAAAATTGGCATCATTGCAGCTGTAACCAATCAGCACAGCTGAGTACAGAAAGAGAGGGAGATGTAAATAGGAAGTGCATTAATCAAATTGTTAAGCAGTAGGATTTTGAGCAAATATATGCCATGTGTATGTACATGGAAATCTTATGTGCGCAATCACTGTAGTTCTTTTGTGCATCCTATTTTTATGTCCTTTTCAAGAGCAAGCTGTAAAAAAAATAAAATAAAATTATGAACTGTATGCAGGCGGGAATTAACCATTAACCATGAGGGACTGCAAGTTATGGAGTATGATCCCAACCATTTTGAAATGGAGAATTTTAAAAAAAGTAGTTTTCAGCTTCTCTAGGGGACTGGATTCAGGGCAACTTGGTTAGAGAGACAGAGGGAAAAATGTATTGAGTGTAGTTGTCTGTTTTTGTAGGTGTTAAAATAAATCATATGTTCAGATCATAGACTTTTGCAAAAGCAGGTTTTAACTAAATCAGCACCTCTCTTGTTTCGTAATAAAATGAGAGCCCCACTTTCTTTTCGTAACAAGCATTCTAAAATATAGGGGGAATGTAAACTAGTATCTACGGTAAATGGCTGTGATACATTATTAATACTACATAGTTCCACTAGAGGGGAGCCTTCATCCTAGTAGATCACTTACCAAAGGAATCTGTAGCACTATTTTCGTAGCTTTCCCCCCACTTAGGCTAGAAACTTACTTTTTAAATTTAAATAAGCCAACTTTCTTTGAATGTTCATTTGAACATTGAATGTTCATTTCTGCCCGGAGAACCAGCTCCTGCAGTTGTCTGGTATAATTGCAAAACACATAATCCTTACTAAATAATATGCCACACTCAATAACAACAACGAAGTCAATATATATTGCACCTGATTGAAAATGGGATATGCTACCAGCCAGCATGTATTCCTTTACTTTTTACAAAGAAGCCGCTTAGCTAAAGTGTGGGCCACATTTGCAAAGGAAAAATGTACTGGTTGTTTTGGGCATGTGTAAGCCAAAGGCACATAGGGAAGTGTTGTACCAGTTTGCATAGCCTTCCAAACATTGCTGATCAATTCACTGACCATGTTATAACATATTCTTTATCAGTCTTCTTCAAACAGTTAGTGGTATTTTAGTATTGGATTTACCTGTTTGGTAAATTTTGACTTGGGATTTTTTTGCTGTTGTTGCATTTCTTTCTTATTATGGTTTTGATTGTTTTACTGTGCTAAATAAGCTTTCATTTTATATTAGAGGCCATTTAGCTGTGAATCCTGCAAGACTGTGCTCTGTGTTCTGTCTGGTTCATTTCCCCTGGCCTGGGACGATGGGAACCTCATCAACTACATCTGCAAAGGCCACCTGACATTCTGACAAGGAGTCCTGCAGCCAAGAGGGTGGGCACTTAACTGGTTTTTAATACTCTGTGAACCATGTAGAAACCTATTTTGACATTAAGTGGTGTATAAATTGTGGTCATCATCAAATATTGAACCCTATGAGCTGCTAGGTGAGATACATGTTATGAAAAAACAAAGACCAATTTCATAGTAATTGTGGTGAATGTTATGAACCAATATATCATTATTCTTTTGTTATATTCAGTATAATGTTAAGGTATACAATTTTATTAATTTGTTGCAGTGAATAGTTGGAAATTAAAGTAAAAATGAAACTGAAAAGGCAAATGAGAGGATCCTTGTAGCCTTTGGAGAGGAACACTCTATATGATAGTCAATAGGTAAGCCAAGCTATGCTTTGTTCAATCAGTAAATAAACCAAGTTACCACAATGTAACCCATTTGTGAACTATGGGCTCCAAATACAGTACTGAACATTCCACCCAGGCGAGAGAGACTCACATAGAGGCCGGTTACATCTTTACACTCTTGGAGCAATGGGTGGTCCAGGAAGTGGGCCCACTTTGCCATTGGACAGCTGAACTCATCATCACTGCAGCAATGTTTAATAAGACTTATTTATTGAACAATGGTTTTATCTCAGTATGTGATCACAGCTGTTTTATTTTAGCAATACAGCAGCACAGGCAATTAAAACCATATTGCTTCTTGGCTATTTATTTTCATGAAGTCGTTCTCCATCCATTGTCATGAAAGAATTCTTTGTGAATTGCAAAGGGGGCGGGGAGGACGAGTAGGAGGGCAGATCACTTATAATGTAGATGTCTATTTCTCTTTCAAATTGCCTGCAGAGGGCTAATATTCAGCTGTGAGACATATAAATAATCATGTCAAGGAAAACCTCAAAGAACCTGATTATATTTCAAACAGTTCCAACTCTGTTGCCCTCAATGCCCTCTTCTGAACAGCCATATAGCCCTGGAAAGTGAAATGAATGCTACCATACGCTAGGCTTGGAACCTTTAATTAGTAGATTAATCGACAAAAGCTTTAGTTGACTTACCAGCAGGAGGCAATTTTAATTGGGGAGATCAGTTTTAATTGGCAGAGCTGTGTGTTTATGACATGCTTAATTTTTTGAAGGTTTTTTTTTGCCATGCTTTATTTATTGAGGTTATTATTTCTGGTTCCAGAAGGCATTTCCTCTGATGGAATTCCTCTAGTGGAAAGTGGAAATCCATATCTTGGTGGAAACGTGAAATATAGGCTGATAGACCTTTTAAATATCTCCTTTTTAAGTTGCTTCCAAAGTCCCACAGTACCCTTAGCATGGAAGGAGACCACATTTGGTAAGTTAAAAATGGTTTACTTACAAACACTTCAAAAGTCACATTCATGTGCTTTTCCATATAGCAGTTAGAAAACACAGGCAATGAAACTTAGGTTCCAAAGTGGTAAATGTTTCTAAATTATTTGCATAGAAACACAAAGATGGCTTGCTTAAGCCATGTGGTCTAAGCTTGGAACATCCAGTTTAGACCTCCTTACTGGTAGGGTTTACATGGTGGAATGGAAAGATCAAAGGCTGGGTAACCCTTCTTCCCAAGGCGAGTGAGTGACCTAGCTAAGGCTGGCATGACAGCTTACTCCATTGTATTAACCCCTTCATGCATTTAATTAGAGTTAAGCATGTTGGTTATATGAGGCTGATTATCCCACAGAAACTTGCTCAGTTAGTGGAAAGGAACCTTTAGATAATTTCTTTTTTTCCCTTCTAAATGTTTTTCACAGAAGCCCTTTGAGACGTTCATAACCCATGGATAATAAGTATGCCCATGTGGAGGAAAGGCAGGCTGTCCCCTGATCTTCATTCATTAATTGGAGGGGGGGTGAGAGAATGTAGAGAGCCATTATGTCTTGCAGAGCTATCCTAACTACAGGAATTAAGTTACATCCATTCCAAACTCCATTCAGGAGCCTCTGGGAGGCACTCTTGCCAGTTGATCTGGCAGGTGAGAGTGTGGGCCTGAGTTTTGAGGTTTAAGGCCTAGGTAACATGATCAGGCTGAACAGGATTTGAAATAGGGGTACCGTATTTTTCGCCCTATAGGACGCACTTTTTCCCCTCCAAAAATGAAGGGGAAATGTGTGTGCGTCCTATGGGGCGAATGCAGGCTTTCGCTGAAGCCTGGAGAGCGATAGGGGTCGGTGCGCACCGGCCCCTCTCACTCTCCAGGCTTCAGGAAGCTATCCGCAAGTCTTGCAAGCCCGGCGGGATGTCCCGC
Source organism: Podarcis liolepis (assembly GCF_965112155.1). Taxonomy (NCBI): domain Eukaryota; kingdom Metazoa; phylum Chordata; class Lepidosauria; order Squamata; family Lacertidae; genus Podarcis; species Podarcis liolepis. The sequence goes on along the minus strand of NC_139561.1, from coordinate 50,445,459 downwards.
GGGCTTGCAAGGCTTGCGGGCAGCAGCCTGCAGCCCAAAAGCTTGGGGGACAGTGGGGAGGCGCAGCGCCGCCACCCCGCTATTCCCCAACCTGATCTGGAGGCTGGTGGGGTGGGAGAAGCAAGCTTGCTTCTCCCCCCCCGCCAGCCCCACAAGCTCGGGGGATAGCGGGGTGGCGGAGCGCCGCCACCCCGCTATTCCCCGACCTGATCTGGAGGCTGGCGGGGGGGGGGAGAAGCAAGCGGGGGATAGCGCTCCGTCTCCCTCTTCTAGCTTGGGGATGGCTGCGCAAACCTGGGGGGGGGAAATAAAAATTTTCCCCTTGATTTCCCCCCCAAAAAACTAGGTGCATCCTATGGGCCGGTGCGTCCTATAGGGCAAAAATACGGTAAGTCTTGCCCCATCCCACCCCTCGAGTGTCCCTTCTTGGAGGATTTACAACAGTGTGTCTCCAGCTTAGCCAGGGTAACGGACTTATACTAGTGTAGTCTTGGCTGAATGCCATCTTAGTCAGGAAAGCCCAAGAATTGCCAAATCCAAACTCTTTCCTCCTGGCAGATCTTCGGTTTGGATTGTGTTAGTGAGGTTTCTGGCAGTGTAGAGTGAGCTTTCTTCATGATGTCCCTCTTCAGACATCCTAAGGAACTCAAGTAGGCTGGATGTGGAGTGGGCCAACATGCATATTCAATACCAATGGATTTGGGACACTTGAGAAGGGCTTCTTTTTACAAAAATAAATTTGGAATACTGTATACACATACACATTCATTTACATAACGGTAGTTACACCAGATTTATGTACAACAGAAATGCATTTCTTTTGCATTGAAATGAATGGGATGAAATAACATAATGACAACATAATTTGCCTAAATAATAATAATAATAATTTATTTATACCCCACCCATCTGGCTGGGCCTCCCCAGCCACTCTGGGCGGCTTCCAAAAGAATATTAAAATACTATAATACATCAAACATTAAAAGCTTCCCGAAACAGGGCTGCCTTCAGATGTCTTCTAAAAGCCTGGTAGTTGTTGTTCTCTTTGACATCTGGTGGGAGGGTGTTCCACAGGGAAGGCGCCACTACCGAGAAGGCCCTCTGCCTGGTTCCCTGTAGCTTGGCTTCTCGCAGTGAGGGAACCGCCAGAAGGCCCTCGGTGCTGGACCTCAGTGTACGGGTAGAACGATGGGGGTGGAGACGCTCCTTCAGATATACTGGACCAAGGCCGTTTAGGGCTTTAAAGGTCAGCACCAACACTTTGAATTGTGCTCGGAAACGTACTGGGAGCCAATGTAGGTCTTTCAAGACCGGTGTTATGTGGTCTCTGTGGCCGCTCCCAGTCACCAGTCTAGCTGCCGCGTTCTGGATTATGTAATTGATTATGTAAATTATGTGAGTTACGTAGCTTTCACGCCGTGAACAGTGAGACAAATAACAGCTTTTGGCAGAAGACAAACTGCAGTGGAATGGAAATAAAGCTGCGTGTTGCGAAAGCAGGGCATAACAGAAAACAATGCCTTCACATATCCTTAATGACATGAAACTTTATCAGATAGGGTTGTGGTATATATGTGTGAGCTCCCCACTCCCCAGAAAATGAGTCTTAGGCCCTATTCACTTTTGTAAGACTGTGGTTTCATTCACATTTCATGATTTTTAAACTGAGAAATTATAATAATGAATATAATCATGTTTTTTATGGTAGCATTTCAAAGAACCCAACAAAAACCAGGGCTGGTGCAAGATATTTGGCTGCCTGAGGCAAATAAAAAGATGGCTTCCTTGCCCAATTCCATGTGCAGAACCTGATTAGACTGGCAGTTGAACTGTTACTTCAGCACTGGCAATTGAATTATATCCTTTGGTGGATATGAGGCCAAAAGGATAGTTATGGGGGGGGGGGGTCCAAGATATGTGTGGGACACACAGCTCTGATCTGTAGCAGAGGAGAATAGCCAGAGGTCTCAGAAAAATGGCTGGGTGGCTGCCACCATTGTCCCCCTTCAAACATGTGCTGCCTGAGGTGATTGCCTCACTCTGCCCAACAGTAGGGCCAGCTCTACAACAAACAAAGGTATTTGAAGGCTTTCAGTTCTGTTCTGCCCCATTACATGTGTATAGTGAAATACTACTGTTGTCTTCAAGGGCAATTTGTTTAAGTTCACAAACATGAACTATCCCAAAGTAAATATAGCTTTGAATGCCTTAAGGTATCTATAACTAATAACACAAGTAAGCACCCCAGCTTGTTTGACTTTTGAAAATTGGAACCTTGAAAGAGCTAATCCTTTTGGACACATGAGAACAGAATCAATATTTCCCAATTTTGTACATCTGTTTTAATCCAGAATAATGGTGTTCTTCTTTTGTTTCCTCTGACCTGTGTCCCAAAACAAACATTATTTTAGTTTATTTTTTGCCATCTCAAAAAACAAAACTCCATACAGATTATTCATTACGCTTGACAGCTACTATTGAGTCAAGACAGAAAGTTGGAAAAGATATTTTGCTGGAGGCTCTTTGCATTTAATCTTGGATTACTTTCAACCAAGTGCTTCAGTATTAATAAAATAATTTCAGCTTTTCATGGAACCTCTTTAAGGCAGTCTTAAAAAGAATCATAACCCTCCAAAGACATTGAGTTTCTAGCTCCCATAGGAGACTTTCTTCCACCCCCACCCCCCAGGCATTAAAAAAAGCTTTGAAAAAAGCAAATTATTGTCAAAGGTGGTGGTGGGGAAAGCTTTTCAGCCCAAAGGTCATATTCCTTCATGGCTAGGGATTGGATAGACATACAATTTTGTTTGCATTTAATGAGAAACCACCTAATTCACACTTCTTGAACCAAAATATGGACCAAAATACAGCTATACTTCAAAATTTGTAATTATCCCAATTCTGTGATGAGGTTCTCAAACCAATTTTTAAAAAATGTATATATTAGTGAACATAAGTTACAAAAAAAATTACAACAGGGGAAAATTCTGGGAAGAAATGTGTGCATTAGCTAAAATGTCATGCAAATCTCTATTTATTAGGAGAAATTCTCCCCATAATACTAACAAATATTCTTGAGTATATTTTTTTAAAGACCTATCACAAATTGATGAAGAAATGTGAAGAACTGGATTTAAGACTGAGGCAACTGAGAAGCTGATAGAAGAAAAACTGACATATTTGTCCATCCCTATTCACAGGCAACCTCCCAGGGGTGCATGCCAATGGTGGGCAGTGCCCAAGGCAAGAGTTTGCAGTGCAATGTTACTCTTACAATTATCCAGTAGGCTACATTCTGGCCAAACAAATGTAGAAGTTTCTGCTGCCCACTCTATTCTTGATCCAGGAACCGAGAGCTAATACTAGTTTGGGTAAACAACCCAATGAGGCAAAATCACTTGAGGGAGGGTGCAGATCAGGGCCAGTGAAGTGTGTGGCCTGAAGAGGATTGGACAGAGATATCTGGAGGGCCATACTTGCCTCCTGGGCCTAAAGTTTCTCAACCCTGGCCAAAAAAGCTAAACACATTAGTTGCTAATAAGGAAGCAAAAGCCATGTTTCCTTTCTATTCCTGTTTTGCACACATAACCTATTGAAAAAGAAAAAAAGCAGGCTCATACATGGCTTGACTTTCTGGTAAAAATGGAAAACTGCTTATTGGCCATGAATCTCTATGGGCTCCAAGTAGCAACATCCAATTCCCTGGAATCTTTACAGTAGAAAAATTCCAGGCTTCATGGAAGGAGTTGTCACTCAGATGGTAGAGCACATGATCTGCATGCAGGAGGACCAAGGTTCAGTCCATGGCATCTCCTCTTGAAAGAATCTCGGGGACCAATGTGGAAAAGACACATTGTCAATCACAGTAGAAGATACTTTGCTGGCTTGACCAATGGTAAGGCTTAGCAAAGGTGCAACTGTTAGTATATAAAGCTCTTAACAAATTTGGACCAGTTTACCTGTGAGATTGCCTTACCCCACATAGTCCCACTTGACCACTTTGATCTGTAGAACTGGCACTGTTACAGGTGGTGGTGACTGGGCCACCTTCTAGAGAACTGAATAACCCGTGAGAACAGAGATGTTGCCTAACCATGTTCAAAAAGAAGGAGGAAAAGGCAACATCATTAGCAAAATAAGAGAAGCATTATACATCAAATAGCACTATAAAGCCTTTTAATGAAGTTCAGTCATGTGTAAATTGTTACTGCCCACCAACAGGGTGAGTCATGGGTAATAATATTAACCGTGAAGGCAGCCAAAGGGTGACATATTTAGTTTGCTCCTTAAATTGTCCTTAGCTACAAAGGTGCCACAAAACTAGTGTGGGAATAGGGGCCTGCTCACAATGATCTTCCATTCTTTTTGAGATGTCATTAGTTAGTAAAATTATGTTCTGAAAGGCCCTTGACGTAACTCACTAAGAAAGGGATGAAGACAATTAATAATGAAGTAGTAATGAAGAGAAACTGGAATGGTAGACTTTGGGATCAGAGACTGGATAAAGAAAACTCTAGCCTCAGATATTTGTAAAAAACAATATATTGCAGAATGTCATGGTAATTCTTGTAAAATTTGAATTTGGAAAAGTTAAACCAAGGAGGTCAAGCAATTAAATTCACTGGTGACTTCCAGAGTTATAAATACCAGTTCTGAAAGATCTAACTAAAGGTGGGGTGAGAGGCTGTGGCCAGAAAGAGTTTCAAATATACAGTATGTAACAACAACAACAACAACAACAACTGTACCCCACCCATATGACTGGGTTGTCCCAGTTGAAGGGAGTTGAAGGTAACTTTCCACTGAGCCCAACCTGGCTGCTACATGTTCACAAAGGCACAATGCACCCACCCTAATTTTTGTAGCGTACATGTTATATACAAGGGAGTTAAGCACATTCAGGTATAAACAGGTGGCATTGGTGGTTGGGACTGGAAAAGCAGAAGGCAGGTAGGCAGGCTGCAGTAGGTGAAGGGAGAGTCAATAACATGTGGGACCAACTAACTTTAGCTCTGGTCCCATCTGAGTTCTACAAGGTCGAAACTGGGACTAAGGCTGTGTACACACCATACCTTTAAAGCACATGGGGACTGACAGAGGGTACGTTGGGGTTGATGGGGCAACACCATGCTACATTTGCCATAATGGACTAGTCTCCACTGCCAGGTGGGCTGTAGAATGTTCAGTTGTATGTTTGATAACTGTCTGCATAGGATTATTAACTCTGCAGATTTTAAAGAATAGCTTTTGTACAGTTACTAGCATCTGTGGCATTCAAACAGTGATTTCAGCAAACACTTTTATTCTTTGGAAGCTTCATAGTGGTTCCTAAATGGTAATGGCATCTCCAGTGAAAAGGTTCAGTAGCAGGTGATAGGAAAGGAGACCTGCCAGTCAGAGCACACAAAACTGGATAACCAAATGGTCTGACTTGGCAGGGCAAAGCTTCCCATGCTGAGAACATATTTCTTACAGCTTCAGGGAGCTAAAGAATATTCCTGAACCAGCACTTGGTTTCTTAAAATGTACAAAGGCACACACCAAATTTTGGCAAGCAAAGACCATGTAACAGCACTCTCACACAGCTGTGTCAATGGCCCTGCAATACAGTAATTGTGCCTTCAATTCATGCGCGCAACATGTTGTTATGCTTAAGCATATTAAAAAATTCAGGATCTCAAGCTGTGCTTTTTAGCTGAGAGGGTCAATGGGGGATCTGAGCTGCAGGAGACTTATGCTTTGCCTCCAAAAAAAGAAAGGGAAAAAAGAAATGTAGCTTGCAAAGTCATGCTTAAAATCAACTCCCAAAGTGAACCACAAATAGGTCCCACCTGTGGTACTTGTATGCAATAATATTTGTGTATGGTGTAAATGGATATTTGGAGCATTGAAACTGAAAGGGCAAAGGAAGTATTATTTATTCTAGTGAAATATTTATAAGACCATACAGAAGCCATTTCAAATCATATAGGAAATAGTTCCCCATAATCCTCACATGGTGTTTATGGAAATGTGTTGGATAGATCGATCACTAAACACCCTTTGGATGTCCCTTTCTCCATTGGATTAACAAGTGCACTCCAACCACATGCTAGGGGAGGATGACTGTTTGCAGTAAGAGCTTACATGGTGGTAGGAATGGGCGAATCGGTGAATTTTGATTCATTTCAGTTTTTCTCTCTTTCTTTTTCATTCTTAAATTCAGTATTCCACACTTCTGTATCAGCTTGCATTTTTTTTTTAAATAACAAAAGTTTCCATAAAACTTCATAAAAATTTTAGTGTATATTTCTTCTCTAATATGCACATCTTTGCAAAACAATTTCCCCACGTGAATTATATGCATCTTTATGTACACTTTAAACTGGTATATGCATTTTTGTACATTCTCGATTAGAGAACCACATTGCAAAATTTGGAGAAGTGTGAATTTTAGAGAATTGTTAGGATACCCCAGCATGCTTATCAAACCACAGTCCCTAGGATTCTTTATGGGAAGCCATGACTGTGAAAGCGCCCTGAGTGCTCTAAATGTGGCTGTGACCTTACCGTTAACATCCAGCTCAGGTACTGCTGCCCTTTTCAGTTCCATTGCCAAGTGTGGCTATTTCTGCCCCAAGGTCTGCCCAGTGAAGTATTGCTTGACTTGGCAGAAGTTCTAGAGTCACCATTTCATCTGCTAGCCTTTCTTTTCCTTGTGGCAGAAACACCTGGGGGAGGATTGGCCTGTAATGATTACTAGCTACACCTACTGAAATGTTTCAATGAGGCCCTGAGTCACTGTTCTTCTTCTTTGGCATGTATCAGTTCTGCTTTATTCACTTAATTGCAGCTCTCTTAAGTCGTAAAAACTGCAGCCACCACCACACACACAAAAAAAAGAAGTTTGGAAATGAATAATGCTTTTCTCATCTCTTTCTCTCCAGAAAAATCACCTTGTAAAAGCTGGGTTAAGAGCCAAGTTCCTGTTCAGGTTTTGGGCAAAATGCTCTCTCTGATTTGTGGCCATGTGTTCAGATGTGGGGAAAGAAAATATTTCAATCTGTGCACAAGTTTTAGCCTGGTGAATGCTTGTACTTGGAGCAAAAGCTATTTTCACATAGCCCAAATCAGGACCGATTTTTATTTTTTTTAATGACTGCTCCCCGCTTAAAATGGGGGGCGCCCTTTGCGTGGACGCGTGCAGCCCCTAGATCTGGAGCGGCTCCAACAGCATAGGCTTGGCTTTGCCTTCCCTCAGGTGGGATACCTAGAGGTCTCCGCCTACCTCAGTCAGTTGTCCAATCCCACCTGGGGGAAGCGTTGCCAAGGAGACCAGGCCAGGTAGGGGAGGGATTACCTGCCCACACAATAGAGGGAGGATCTTACCTAGGAATCCTCACTTGGCTCCAGAGCTTCTCCCACCCTACCCACCCTCAGTTAATGTCTTATTTTGCAGGTTAACTTTTCTTCACAGGTTTTGCAGGTTAACTTTTCTTCACAGGTATGCGGGCGCTGCTACGTTAAGGTTGCTGTTAAAGGGCCGGAAAGGAATTTCCCTGCATTGGCAGGTTTCGCCTTTCCCGTAGCAAAACGTCACAACTTTGGCAGTATCAGGCCTTGGGCGGAATCCTTTTGTCCATCTTCCTCTTGCGGCGGCGATACCAGATTCCCCGTTAAAGGGGTTTTCTGAAGGGAGGCTTTGGCCGTACACCGAAAGGTCGTCATTGCTCTCTCCTGCGGCGGCGGCGTTACGGGGGCGGCCATCTCTGCTTGAACATATGTTCTCCAGAGCCGGCCCACCCCCCCCACACTGGATAACCCTGATGCTCCCTAGGTCCCCGGCTGGGGACCGGGGAGGGAGAACGCCCAATGCCTGAGCCAAGGTCTACCCACATTTGAAATTTAATAAAGTTGTGGCCAATTTAATCCCATAGCACGTTGTCTTGAGTCGTTATTCCACATGACGGGGGGACCGTGCAGGATCTGGGGACTCCGCCTGTCCACGCAAATGATATTTATTACTTTTCGAACAGTTTCAACACAACACTACAAACAAAAAAAGAGAAAAAGAATAACAATACAAATACAATACAAAAACACTACATACAAAACAAAACAAAAACAAACAAAAACAATTTAAAAACACCTCAAACATTTTCAATATCTTATCTTTCATTCGCTTATTTCCAACGACCTCCTCACACCTCCCTTTTTGTATTCCACTTCTATTAATTGTTTCAGCAATTCCTTTCCATCTTCCTCTGTTTTCTATCCTATAATTATCTTAACACATTCTTGCCTTATTTTTTCCTTTAATTTTCTATCAATCTATTTATACTTAATTCCTTATAACATTTCTACTAAAGCCATATAACTTCATTCCAACATTCTTCTAACATTCATTAATTTTACAATATTTCTATAAATAGTCTTTAAACTTTTTCCAGTCTTCTTCCCCCGACTCTTCTCCCTGGTCTCGGATCTTGCCAGTCATTTCCGCCAATTCCAAATCAGGACCGATTTTGTACATTTCCCCAAGTTTTTTCCTTAAGTACTACTGAACTTGTGGCAACCCACAGTAAACTCCGGCAAACACAGTACCACCATGGGAGATCTTTTATTTCCTAGTTATTTGACAACCTTGTGCTATCTAAATACTGGGGATATGAGCTTCTCTTAAGAGGGGCAGAAATACGACATAAGAACAAACTCTTGTTCTAGTACAAGGCAGGATCCAAATCACCCTGTTCTAAAGTTTTATTCCCTCTTGAGGGATATTAAATCTATAATACTGTCTTTTGGCAGCAACTCAGATATTCCAGTGCCCCATCCTATGAAAGTGTGTGTTTTTTTTTTTAATGATCATACATATTGGTACTGTCTGTTCTTTTCTGGGTGGTTCTTATTTTACCACCTGCTTCTTTTGACAGCTCTTACAGATAAAACAGGTAATTACATATTCTATGCCTCATGTGCTGTCACAAGGGTAATGTTAACAAAGGAACTCTTTCCCTGATTCACTTTGAGTCAAACTTTGCCTAAAGCTGATATTCTTACTCTTCTCGTTTTGAATATGGCTCACTGAAAAAGAATAAAATATGCAGTACGAAATAATGAGATTCAGAACAACTCAAGAGAACTTAGGCTACATTCAGATAGGACTTCATTCCATCCCCCAACATTTCCTTCTGGAAATCTTGAAGAATCTAACTGGAATTTAGCACTCTTTTCTGTGTTAATAGCTTCCAGAAAAAAAAGTTTATACCCCATTAATCCAGAAAATTGTGGGAGTTTTGTGTTGTAGTTTCCCCATGGTTTTCATGGATCATGCCACCCCACTCATGAGATGAAATTTGGAGCAGTATTCCAGCATACAGTTCTTTCGTGATGTTTTCATGGGTGAATCATGGGGAAACAGAAGTATGCAAGTCTGAGGACATCCACTGTTGTGTCATACTATGCCTACTGGTCTAAATGAAATTTAGCACAACATGGCTGTACATATTGATTAAAAAAATACATAGTTTTGTAGTGCAACATTAGAAATCAGGACAAAAGCACTAACAGTATTATTGGTAAAACTAACACAATAATCCTAATGTCTGAATGCACCCTTAGATATCTTCCAGTGTTCTCTGAATTGCATAACTCATTTTATTTTCAGATGTTATTGTAGGTGTAAATGTGGAATTGATAATGTAAAGTGAAGAATCAAACACTGAGAAGATGTTGGATATCGTGCTACTGAAGAGAATAACTCTTGCACCCAGTTTTCTTATTCATGGGAATATATGCTCCCCTCCAATGCTGAAATTTGATCTTTGCTGGTGGTGGTGAGTAACCCAAACCCAGTGATCATGGGTACAAATTGATGGTTGTATCCAGTGCTATTTTTCTAGAAAAAGAGGTGCTGGAACTCACCATGAACACCCCCTTTGTTCTCTTATAATGGCAATGGCACCCACCTGAGAGGAGCCAGAACTGAGTTCTGGTGAGTTCGGGCTGAAAAAAAGCCCTGGTTGTATCCATGCTATTCATACTCAGAGAAGAGTCATTGAGGTTAATGGACATGATGGACAAAGGCTCATTAATTTCATGGGATCTACTCTGAGTAGGACCTAGTTGGTTACAAACATGAATTTTCTGTCCCTGAAATGGTCTTTTGAAAATGTTTCTTAAAAGATCTGTTAGCCACCACTTTTGTATATTGAATCCATTTGGTGCGAAGAATTTAAATATGGTAGATGTTTGAGAGGAATGAAGTAAGAAAGCTGTTGTATAGTGAATCAGATGGCTAATCCATCTAGCTCAATATCGTCTACACAAGCCTGCTCCAATTTGGTGCTCCCATCTCCCCCATTGCCAGTGGTTACAAATGATGGGAGTTGCAGTCCAAAACACCTGGAGAGCACCCGGTTGGGGAAGGCTGGTCTGCACTTGCTAGTAGAGGCTCCTCAGGGTCTTACTCAAGTAGAAAGGGGTCTTTCATAGTTCTTCTTTCTGTAAATATTTAGCTGAACCTGCCAGGGATTTAGCTTAAGGCCTTTAACTTTATCTGTTAACATCTGAATTGAGAACTTTTTATAAGCAAGCAAAGCTTCTGCACCAGCACAGAGCTGTGGTTCATTTTCCAAAACTGCTTTCTACAGAAAGATATCATTGGGCTGTCTATCCCAGTATTGTCTGTTGTGACTGCCAACTGCTCTCCAGGACCTCAGGCAGAACTTTCCTGAGACACCTTGGAATATGCTGCCTACTTCTGGAAACTTCTTATCTGGGTCCCTTGCCTGCAGTAACTATGTATCTGCCCTCTGGCACCAACAGACTGAAGTCTGGGTCAACCCAGATAAGGAAACTTGACCACCTGACACACCCAATGATCCCTGACATGTTTTATGAAATAGAAGCAGAATTCAGCAATGCTGTCTCGAAACAATATCCCCCCAAACAATTTCACACAATAAGTCTCTGGTACATCTGGGAATTAACTACGGTCTTGGAAAGTCCTTACCGGAAACCTCACCACATAATTATATATCCTATCCCATTTCTCACACACCATGTATTTATGCTGGCCTCACATCACACCCTGAACGATTAGAAAGAAACAAACATTTTTGAAACTCCGGATTGATGCCTTCCATTTGTGGGGGTTTTTTGTCGTGGATCCAAGTGCGGTCCTCTTTTTGCACTTGATTGTTACAGTATGTTTTCCCCTGCTGTTGATGATTGTTTCGAAGGCAGTCTACTTCAAAGGGTATAGAAGTGCTTTGTGTATAACTGGAAGAATACAGGCCACGAGCTAGTGCATGTTGTCATTACAATTACTAAATTATAATCTTCAAGCCAATCCTGCTTGTTTTAATTCAGCAAGGTCAATGGAAGTTTTCCGCAATGGAGACAAAAGGCAGTTTGGCTCTCAGCACTGCTTCTGACACCACGTATTTCTCTGCTTGCTTATTTTTCTGTCATTGACTTGTTTTATTCATATCCCATCTTTCTTCTAAGGAGCTCACAGTGGTGTAGATAGTTTGCTCTCCATAACAAGCTGATGTACAGGGACAGCCAGCCACTTCGCCACACTGAGATTTTTGTTTCAGGTAGCACAATAGGAAGGGTGGTGGATTTCTGTTTCCATCTGCCAACATTTACTGTTCCAGGAGCATCACAATAGCTAAGCTGCTGCGATAAAGCACTCCATGACTTTGTGGCACTCTTTAGTGGTGCCCATGGTCAAATGGTTCACTCTTGAGGACAGGTCCTTCCCCAGAGTGAAGCATTCTGGGTAAGGTGGCTTCAGAGAACACATGTGCTTGTTGTTTTTGTTTTGTTTTTGTTGCAGCAAATACTGTCAGTGGGAGGCTCCAGAAATCCTTGGTACACCAGCATATCAGCAGCAATGAAAAATGAGGAGGAGGAGGTTTATGTGGGTGGCACATGAGGGATTGGTGATGGCTCTGCTTCAGGCAGCAAAATGACTTGCACTGACCCTATCCAAGGTTGGTTGGGCTGAGAGACAGTGACTAGCAATCCACTGTGGATAGGACTGTTGGTCTCCCAGTCCAAAACTATAACTGCTACACCACTTCTGTTTCAGTGTATCTGAAGAAGTGTGCATGCACACGAAAGCTCATACCAAGAACTAACTTAGTTGGTCTTTAAGGTGCTACTGGAAGGAATTTTTTTATTTTGCTACACCACAATTACTTTGGACTGGAATCCATTTTATTCTCAGAATATATAGTGAAGGTATTCATGGAATCTGGTATTTTCTCTTGCTCCTTCACTGGTGTTAGCGATACTTGAGGAATTCAGGGTGTTTGTTTGGTTTTTGTTTGGTTTTGGTATATTCTAATATGGTGACCTGATCTAAATCTCTTAGGCTAACGTGAGGATTGGAACTTAGTTATCCATGGTTAAAAGCCTCCAGTTCCTGACAGAGATTGCTGAAACAACATCCTTGCACAACCTCCTTGGTGTGCCTTGTGATCTACCTGGTGATGGGCCTTCCCTCTGTTTTGTCCTTGGACTACTTCTGGACCTTGCCTCTTATGTTGCCCCTTTGTTTTGACTTTGGCCTGTGATCAGGCCTTTGGGGGCAGTGTTGCCCCTGTGGTTGCTGGCTTCAGTTTGATCTGAATCAGGGCAGTAACAAACTTATGCATGATTGTTTCTGAGATCAAAGAGATTTTTGTATATACTATTGGATGTCATTAGACTGGATCTTTTAACACTGCAAATATTATTATTATTATTATTATTATTATTATTATTATTATTAATTAATCATTTCTTAGAATTCTTGAGTAATGCTGGGGACTTTCTGCTACTCTCATATTATAATACAGTAAGAGCCAATTCTGTCTCCTTGATTATGTATCTGCATTATATGTATGCATGCTGGATTTGTATTCCTCATTGTTACATCTTAGCTGTTTGATCTCTGACCACTCATTCACATGCGAAGTCATCACTTGATACTGCAGTCATCATTTGATGAACATATGTTTGTTATTAATTCCTAAGTCATTGTTTACAGAGAATCTCTCAATAAATCCTTGGATTTTAAAAAATAATAATCACACTTGCAGCTTTGCTCTTCCTCCAAATTACTCGAGTGTTTTCCATATGGGTCCCAGATGGTGTCTCATCCATTTAGTTTGTAGGCCCAGATCTGCTTAGCTTTAACAGTAGAACTATATCATATGCCTGCAGACCAGTCTCTGGGAATATCAGGACAATTTAGGAAAGGGAGGGGAGTAAAAAGTTGTGATAACATCTGGGGTGCATATCTGTGGGCATGTAAAATCTGCAGAAGTGGAGGCCCAAATGCAATATGCAGTTGAATGTTTAACTATGTTTATGAATTTTTAATCCACTTGATCAAAGTATCCCTACATGGTGTACATGAAACAATCGAAAGCAATTATCACTTTACAAATATACATTTGTATCCATCGCTAGACATATTCTGAATAAACCCATTAAAATCTAATGGGCATAACTTACTTGGGATCAATCATTTCAGTGGGTTTACTCTGAGTAGGACTAACATTGGATACAACACACAATCAACAAAATTTAAAAACATATCTTGTTTACATGCCCAGGTAGGCATGCCAAAACAAAAATAATTTTTTAACAGGTGTCTAAAACAGCATGATGAGGGTGGCTGCCTAATATTAATAGGCACGGAGTTCCAGAGTACAGGTGCCGTCATAGTGAACGCTTTACTCCTTGCAGATGTAGAATGAACATTGCATGGTACTTGCAAGTTTCACAATCTGAAGCAGTCAAGCTGGCACATATGGTGCAAGGCAATCCCTCAAGTAAACTAACCCCAAGCAGTTAAGGGTCTTTATAAACCTATATTAAGATCTTGAACTTGGCCCAGTAGAAAATCAGGAGCCAGTGCAGATTTTTCTGTAGAAGTATACTACTCTGGCAGGATCTCACTCCTGTTGGCAATCAATCTGCAGCGTTCTTCACTAACTGCAGCTTATAGACCAACCACAAGGGAAGCCCCATATAGAGTTCACTGCAGCAACACAGTCTTGAGACTATAAATTTCTGGACTACTGTGGTCAGGCTACCTTGGGCTGGGAATAGTCACAGCTGTCACATAGGCTAGGAACACCTTGCATCAGCTTCAGCTTGACCACCAGTGACAGAGCCGGGTCCAGAAGCACCAGTGGGCTGTAGGCACCTATGGAGTGAATACCTGGAATCAGACAAAGTGAATTCTACTATTGGTGAGCTCTAGACTGAACTATAAGACTTTATAGACCATCAGGTCAGGGGGAGTCAGTAGCAAACCAATGACAGTCACTCCAGAGCCTAAGAACATTCTCCACTCAGGCAATTTTCTGATCTGTAGATCTGATGGCTTATGATATGGGGCAGCACTACATGGATGCATTGGTTCTTGTAGTGACCACTGTACCATGTGGCCCCTGGAGTCAGTGAGGCCCTTTGCCTGAAAAAGGTTATCCACCATGACTTAGCCCCAGCAGCTACCTACACCACCCTCTTGAATATCAGGAGTGCTTCTCTGTTAAAAGCAGTAAAAGCATTCACAAAATACACAAGTTTTCCATCCCTTCTCTGTTTGTTCATTTTCCTTTCCAAGTGAAGTTTTCTTGCCCGAATGACCATATTAATTATTGACATGCATGATTCTTCCCCATTTAATTTCATCCTCACAGCAGTGAGTTGAGGAGGATCTTGTAATTTACGTAAGTGACTGACAGTTGGAGGCAATATACCTCTAAATATCAGTTGCTGAGAATCACAGGTAGGATGAGTGTAGCTGCACTCAGATGCTGCTTGCGGACTTCCCATGGGTCTCTGGTTGGCCATAGTGAGAAGAGGATGCTGGACTAGATGGGGAATTGGTCTGATCCAACTGGCTCTCTTTCTGTTCTTATTTACAGATAGTCCCCTTGAACCCCAAGAGACTAATGAAAATTGACTTTAAGTATGAATTCAAGCTTGACTGCCATACTCATTTTCTCCACCATAATATCCAAAGAGAGGCCTATCAAACACAGTTTATCTCTAGCTGTAGTTTGGTTTTGGTTTTCAATGGTCTCGAGAGCCAGTTTGGTGTAGTGGTTAAAAGCAGTAGACTCGTAATCTGGTGAACCGGGTTTGATTCCTTCCTCCTCCACATGCAGCTGCAGGGTGACCTTGGGCTAGTCACACTTCTCTGAATTCTCTCAGCCTCTCTCACCTCACAGAGTGTTTGTTGTGGGGGAGGAAGTGAAAGGAGAATGTTAGCCGCTTTGAGACTCCTTAGGGTAGTGATGAAGCGGGATATCAAATCCAAACTCTTCTCCTTCTTCGTCCACACTTTCCTTTTGCCTCACACTTTCTTGGCACTAGTCTGTGCTTTAAAGCACTGTGTCCAATCACTTGGGTTTTTTTGCCCTGGCATTTTCCCTGTGAAAACCTGCTCTTTACCACTGACTCAGAACAAAGGAAATTTGGGTTTCCATTTGCTCCAATTCAGCAGTAAAGCAGGGTTTCTCAGGGAAAGTGCTGAGGCAAAAAGAGTGCTTGGACACAGTGCTTTAAAGATCCAATGTGTGTCTAGAAACGTTGCACAAAAGAAAGTCTGGATGAACCCTAAATGATTGTGGGATAGTACCCGTGGGAAGAGAAACTGTGCTTTCCCTTCTTTGAGTTTTGTAACAAGAATTATGTTGTTCACAAGAATGAAAGTTCACTACATCTTGGAGCGGGTGGGGGAGATAGTCAAGCTTTTCATTGTAATGGATGCTGTTGTCTAGTGTATAGTGTTCATTGAATGAATACTCGGTGAAACACAGCTATGGGCGAATGTTGAATCTCTTTATGTGGTTAGTACAGCTGTAGGCAATCTGCACATATCTTCTGCACTAAGGAAACCCAACACATGTTAAGGCATGTGTTGGCTTTCATGTGATCCATCAGGAAAAAAAGCAGATTAAAACCTATTATTGCTCCATGGAGGATTCCTCAACAAAAGTTCACAAAAAGTAGTTTATCTGAATGCAAAATCATTCATCTTTTTTTTCAATGTGCTGCTTTTAATCTAGATGTAGTCTAGATCCTGCTGTCCACAAGGGTGGGTGAGCTTACCTGATTTGTGTTTGAAAACCTTTCTCTTGATTACATTTTCCCAGCCTTTCCCACACCCTCTAACACAATATGGAGGTGGTAATTGCAAAATTAGTACATGCCTACCCACAATGTCATTGGGGAGATGAGAAAACATCACCTATTTTGCTGAGGCTGCCTCCATCTGCTTTCAAATAGACACATGGAGAGCTAATGCGGAATCAAACTGCATTGAGCCTCTGTTTTTGGAATAAAAGCAGGTGAAAATGTACTTTCCAGGGACATAAAATATTTAACAGGTCCAGGTTGTGTGTGCACTAGGTAGAAAAGGATGTCTTTGTACATCAAATATAGACTATAATGTGTATACACAGCCTCAGAGATGTGACACTTTGGGAAACATAGTAACATAAGAAGTTCCACTAGGATGGGTTAGACTATTTATCTATCTAGCTAGCTCAGTATTGTATTTTCTGATTGCCTGCAGCTCTCTGGGATCTGAGGCAGATGAGGGTCTTTCCCATTACCTGCTACCTAATTTTTTTAAACTGAAGATGCCAGAGAGCAAACCTGGAACTTTCTGCATGCAAAGCATTTGCTCTAACTCTGAAATATGGTTCCTCTCTGAAATGAGGCATTATACTGGGTTCAGAAAGTGGCAGTCCAAGGGCCAAATCTACCCTTATGCTTCAGTTGCCAATTCAGGGCAAAAAGGTGTTCCATAACAATAGAGGAAATAGTGGCTGTTGCTGTCAGTCAACATTAGGGAAGGAGTGATTTGGTTTGCCACCTTCCGTTGGTTCTGCAAAGTGGGCCCACAAAATAATGACCTCAACCTTAATGTGATTTTGGCAATGTGTTTCATTCCCTCCTTACTTTGCATGTGGAAGGTTCCAGGTTAAATCCCTGGCATTTTTAGGTAGGGCTGAGACTGCCCCTTGCCTGAAACCCTGGAGGGCTGACACTCAGAGCTGACAGTGCTGAGCTAGATGCCCCAATGAATCTGACTCAGTATAAAATAGCATCCCATGCCCCTGTGTTCCCATCTCCAAAGCTCAAAATCTCAAGATGCTGCTATCTCCAACTGCCCTGTGAACCGCCCTGAGACCTTCGGGTATAAGGCTGAATATAAATTACAACAACAACAACAGCAAATTAGGTATCTAATCACTTATCACTGAGCCTTCTCTAGGTTCCATGTCCAGACTCACCACTATTTCTGACATATCTACCCCAACATCCACCTGAAGGGTGGTTCCATGAATCCTTATGAAGTGTATGGAAAACTAAGAGCAAAACTGAACCTGGGCATGACCCACTCATAGGCTTCATACAGATTGGCAATCACAATGGCTGATGTTGGACACCTCCATCTGTAACGGACTATGAGATTTGTGGACATGAAGTTCTCTATAACTCTCTAGACCTGGTCAGTCTTTGGAGCCATAAGTTCCTGGATGAAGGTCTTGAGTTTCTTACCCAAACAGCATATTGCCATGAGCAGAGAATTACCAAATTTAAAAAGTAGAAAGAGTAGCTTTCATGAGCAAGGTAGTTCTGCCATGAACCATGCTTCCTCATGTGTTGACTCCTTCATGGAGTCAGGTTTCTAAAGCACGTATGACTAGTTGACTCTCTCCTGAGTAAAAGACAGTAAATGAAATTCTCTTGTAGTTATGCCTCAGGTCCACCAGATGGTGCAAGTGAAAGACACCATGCAAAACGTACCACAGCACCTTGGAAATATAGAAGGCAAGCTGACTGATCAGGCAGCTCGAACATTTTCATGCATGTTATTAAAGAGCCAAATCTTTGATATCCTTTTGTGCTGAATACTTAAGCAAACACAAATAGAAAAAAAAAAAACAGGGGTTCAGGCCAGCATACAAAGACATAACATATGGCAAGCAAAGTACAATGAATGTATTCATCACAATGTACCCGCTATTACAAGGCATACGGTACATACAAGTGGTACTCATCAAAATAAGTACAATATAACAATTAATGACACATTTTCATTATCTCTGGCACAAGAAAATTATTGGAAGTGGCGGAACAGCTGTAGCAAACAGGACTGGAGCCCAGTGATCTTGGTTTTGAAGAGAAACTCCTTCAGCCTGTGAAGTTAGCAAGGTCCCACATTGGGTACAAGTCAAGGCAACTGCTGCATGCTGTCTAGCAGAGCAGGGCAAGTTAGAAGAGCTCCTTGTTCAGTGATGTCAACTTGATATACCTGAGGATCAGACACTTGAGAGAGGGGTTAATTATATTCTCTGGGAGCTACATTGCACATTAAATTCTGTGCATGTGAAATCATAGATGAGCAGCCTTGCCACTTGCAAAGACATCGGATGCATTCATGCTACAATGAACATGTTTATTCTCCATTTGCAGTATTCCTGCTGAAAGGGTTCAGAGCATCCTGTTTTGCTGTCCACACAACTGGTGGTGAAGAGCTTAAACATGCAGGAATCCACCCCCACTTGCACATGGCAGAATTCAAACCTTGCACCATTGCTGAATCTGGTCCAGAGACCTTTTTAAAGGTGCTTGCATCTGTTCACTCCAAGCTGTGTTTCACCGTCTCCCCATATGTGGATTTTGCTGGAGCATTAATCTGTTATCAGCCTTTCCCCCTTTGAAGTGAAACTTCCAAATGAGCCCTTTTTTCTGGGGTTCTGCATGAACTTGCCAAACAAGAAATTCTTGAAGAGCAAAGAGTGTAAACAATTCACATAGGCATGACTGGAAAGACACTAATTACAATAAACTCTGCCCCAGGTGTGCGTACAGCTAAGGGGATTAGAGGAATGTTTTCAATAAAAAGGAATCTGTAATAGTGATGATAACTTGCATAATGGAGTAGAATGAAATTCAGGGCTTCAAGATTACATTTGAAAGATCAAATAAAGGGTAAGTCCTTTATCTGAGAAGTGATACAGCTTGTGCAGGGCTTACCGGCCGTGCACTTAGCCATAACTAGTGATTATTGGCTACTATTCAGGCACTGAATACCCATTTGCCTGGAGGTTCTCCAGGGCCTGTGACCAAGGGATAATCTACAGGATAGTCAAAACTAAGCAAGTGGAACTGCCTGTGGGATACCCTCAAGCCTTTGAACCAAAAATGGCATGATGCACCAGCAGTGGAAGTTAGCAGGGTGGGGTAGTGGCTTGGAGCCAGATTGTGCCCTGCATTTTGTCACATGCAACACTGCTTCCATTCCGCTGCAGTTCATCTTCTTCCAAAAACAACATTATTCGTCTCACTGTCTGTTGTGGCAAAATTACGTGACTTTAATTAATTAATTACATAGATTACATTGTCATTTCCTCATTCCACCCCATTCATTTCAATGGAAAGGAAACACGTGATGGCAGGAAGCATGTACAGTGCAGCTGGGAGTTCCTCACATCTAACAGGCAGCCCTGTTTAGGGAAGCTTTTAATGTTTGATGTATCATAGTATTTTAATATTCTTTTGGAAGCCGCCCAGAGTGGCTGGGGAAACCCAGCCAGATGGGCGGGGTATAAATAATAAATTATTATTATTATTATTATTATTATTATTATTACTGTGTGCTGATCATGGAGGCCTGGAAATCAGCTCCAGGGCAAACCTGTGTTGACATAACCTTTTGACACTGAAAGAGAACAGTCGCATGTTCAGCTGGCCAGCAGATGTCCTCCTTGTTCCAGATACAGCCAAGTGCCCACAATTCCTCTTCAGCAGTTTAGGAGGATTTACTGAAGCTTCAAAGGCAGACAGGACCAGTTTTCCTGGGCAAGGAAAAACAGAGCTTTCACCCCACCCGATCCTTATAACCAGAGATGTCAGAGTTGAATCTGTGTCCTTCTGCATTCAAATCATGCATTTACTACCCTTCTTTGTACTTTTAATTTCTTGCCCAACCTAAACGTAGCTCAACTAGCAAGGAAAATTCTGTTCCATTTTCCTGCTGGACTTCCAGTTCCGGCCCATGAGCTTCCTGGAACCGTCTGGCGGCCGTTCTGTGGATTGCCGTGGGGATTCTGTGCTTTTTTTCATGACGCCATTTCCCCCCTCGCCACGGGGACCAAGTTCCGGGGCGGAAGAGTGCCAGAAATAGCATGTGCGCATGCACACGGGCGCTCCTCCGTCTTGGAAGTGTGCCAGAAATAGTGTGAGCGCACACGCACAGACACTCCTCGCCCTCACTCTGCAAATGCTCTGGCCCAACGAGAGGTCTGCCAGGGAGTGGACTGGCCCGGCCTCAAAAAACATTGCGGACCTCAGCACTAAGGGTTACAGTGTTATTGTAGCTTCAGTGTTATTGGGTGGGTGGATCAACTGTCACTTTCTGCTACTGTCCTTTCTACTGCTTCCTCAGTGCTTTCATTTTTTTCTGACCATGTTATTTCTGGTGTGCTCTCCCCACCCCCCCAAAAAAAAAAAATCACTCAGATTTGCACAAAACCAGAAATCGGCACAAGAAAACTACATTGATTTTTAAATTCAATCAATGAATTTAAAAAGTGCTAGAGCTCTGTCTGGTCAAGTTGCATGGAATCAATTTCAATCCGTTACCCCCGAGGATGTGGACAGGCTGCTTGGACGAGTGAAACCAACCACCTGTCTCCTTGATCCTTGCCCATCCTGGCTAATAAAAGCAAGCTGGGAAGGGCTGGGCGGTGGGCTCTGCGGGGTGGTGAATGCTTCCCTCTGTGAGGGAACATTCCCAGATCTGCTGAAAGAGGCGGTCATTAAACCGCTTCTTAAAAAACCATCTTTAGACCCGGCCAGTATGGCCAACTATCGCCCAGTCTCAAATCTTCCATTCTTGGGCAAGGTGATTGAGCGCGTGGTTGCTGAACAACTCCAGGCATGCCTGGATGATGTGGACCATTTGAATCCCTTCCAATTGGGATTCAGGCCTCACCATGGGACTGAAACTGCCTTGGTCGCGCTGGTTGATGATCTCCGGCGAGCTAGGGACAAAGGTGAGAGTTGTTTCCTGGTTCTGCTGGATCTCTCAGCGGCCTTTGATACAATCAACCATAACATCCTTCTGGACCGTCTAGAGGGGCTGGGAGCTGGGGGCACTGTTATACAGTGGTTTCGCTCCTTCCTCCTGGGCCGTGTTCAGAAAGTGGTGTGGGGGATGAGGGTTCCGTCCTCTCCCCCATGCTTTTTAACATCTATATGAAGCCGCTGGGAGAGATCATCAGGGGGTTTGGACTAGGTGTCCATCAATATGCAGATGATACCCAGCTCTACCTCTCTTTCAAATCAGAACCAGTGAAGGCGGTGAAGGTCCTGTGTGAGTGCCTGGAGGCGGTTGGAGGATGGATGGCGGCTAATGGATGGAAGTTGAATCCTGACAAGACAGAAGTACTGTTTTTGGGGGACAGGGGGCGGGCTGGTGTGGAGGACTCCCTGGTCCTGAATAGGGTAACTGTGCCCCTGAAGGACCAGGTGCGCAGCCTGGGAGTCATTTTGGACTCACAGCTGTCCATGGAGGCAGAGGTCAAATCTGTATCCAGGGCAGCTGTCTACCAACTCCACCTGGTACGCAGGCTGAGACCCTACCTGCCCGTGGACTGTCTCGCCAGAGTGGTGCATGCTCTAGTTATCTCCCGCTTGGACTATTGCAATGCGCTCTACGTGGGGCTACCTTTGAAGGTGACTCGGAAACTACAACTAATCCAGAATGCGGCAGCTAGACTGGTGACTGGGGGCGGCCGCCAAGACCACATAACACCAGTCTTGAAAGACCTACATTGGCTCCCAGTATGTTTCCGAGCACAATTCAAAGTGCTGGTGTTGACCTTTAAAGCCCTAAACGGCCTCGGCCCAGTATACCTGAAGGAGCGTCTCCACCCCCTTCGTTCTGCCCAGACGCTGAGGTCCAGCGCCGAGGGCCTTCTGGCGGTTCCCTCATTGCGAGAAGCAAAGCTACAGGGAACCAGGCAGAGGGCCTTCTCGGTAGTGGTGCCCGCCCTGTGGAACGCCCTCCCATCAGATGTCAAAGCGATAAATAACTACCTGACATTTAGAAGACATCTTAAGGCAGCCCTGTTCAGGGAAGTTTTTAATCTGTGATATTTTACTGTATTTTTTGTTTCTATGGAAGCCACCCAGAGTGGCTGGGGAAACCCAGCCAGATGGGCGGGGTACAAATAATAAATTATTATTGTTGTTGTTGTTGTTGTTGTTGTTGTTGTTGTTGTAGTATTAACAAGTAAATGGTGCTGAAATATGGACAAGCCCAAGGTTTCCATGTTTACTTTAACAGCCCAATGGATTAGACAAAAAATAATTCTACAGTGTGTGGTCTAGTGTGCTGGGAGCCACTTATGATAAGATGTACCCTACAGTAACTATCTTTGTGATGACTGAATGTTCTTAGCATATTAATTTGACTGACTGGCCACTGAGTATGTTCAGTCCTCATTGGGCTCTTTCTGCTTTCCTCCCTCTTCAGGATTTCCTCCCATTGTACTTTTGTCCCTTGAATTCCCACCAGCCTGCTAATACATCCCTCAGGTAGAAGAAGAAGAAGAAGAAGAAGAAGAAGAAGAAGAAGAAGAAGAAGAAGAAGAGTTTGGATTTGATATCCCGCCTTTCACTCCCTTTAAGGAGTCTCAAAGCGGCTAACATTCTCCTTTCCCTTCCTCCCCCACAACAAACACTCTGTGAGGTGAGTGGGGCTGAGAGACTTCAAAGAAGTGTGACTGGCCCAAGGTCACCCAGCAGCTGCATGTGGAGGAGCAGAAACGCAAACCCGGTTCCCCAGATTACAAGACTACTGTTCTTAACCATTACACCACACTGGCTCCCAAGGTATGGAAGGATGGTGCCATTTGGGCTAAATAGCTAACAGCACCTAAAGCTGGAATACCAAAACAAGAAGGAGTGATTGAATCCCTGCTTATGTGGTGCTGCTTTTGAGCCTATGTGTGCTTTAAAACCACCTGGCTGGAGAAATATCTATGGCATCTGAATGCTGAAAGCCATAGAAGCATGCATGCAGACAAACCTAGAGCCTTCCTTTTTTTATAGAAGGAAAATCCAGATAAGTATAATCTGCCAAGGATGTTTGCAGTTATACAGATCAGACAGATAAAATGCAGGAAGACAAATTTGGGTCTGGTGGAGATCAGTGGAGCTGTTGCCACTGGCATAAATAAGGCTGCATTCCATATTCAGTTTGGCCCAACATACTTGCTGTCAGATTGAGCTGCCACAAGAACTGCGATAAGGCCAATTATATGAGCTTGAGGCAACCAATAGGGGCTGCTTGTTGGTCGACTTGATATGTATTGATATGGCTGGGACAAAATGAGCTGTAATCTAATAAAAATGAATGGATGTAAAAGTATATCTGGTTAATTTGACAATAGCGCTTTCGGAAAGGGGAAGTGCATGGAGTAGCCTGGAAATTGTTCCACAGGATATTATATATCTCATAGTTCTAAACAAAGTAGGTAGTATCTGCTTCGATCACTTAAATGATATAGCACTATGAACTGTAATTTCCCCTAGCGAGCCACTTAATTCATGTGTTCATATCCTGTTTCATTTCAAATTAGCTGCTTTTGCCTTTGTGAAGAGTTCTCTTTGTGAAGAGGTCAGGGCTGCAACCTCTGATCCACTGGGCTCCTGCTTGGAATGGATTCGAAGGGAAGCAAACCGTGACAAATAAATTTGGGGCTTGCGGTTACATTTATTATTTCCACCAACTTTGACCTCTTTCTGCGTCTTTGGTCTTCTCCACCCCTGTGACGTTCTGTCCCAGCTACACACCCTGCCCTGGGGAAGCACTGCAATGCTGGGCGTGTAGATTTCAAAGTAAAGCGGTATGAGGTAAGATGTGAATGGAAACTCTTGACAGTACTTCGGAAGCTGCCTTTATACCAGATCAGATTATTTGTCCATCTAGCCAAGGGATGGGGAAATTCAGGTGTGTGTGTTGTGTTGTGGTGTGTGTGTCAGATCCACTTCTCTAGATCTCTCTCTTTCTGGTCCTCAGGACTCTCTCGGGGGGTCATACCCCATGCTGACCCTGCTTTGCACCCTCTTTGATTGTTTTTGTCTGGCTGAAAGGTGTCCCTAAATTCTGACAATGGAACTTTTTTGCCTGGATAAAGGATAGAATCTAGCCTACAATACAAAAAATTCACGCCTGTTGCTTTCCCCACTTTTGCTTCTAGCCACACCCAACACTAGCATGTCACCCCTGCAAGGTTGATCAGAAGGGAATGTGGTCCTCAGGCTGAATATGGCTGTCCAGCCCTGAATTGGACCAGTACAGTCTGCTCCAGGGGTGGAGAACCTGTAGCTGTCCAGATGTTATCAGAGTACAGGTCCTGTCACCCCTGACCATTGGCAGTGCTGGCTGGGGTGGATGGGAGTTGGAGTCTAACAATGGTTAGAGGGCCACTAGTCTCCTACCCCTGGTCTATCACAACAGGCAGCAACCCTCCAATGTCTTTAACGGACGTCTTTTGCATCATTTGCTATCTGATCCTGTTCATTACCTGGAGACCCTAGACTTGAACTTGGGGCTTTCAGCATGCAAAGGATGTGCTCTTCTACTGAGCTCTGGTCCCTCCTCTAGGTGATAGGCAAGTTAGGAGATTTAATGTGAACCTACCTAATTTGCATTTCCCAAAACAATATCTGGACTGAAATGCAGCTATCCTTTGATATTTGCACTTCTCCAAATGGTGTGATGCAGTTCTCCAGCAACAACAAAAACTGTATAATAAGGGAAAGTGAGAAATGAAAAATGATATATTAGAGAAAACGACACACAAAAGTGCATTATAATAGGGAAAATTCATTGTAAAAATATGTATATTTGGCAAAACTGCACACAAAATTGCGTATGTATCATGAGAAACTAACATTAAAATGCTGGGAGCATTAAAAAAATACTGATGTGGAAATATGCCAAACTGAACTTTAAAGACTGGGAAAATGAGAAATCAAAATTGAGTGACTCCCCCAAGTAAGTGCACATAGGATTTCAGCCTTAGATTTGTGTTGGTTAGATGAGGTTTGACACAAGCACAATACATGGTACCCTGTACTTGCACTTACAGCTCTTGTCTAGATGCATTTGATTTGTGGGGAGTGTCCATGGGAGATTAATGAAATGGCCACTTAGGATGTATGAAACAGATAACAAAGTTAGCATTTTGCGGGTATGGAAAAGTTATGAATCGTCTCACCTATCAGTCAAAGCAACTCTGAAGCAAGACATGCCTGTAGCTATACAAAAAAAGAAAAAAGGATTAATGGGGGGTTGCAGTTATGTTTCATTTCAACATTTTTTTACTAAACGTCTGTAGATTTCTGTGAAAGAATTGCATGTAGCTGTACTGTTAGCTATGTTGGCAACAGGGATGGATCCAATGATGATGAGGTCCCAACAATGTTTCTAATTTGCTTTCTCTTTTACCACACTCTTTTTGCACATCTGTGCAAGAGCTGTTTCTCCCCAAATGTTATGCACAAATAACACAGGTTGACACAAATCAGGATGAAGTCAACACAATTTAAGAGCCAACACCGTGATGTTTTATTTTTACGTGGCACTGAGTAGTGGAGCAATTGCAACAGATGGAGAAGTGCATATTGGCATTTCACATGTGTGCCTTCTTTTGAACACAAAGGCTTTCCTCCAAAATCCTGTGTTAGGAGTCCCATCAGAAGATAGGACCTTCTGCATGCAAAAGGACCTTCTCCTAAAATTATATTCTGTTTTTCTTCAGTTTTCTCAGTAAAGAGTTATCTGGATTCTTTCTCTCTCTGGACTCCATCTGCATTGTTTAAGTGACTTTGCTAACACTAAGATTCATGGAAAACAATTACTTTGGCAATCAAAGGTATTGGCACATCAAGACATTAACAGCCAAGGGGCATCTCCAGTCTGTTTCCACTTCCATCAACTACTGTTTTGCTCTTGGCTTAGTCTTTCTAATTACTTTCAAATGGACATAATAAAAAACACTCTCATGATTTTTTTAAAACAAAAGAAGCCTGAAATTTGTTCAAAAGTGAGTCTTTTTTCTCCAAAATGAGCCTACATCTCTCTGACAATACCAAGTCACTGCAGATCTAATGCACTTCTCCATGTTGCTGTGTTCAATTAAAATAGTATCAAAGCCAGTTTGATGAGCTTAATGTTTAATAAATAGCACACAGGCTTTGTCAGCGAGCCAAAGTATTTGTTAAGTATCTAGCTAGGGGAAATTTTCTTTGGAAGTAAGGAAACATGCAGTGAAGGGAACAAAAAGTGGATTCAGTAGAGCACACCTTAATAAACATTAACATACACCCTGTATATTGCATTGAAATATTTAAATAGACAGGTAGCCATTTTTAGAACTATGGCCAGCTTCTCCTGTTACATGTCAGTGTCATGGTTTCCCTCTAATGACTCAGTCCAGAAAAGAAATATTTTTTTCGAACTGCATTCCGAAAGCTTACAGTGCAACTTTCTGCAGCAACAGTGGGTACTCTGTGACCCCCATTCTGATTTCATGCAGATGAAAGAGTCTAAAGGGAGAGAAGGAAGGCAGGAGAGAAGTAAGTGGGGGAGCCAAAACAGATGGAACAATGCAAGGAGGGTGGGAGGGAAGCCTTCTGCAAGCTATCAGTGCAGACTAGAGGAGTGGAACCTTAGGTCCAGGGGCCATATATGCCTCTCCTGGTCTCTCTCTGTTGATTTGATTTATTGCATTTTTATGCCGCTTTCCATTCAAATGAATCCCAAAGCAGCTTACAAACAATAAATAACAATAACATGACAGAACATCACAAATAGAGCATAAATCATATGGAATGATTTACAGATCATCTATAAAATAATTACAATCTATAAAACACTTTTGACAAAGCAGCAACTTAGACATAAGATAAACACAACAACTACAGCAAAACTCATGTTATACAATTAGCAAATCAAGACAGCATTTATAATCCATAAAGCAATATTAACAACCTTAACAAAATAGCATCCAAAAAACAACAACTAAATTCTGCTCATACACACACACACTCCACCCCATGACTCATAATCTTTCAGTCTATTCAGGTCATTAAAAATTACATTCATATAATGCCCATTGTTAAGCCAGCTCAGGCAAATGCACAGATGGTACCTGTCACCTGTGAGACTGGCAAAGATGTACAAAGTAGATAACAAATGCTGGAAATGCAAACTTAAAGAAGGTACATTCTTCCACCAGTGGTGGGAGTGTAAGAAAGTTAAAAGCTTCTGGGAAGAGATCTATAACGAGATGAAAAAGATAGTGAGGTATACCTTTGTGAAAAGACCAGAGGCTTTTTTATTAGGTATTGTAAGAAAGGACATCAGAAGGGAAGACCGTAAATTTTTCCAGTATGCTGTAACAGCTGCCAGAATAGTATTGGCTCAGAGGTGGAAGCAGGAGGAAATTCCAAGGGTAGAAGAATGGAGAGCAAAGTTAATAGAATACGCAGAATTGGATAAATTAACAGGGAAGATTAGATATACAAAAGACCAAAAATTTATAAAAGACTGGGAGAAATTTGTGTGTTATCTGGAAAATAATTATGGTGTAAATACAACGCTGGTGGGGTTTAAAGAGGCTTTGTAAAGAACTAATGAATATTGTTTAATAGAAATATAGGAGGAAAGGAGGTGTAAATGGCAATATGGAAGAATGGAATGTGTACTAAAAGAATAGCTATGAAAGAATGTCAGCGACGTTGAAGGAAGTCGAAAATGCATATGATTTGTTGTAAAATGGATAATGTATAATGAGTTGGATTTAATAAAAGCATTTAAAATAAAAAAAAAATAAAAAAAAAATAAGCCAGCTCAGGCAAATGCTGAGCTGACTGGGGTCGTCAGGTAGTGGGCCATGGTGGAGATGGTGGGGCTTTGGCCCTATCAGTTATGGTAAAGTGGATTCTGGCTCCAGGTAGCCCACAGCACCATTGACAAAGAACTTACCCATGTCACCCTCGATAATCAGGAAGTCCATTCCCACTACAGCAGTTTTTTGCAACCTTGGGTTTCCAGATGTTCCTGAACTACAACTTCCATCATCACTGAGCACTGGTCATAATGGCTAGGAATGATGGGAGCTGTAGTCCAGGAACACCTGATAACTCAGGGTTAAGAAAGGCTGCACTAGAGGAAGTCCAAGATGAGCCTGATGGGCAGTACAATCTCTCACCCATCACAGCTGTTCCTCTGGCAGCAACTCCCTTCTGAAGGGTATAACCCTTGGGACTCTCCCCAGGCCACACATCCCTCTCTCTAAGCCATAACCCTCACCAGCATATCCTCCATGAGTTCTTTTCGACCCTTGTGGAATGTGTCCTTGTACTCTGATAGTGCTTCCTGCTTGTTTGAATGGATCTTAGAGTGTGAATGTGGGTTGAAACTAGCCTACTCCACAAATGTGACACTTATATTTATTGGCTTGTCCACTTTTGCGTCTGACTTCATCCACCACCAGCATGTGGCCCCTGGAAGCTTGTCCCGATGGGAATGTGGCCCTTGGTCTCTAAAAGTCTTCTCACCCCTGTTTCAGACTTCTTACAAGAGTTATCTGCTCCTCTCCTGCCATCCTGCTGGGCAGGGAGAAGAAAGAAAAGATGTCAGAGAGAGGCAGACAGAGAGAGACAAAAGGTGTGGCCCCACCTGCTTTTGATTCTGGCTCAACCTATGCCAATATGCAGCCTCTGAAAGATTCCTCTTGAGAGAATGCAGCACTCATTCCTCACCCTTGTCCTACAGAGATAATCAATCCCCCCCCCGATATCTGTATATTCTCCTAATCTTAATAGTTCCCTCCATTTATCTCTGAACAGTATCCATGTGCCACCCAAGCAGAGCTCTCTGGGCAGCTTAGAGTAACCATAAAATATTCAGATACAAAATCAATAGCCATACAGCCAACATTAAAAGGACAGCATAAAAACTCAGGAGGAAATAATAAAATTGATAAAGTAGAGCTCTCAGCAAGACAGAATAAAGGATTTTAGGCAGCCCTAACATTTCAGAAAATAGTAAAAGTGGTATTTCAATTCTCTAAAAGTTTTCATTTTTTTAAATAAAAAAGACAGAGAAAGGGACTTCCTTGGTGTTACAAGGATGACAGCGTTGATACCAGGTTAACCTCTTCAGGGAGGGCATTTCACAACCAGGGGGCCACCACTGAAATGGTCCATTCCATAGTAGCCACCCATTGCCCCTGAGTCACCCAAGTAAGGGCTGCAGAAGATGATCTCAGGATCTGGCCAAGAATAATTCAGTGGGCATGCTTTGTGTGCAAAATATCCCAGATTCAATCTCTGGCATCTCCAGATATTGCTGGTAAATACTTCTGTCTGAAACCTTGAAGAGCTGCTGTCAGTCAGTTTAGACAATACTGAGGTCAGCGGACGAATGGACTATGTTCCAAAATTGGCGTGTGAAAAGAGCTGAAGTGGCACATTCCCAAACGCAACTGAACCCCAGTCCTCAGACTTGAATAGAAATTGAGCTTAGCTAATTATTTATTTAAAGACCAGAAATAACTTACGGTAGTTAATTTCTAGACTACCTAGGAAAAGTTTTGGGACTCAGTTGAGCATCCAGTAATGCCTCTGGAAGTATAATGTTGTCTGAATACATCCCCAGCCCCCTATGAGCCCCAAATTGCTCACCAGTACAGTGTTAGCATCTTCTATCCTCTTACCTGGGTCCAGTGGCTGTGGGGAGGTGGTAAGTAGGCATCACCATTTTTCCTTGATGTGTGATTTGCTGTCATACAAGGATACAGAGAGGCTGTTTTGCAGTTACCCATAGTACAATATTCAGGTAGAGAGAAATGTTAAGTGGGTAGGTAGTAGGTAGGAGGTGAGGTGAGGAGGAGCTTTTCTCTGGCTCAGACTGCAATAATTTTCTCTGACTCAGATTGCAGTCTGAGCCAGACAACTATGTAGAGTCATGACTTTGTGACTGTGTGTGCGTGCACGCGCGCATGTGTGATAATGTTCACCTCACACTGTAGGCAAGTGATACCAGTTGCCAAGGCTGTATCTCCAAGCCAAAGAGGTATGAATATTGGCAACATCAGCTGGTATTCTTTCACCTGAGTTTTGTTTTTATTTATTTTTCAAATGAAAGTGTCAATTAACAAAAGAAAAGAAACTTGCTAGTGAACTAACAGCCTGCGCCAACAGGATCAGCTCACCCATCTCTGTATGAATACCGTACAGAAGGGACTTGAGATGGCACAGATGTTAGCATCCTTTCCTCAGACAGTATTTTATGATATAACATTTAGCCTTGAATACTACCAGAGCTTCAATCCAAGGCTAGAGTCTCCTCTTCCCACTGCTAGTACACATGGCCCTGGAGATCCCTCGCCTTAAAAATCTGCACATCAGCTTCTGTACATTTTTTGCCAAACCATTTAGGATGTCTCGATGTACAGAAAATGTACTTTTCTTCCAAGCACTGTATCTAACACAAGAAAGAAAGAAAGAAAGAAAGAAAAGAAACAACTGGAAAATATTTAACTTGAAGTAAATGTGGGGATTCCCCCCCCCCTTCTTTCCCTGGGAGCTTGTTAGCTTAATTTGGGTTCAGATATTTTACAGCTCACACTGCACTAATTTAAAACACCTTTCTAAAACAAATCCTCGCTAAACTTTTTTAGAGTGTAATATAGCTAGTAAAGAGACATAAATACAGAGTATGCCAAAAACTGCAAAGGGGGAAAAAATGAAATAGCATCTGATTGCTGATACTTGGGTGAGGAGATGGCTCCAGTTATTTGCTTTCTGAGATTTATTATAAATCTCTGCAGTAAGAGGCTTGCCATACGTCAGGAAAATTCCTGACATGCCCTGGTTTTGGGGTGTAAAAATGGTGTCAGGGGAATTTTGCTGAAGCGGCAAAATGTCAGGGAAAACCTGGATATATAGCAACATGATGGAAAAAGGAGCGGAAACAGCTCCAAAAGGTAAAATCACTATTTTGGGGGGAGGTTTCCCCAACAAAGCTCAACAATTTTTGGGGTGTCAGGAATTTTTATTTGTGAAATATGGCATATTTATGCAGTAAAATGCTTGTGGTTTGGGATTTCTCCCTGCCAATATGCTTTCTTTCATTTATCTTTCCAAAAAGGATGCAAAAAAAATTATCTTTAAAAAACCTGAATGGGGCAGCTTCCAGAACACTTTCTGACTACATGCCCCCTGATTGCCTGCCTTCCAAGGTGCATTCCCATGGGCATTTCATTGGCCACTGTGAGAACTGAGTTTGGGGTTAGATGGGCTTTGGGCTGATCCAGCAGGGTTCTTCTTATACACTTATCAGCAATGGAATGACTGCTAAATAAGCATGGGGTGGGGGAATACGAATGTAAGAAGATCCCTGCTGGGTCAGGTCAAATGCCCATCTATTCGAGTATCCTCTTCTTACCATGGCCGACCAGATGCCTTTGGGAAGCCTGCGTGCTGGACCCATTTGCAATTGCATAGTCCCTACTTGTGATTCCCAGCAACTGGTATTCAGAGGCATACCGCAAAATTCAAGAAAGAATAGCTGCCTCTTGGAAAAGTATTATTATTATTTTAAATAATCTGGCATTTAGGTTGAAAGCCCTTCCATTGTGGTTTGCAACAATCAGCATTCACCATAAAACTATAAGCTTCAGAAACAGTGCAACCATAACACAAAAAGTAAGGGTGTTTTTTCCCCCCAAGTAAGAAAATGTATCCAAACCAGTAAAAGCACTAAGGTACAATGAATAATTGTAACTAAAACCATTTTATAAATCCAACACAAAATCCTGATGGGATGCACTGGATAACAAGTTAAGCCTCTAGGCCCCTCCAAAGGCCTAGATGATTCCTGATTAGGTATGGGTGACTCTGTCAATATCAGTTTCTCTCAGTTTCCCCTTTTTCTCCTCATAAATTCAGTTCTCCATATTTCTGTTGAGTGTTGTGTATGTGCCAAGGAAGTTCAGTCAAGTGGTTAAACTCACCACAGGAAACAACTGTGCAGCAGAGATAACTTTTACTTGGCAAACACAAACACACTATATACACACTCTGTTAACAGTTGCCACAATAAGTCTTCTCTCTCAGAACCCAGAGAGAGTTCTTTGCTTACAAAGTCCACAAGGCAAGGTTTTAAGTCCAGTTGCTTGCAAAGTCCTGCAACTGTCAGATTCCTCTGAGTTCAAAAGTCTTATCCAACTTCTCTCAAATGAACTCATCTCAAAGTCTTCCATGTTTCCACAGTTCCATAGTGTGATGGCCTGGGAATCTGATTCAGAGGCTGAACCGGAGGAATCCCAACCTGCACAGGAGTCCCCGCCTCCAGGGCCGGCTGAACTGGGGCAGGGCCTTGATTCTGAAGCACCTGCACCTGTGCTGGATCCTCAGGAGCAGGCACCAGGTGAATCCATTCTGGCTCTGGAGGGGGTTGAGGACACAGTGCCTACAGGTGCGCCTCTCCCAGCCCTGTCAGGGGAAGGTGAGTCTCTCCCTGGGTCCAGTAACCCTCCAGCCTCTCCTGACCTGCAGAGGCTCAGGGCAGAGAGGCGGAGGGAACTGGTTTCTCCCAGGAGGAGTGCTCGCCTTAAGGCCAGGAGAGGCGGGTCTCCTGGGGGCCGGGACCGCCCCTGGCCTCAGAGAAGATAAAGGCCAGTCAGCCCAGGTTGCGGGAGCAACGTCGTTGAAGAGCTGTTTCGGCCAGCACCCAGTCCTGTCCCCCCAGAGTTCCTGTCCTTGCCCGGCTCCTTGCTTTGGACCCCGCTTCGCCCGTGGAGGACTGTCTGCCAACCCTTGACTCAGGTCCTGGACCTCGCCCCACGGTAACCTCCCCCCGGGACCAGCACACATAGATTTCTCCAATGGTCTCATTGGAGCAACTCAGCAACTCAGATAATATAGTCACAAGAGACCTGCAGCTGCACTGTGTGTGTGTTGTGTGTGAGGGGGCATTTCTGCCGACTCATGTGGAATTAACCCTTTTTGACTTTACTTAACAATTTCAGCATCTGATCAGGAAGTATTAAGGTTATTTTTAGTTCATGTGAAATTTCTTCAAGATTTTTGTAGAAATTTCTCCCAGTATGCACTTCTCCCTAATATACGTCTTTGAAAGTGGTTTCTCCTAATATAATGGATTTTGTATGTTGTTTTCACCCATATTTGCAATTTTTTTGCAGCCTTTACCCAATACATGCATTTTTGTACACATTACTTAGCTGGAGGATTGCAGTGCAAAATTTGGAGAAGTGTGAATTTCAAAAGATTACTGTGGTTCATTTCGTGTACAGTGGTGCCTCGCAAGACGAAAATAATCCATTCCGCGAGTCTCTTCGTCTAGCGGTTTTTTCGTCTTGCGAAGCAACCCTATTAGCGGATTAGCACTATTAGCGGTTTAGCGGCTATTAAAGGCTTAGCGGCTTAGCGGCTAAAAGGCTATTAGCGGCTTAGCGGCTTAGAAAAAGGGGGGGAAGCGGGGGGAAATCGGAACACTCGCAAGATGTTTTCGTCTTGCGAAGCAAGCCCATAGAGAAATTCGTCTTGTGAAGCAGCTCAAAAATGGAAAACCCTTTTGTCTAGCGGGTTTCCGTCTTGCGTGGCATTCGTCTTGCGGGCACCACTGTATTGTTTAAGGAAGTCTGGATTACTGTTGATAGATTCGCCTTGAAATGTCCAAACTTTACACATTCAGGTAAGCTCCCCATGTGTTTCCCTGGTCTCAACTCCTCTGATGTTTCACTATTGCTGGCTTCATTACCCTCCATGGTTTGGGGGTGAACTAATTTACTTGTATAAGTTCCCCATGTGAATTACAACCCTGATCTTACAGCCATTATCTTCCAGTATTCTAAATCATGTAGGGAGGTTTCATGACTAGAAAAAGCCCCCCAATGCAGAGTTTCAGCCCTCAGTGCCAAACACTTGTGGTTTCAGCAACTTGAAAGTGACAGAGAGAGCAGGACACTGTTCACATAATGGGAATCATTTTTTTTTTTGGGGGGGGGAGCCTGAATAGGATGACAGTGTCAAAACCAGGTTTGCCTTGCTCCCTGATAAATGTTGCCTAGTTCACATGGTTGTGTTCCTCGGTTGATGCCTTCCACTTCAAATGGTAATTTGCATCTGTGAATGCGCCATATAAAACTATGGAGAAAATTATTAAATCATGTGCATTGATCTTAAGCTCCAATGGAACAATTTCATATAACTAACTGCTGTTTGTCATGGTACACGATCAAATGCAGAGCTTTCAGGTGGTTGCCAGGCAACTTATGCTTGCAAAATTTAGGAAAATAAGGTTAGATTCACACCATACTTTTAAACACTCATATACAATAATAGTCATGGCTTTTCCCAAAGAATCTTGGAAACTGTAGTTTGTTAAGGTGACAACCTCACAAAAGTACAGTTCCTTGCACACTTAAACTACTGTTTCTAGGATTCTCCATGGCTATTGGCATAATAATGCTTAAAAGGTGACCTAAGTCAATATTTTCACAAGGCATGTAGGAAAAATGTGTAGAAAGTGGAGATTGTTTTTAAGCACTGCAATGAATATTTATGAAAGATGGTGAGTCGTTTGGCTCAGCCCTGTTCGAAATGAGATTTTCCTTAAACTTAATAAGTAACATATTCACATCCATAGAACAAATCTTATTTAGTTAACAGCATACTGTTTAGTATTAGGGTTACTTGCTCTCAAGTGTAATATTTTTATCATGGGAATGAGCACATGCCAATTTCAACTTGGCATTTATTGAAAACCATCTTAAGAAAATGAGGTTTCCTGATATGTGGTTTGCACTGTATATTTTTAAATAAGAGTGTCGACAGCCATATTGGTTTTTTCACTTGATGTTTTTACCATTCCTTAATAAGAAGATCTTATCATAGTCACATTTTTATACTCTAAATTGGAAACCTCCATATGTAGCGTGTGTGACTATGTTTCACTAAGAAAACTCTTTGGAAGGTATGTGCTGAATAAGAACATAAAAATAGCCTGCTGGATCAGGCCAATGGCCCAGCATCCTGTTCTCACAGTGGCCAACTAGATGCCTGTGAGAAACACAGCAGCAGAACATGAACACAAGTGCACTTTCCCCTCCTGTGGTTCCCAGCAACTGATCGCCCTGTCCTCCGTGAATTTGTCTGCTCCTCTTTTAAAGTCACCCAAGTCGGTGGCAGTCACTGCTTCCTGGGACAGGAAGTTCCATAGTTTAACTATGTGGTGTATGAAGAAGTAATTTCTTTTCATCTGTCCCAGTCTTCCGACATTCAGCTTCATTGGATGTCCATGAGTTCTAGTGTATTCTGAGAGAGGTGCGAAAGCTTTTCTTTATCCATTTAATTTTATAAATATTTATCATGTTGCCTCTTACATTCCTTTTCTTTAAACTGGAAAGTCCCAAATGCTGCAACACACACACACACACGTCACTCCATCCGCTTGATCATTTTGGTTGCCCTCTTCTGAACCTTCTCCAACTCTACAATATCCTTTTTGAGGTGAGTCAACCATAACTGTGCACCCTGAATTAACAGATTCACCAAGCTACTATGACATTAAGGTCTTGCTCCTTGCACATCACCTCCAGTTCAGACCCCATGAGTGTGTATGTGAAATTAATATTTTTTTCTCCAACATGCATCACTTAACACTCGTTTACATGGAACTGCATTTGCCATTTTACTGCAGTTTGGAGAGGTCCTTTTGGAACTCTTCACAATATCTTCTAGTTTTAATGGCCAACAATTTAGTGGCATCAGCAAACTTGGTGACCTCACTCCCCACTTTAGATCATTTATGAACAAGTTAAAAAGCACAGGTCTCAATACCCATCCATGGGGTGTTTTAAAGAAACAGATTCTTTAAGTTCTCCTGTATGAGCATTCCTTTAAGAATTGCAATAGATCTTATCAGGTTAGAAGATATCTATAAAGGTCATAGATTACAGAAAAGATTTGGCTACTGAATGACTTTGAATCAGTGTAACAGACTCAAAAGTCACGAGCTGCTGAAAACATGTCTTAATTTGGCTGACAATCTGGGTAGAACATGCCAAAATCAGCAGTTATTTCACTATAACAAGTTCGATTCTGTAGTTTTCTGTTTGCATCTGTTATATCCAAACAGCTAAACAGTATGCTGCTTCTGCTCTAGAGGCCAGCTCTGCCAGAGGCAAATGCTGCTGCAACTACTCAGTGGTAGAGTATTGTACCTGCTTTTCAAGCAGAAGGTCCCAGGTTTAATCTCTGGCATCTCCAGGTAGGGCTGGGAGTGAATCCTGCCTGAAATGCTGGAGAGCTTTTGCTGGTCAGTGTAGATAGATCAGTCAGTGTAGATAGATCAGCCAGATAGATCAATGGCTTCACTTGGTATACAATGCAGCTTCCTATGTGCTTTCCTGGAGTTCCAATTCTAGCAAAATGTATGCATCATTGGGGGATACTTTAATCTTAAGAAGCCTGCATGGAAACTGCATGCTGATGTATGATGCAATGGACATTATATGAAGGAACGGAAGGTATGCTGTATATCAGAGGTTCCCAAATTTATGGCCTACCACCCCTTTTCAGAAAAAAATAAAATACTCAGTGCCCTATCTTCTTTGTTTTGACCTTCTATGTTGCACCAGTAAGCATCATTATACAACAGATGATACATGTACAAACATTTCGTCCAAATCTGGACGAGGAGGTGGACAAGGCCCCAGAATTAAAAACCCAAGGGGTGGACCAGAGTGAAGCCTGCCACTTCAAGTCCAGTCTGCCAATGGGTGGGACCAGCGCCGCATGCTGTTTCCACCAATATATTCAATCTTATGTAGGCTTTCCCCTAATATATGTGTTTTTGTAAACATTGGTTGGAGAACTGCATCACAAAAGCTGGGTAAGTCTTAATTTTAAAGGATGGCTGTGTTTTAGTTCTAATCTTTCTTCAGAAAAAACAGATTTGATGGTTTCACCACCATCCAGAGTCAGGACTCAGGAGTGACTGGAGAGCTCTGTAGTAAGCCTGTGAGCTGAAAGTCCCAGGTTCACTCTCTAGATGAGGCTGGGATATGCTTCTGCCTGATAACCCTGGAGAATGGCTGTCAGTGTAGACGAGGAGTGATGAATATCTGCCAACCTCTCCCCAGGCCTGGCCTCCTCTCCTGTGGACAATACTGAGCTACATGGACCAATGGTATGACTTTCTCTGACTTTAATTCTGGATTTAAAATAGCTTGCCCTGAAAATCCATTGACTTAAGTGAGTTTGCTACATTAATTTAAATAGAAACCATTTCAAGCTTTACATGTTTAAACCACCCCAAATCATTTAGAACAAGATTTCTTCTTAAAGTATGGAAGTAAAGCATATTTTTAAAACAACAACAACATCAAACTGTTTTGAGTATCACGGCACACACAAACACAATGTTAGCTTGTTATGAGAACCTCACAATTAATAACATAAATTCATATGCCATTCCAGCAGAAGTAATCGAGCCAATTGATCTTGAAGTTTGTCAATTAATCTCCCACAGGAAGCTGTCTGGGACGCTAAAGTTAATTGTTCTTCACATAAGTTCTCATTTATCCTTTGCTATTGTCTCAGAACAATTCCGTGAGCTTGCAAGAGAACAAATACCACTCACAAACTGAACCAGATGCAAAGATTAAGTGCCTCTGGGCAACCCCAGCAAAAGAAATGCTTTGGGGGTGGGGAGTGTCCACTGGCTGTATCTCTGAGTCATATGGGAGAAATGACACAGAGTCTATGGAATTAAACCAAGAGGCACCTCCATCCTGAACTATATCTCAGTCATTGGATAGTCCTTTGGCAACCTATTGCAAATCTCCACTATATATATAGGAAAGGTCAGCACACATTATGATGACTATGGAGACAACCCATAGACACCTACTGGGTGACCTTGGGCAAGTAACTTGACCTCAGTATATCTCTGTTTCCGGATTTTGCAAAACACAGATAATGATCTGCAAAGTGGTTTTCTGAGCTTGGGCTGAAAAGCGCTACAAAGCGTGAAGTATTTCCATTGTTGGATTTATTCTTTTGAACTTCCTGGCCCGTTAATGAGCAGGGTTTTCTTTTAAAACTATTATTCAAATTCTCAGTCCAGAAACCAATGGTAAGATGGCAATGTTCTGACTGCAGAGTCTAACTTTTTTTAAAGTATCAATTCAAAATCTATTTTGCTTAAAGCTACTGAGAGCAATTGCTTAAATTCCAACAGTTGGGGAGATCCTTTGTAATGTCATTTCTCAGATCTATAGTTGAATGTAGGCATAAAAAGCAAAGTGAAAAGTGGTGAATTTTGCTTCAGAGCAACAACATTTTGGGTATTTATCTGAAAATACACAAGTCCTGCAACTGCCATCAATGTATTTTCCAACTAAATACAAAGTGTGATACCCAACCAAGGAAAGCTCAATGTAGACTCATTGAATTTAGTGAGCAGGTTACCGCCATCCATTTACAGTGGTACCTCGCAAGACGAATGCCTCGCAAGACGAAAAACTCGCAAGACGAAATAGTTTTTCGTTTTTTGAGTTGCTTCGCAAGACGAATTTCCCTATGGGCTTGCTTCGCAAGACAAAAACGTCTTGCAAGTTTGTTTCCTTTTTCTTAAAACTGTTAATACCCAGGGTGCATTGCTTGAAGAGGTGCTTCGCAAGATGAAAAATTCGCAAGACGAAAAAACTCGCAGAATGAATTAATTTCGTCTTGCGAGGCACCACTGTACTCTATGTATGACAGACATTTTATATCACCCAAAGTGTTGTGAGCAATTAAAAATGCTTCAAAGTTCAAAAGCAGAACATTGCCTTACATTAAATCAGAGCCTCGGTCCACCTAACTGGTGTTATCTACATCAAGGGTGGGGAACCTGAGGTCCTTAAGATGCTACTGGACTTCAGTTCCTATCTTCCTTGGCTTGATGGGATTTGGGGTCCTGGAAGGCTACAGTTTTCCCATCCCTGGTCTACAGGATCAACAGCAGCTCTACGGGGTTTCAGACAGGGAATTTCCCCTATCCTGCTTTGAGATGCCGATAACCTGTGATCTTGCATTCATAGCATGTGCTC
Source organism: Podarcis liolepis (assembly GCF_965112155.1). Lineage (NCBI taxonomy): Eukaryota > Metazoa > Chordata > Lepidosauria > Squamata > Lacertidae > Podarcis > Podarcis liolepis. The sequence continues at coordinate 50,406,244 of NC_139561.1, read as the reverse complement.
TACCATTGAGCTACACTCTGTACCCAGCGAATAGGATTTGTGTCAAGAGAGGACATAAAGGATTGGATCTGTTAGTAAAATGCTTTTTATCTTCTAAAATATATGTTCTTCTTTCTTAAACCATGGGAATTTGTCTTTTTGCACTTGCCAAAACCACAGAAGAGAACAAGCATCAGTAAGTGATTAACACTGTCTGTCTTCTCTGATTATTTTCAACAACTGTAAGGTAGACGTCTAGGGTAGGAGCTGAACTTTCTAAGTGAACCTTCTCGACAACAGTAATGTTTATATCTTCTAACCCAATGAGTTTTGTTGAGCTGAAATGTGGAGAAATGATTTCTGACTTGAGTTATCCTGTACGTTGATCTGTCACATGGCACACTGAATTACAAAGGAGGGGAAAGGATGAGTCTGAACGGGCTGAGACAATCCACTTAAAATGGGCTTTGGAACAGATGGGTTTTTTGACAGCAGAAAAAAGAAAGTCACATGGGAAAGCCTTAATTGGAGACAACAGATAGGCCTTTAAAATGCATTGCCTCAATACAGCAAGGGAGACCAGCACAAAGTGGATGTAGATCTTGCAAATGAGCATCCATTTTCAGCCTCCAGATGGGTAACCATTTTGACAAAAACTGACTGGCCACGCTGTTGCTGTAAAATACAGATTGCATCCAATGCTAGTAACCTAAGTTAGTCAAGTCCATGAATTTCAGTGGGTCTACTCTGAGTTGCACTAGCATTCTGAGCTACATTAAATTTGATATTAGTTTCAGATGTTCAGAACTGGCCACAAAATGTTGCATGGTAGAGTCCCATTCTTCAAGTTTCCAGCCAGTGAGGCAACTGATTGTTTTTTTCTAGGATGTTCCATTCTATTTCTTTCCCCTCAGATTTATGCCCTTCATTTCGTTGTAACTCAGTCCTTATTGGGCTGCTTTTAGTTTTCCCCTGCCTTGGGAATTTTATTTCTAAAGAATTATTTCCAAAGAATGTTTCCTCAAGCCTGCTGACACTTTGTTCTTGTTAATGGATGGGGCCAAAAACAAATACCCACACTCAGTAAATGCTATTAGCATTTTCGCAGGGGTGGGGAGCCTTTTGTAGACTGCATGAAGTAGTGATAGCTAGGGATGCATGAATCTGTCAGTTTCAGTTCTCTCAGTTTCACATTTCTGCCAAAGTTAAATTCCGTTCTGTACTTTTTTGCACTCATTTGCAAATTTTAGTTAAAATAATCCTCATGAAAATTCACCAGCATTTTAGTGTAAATTTCTCCTAAGAAATGAAGTTTTCTATGCAGTTTTGAGAAACATACATAATTTTGCAAGGAAATTTCAATGATATATTACATCATTGATATGCACACCTTACCCTAGTGTAAGCATTTTTATACCCATTACTTGACTGGAGAATTGCATTGAAAATTTTTGAGAAGTATGAATTTGTAAGTATGGCTGCGCTTCATTTTTCGTTTAGGTAAGTTTGCCTTTAGATGCTAACTGATTCTCTCCATCCTTAGGTGCAAGGCTTCTATGTAAAACACAAAGCACAAGAGGGCAAAGCTCTCTGTTTTTTCAATATAGCAAAGACAGATATTTTCTTTTAGTGTTTTATTTTGTCCTCTTTTGATATGGTCTGCCAAATCATTAAATGCATTCTATTCTATTCTCTAACAATATTCTCTATTCTCTAGCTACCTGAGAGCTGGCGATTGCTGAGTAAATGAATACAGCAGTCAGGAGGCAGAAAAAAGCCTTCAGCAATGTATAATAACAGTATGTGGCAGGGTGAGAAAGAGACAGGCAGGGATCCTAGTTATAAAAACAAGGTTGCAACAAGAATGCCCCTATTTTCATTTGTAGAATGTGGGAGGGTACTATGCGCACTCAGCATGTGAGATGTATTTCATCATTCAGATTTTAAAGAAGATGATCTTGAAAATGGCCACTAAGAACAAAGGAGTTGTAATAATGGTTCTGCAAGTACGCATGGGCAGATCGGACAGTTTCAGTTCTCTCAGTTTCTCATCTTTCCAATTTCAGATTCAGTTCTCCACATGTGAATTTCTCTTAATAAACACATTTTTTTGTAGGCAGGTTTGATAGACGTACACATTTTTTGCAACCAATTTTCTCTAGTGTAATGCATTTTCATTTGTCAGTTTCACTGAAATCTGCATTTTATGCACACTTTGTATATCCATTTTTGTACACATTACTTGGCTTCAGAAGTGCATTGCAAAATTTGGAGAAGTGTGAATTTCAAAGGATGCCTGTGCTTTGATTTTCATATTGTTTCGGAAAGTGTGAACTCCCCCCATCCCTATCTGCAAGTGCCGTTATCCTGGTGACGTGCAGTGATGGGGTGGCAGGAATTGTGATACTGCAAAAAAGATGCTTTATGTCTGGTCTTGTGTAAAGGGCTAGGCAAGCATTCTCAAATGATTCCTGAGTCACTTTGGTGTCTCTCAGTTAATCAGCAGGCATATCAATCCAACCCCAAAGCTTGTCTAAATGCCAGCCACTGATATTATCTTTGAAAATAATGTGCCTGAGCAGTCTAGCAAAGGCTTCTCTTCATTCCACTTAAACAATTAAACAGACTTTCCACCACAGACTGAGTCGGAAATAGGAATTCAATCACACAAACCAAAACTATTTATGCCGTTCACTGGATGGTATATTGGGGTAACATATGGAAAAGCATTAACAGCACATAAGCACTAAAGTTAATTTATTGTCACGTCTTTGGTGTAATTTAGGATTTCAGAATGAATGCTGGTTAAATTAATATGGCATGATTACAAACTATGCCAGATACGTCAATGATTTCCACTGTATAACGAAAACCATCATAAACATTCATAAGTTATTGGGAGTGAGGAATGAGTGGCCCATATTGCTGATGCTGTCAGTTCATTCAGGATCTTTCCAACACTGAGCGACATAATGTTAAATGGAGTTCAGCGGAGTCCTGTGCAGATATTTTTCGGCAATACAAATGCTTCTGCCTTGCAATGTCCATACTATATGCACAGATCCCATAGGGTGCGGTTAAAATCTCAGCTAAAACATCCATGACAGATGGCCATCCAAACGCTGTTTAAAAACCTCCAAGGAAAGAGAGTCCACCACCTCTTGTGGCAGTCAGTTCCATGGCTGAACAGTTCTTACTGTCAGAATGTTTTTCTGAATGTTTAAACAGAATCTCATTTCTTGTAACTTGAAGCCATTGGTTTGTGTCCTACCCTCCAGAGCAGGAGAAAACAAGCATGCTTCCTCTTCCACGTGACATGCCTTAAGATATTTGAAGATGGGTATCATATCTCCTCTCAGTCTCCTCTTTTCCAGGCTAAACATAATAATAATAATAATAATAATAATAATAATAATAATAGTAATAATAATTTTTATTATTTATACCCCACCCATCTTGCTGAGTTTCCCCAGCCACTCTGGGCGGCTCCCAATCGAGTGTTAAAAACAATACAGCATTAAATATTAAAAACTTCCCTAAACAGGGCTGCCTTCAGATGTCTTTAAAAGATAAGATAGCTGATTATTTCCTTGACATCTGATGGGAGGATGTTCCACAGGGCGGGCGCCGAGAAGGCCCTCTGTCTGCTTCCCTGTAACCTCACTTCTCGCAATGAGGGAACCGCCAGAAGGCCCTCGGCGCTGGACCTCAGTGTCCGGGCTGAATGATGGGGGTGGAGACGCTCCTTCAGGTATACAGCTCCTTCAAGCGCTCCTCACGTAAGGCTTTGTTTCCAGGCCCTTGGTCATCTTGGTTGCCCTCCTCTGCACACGTTACAGCTTGCCAACATCCTTCTTAAATTACGGTGTCCAGAATTGGGCAAAATATTTCAGGTGTGGTCTGACCAAGGTAGAATAGAGTGGTACTGTTACTTCCCTTGATACTTCTGTTGTTGCAGCCTAGAATAGCTTCAGCTGATGCATCACACTGTTGACTCATGTTAAGCTTGTGGTCCACCAAAACCCCAAGGCCCCTAGATAATATTGCCTCTTAAACCCTTCCTCCTCTTTCTTTCTTTCTTTCTTTCTTTCTTTCTTAGATGTGTATTTGGAGATTGCAAGGTTTCCATTATCTACTCCTTGGTGAGGAATGAAATATAATCCAAATCCTTTTATTCAATTAACATGGCTTCGTTTAGAACAATGAAGTCTCTTGTCTCAAGTGCTATCACTTGTGTGTGCATCTGCATTAAGGGTCATATTTTCCCTTAAACCCACTAAAACCCTATCAGCAAGTTTGAGCAAAAAGAAAGAAAGAGAATGAGTGATGGTGTGAGGGGGGGGGGAGAGAGAAAATGATTTGTAAATATGTAGGCTGGCTCTGGACAAATGGTAAATCCCCATGTATATTGTTTTAGGGAATGCTGCAATAACACATTTTAAAGCACAGGAAACGTAACTTCTTTAAATTGCAAATTTGAAGATTTGAAATGAGTGCAGAGTCGAGGCTGTCACTGTTGCAGCATATGATTCATAAGTAGTGTTTATGTTAGCCCTGTTCAGGAATCTGAACAAACACATGTGGGCTTCAATTGGGAAGGAGAACAAGCCCTAGTCCCAACATCATTGTGTGCTCCGACTCATAAGAAGAAGCCTTATGGGAAGCCTACAAGAAGGACCTAAGTGCAAGAGCAGCTCTGACATTCAGCATGAAGGTCTCAAGGGGGCTGAACATGCTTAAAAGCTCTCCTGTGATTGGGAACCCTGCTTTAGCAGAATGCCTGTTACTTATTGGCACCACAAAGTGATGTCATGTGCCACCAATCCTTAAAGCTCTACGCTGGTGGCTGGTTTGCTATTGGACCCAATTTAAGGTGCCAATAAGATCTCAGGTTCCAGGACTGGTTAAGGCTGAACCCTGTTTGATAGCTACCTTCACAACAAAGATAGCAGAGCTCCTTCACCATTTAATACTGAGGGGCTGACTGAGACTCACATCCCTACAGGAGGGACCAGAGGAAAAGTGGGTGAATCAATGGATGTGATTCTACCCTTTGTATGGTAGTGGTTTCTGCCTGCCTACAGCTCTTCAGTCTTCATCTAGGCCACCAAGAGGTCCTTGGTTGCATCCAACTATTTTAGATAAAACCCACTGAAATTAAGGGAATCAATTAAAAGTGTGTTAGAAGTTGAGGGCTCCTCTGTTTAAACCCCAATAAAAGTAGGTTGTGTGATATGTAAGACCTCTTAAATCAGAATTGTTTAGAAGCCTGAAAACTTGTATGAATGATCAAGTTGCAATACAATTGGATGCAATAATAAATACATATACAATTTTATTTGTATATACAAAAGAAAGGTAGAATAAATAAACAAATAAATAAACTGGAGATCAGGGGATTTTTTTTTAAAAAAAAAACCCCACCCTGTTGTACTCTTCAATTTGACCTTTATGCAGAACCTTTTAAATCCTGACATCATGACCAGACAAACAAACCAAATGCTTCTAAACTAACATCAACATGCAATTAGCAGCCTTTATAATTAATCAGGGCAGAAAATTGGAAACAAGGGGTCCAGCCGGGACTTCTCTTGGTTTTAGGTCTCTCTTGGCAAACGTTTAAATTTTTCTTTCCCCTTTGAACATTTTTTTTATTTTTTTTTAAAAAAGATTCCTTTCAGAAAGCAGAGTCACTATTGCAGTTCACGGAAAGGATGTCTAAGAAAGTCTACTTATCATTTATGCTGCAGAAAATAAATTATAATGAAAATAAATTATAATGAAGGTTATTTTCACAGAGGTTTCTTCTCTCTAATCCAGGCAGAATTCAAACATGCTCACCATGGAAAGTACCAAAGCTTTACACAGGATCACAACAAATTATTGTTGTTGTTATCACTTCTTGTGCTTCTACAGAATGTGCCAAGGATGGATGGCACAGAGCAGGGACTGGGAACCCTTGTCAGCAAGCCCAAGGGCAACATTTGCTTCTGGGCAACCTTCCCAGAACACAGGAGCCAAAATGGGATATCCAGGATTGGAATCAGAAGCCAGGGATGTTCCACTTTAAATGGGACAGTTGTGCAGTATGATACAATCATAAAACACAATTAAGGAACAACTAAAAGCAACAATGAAATGTGTTGCAACCAACCCTGAGAAAGATAAGAACAAGGAATGCAGCTTGAGGTTATGCACACAAGAAAAGCTTACTAAAACTGAATTGTCTTCATTTCCACTGGTGTTCCACAGGAAATAACAAAAAAGAGGGAACCTGGTGGGTTTGAATTGGGAGAGCATTCCAGGGCACTTTTTTTGGTTACTCCACTAGAATAATGCCAGCAGCCATCTTAATAACACCTCTGCCAAGTTTCTTTCGATAGTGCATTACAGTAGACTCTCCTCTCAATATTAACTTCCCATTCTGCAGCAGAAACACTGCATAATGTGTTTATGACACTGAGTGTGAAATCTTTGATATTTTACCTTGTGATTTCCCCCCTGTATATGCCATCATCAACAACTACAGTAAAACTCCAACCCACCCCAGTGTCCTTCGTTATATTGCCTTTGAAAAATGTGTGAAATGTAACCACAAATCATGTACAGGAAAAAACTTTGAAGCCATGCCATGATTGTACTGAAATTAGATTTTCAGCTTTCAGTTGTTCATCTGGAAATCACAAGAAATAGAGGGCACATTTTAGTATTGTTTCCCTTATTGTTTATTTTAATATTCTATCCCTTATTACAGGGAGATCAAACAATTGCAAAGTCATACAACTGAAGATGTAACGGAGAAAAATGTTTTTTTTGAACTTGTGTCCAGAATTGTAGCAATTTGGAAGCCAATGGATCACAGATGCTTCTGCTGTTCTTTAGAGGAGTGTCTAAACAGTGTTTATTATTTGTAGAACTTGCCTTTTAATACATTTCTAAAAAAATTCACAGCATTCAGCAGGGAAGGCAGGAATTACAAAGGCAGATGATTTAGGAAGAAAAGGGACAAATTGGAAGAAAAACATAAAGAAAGAGTTACATGGTGGGATTTCATTTTCACTTTTATTTTCCAACCCCAAGTGATGGATGGGGAGCATCTATCTGAATTCTGATCAGTTTGCTTTGTGAACTTTAATATTGTATATTGCTCCCTTCAGTTAAAGACCCTGAATAATTAATTTTCTTTTCACAAATGATTCACTGACAAGAGTTGCTCACACATTGCACTGAACACAGGTACAACTTGTTGCTACAAATGTTTGTGCCAAAATGTCTGTCCTTGTTTATTTCCACAGCTCAGCTCTTGTGTTCACAAGGCTATACACTCATTTAACATTACATGTGAGTAACTGTATGAATATACAGCTCAACTGCTTGTGTAAACAGGTACACAGATTCTACACTTATTGCATGTAATGTATGAACATGTTATAATAGCATAAAGAACATAAGGAATTTAGTATTAAAAACCTGCAATTCTGTATAACTATATTATGCACTCATGTAAGAATGCAACTTTTGCATGTCTGCCATTCTCTCCCAGATTTTTCTTTTTAATATAATATGAGATTTAATTTTGTACATTTGTATCCTGTGCCAAATTTCATGTCCTCACCTTATCATAGATGGTAGCTGCTGGCTGGTTTTTTGTGGGGTTTTTTTGGTCCCCCCAATATTTGGCAATTCAGATTCTTGCTGAAGCCAACAAATTTGCCATACTTCTGATTTTTGAAAAGCACTATCCATCTTAACTTCCAACAGGGTCTAGTTCTATCTACTTTCCATCTATCTACCATCTATCTATGGAACAGTATGTCAAGATATGATAAGTGCCCACTTCTGGAAACAGTAGTGCACATTTTTCTTCTGGCAAGCTTTTTCAGTTGGGTGAATAGGACTCTGCCATTAATGTCTAAATTGCTCCCCACCCCCGTTTCTATATTCTGTTTTGTTTTTCATTTTTTAGCTGCTTTTATTAATCTTGTAAATCGCCTTCAGATACTGTGTGGAAAGCAATAAATAAATAATAAATCTTTACACCACTTTTCCTTATAAATATGCTCACAATAGCTCACAGAAGAACGAAAGTGTAGATCAATACACCACTCAAACAGAAATCAAATACTACATCATTTCAAAATATAATGTGGCAATGCAACAAATAACATTTTCAAAACAAGTTATTGATTTTTCCATTAATAAAGATCAAAGAAGAAGGAAAAAAGGGGAGAAAGCAATTTTTTACATAACATAAAATTGGCACAACAAACAATACAATGTAATATATCAATGATACAGCTAAAATTTTAAGTCTAAAAGATGCCAAAAAGCCTAAGATATATCAACCTATATTCAAATAGCCCAGGCATAGGGAAGAATGTGATACAGGGGGATGTCTATAGCTGCCCCCTTCATTAATGTTCCCCAAAACACTGACCAATCTTTATCAAATGTGTTGACTTTCATAACACCCTGAATGGCTCTGGGATACGAAGATGTTCCAAAAGGGCTATATCCCATACAATATATAATTATACCATCTCTTTAGGCAAAGGCACTTGAGCTTGCAATGCACAGCTATAACTAACCTTGCACCAATCAACAGCAAAAAAGCCAATGTTTTATGTAACACAACTTCATTAAGATCACTTTCTAAGGACAATAATGTTGATGGTGGTTCAGGAGTCCATAGCTGGTTGGTGATAATATTTCTGAAAAAATCCATCCCAAGAAACTCTGAACTTCCCCACACTCCTACCACATATGCAAGAACATATGAGTATATGAACATTTTAAAGTCATCATAAAACAAACTACATAAACAAACATAAAACAAACTATCAAACATTAAAACGTATCAATTAATGACACATATACTAAACATTCACATGTCAACAATAGCATAACCAGCAGACACAGCATGGCAGTAATTTGTCAAATGGTACAAAAAACTAATGAAGTGTGAAGCGTGCATTAAAAGTTATAAGATAACTAACTTACAAAAATGCATTATATTGGTGAAAATTTGCAAAAATATGTACATTAGAATTTTGCACTACATTGCTGAAAAAAATTCACAACAACTTTAAAATAGTAATAATGACATATTGATATGGAAATATGGAGAACTGAAATTAAGATTGGGGAAAATGAGAAACTCAAATTGACAGAACAGTCTTTCCCTGCTTTGGATCTCATTGACAGAGCGACCCAGTAAACCCTTTCTTGATCTTCTGCCAGCAGGTAAAGGCATTTAGGCCTTTGTTCCACAGGCTGAGTAGGAAATATATTGCAATTAGGCCTGAGCTGAATGGCCAGCTCCTTCTCAGACATTGTTTGGGAAGTGAGGGGTAAAACAAAAACATGAAGTGGATAAGACATTTCTCTGCAATATTTGAGCAGAGTTGCCACTTACCCTTGCAAAGTGGCCAAAGCATTCAGGTGGAACTTACCCCCTTGGCTTGATATTTTTTAAAGTCCTGTGCTGCACACAATGGTGCATGTTTTTTTTTTACTGCAACTTCCTGCCAAGCTCACTTCCTGAAGTGCTTTGAGAGCAACACAACTTGATGTCATATGTTGCTCCCAAAGTTTGACAGGAGGTGAGGCAAGAAGCACTGCAAGGCTATCTCCACAGCTTGGTGACAGTCACTCCCAAGGGGTTCCTGGAAATGTGGCTGTTTGGAAGCTGCAGAAAGTTCCTCAGGCCACAGAACAACCCCACCACACCTTCTTCACAGGGCCTTCATTTAGCTCCCAAACATTTCAAAGAAATTTCTCTCCACACCCCATGAGAAAGCAGCAGAAAATTCACATATTGTTTTCACAGGGGGCCAACGTTTTGGGGAAACTAGGGGAAATAGTTCAGCCCCAAATCAGTTGCAATTGGTTTTAACTGGTGCCACTTCATTATATTTTATTTTATTGATACTATTATTGTTAGCTGCCTTGAGTACCATTTGGTGGAAAGGCAAGATATATAAATTTAAGCTTCCAAATAAAAAATGGAGTTCAGCAAATTAGGTTGCTTGCCATGCAAATTGATTTGAAGCTAGAAAAAATCTATTAAGATTTGTGAGTCTGTGTTTGTGTATGGGTTAATAATTTTAGCTTGTTGAACTTCATTTTCCTTTAGGGTGTGGATTTTTGTTACTGTTTAGTTTAATGGGTACAGGATTTTCCATGTGGCTGGTCCTATTGCCTAGATTTGGCTTTAAGCTGGGATCAGAGAGGGAAAAACATAATACTCTAAGAACTAATTACAGCTTTAGTGGATAAGCTAACTTTAAAAGATGTAGGAGAATCCGTACTCATCGAACAGTGTGTGGGTGCATATGTGTGTGTAGAGGGGGGTGGTGGATTTCTTTGTCAATTGTCTTTGTTGTGGGAAAGTATGGCAGACATTTCAGGAATGATAACCTGGTAAGTGCCAGAAAAGATGTAATCATGTCACTGATATTGATGGGAAAATATAACTTGGGGGTTTCATAGGGATTGCCTTGGTAAATCAGCTAAAGTGTACTTGACAGGATTAGTCTTGTCAATGAGACACAGTGGGACTGGTCAGTATGGTCTGAACAACTTTTGATCATTTGTAGTCTAAAAGTCTGAGAGAAGAAAAATGGGTGGATTAATCAGGAGGCTAAGTATGTTAGGGTCTAATAATAATGACTCCCAAAGGATCACCTTAAACTTTTCAAACTGTTAAGTTAAAACCTGGTCTTTGCTATCCCTCTAATGGATTTTCACTTTACCTCTTACTGCTTGGGCTCAAACTGGAGCTGGGTTCAAATATTTTCCATATACATGCTGAACACATGAAGAGGGAGAAAGTGGTGCTGTGCTACTGGCCCTGTTACTAATACCTCATGCATCACTGGGCCCACTTCTTTGACCTTTGTGTGTTCATGTGACATGCTGCCTACACGTGAATGTCAAGAAGGCCAATGACTCCCCTTCTACATTTATTTAGCATACATTTGGAAAGGGCCTGGATAGGGCATTCCAGTGACTGCTCATTATTTAAGAGCATTTCTTTGGATTCAGATTTTCAGCTATCTGGAAGGTGGGGAATCTGAGCAGTTAACTACTGGTACAGAGCTGAACAAAAAAGTTTCTATTTTTTCAAGGACACTTTTTAAAGGTGCAGAAAACCCTTCACTTTTTGAAAATGTTCTCTTGTAAAATAGTTTCTTCTTCACTTATGTTGCCCGCACTTGTCTACCATGTTATAACAATGTAGTCAAATCTGACTAGCTATGGTATATAGCATTGAGATAATATCCAGTGTTTGATCCCTGATTGACTAATATTAGAAGGGGGACGTGGCAGAAGTCAGGGGATGCAATGGTACTGAATGAAAAGCAAATATTCACACACACTTAAGTGTTTTCCAGAAGCAGGGAGAAATCATTTCCCACAGGAATCGCTATTTTCTATTCCAAGATGGAACTGAAGAATATTCAGTACAGCTCTAAATGTCTATATAAATCTTAAGACTGTTTGAGTGAACAAAATTTAATCCACAATGGCAGTTTAAATAAAAATAAAATACAATCCTTGGGTCTCCCTCCCCCCTTTCCCTCCCCCCCCTCACACACAGCACAATGGATATGTCAGACATATGTCATTAGTTACTATTACGCCCATGAACCATCATCTTTAAATTAAAGTGTTTGGGTGGCTTGGTTTTTGTTGTTGTTGTTCCTTTTTTGCTTTATATTAGACATGTAGCAGATGCTACTAGGTCAAATAAATCTCTGAACAGCATCATTAAAAATAAATCAGACACATGACATGTTCCAAACCATGATCTTAAAGATACTTTGTAAATTGGATGCCCTTCCAGGGTAGGGATAAAGCTGGGTCATCCCTCATTTGGGCCTTAATTTGTGCAAAGGTTTGCCAGGATCTGGTTGTTAACATTTTCAGTACATGAAGTTAAAAAAACAGTGGTTTGTATCCAAACTTTTTCTGCTCTTTGGCCTGAGCCCAGAGCCATAGCTAGGTGATCTTGCGCCCCTGGCAGAACCGTCCAGATTGTGTCTCCTAGCCACAGACAAATTAGCTCTTCTTTCTGCCTCTCCTCCAACCCCCTCCTATTCAATTCACCCTCTATTTAAAACCATTTTTTATGAGGGACATATTTTCATCTGATTTTGCACCTCCCAATCATCTGTGCCCCTGGCGGGGGCCCACCTCACCACTCCTTAGCTTTGGCCTGAGCCTGGGCCTTTTGGCATTGGCAGTCTTGAAGACTGAGGGGCAACTCCTCCTCTGACATCGCCAAAGGCAGGGCTGCCATACATGATGGATTGCCCCAGGATTTCAAAGGCAGAAGTGACGTTTGGGAGATTTTCAAATACGGCTAGCCCAGCCAAGGATACTTCAGCAGGTGTCCCGCCAAAGGACTCCTCCTCCAGGAGATCCTCAGCACTAGTTCCTAGAGACCCTGCTTGCTCCTCAAAGTCTAGATCTGTGGAATGCCTGGTTTGCCCTCCAAGGGCTCGGGGGTCTGGAACCAGGGCTAGGAAATGACAGAGGTCATTACAAAAGGTAAGGAGTCAACCCCAATCTTCTCCTCTTGCGATATGATTACTGATGATAAGCATGGAGTGATGCCATCTACATTTTCTGTTGCAAAATATCTGATGTTGGGGTTTTATATAAGTCCACTGCATACAGTGTGGTTTTCTATGGGCACATGGTGTACAGTAAACACTTAGCATGCGTTTCAGGTCCTTGTTAGAACAAGTTTGACAATCCAAAGAGAAGAATGCTTTCAACATTGCAACACCCAAAGCCACTTTATAGACCTTGTGGGAGAAATCCCATCCTTGATGGTCTTGCACTCTTTTATTTCTTTATCCAGAGTGTTTACATCTTTGTGGTGTTAGTAAGACAGACTCAGCTTTAAAATACCGCACTGAGAAGGAAGGAACATTAAATCTTTGAAATGTGTCCTCGGGATGTAGAGTGCACGGGGGGAGAATTTAAACACAAAACAGCAACTTTTGGCTAAAACGGATAGCCTAGATCTCACCAACAAATATATTGTCATATTTTAAACCAAAATCATATTTTGAAAGAACATAGTGTCTGTTGTTGTTATTCATTCCAAAGAATATTGAAATGTAATGGGAAATTTAGAAAAGGACAGAAGTGCAAGATTGGCTTTCCCACTCCCTCTCCTTCCTGGTAAGTGACAGTGACACTGTTGACAAGGAGGTCAAGTATGTGCCCTTGCCCCACTCTGCTGATCCCTACTGGTATTGGATCCAGAAAGACAGAGAAGTAAATGGATAGCGGCAATAGCAATAGGGAGCCGAAGATGGGTTACAATCAGAATGAATTGCAATGGACTTTTTAGTGGACCAGTATGCTTCACTTCGATTGTTTTAAGTAATGATTTGATGAACACCACAGCCATAAAGAATAGGCTTAATTTCGCATTGTATTTGGGAATGTGTGTTATTTTGCTCATCAGCTAGATGGTGCATGGTAAGTATAAACTGAGCTGAAAACTTTGCCCACAACAGAGCCTATCAGGAAGGCATGGAGGGGAGGTAACATAACTCAATGACTCAGTGATAAACATACATGCTTTGCACGTAAAAGATTGTAGATTCTGTCTGTGGCATCACCTGTAAAAGAGGCAATTAGGAGGTGACACAATGGCCATTTTCAAAGATTTTAAGAGCCACCAAATAGATGATGGAACAAGTTTGTTTATTGTTGCTCCAAAGGATCCAAACCAATGTGTTCAAATTACAGGAAAGGGGATTCCAACTAAATATTAGGGAGCACTTGATGACTTGCAGTTGAATGTGTGAGCACAGTGATGCATTTGACAGGATTGTTCTACGTGAGATGGCTCATTCACATGATAAGGCACCTCTTTTGAGGCCACAGTCATCAAGTAATGAATATGGAAGTATGAATGGGCAGTTGTCACATGACTTCACTGCTGGTGATTCCCCCTTTAATTCCCAGGAATCAAATCACATTTAGTGCATGTTTAACTGAAGCCAGTGTCTGTGTGAACAGGGCCTGTTTCATTCTCACTTGCTCTGATGCATATGTTTCTGCCTGGTTTCACAGCTCAGACCCTGTGCATTCCTGACAAGGGTCATGAGGTCTATAAGCTGCAACTGAAGGGTCCAGATAAACAGATGACTCATCAAAAGGCAGTTCAGGGAGGAGGCAGGAATAGCCTTCATTGAAAGCTTCAAGAATCACTTGAGACATTAAAAGGACAATGTTGAACTGCCATGATTGCTAGGCAGTTTCTCTCTATCACTACCACCTCCATTACAATATGGTTACTTGGAATAGCATGCATTGTTCAGACAGAGTCTTCAAGTGCTATGAATGGCAAGGCTAATGGACACTCAGACAGAAAAGAATCACAACTGGGTAGAAGAGCTAAGTGGCTGCTTTGCTGATGGTATCAGGACATTGATAATGGGACTCTTGTTTATCTTTCCATTGTCAAATACTCATTCTACTATCACTATAACATTAGATTGTCTTAGGAGGGCTGTCAACATTTTGTTACAAGATAGATAGGAAAATTGGAAGCTGCTTTATACTACTTTCTAGCTCAGTATTGTCTACACCAGGGATAGGGGAACCTGTGTCCCTCTAGGTATTGTTGGACTACAATTCCCATCATCCCTGACCATTTGTCATTGTGAATAGGGCTAACGAGGGCTGGAATCGAACAACATCTAGAGAGTCGCAGGTTCCTTATCCCAGGCCTACACTCACGATTCTGTGGAACACAGTATGAAAACCACTGCTTTGGTGTGATGAATCTATTACCTAAGCATGTGAATTTTTTAAGCTAGCAAGATGTAAGTAAAAGATAAATGTTTTGAAATAGGCTAAGTGGGGAGAGAATGTTGTTCCTCTAGTTCAAGGTAGCTTCAATCCGCTACATCAGCATTTGGGCTGTTTGACGTAGTGGTCGTGCCAGAAAAATGGCATTCGTGCAGTGATGGAACATATGCTTCTGCATTCTAGAAAACAAGAAATGACAGGAATATGTTGTAAAAATGTATCCTCTCTGTTGGGAGGTTATTTCATTGCACAATACACTTATTCTAGTTAATTTGAAAATCACATTTCCACCATGGGCTCATCTTTGCTTTAACAAGTGTTTTGTATTAGCTGAAATAATGGGTTTTTCATTGCAAACTGAAATCTACTTTCCTTGTTTTTCCAAAGGGCATCTCTCTAAAGGATTATTTGGAAGAATTGAAATCCAATCCACTTAAAAGGCAGCAGCGAATTCTTTGTCAGGGACTGAAAGGGAGGGGGGGAAAGATCAGTTTTGATTTAAAGCGTGAAGCACAGTGCAGTTACAAGATATGCTGACTCAGTGTATTTCTACACTGCTCATCTCTAATTAAGAGGATCAGATTATTTTTTTAGTGGACTCTGCTCCTGCAGTACAAATAGTGTTTTGGTACTTGTAGCAACTGGCTTGCTGGATCATACCAAGTTTGATCTAGTCTAGTATTCTGCCTCCAACAGAGGACAGCATGATGCCAGCATATGGTTTTCAGTGGTATACTGACTCTGAACACAAGCCTTTTTATCTATCATATATTTCATGAAATTGTCTAATATTTTCTTAATGATATCTGTTGGCTGTTGCCATTTATTGCAATTGTGAATTTTATATGTTAAGTATGCACTATATGCACTGAATTGGCCTCAGAAATTTTGCTGCCTGAGATGGACAAAAGAGTGAAGCTCCATTTCACACAAAGACATGAGAGGTGCAGAGCGAGCTCTGTGGCACACCCAGATGTGCTATTCAACACTTTGCTGTCACCTGCAGCACTTGTCACCCCAGTAGAGATGTAGTTTGCCATAGGCTTTTGTCCCAGCTGCTATTCAATGGGACATTTATATTTCCTAGTCCATGGCTATTTGCAATCTGCTATATCTTTACCATCCCACTAAATTATAGTGGTGGAATCTAACATTATTGCTGACCTCTAGTCTAACAATAGTGTAAATGGTCTCTTACATAGGTATCTAATGTAACTTCCAATACTACAGATGTTTCCTGATTGTTTCTATTCAAAAATCAATGAGCCAGATAATTACTTATCAAGTAACCATCTGCCCACAAGTCATGAATGGTGAAAGGGCACCACCCAATATTATTGATAATGTCATCATCAGCATCACCACCAGTGCTTTTTTGTCTGGGGGTACTTAAGCATACACAGGACTGGCACCTCCCGCCCACATGTTAAAAATGTGGCACTTACTGTAACAACTTCATGGTGAGTATTGGCACTTTTTTTTTTTAAGACACTGATCACCAACATCCTCAGATAATGAGGCTTGCTATGGATAAATATCAACTAGATACTATTTAATATGCAGTTAACTTAGAAAGTAGAGGACCCATGTTGGGGTGAAGTCTCAATACTTCATTATATATCTTTACTTTATTTCCGACATTTCAGTATATTCTTTTGTGTATATTTTTGATGGAGAAGGTTAACTGTGATGTATTCCAAAAAGCAATAAAGATTAAAATGCGGACAGATAATGAGGCTTGCTGAGATGAGCTCAACAGAATTATTTTAGAGTATTTTGTGATGAAGAAACTGAACACCCTGACATAACTTGCAGTTTTGTGGTGTGGTTGAAAAGGGAACACAACAAAAGTTTACTCCAATACCAACTGGATAATCACCACTAGCAATGCCCTGCCTTCTTGTGTGTTTTATACTTTTCCTAAATACATTGTCAATGTTTGGATTGCAATCCATGCACCGTGTTTTTCTGACCTGACTCTAGGAATGTGAACAAGTTCTCTACACATTTGTCAAAACAGTCCTGTTTTACATTAAAATGAATGTGGCTTATGTATGCTATGGAAATAGTCACATAACATACATTAAATAATGGACAGTGAGATGAATAATGTAGTATTTGGCAGAAGCTGAACTGCAGTGGAATGCAAACAGTGCTGATTGTGATGAATAGGTTAGAACAGAGATCAGTGTCTTCTTACATTCCTGTTGGTGGCAATCAAGATGTTGGACTTCAACCCCCATCAGTCCCAGTTTCATGACCAATTAATAAGATGAGAACATAATATTGTCAGGCATAATATTGTTAGTCCAGCAATATCTGCAGGGCCAAAAGATAGCCATCCCTTCATTCACTATTTGAAGCTTTACACTGAGTCAGACCAGTCAGTGGTCCATCTTGCCACTGACTGGCAGTCTTTTCCAATCAGAACATCTTTGTATGGTGGCTGAGAGATCATATTATGAAACCATGCTTATGACTAAAAAGGTTTGAGGCATGCACTCCAATTCTGTACTAGAATAGCTTAAGTGGCTTACTCTCATTAGCTATATTTGACAAGGGTATGAATGCGAGGAAACAGATGCTGCAGCCTTGAGTTCAGCATGCAGTTTTGGGTCTTTCCTTCTAAGGAAACCAGTAGCAAGAGTGGGTGGTGCTAGTGTTATTTCTGGACCACAAACAAATGTGTGCATGTGTGTGTTTCTCTTCCTTGTATCTAGTGGATTCCAACAACAACACAACCTCATAATGAAGGAGATGTGCTGGAGAAGGAGTCTCAGTTTCCACACCATTTAAATGGGAGGGTTAAATGGGGAGCCATGAAAACATAGATTTTGTCTAAGCCAAGCTGACAGAACTGTCAGGATGTTGCAGTTCTCTCCTTGGTTCTTTGCCCAGCATGGTCACTTTTTCAAAGAATAAACTATGGAAGAAATGAATTGAGCTGGAATTCAGAGGCCCGATGTCATGAGGCAATAAGAAGCAAGGGCAAAGCTTTCAAAGGGGATATGGTGGGAAGGTAAGAGGCATTACCTTTGCAAAATATTGTGAACATTTTTAAAAGCAGCAGCAGTGTGGTTCACTCCTGCGGCTAACAGAACCACTGCCGTCTATGTGCTTGTAATTAATCCATTCACTCATAAGGCAGTGAAAGATGTGGAGGAGAGAGAGAATGGAATGAAACTACCACACAAACCAAAGCAGTTGCGATTTGCAAATCATCTGTCTTTTCAGTAATATTTCTGAGGTTTGGCAGCAGGAGAGCAGTTTCATCCCCTCCAGAGAAGCACACTCATAATGTTCTAAAATGCATTTGCTCTTATGGGAAAGATGTTGAGCGCTTTGAATGCAGCAGCCTGATCTGAGCAGCTGTTCACTTCATACTCCCCTATGCAAGGGCAAGGGGGGGGGGGAACGTTTTAAAAACGTCAAATAGAGGTTCCCATGTGTCCCCTCACTCAACCTCAAGAAGAGTCTTTGCAACACAGCTGTCACCTGTCCACAGCAAGGAAAGCTTTATAAAGGGCCTATTCCTTTAAAAAGGGCCATGCTTTATTAAGGGAATCCTGCAGCCAACTGTTTGACACCATGGTCAAAGCCGAATTCAGCTCTACCACCAGGCTTAGAATTCCCATGACCCTCAATATCCCATGAGGGTTACCGTCTACAGCAAAAAATGATAGGAATCTTTTGCCTTTGACAAGCAGTAGCATTTCATGGGAAGGATAGGGGGGGAAATGGTTTGCATTTTAATGCTCACGCTTCCTGAACTGAAATGCAGCTTTCCTCCAAAAGTCCATGCTTTCTCCAAATTTCTGCAATGAAGTTCTTCCGTGCCGAAATATATATCATAGGGAAGAGTGCGCACAAAATCATGCTTGGAGAAAGCCCTGGAGTGGAGGAGACATAGGCAGTGGTGGGGACCTTTAGGCTAAGCAATTGCTTCATGGGGGCAAGAGCTGCTTGAGATGAGGCCTGACACTCCTGTGCAGACCTTGTTTTTGCTAATGAAGGGTTAACTCCAAATTGCTCAGTGTGATTTACTGCTGGCTTGTTTCTGTCATCTACTAATAAGGTTGAAATCATTATGATGCTCTCAGAAATAATATTCGTTCACCCCCTAATCTATTGACTATGAAGGTTTTGATAAAAGCTGCAGGTTTCCCCCCTGGAATGCAGGAATCTGTTAAACATCGCTCTCGAAAAGTTTATTGCCTAGCAACCGAATGTTCACCTTCCTTGGAGTATGTACCGCTCAAAAGCCATTTTGTGAATTTGGCTCACAGCATTAAATCAGTGCTGTAAATGTTCTTTTTTTTACATTTTTGTTACTCTGAGAGCCATCTGGCTTTTAAAAAACCTCAAAAACCAACCTTAATGTTAAACATTGTTTTATGTGTTAATTGGTGGGTGGACACTGGAGAGAAAGAATAGGATAATACGCAATGAAGCTGCAGCAACAGAATTGTATTAGAGATCTATGGCTCCCAACGGTCTTCCCTGAATGCTGTGGCTGATTTGGAATTTCAGCACTCCCGCTTTGTTCGCAAGAGCTACCTATTTTTTATTTCTCCCAATAAATCTCACTTTTGATTTTGTTCTCTTAAGACATAAAGAAAACAGAATTATTCTTCCTGGTTTGACTGCAACCTTGTTCAAAAAAATCAACAAGAGTGAATATGAGTGAATTTCATTCTTCTAGGTTTTTTTAATATATATTTTTTTTAAATCAGAATTTGATTTTAAACACCCCCCAGCAAGGAGCTATTGCACTATTGCCATAAAAAGGTTTAGATGTAGATGAGTGAACAGACTTTTAATTCAGGGATCCAGATCTTGCCTGTGAAGGAAGCCTTGCCAAAGTTTTAATGAAGAAGTGGTAAAACTTTTGCCTGCAATTTCCCCCTTTGTAAGATAAAAACAAGGTATGTACAGACTGTCAGAAAGTATGGATAGTGAATACTTGGTGTGGGTGTAGGAAATGGAAGTAGTTTTCTTTTTTCTGATATCATGGATTTGCCCCAAGATCTGGCTATAAGACACATTTAAGTGGTACATTCCAAGTTGACATGCTTGGAAATCCAGCAAAAGTCAATTCCTCCAGCCATATCTACAGAGATGTGCACATCTAGACTTTTCAGAGCCTTTAGTAAATATGAGGAGGTCAGGAGCAAGGACAGTAGGGGTTAAAGTGCCCACTTAAGTGGTGCAAAAAATGAGGAACAACATCACAAAAGAAGAAGACACAATTGCATAAAATACATATGCTAATTCATATCTATAGCTATAGGTGCAAATATATAAGTAATGGTTAATTTCCTACAAAGCAAGGAAGACTGACCAGGAGATCCTTCTTCTTACTAGCTGCTAATGGTTGATGGGCAATTTCCAGACCTTTCTCTTCATTCTTAGGGTTTTCTTTAAAGCAGATTCAGACCAGACAGTTCCTCAAATACACTAGGAGTGGGCAGCAACATCTCAAGGGCCAAACCTGGAGTAGGGCCGCATCCAAGACCGTGACTAAATTTGTCCAGGTACTTTTTAGCCCCCAATGTTATTCCAAAACTTCATCAGCTCCAACAAAATTTGTTTGCCTGATACGCTTTTCCTCCTTCATCTCAGCATTGCCCTTGTAGAACTCAGCAGGGAGAAGGATAAAAACAAAACTATATTTAGTTGGATCTGCTTTTATTGGCCCTGACTCTAGCTGCCATTGGGCTCCCTGCCTTCTGCCCCACCAGTACCAATGGGCACCCGTTACCACTGCTCTCCACAAAATGCTTCTCAGTAGATGATCTTACAGCTAGGTTACATGTTGCTCCTATAGGTCAGCTGGCTAGCCAGCTAATTCACATGAAATTGCTATAGATCACAGACTGACACAACTCTTTCTCACACGCACATAATATGCACACACAATGACTCATACCATATGTTTTCATTAAAATAAATATACTATAATCGAGATAACATACAATATAACCCCAGGCCTCACTGCTGTCAGGGTTTCCTCTTGGAATCAGCATTTATGAGCACATAAGTCATTTCAATATGAAGCCTAGTTTGCATTAATTAACTGATAAAACATATTGTTGGACTGTGTAGATAAGCACCATGTTCAGGGCATTCAAAAACAAAGCCAAACACTGGGCTGAAGAGCTGTTTTATAACATTAAAGATCCAGGGGAAACTGAGGTCTTAGAATGGGAACTCTTGACATAATTGTAATGCATTATATAATATCATTTTTCTTTTTTGGCCAATGAAGGCTTCCCCTTTTTATTTTTAGTGCAATGGTTGCTTAGAGCTCAAGTAGACTTCTTAGTCATCTTTCCGCATCAAAGGGCAGAGGTAAATATTTGATTAACAGATGTCTGAAGGAGGAAACCTTCATGCTCATGCCAACACTTACTTAGCAAAGACAATAATGCCTGTTCCGCAGTTATGGTTATCATTGTTCTCAGACAGAAACCCTCCAGAACCATGGTTATAAAATATCCCTTTGTTGTCTGACAGAATAATTGTCAGACAGAGTGCGGTTAAGTGGGACTTGGTCAGAAGCTTATAAATTTCCGTCAGAAGTTTATAAATCTCCCTTGTCAATTTTCCTCATCATTGTGGTCAGCTTGCACAACCTTGTTTGGAATTGTCCCTCCTTGTCAAAAACAGTGAAGAGTGATTCAGGCAAACAAACCTTCTTGGAGCAGATGGCATTCTAAAATCACCCTAGGGGCTGAAATGTATCTTGACAAATTTAGCCATGGTCTTAGATGCATCCCTACTCCCAGAATGGGGGATGTCTTGTCCTTCAGATGTTGTTGTTGGATTCCAATTCCCATCAGTCCCAGCCATCGTGGTCAATGGCTAGGGAAGATAGGAGTTGTGGTCCAACAACATCTAGAGAGCCTTTCTCTGCACTACAGTGTCAATCATAGCTGGAAAGATTAGTTCCTTCCCCATTCATAGCCCTGCCCTTCCTCTCCTATCAGTCAATTTTGTTTTTTTTTTAACTAATTTTTTTTATTAATTTCCCACATTTTTAACATCTTTTCAACGATCATTTTTCACCTCTATTTTTTAAGTTCTTTTGAACCTTTGGGCTTCCTGCCTTCCCTCCGTGGGTTCTTTCCTTTTCCCATAATTTACTGCATCTTTTACATTTTCCAATTCATTATATATATCACAAGTAACACATAGTAAAATTTCACATTACAAATATCTTCACATTCCTGCCAGTGTCTTTAAATGTTTACAGTGATCTTTTAAATAAAGTATAAATTTATTCTAATCTTCAGAGCCTCTGTTCTTCATATTTTCCCTTTGGGTTTCCTTAATGTCTCACTTTGTATTTTTTTTTTTAATATATTACACACAAGATTATTCTAAACACAGCCAGATTTTTGTAGTTGAGCCCTGGTTTTGTAAATAATCATTTAAACACTCCCATTGCTTCATAACCATAGTTTTGGATTTTCTCCTTATTATATCTGTCAATTTTGCTAATTCCAGGTACTCGCAAAGTTTCCCCAACCATTCTCTTTTTGTTGGGATGCTTTCATCTAGATATTACTTTTTGCCATTCCTTGAAGTGTCCTACCCTGTTAGTTGCACTGGATAAAGGGTCTTCTACTGTTATTACAAGGTCATCAGCAAAGGCTTTCAATTTATATTGTTTTTGCCCCACCCAAATTCCTTTATCACCTTCATCAGATCTTATTGCTCTCGCCAGCCTATCAGTCAATTTTGGATTATGAGCAGAGGTTTTTCTTTGTTTCTGGGAATAAGATATCTCGTAATAGTAAGTGCTTTATACATAATAACTGATCTGTAGCAAAATGTTTCTCATCAAAGGCAATTTGCAAGTTAAGAAAAATGGGATAAGTTTTTGTTAATTTGTCTTTGGGAGAGGCAGTGAACATGGCAAACAGAACCTGGAAAACTCATTTCCTAGCTGGCATGTTTAAATTCCTATCATCTGGAATGATGCCATGTCACAGCATGGTATAATTTGAAGGATCATGCTGGCAGCTGCCTCCCCCATCCCATAATGCATTGTAATTACCTGACTTTGAGTTGGTGCTGCTTACCAGATGGTAGAGGGAGGAGGGAAGAGGTGGTGACAATGCTGGTGTGGCGCAAATGCAGTGATGGAGCCAACCTAGAGCTTCTGCTGGTGTGTTTGCACTGAACCAATATCCCTGCTGCCTCTTTCTCCCCTCTGCTTCCTGGCAAGCAGCAATGATGTGACTGACTAGAAGTCAGGAGAGTAGCACCACCCTACTATGCTGCCCACTGTTGGTTGTGATGTAATGTCATTCTGGGGCATAATAAGAATTTAAACATGGGTAGAATTGTCAGGGGACCACTGGTGAGTTTCATGTCTCCCATCTGCAGCAAAATGTGAAAATCAGTATTCAAAAATTCAGCCTAGTCCTAAACAACATGATGGTGGCTGTGATTTAGCTGTGATCCCTTCATTGTGGGGGTTTGGACCCTTGGGGTACCTTCCAACTCTACAATTCTATGATTCTGTGGTACTGATTTGGGTTCATGCAATAGTTAAGAATCTTGGGGGGGGGGGGATGATTGCTGTGGATAAGGTC
Organism: Podarcis liolepis; assembly: GCF_965112155.1. Classification (NCBI taxonomy): domain Eukaryota; kingdom Metazoa; phylum Chordata; class Lepidosauria; order Squamata; family Lacertidae; genus Podarcis; species Podarcis liolepis. Next base: position 50,382,821 of record NC_139561.1, on the reverse strand, counting down.
CCATCTTTCTTCGTCTGTACTCATTGGTGCCCTACTGTTTTGATCCCTTTAAATTGAGAAGAAAAAATAATTAAGGACACAATTATTGGAGAAAGTCAACCTTCTTTCGATGGGAAACCTCACTCCAGCAGTGTATAATAATTATTTGATAGTATTATTCAGTATGTTGTAGATTCAGTAAACAACACTGTTGGATTTTCAAAACCTTTTCACCAAGTGTCTAAAAATGGCTTTTGAGGATATTATAGAAATGTCACCTGGTAGTAGATTTGCTTGGATGAATTTTACTTATTGCAGCCAAAGAATGTGTGCAAAGTACTTGGAGAGGTAGAGCCTGTCCGTGCCTCCTCAATAACCCTTGAGTCTTTACCTAACAGTCCTCTGTCTTCCATCCATCCATGAACCACTAGATTTGACTTTACTTGCTCTCATCACCCACCAGAATCTTGGTCCACCTCAATTCTGGCCACTGGTCCTATCCATAAGACAAGGGAGGCAATATTTTTTTTATCAAAAGCAGAGACTCTCTCACCCTCTGATAAGTGAGGAGTTTTGGAGGACCATTATGCTCTCAAGAGAAGTTTTATTTGGATTGTAGTCATAACGTACCCCCCCCCCCCCCAGGTTTTTGCAGCCTGGTTCCATATACTTACTTCCAACCTAAAATAATAGAAGTACTAACTGGAACAGGAACAGGCAGGGGCTGAAACGGAAACAAGAGGATACAAGCTTTTCAAGATGTGTGGTACTAATTTTCCCTCAACACAGTACAAGTTAAACAGATTCTTCTGTTTGCTGATGTGCCGGGGACAAGACCCCCAGTTCCTACACTTTTATTTTCTTTAATAAAAATCTTTATTTGTATCATACTGCAAAAACAAATGGCCTTCTTATGTCTGCAGCAGCAGCTAACAGCCTACCGGAGGGTGCCCACGACAGGAGGGCTTTGAGAGAAGCCACCCCAAAATTCAAGAGACCTGCCCTACACATTTAGCTTTGAAACCAAAGATTCTTGAGAACTTCTTACATTTCCCTTCTGAAACTCTGTCCTGCTTCTCCTGAACGAACCAAAACAACAGCATGCAGGTCCATGCAAGTCAAAAACCGGTAGGAAAACCTGGTATAAGTTAAGAAGCAAATTCCAGTGTTTCAGTAAGGGGGGGGGGGCTTAGCTAGCAGGCTATTGCGAATTGGGTAATAATCGAGCAAAGCAACTTGCCTACAGTTCAGAAAGTACAGGTAAAAAGTGAGACAAGGCTTCATAGGTTGGATTGGGTTCCTTCTTTGGGACTGTTGCTTTAGTAAGACCACATACATGTGAAAATATTATTACTGTTATTTCTTGAATTTATATACTTCCCTATCCCTGGAGGTCTCAGGGCGCTTCACATAAAAAGAGCACGAATATAAAATTAAAATAAAAGCAATAACCCAATCATACCCCCCCAAGAGCCACATTTTAAAAGGGTATGGGATGTTGGTCAGGTCAACAAAAGGCCTGGTTAAAAAGGAACGTTTTTGCCTGGTGCCTAGAGGTATACTACTACTCATACTACTACTACTACTACTACTACTACTACTACTACTACTACTACTTTGGTACCGATTCTTTACATAGTAAGCTTGATAGTAATCAGAATACTTCTGGGGGTGACTGAAAGCTTCAGAACTGCAGACTATGTCTCCTTTCATCTTTGTTGCAATGGTGGCAAAGAAACAGGGATGGGGGAGAAATCAGATTCAGTTTGTATTTGAAGGCAAACCTACCAAAATCATACTTTCTGAAACAATATATGAGCTGAAACACAGCTGCCTTTCTAAATTCATGCTTCTTCAAATTTTGCAATGCAGTTCTTTAGCCAAGTAATGAATATAAAATGCATATATTAGGGTAACGTATGCGTAAAAATGCATGTCTTAGGGCTCTTCCACACTTCCCCTTGTCTCATGCTTAGAAAGCATGGATCCCCACTCCTTTCCTAGAGAAAACACCACTCTTTAATGATGAATTGGAACAAATGGCAATCTACTGAATATCTTAATTGCCATTTCCTCCGAATGAGCACTAAAGAGTGTTTTTCCCTAGGTGAAAGCAGCAGAACAAGTGAAAGTGTGGATAAGCCCTTAGGGAAAATGTTGTGCAAATATAATTAGTCAGGAAAAATTGCTTTGCCAAAGTGTACATATTAAGCACACAGGAGAAATCTGCACTAAAATGCTTATGAATTTTCATGAGGACCTCTAGATATTTTTGCACACAGATTCCCCACTCTTGCCCAAGGGCTTTGCCATAGGTCAAGGTGTGCAGATAGGTTGTTGTGCAGATGTGGTTGGACTCCTAACACCAGTCCTTGGTCCACAAGGCTAATGGCGAGGGATAGTGAGTTTTGTGAGTCCAGCAAAATATGGACGGCTACTGGTTTTCCACTGCTAAGAGGGACAGACCAACCACAGTTGCCTACTAAAGCAAAGGAATGGGACTTGGAAAGTAACAGGAGTAGAGCTACAGTGCTGAAATGCCTTCTTGTCCTTTAAGCAAGGGTGAAGGAGAAATGCAAAGCAGGAAAGACCCTTTGCTCACATTATATTCCATCAGCCTGTTTGTTGAAAGACTTCTTATTTTCCTTGTCTCTTCTTTTGCTGCCCACCCAAATAGCCAAACATTTCAAACCAAGGTTTGAGTAGTGGAATGTGGACTACATTCTTCCCCTGCCTGGTGGGAACAATATGCGCACCATGTGGGATCTCACTGGTAATTATATATTGACTTGAAGTAATTCAGGGAGCATTCATTGGAGGGAATTTTTGTGTTGTCTGTAATGAGTCAAAACACTGCTCTTGAATTAAATAATCACTGTTGCTACCTCTTCCAACTGTTGAAGAAATCCAAGGCAATACTTGATGAAGACAATTAGCATCACAATCATGTTCTTTCAGGCCCAAAGCACGTGTCACTTTAAAAGATGTGGTGGCTGCTGATCTATGGTGATGTTTTGTTAAAGTAGACATGCAGCACCATCTCATTTATTTAGTATTAGTTTTAAACTAAATAGATGATGTCATTTATGTATTATTTAATTGTTTGGCCCCACCTTTCTGAAATCCTCTACCCAAAAGAAAACTAACGAGGAGTTAAATAGAAGAAACAAAATAAAATAAAGGGTACAATCTCATAAGATGCTGAACACCATGTATACAACAAGCAGCTAAAAGCAGAAACAGCAGCTGACTCAAAGCTATCCACCATTACCTAGATGCAGAAGTGTACACTCAACGCAACAACCCAATGGCCTGTCTGAACAAGTCTTTGCCTGCCAGAGGAAAGCAATTGAAAGGTCATTGAAGAAAGTTGCAAAGCCAGTGCAGGAGTGGGGGACCTCTTTCTAGCCAAAGGGCTGCATCCCTTTCTGGGCAAGTTGATGGCCATCACCACGTCTTGTGATAGTGAAGTCCGTAAATGTTTTTCATAAAGTAATACTTTCCTTTGTCTGTCCTGAATTTCCCAACATTCAACTTCATTGGATAGCCCTGGGTTCTAGTATTATGGGAGATGGAGGGGAAAAAACCCTTGTCTTTAATCCACTTTATTCACACAATGCATAGTTTTAAAAACCTCTGTCATGTTCCTCCTTATTTGCCTCCCCCAAGCTCTAGAACCAGAAATCCCCTAAAGTTGTACACTTTCCTCCTAAGGGGAGCTGCTCCACCATCAAGAGCCTTTTGGTGGTCCTTTTCATCCATCAAAACATTATAAAAATTCACGCTTCCTGAAACAAGATGCAAATAAAAATACTGTCAGCTTTCAAAATCCACACTTTACCAAATTTTGCAATGCATTTCTCCAGCCAAGCTGTTGTTGAGAGTGTGCCTCCAAGAGTGAAGTCAAACCACTGCGTTAGCAGCAGCAAAGTGACCTCTCAGGGGCAAAAGCCTGGGCAATGTGTATGGAGGTCCTTGTGTTGCCCAGATGTCAAGACCCTCCTCTCAGCCTTGCTGAGGTGGTCCAAAGGAGAGCAGAGCAATATGTTTAGCACAGCTTGGCTGCAGGAGTTGCCAGAAGGAGGTGCAGAAGGCACCATCCAGCAATCTTAGAGACTCCACTCCAGATTTGTGTAGGGTTTACTCATTAGCCTTTCCTTTTTCTGAATATATTTTGCAAGGTAGCAGAGGTTTAGGAGAGACGCAGGTGGTGCTGTGGGTTAAACCACAGAGCCTAGGACTTGCCGATCAAAAGGTCAACAGTTTGAATCCACGCGACGGGGTGGGCTCCCATTGCTTGGTCCCTGCTCCTGCCAACCTAGCAGTTCAAAAGCATGTCAAAGTGCAAGTAGATAAATAGGTACCGCTCCGGCGGGAAGGTAAACGGCATTTCCGTGTGCTGCTCTGGTTCACCAGAAGCGGCTTAGTCATGCTGGCCACAGCTGTACGCCGGCTCCCTTGGCCAATAAAGTGAGATGAGCACCGCAACCCCAGAGTTGGTCACGACTGGACCTAATGGTCAGGGGTCCCTTTACCTTTAGAGGTTTAGGATCCACCTCTGCCTCTCACTTCCCTCTACAGCACATGCAGTAATCACCTTCTCGACCATTAGACCTGCTATTGGTCACACCCACTCAATCTGCTGGAGCAAGTAATGTGTACAAGAATTACATACCCATGGGGAACTCAATAGCACAGCCAAAAAACAGAGTTTGAACTGACTGCCTCCCAGCTGGTGGGTGCTTAGTTTTAGCCCCCATTTTCTGCAGGGGTTGGCTGCAAATAGCTCAGCTCTTTGAAGTGCTGCTGATCAGTAGATTGGTGGCACTTTGAGACACAAGGGGCCTTCAAAGCACCCTATTGCCTAATGTCATTGACACATCAGGTGACTGACAGGTGGGTGGCCTCACCCATCAAATTTGGCTTGCAAGGAGTAGGGGAGTTCCTGATACCTGCTTCAATAAATGAACAAATAAATATGGCAGGAAGTGTTCCCTGAAATATTCCACCAAGTAGGGCTTTCTGTGTTAAAATGAACATTTTGAAGCAGTTGCCATTGCAGCTGTTTCAGTACAGATGCTACATGAATATTTGTTTGTTTATTTATTTTTAATGCTGCCCTTCAGTCAAAGTCTAAGCTTGAAGACATGGGCATGGATAGCAGAGTTTAGCTCCCCATCTTCCTGCCAAGGACAAAGCTGGTCTACTAGCTGAAGTTGGTAGCAGCAAATACACATACAGAAGTGCTATCTAGGACCGTCCCTGCCATTAGGCAGAGTAAGGCAGACACCTCAGGTGGTGGATACTGGACACTGGGGAGAGGCTACATTCTCTGCTCCCACAGCTGATTCCTTGTGTTGTGGGGACAGAGCTGTGTGCACTCTGCTTAGCCTAGCCCGCTGCCCTCAAGGCAGTTGGAGGACTCTGTCTCATTGCCAGTGTTGGAATAAGATTCATTTGCTTCTGTGCATGGAATGTGGTGGTAGTGGAGAATCATCCTGCTTTGCCTCAGGCAGCAAAATGTCTTGGACCAGACCTGATGTAAACCATCAATCAAGGTGACTGTCAGAATTCAGCCTGAGTTCTTAAACATTCTCAAAATTTGTCTGGGATTATCAACATTTGTGCATATATGTTGACATTCACCCAAATGTATGTACTTGACCATATCTGTCAAAATCAATGGACTTAACGTGACCTGGATTATCCCAATTGTTAAAATAACCTCCAAAGTCCCTGGTTCCTGGGTGGCAGTGATTATGATGGATGTGTGGGTACATTTATATTTAGTCTTTGTAAGACAACAATGTGTGGGAAAAAGTTGTAGAAAGCTCTGAATCTGTGAAAGTTAATTCCCCCCCCCCTTCAAAAATGAACCTTTCTTTAGAAGAGCTGTTTATTTAAATGTCAACAGCAGACATCTCTTTTATGTGCTTGGCAAAAGGTTACCATTTTTTAATTCATTTTGACTTGATTAATTAGACCACATTGAAGACATTGGAAGGAAGAAAGCTGACTGGTGGCTTGTCTCTCTTTTGTTTGAAAAATAAACACACTCTTTGAGACCACCACATTCTTCTGCTTGAGCACAAAAGATTATATTTTCATGTGTTTTGGGTTTTTTTAAAGAAAAGAAATCAAATATAGTTCCTTTTTGCAACTTTTTTTTCTTTTGCACATCTGCATCAGTAATGGAAAGCAGGAAGAAAGACACAAATAAACTTAAGTAAGGCTAGCTGTAGCAAATTGTTTATGTGCAACGCTTTGCGGAATTTTTGGGAAATAACAAGAGGGACCAATGGAGGTTCTGCATTGGTCCTACTTTGGAAACAGACCAGGCAATTCAGAATTGCAAAGCTAGAAGAGAAAGAAAGCATCACCAGTGCTTGGCATCAGCAATGGGCTCAAAGTGAGCCAATAAAATGAAGCAGAATCCTAAAAAGACATAAGTTGTTATAAGTCCTGAGTTCTCAAGGCCAGGAAGTGGGGAGATGACTTGTCCTGAATGGAGTTGCACTCCTCTGGAATGAGCAGGTACATAGCTTGGGTCCTGGATCCAATACTGCCCAACAATGTCATTGGAAGCACAGGTGGTCTCCGTGCCTAGGAGTACCTTTTCCAGGTCTGGCTGGTTTGCCAGCTATGGCCCCTTTTGGACTGAAAGGAATTGGCCACTGTACTCCATACTCTAGTAACCAGTTTATTGCAAGCTGCTGTGTGTGGGGCTGCCTTTGAAGATGTCTCAGAAATCTAAATTGGTCCAAAATGCTGCAGACACATTACTAGCCATTGTCCTGCTGATAACTCATATAATCCCCTTTTAAAAACAGCTGCAGGTGTTACCAGTTCTTAATCTAGGGTGGTGATGGCCTAAGAGAAGGCATTTGCTGTGGCAGCCCCTAAGTTGTGGGTCACCCTCCCTACAGAGATGTATCTGGCACAATCACTATGCAGTTTTTGTTGTATGCTGAAGATTCACTTCTGTACCCTGGCTGATATGTGAGGTGTACTATTTTAGGACCTACCCTATTCCTGTGACTGCTATTTTGTTTTTAATTGTTTTTAATGTTTTTTAAGATCGTTCTGACTTCCACTAGCATCTTAGAGTCATCATTCTCCAAGACACTTTTGATATCCGAGGTAAAGAACAAGATGATGCCTTCCATTCTGTGTACAGAAGCCAACTGGACCAATGGTTTAATCTCACTTAAAAACTGGTGATGGGGCACTGTCCTCCCACCCATCAGTGGGCAGCAGGCTCCATCCTCCAACAACTTGTCACCACTCCCTGTCTCCAGCACTCACTGCCCGATACAGCTTCCTCACTCTGCCAGTTATGACAAATTCACCATCCCTGGTGGAAGGGTTGTGTGATGGGGATAGAGGGGCAAAACCACTGACATGGTCACTGAATGTGTGAATAAGACTTCTGTTTGTTTTTAATTTATTTCCCACTAAGCATGTCAGAAACCAGGGGAATGAGGTGACATGTCTTCTATAGTTATATCCCAGTTGTCCTGAATTTTTTTTTAGTGCCACATCTCATTTTTATTCTGAAATGACAGAGAAAAGAAACACCCAAATAATCACCACAGTAACTTTCCCCTCTCTTAACAGCTTCTAAAGTATCGTTTTTGAAGAAGAAAAAAATCATTAAGCCCCCATGGTCCCAGTAGCTAATTGCAACAAATGTATGTTTAGGAAAATAAATCTAACCAGGAAGGTTTAATTTAAAGTAGTGCTAAAACCTTCCTGCCTTTGGAGATCTGTTTTTCTTTCCTAATTTGTCATGCTGATTTGCAAAGCTCCCTCATTATTCTGGTAATAGAGGCAACCAAAGATAATAACAGACCTTCTTTTCCTTGGACAATTGCCAGACTTGTAAGTACATATCTCATTTGTCCAGACAGTTTGAGACTCTCTCAATTTTAAATTACAAGTTTAGCATCAGGAGTTGTAGCAACTAATTACAGATCGCCCATTCCAAAGGGCAGGGAGAAGAGTGTGCGAGAAAAAAACCTAGAGGAATGTGCTACCAAGCATTTTTATTTTTTTAAGATTTATGATAGATTATTAAATGAATGTGATATGAGGAGTGCCAGCAATAATTCTTTCCAAACTAAAAGGCCTTGACAATTATTGATTGTTCTAGTTTGGAATAGGACAGGATTTTCCTGTGCATCAGGCTGGCTGTTGCTACTTTTCCTTCCTCTCACTTCTTTCTTGGCTTTCTCACTTGAAGCTGTATATATATATAGTCCCATTTATTTGGTCTTGTTTATTCTGTTTACCACAACTGCTGTCTTGGATAGTATGTTTTATTTGAGAAATATCATTTTTAAAGGGGGGGGTGGTGGTGGAATTTAAGTGACTCTAACTGTTCCTTCATCTGGAATTAGGGTCTTAGGCTTTCATTTTCATCTGTTCCTAAATTAATGCACAAAACAAAAGGAAAAGATGAGAGCTCAGTGGTGCAGCACTTGGTTTTTCATGCAGAAAACATGAAGTTCACCCCCCGAGTCTCCAGGTCAGCCTGGGAAGGTCCCCTGTCGGAAACCCTGAAGAGCTGATGCCAAGTTGACAGTGCTGAATTAGATGGACTGATGGTTTCACTTGGCATCATTTGCTTATTAGTTACATTTACTTCCCATGTCCCTATGCTCACAGAGTTATGGATGGATAAGAATGGGTATGTGCTTTGGTACTCCCATATGGACTGGTCATTATTCTTTTGTACCACTTTGGTTGAGGGGGAGCACTTAGGGGTCTCTGGAGGCTGAACTAAGTAGCTACTATTTATAAGTGCTTATTCCATCTCCTGTCCAGGATCTTCCAGAGGTTGCACCATTATGGAGTATTACCAGGAAAGAAAAGGCCCATGTGTGTCTGTCTGCTGCCATTTCTCCCTCACAGTGTCCTGGAGCAACATAGTGCCCAGGTTGTTGTGGAGGAATACAGTGGCAGTGATCAAAAACAGTTCTACATTCACGGAAGGAAGGAAGGAAGGAAGAAGGAAGGAAGGAAGGAAGAAGGAAGGAAGGAAGGAGCAATGATCTTGGCTGTATAATGCAACATCAACCTTGCTATGTGAGAATCAATTGCAGATGATAGCAGTGCCTGGAAACAGGCTGTCAAGTTGTTTATCCATAGCAGTAACCAGAGGAGAAATGACCACTGGGTGGAGTGCAGAGAGAAGAAAAGCCATGGTGCATCTACAGCAGCAGCACAACTGAGCACCTTCATCTGTCCCAGCTGCAACAAAACATGTCTCTTCTGCATTGGTCTTTACAGTCATAGCAGGTGCTACAACCTTCCAACAGCTTGATCGTAGTGCTGGATTACCAAACAGGCATGGGCCCTACAACAATGGATCAAAATAACATTGACTTGGTCTTAAAGGAAATTAAAACCAAGCTTTCTTAGTTCAATGTTATTCCATAGAGCATGCAACCCCCCCCCCGAGATTTTGACTGCCTAGAGGCCTCCACAGGGTTTAATCCAGCACTGCTTGACCTCAGCCCAAAGGCACATGGTCTCCTGTGACAAATGGATGCCAGCATTTTTAATATGTTTCTATCAAAGAATAAATCTTCATTAGAAAACCCAAATTACCTTATAAAATGCTCTCTCTTTTTTTGCACAGACAATTTACTTGCTAATGAAGAACAAAGCCAATTTCGTCCATAATTCCACTGGATATCTGGAGGCCAGGCAGGCAGTTCCACTATATGGGCTCAGCCCTCCCTTATAATTAGCTATGGACTACAAAATACCCAGTTGCTGCAGCTGCTCTAACTTGTTAGGCTCCTGAACTGAACTGAAATTCTAGCTAGCTAGGCTGACTTCTGCGGCGCTGTGTCAGTTCACACCAGTCAGAGAATATGGCTTCATGCTCCCAGTGAGAAGCCTCAGAGAAATATAAGCTCCCCAATGGCTTTGTAATATGATGCTGGAGCTGCTATGAACATCTTTGCTGAGAGGTGACGGGGATATGATGGGAGGTTATGAGAAAATCATCAGGTGTGTGGACTGAGAAACTACAGTTCCATTGCACATGGAAAACACGTGACACTGAGGGTTGGCCTCAGACTAATGTTCACAGGTAGAGGAGTCAGCAGTGAAGGCAGTGTCATGCAGTGATTGCTGCAGATGTTCACAGCAACTTCAGTTTGCATGAACAATTGTTTCAAGACAAGTTTTAGACTGGGGTGTAGAACCTTTTTCAGCCCAAGGGCTGTATCATCGTATGTGGAACCACATACCCGTGATGGGCAGGGCCAGAGACAAAACTGGGTGGAGCAGCAAATGCAACTGTACACAAGGATACATTGCAGACTCTCAAAAAGCCAGAGATATATCCACACCCATCTCTGCATCCCTAAAATATGCAAGCAGAGACATTATTTCAGATCAGGGACAAGCTCCAGCCTGGCGAAAGCACTCAGAAACAGTGAGGGGTGTGGCCTAAAAGGAAGGTGTGGCCAGGAGAGAGTCCTCAGCACTAGATAGGACTGGGGAGCCACATTTGGCCCCGCAATGTGGGATTGGTTCCCACATCTGCTCATGACACTGCCAGGAAATGGAGGAGGAGATGACCCATAGGCCACATTCTGTGACTCCCCTTCCCCAACATAGCCATTTCATGCCCAGTGGCGGAGCTTCATGCTCTGGCACTGGGGGGGGGGGGAGGAGGAGAGCAGGCAGAGGCGGGGCTGGCACGTGTCCCGGGGGCGGGCGGCACCGCCTGTGGCGGCGTGGTGCCCAGTGCGGGTGGGGGGGCAGCTGCAATGGCACCCTGGGGGTTGCGCTGCCGGGGGTGGTGTGCTCCCCCCACACTCATCTTCCTCAGCCAGTGTTCATGCTGCCTCCCTCTCTAAAACTGGTAGCTAAGGAGACTGCACCCCCAAAAGTTGAAACAGACCTTTCTGTCCTCCATGCAAAAAAATCAACAGCAACAAATACAAAAATCGAAAAAACTGATCCAGAAGAGGAGCTTTTAACATGACTCTCTTGTTTTTGCTGCCATTTGCATTGGTGTTAGCTTGTTTTTAGGTAGCATTTTGATCTTATTGTAATGTGTTAATTTTTTGAAAGTTGCTTTCTGTACATCTGTAAAAAGTGTGCGGTATTGTAATAGGAGACCGTTTTCTTCTTCTTTTTGAACAATGAAAATGATCTTCAGTGGTTATGGTCTATTCAAGACTACACGTGTCTACTCAGATGTAAATCCTACTGTTGCCTTGGGGCTTAGTGACACAGAAAGTGGCCTTATATCAAGCCAGACAATGGGTACAGATAGCTTAGTAATTATCTATGCTGATGGTCCGTGGTTGTCCAGGGTTTCAGACATTGAATTTCTTTAACTGGATATGCTAGAAATTGAACCCAGGACCTTTGGCAGGCAAAGTGTGCAATTTACTACAGAGCCACATCCCTTCCCCTGCCTGGTTAACTCCCAGGTACGTTTGCATACATACTTAATGGTACCTACAATATGGCAAAAATATCCTCATAGGAGGGCTATCAAAGAGTTAATTTCAAAAAGATTTAAGCTCTGTGATACAAAATCTTCAAATAGATTTTTCTTTGACCGAACAGGACAAGTGTCAGCAGCTCTGAATATGGTAGGAAGCTAGGAGGGGGTGGATGGAATAACTCTTTGGATTTCAAACATCTTTCAGTGAGGAATTAGTTTGAAAAAGATGTACAACAATAAGCCCTGAAAGGGGTCCCCAGACACCATAATTCAAGGAACAGAATATGATATAAAACTGGCAAGCATCCAACTCTGAGCCAGGTGCTTGATTTGGCTTTGAGTCAAGTGGCCTACGGCCACCTACAGAGCTTTCAGGTAGGACCGAGAAGCTGCTCACCTCGATCTGCCCTTACTTTGGTTCTATTTCAGGTACATGCAAAGGATTCCCAGATGACTGGCTGGCGTCCAAAATAATATGCTTTCAGATCACATCATCTCTGCACGGTGATGAGGCTGCGTGGAGAAAAGAATGTATCTGGAAAAGAAATACTTCTCAAGCTCTTTGGTTTCTTCGGTGGAGAGCCTAGCTAGGAAGGGTATGGTTTGCACATGATTGCTGTATTGGTGGCTCATAATATATGATGCTGAGCACTTAGGATAAATAAATAAATACACTCAGAATTACTTGTAGCAACATCAGAAAAAACTGAAATGGAGTGGAAATTACCGATGTTCGCTTATTTGTCCCATGTCCAGAGCAAAAACCAATCCAGCAAATGCAGTTGGTTACTACTTGTTGTCGTTGTTGTCGTTGTTTTCAGTCCCCAAACTATAGGTAATTGTTTTTCTCTTATTTGTATTGCATTTCCTTTGCGTTGTAATGAGTGGAGTGGAAAAATGAGCATTTCAGTTCAATGCACACATGATTGGAACCCAGAAGTGGCCTGAAAAAGGGTGTAATGGGGGCGGGCATAATGGGGTGTAACAGGGTGTAATGGGGCGGAGTGGGCTTACACGTCACAAAGGGTACTGCAAGGAATGAGTACAGGGTGGAATGGAAAGTGATGCCTTGTTGTATGCCCAATTACTGGCAGGTGGTGATGGATGAAGGTGATTAACCTCACTGGAGTAGGGAGAGTGGAGATTTTCAGCCTTTGATTTTGCTTCCACATCTTCAGTTGGAAGGTGGAAGGTGTCTACCGTAAATGCACCATTAATTGAGTGTGGTTTCTTTATTTAATTTGAATGTTATTTCCTGTCCAAGATGATGATACACTCTCATATATTAGGCCAATTGCGGTTAAAATATTAATTATAATAATAGCTTTTCATCTCAGTTCTTTGGTTCTGTGCATATTAAAAGCATAAGGTTGATTCCAGCCAAGTCCTACACAGAGTAGACACATGGAAACTTGTTAGTTGTGTCCAGTGATTTCAGGGTGTCTACAAGACATGTCCATTAACTTCAATGGCTAGGATTAGCATTGAATACAGTGGTACCTCGGGTTAAGAACTTAATTTGTTCTGGAGGTCTGTTCTTAACCTGAAACTGTTCTTAACCTGAGGTACCACTTTAGCTAATGGGGCCTCCTGCTGCCGCCATGCTGCCACTGCACAATTTCTGTTTTTATCCTGAAGCAAAGTTCTTAACCCAAGGTACTATTTAGAATAAACTGTAAGATGCTTGGGCCCAGTGTCATCACTCAAGATGGGCTTGTGATCCAGGAGACCTTTGAGTGGGTCAAGGAATCACTTCCAGTTTCAACTGCTGATGTTTTGCCAGCTGAGAGGTAGAACACTATTGTTCTTTTTGTTAAATGTAGCTTGGGAAGAGCTGTCTGAGTTCAGGTCTTCATCATAGCTGTCAACTTTTCCCTCTTCTTGCGAGGAATCCTATTCGGAATAAGGGAATTTCCTTTTAAGAAGGGAAAAGTTGACAGCTATGGTCCTCATCACAGGCTGCAGTATGGTTTTTTGCGGCCAGCTTGAAGAACAATAGCTTTCCCCAAGGTAATTTAAAGAGCAATTGCTTTTCCCTAAAGAATCATGGGAACTGTCATTTGTTAAGGGTGCTGAGAGTTGTTAGGAGCCTCATATTACCCTCACTAGAGTTACTATTCTCAGATTTCCCAGGGAAGAGGGATTGATTGTCAAACTTCTCTGAGAACCATAGCTGCATGAGCAGGATAGGAATCTCCTAATAACTGTCAGCACCTTTAGCAGCTACAATTCCCAGGATTCTTTGGGGGAAAGCCATGGCTGTTTAAAATGGTATTATACTGCTTTAAATGTTTGGTGCAGGTGGGGCCTCAATTATGTTGCACTCCTCGACCCACTGAGCCAGGAGTGAGACCAACTGAAATTGTCAAGTCTTGCTTCTAAATAGGCATGCGTAGGGTTGCAGTGTCTTTGTCCATGGAGTTTTCTTGGCAGGGATACTGGAGTGGCTTGCCGGTTCTCCAGTAATGAGGGTGAAAGAGGAGAGCACAAAATATGGTTTGAAGCTCAACATCAAAAAAACGAAGATCATGGCCACTGGTCCCATCACCTCCTGGCAAATAGAAGGGGAAGAAATGGAGGCAGTGAGAGATTTTACTTTCTTGGGCTCCATGATCACTGCAGATGGTGACAGCAGCCACGAAATTAAAAGATGCCTGCTTCTTGGGAGAAAAGCAATGACAAACCTAGACAGCATCTTAAAAAGCAGAGACATCACCTTGCTAACAAAGGTCCGTATAGTTAAAGCCATGGTTTCCCCAGTAGTGATGTATGGAAGTGAGAGCTGGACCATAAAGAAGGCTGATCGCCGAAGAATTGATGCTTTTGAATTATAGTGCTGGAGGAGACTCTTGAGAGTCCCATGGACTGCAAGAAGATCAAACCTCTCCATTCTGAAGGAAATCAGCCCTGAGTGCTCACTGGAAGGACAGATCCTGAAGCTGAGACTCCAATACTTTGGCCACCTCATGAGAAGAGAAGACTCCCTGGAAAAGACTCTGATGTTGGGAAAGATGGAGGGCACAAGGAGAAGGGGGCGGCAGAGGACGAAATGGTTGGACAGTGTTCTCGAAGCTACCAGCATGAGTTTGACCAAACTGCGGGAGGCAGTGGAAGACAGAAGTGCCTGGCATGCTCTGGTCCATGGGGTCACGAAGAGTCAGACATGACTAAACGACTAAACAACAACAACAACAGAGTTGCAGTGTTAGGTCCCACTATGCACAAGGCTTTGCAACACCCAACAACCATCTGATTACTGGCATTTTGTGGACTATGGCTTTGCCTGCATGATTTGATTGAGCATAGGCAAAAACGAGTCACCTGACATCACTGTGATGTCAGGTGATTGACAGGTGGACAGCTTCTCTCACCTGTCAAACTTGGCCCATGGAGCAGGGCAGGGTGGGGTAGGAGGGAGAAGAAAAGGATCTGGCCCACCGGCTGGATCCATTTCCCCAGCCAAAGTATATACACGCACTTCCATAAAATATCGTATATCACATTAAAAATCTATTTTGAAACCGTTTTTAAAAACTTGGTTCTGCTGCCATTGAATACAGCTGGAGAATTGCTGTTGATTCCAGTGCTATAGGAACAAGCCATTATCAGAATAACAGTGTAATTTCATTTCCTGTTCATTCCACCCTTGTGAAATTTCAGATCGCACAGTTGCTGAGGTAGGCAAAACCAAACGCATTCCACTGAATGCAGACACAATAAGAAATTAAATAAGTGCTGTCACAGCAACCACTGGAAACAATGGTTTAGAAAATAACGTAAACCTCCTCGGCATGCCAGAGCATTTCTCTCTGGGATTTGATACCAGACAGTCAGTTGTCAGTTTTGTTTGCAAATTAGGAATTTTGCTTAAATAAATAAATAAATAAGATGTGTGAGAAATTAGGAATTGCAAACTAAAAACAGATACTGCCTGTTGCGAAACAAGATCTGTCAAGAATTGGCTCTTGCGTAGAAAGCAAGATTAATCTACAGTCAATGTATATTACTGAGCAATTTGTTTTTTGTTTCTCTCTCCCCCCCCCCACCCTAAGGAAAGGATAAAATTACTGGAGGCAGAACTAGCTGCTGTGAGAAAAACAGAGATGCTGCTCTGCTGTGTTTCTCCCCAACTTCCTTGTAACAGATAGTTCAGCTTTCCTCAGCCTGGTGCTCTGCAGATGCTTTGGACTACAATTCCCATCAGCTTGTCCAGAACCCACTTAGAATAGCCCTGAATAAACAGCCCTGAATAAAGTGGCCAATAATGAAAGGGAAGGGAATCTTTGAGTGATGGCTTTGAGAAACCAGTAAACAGGACATAGTCCAGGGTTTTGAAAAATAAACAAATCTGCAAACAATGACATTTTGCAAGGGGAACAAGCCAATTTTCTTCTTTGACTGGGACATGGATTTTGAAAACCATGGCCAAAGAAGGTAGGCACTCATGCCAAGTTCAAAATACTCAACAATCATCATAACAAAGCATGCCATTGGAGGGCATAATGTTCTGGTGAGCACAGCTTCTATGGAAGGGAAGACAAAAAGTGGCCCTGTCTCTGACCTTCCTACTCTGATCTGTGCTCAGTTCAGTCCTCAGTATCTCCAGGGGAAGGGATTATTGGTGGAGGGCCAGCTTTGCAAGTAAGTCCCAGATTCAATTCCTGGTGTCTCTAGAGTTGGGAGTGTCCCCTATTTGAAACTTGGCAGAACTGCTGCCTGTCACTGAGTGGTATGTGGCTTGCAAACCATCTTAGGGATAATTTTTATTGAAAATCAGTGTACAAATTGATCATCATAATTGTTATTTTATTAATAATATTTTCATTACTGTCATAATTATTAATTATACTAAATAGATTTGTGGAGGTCAGGAGCAGGGACAGTGGGTACCAAGGTGGGCACCAACACAGAGCTAAGTTCAGCAACACTGGGAGGGTCAAAGGTTCCCCATCGTTGCCTTAAGGGATCCTGAATGGAGTGGCAGCAAGTGGGGAAGCTGGGTCTTCCATCTGCCCTATTTCCTCACTGAAATCACCTTGTGAACCTGCTGTTTGCTCCCAGTGATGCAGTGTTTCAGAAGTGCTGATTTTGACCAGGAAAATAGTGTACAGTGAAGGGTCAGCTCTCCCCTTCTCTATAGTATGCTGATGTTTCTAAGAAAAGAAAGAAAACAACCCTTGGGTTCACATTACAAGAAAAATGACACAGGCCAAATATTAGGAAGAACTTCCTGACAGTAAGACGTGTTTGGCAATGGAAGAGACTGCCTCAGAAGGTGGAGGACTCTCCTTCATCAGAAGTTTCCCGCGAGAGGCTAGATGAGCTGGCTACTATCAGAGATGTTGTAGAAGTGGATTTTCTGCATCAACACAGGGTTGGGCTTGATTACCTTCCCGATTCTGTGCTTCTTTAATTCTATAACTAGCATGCGAGAGACCATAGCGTGGTAGACATGGTGTCTCATTTGGGGGCCAATCTGGCATTTTGAAACAGCCTTGATCTAACCTGGTATGATCCAGGTCCAAGCCAGCCCAGATCTGGACTCCAAAGTGAATCAAGGGCCTTGCACAGTCTTCAATTAGGGTTTTTTTTTTTTAATTAGAGGACAATTAGATGCACACAAGCAGCCTACATGTGTTTATTCCTCTTAGGGTTTATACCCTAAATAAATATGTTGTTGGGAAAGGGGGAGAAGAAGACCCTCCTCTACTTGCCAACTGACCATGCCCCCTACTTTGAGAGCCCCAGATCACTCCAGATGGACCCAGTCTAACCTGGGGCTGTCTCTACATGCTTCAGCCGAATTCTGGGTTGGCCCAAACTGGTTCAATCATCAGAAGCTGATGCACAGTCCTACTGTTGAGTGTTATTGAAACCAGATCTGAAAACTATGTCCTTCCAGATGTTATTGCAGAGCAGCTACCATTATCCTTGACCACTGGTTGGGACTGGTGGGAGCTGTAGTCTGGCAGCATCTGGAGGTCCACAGGTTTCCCAGTCCTAGATTAGTGGTCCACAGGATACAATGGGAATAACCCTATAAATGCCACCATGAGCTTCTTACAATGAGCATGATGCAAATGTGATAACTAAAATATATCTCAAGGGTGATTCCCCCCCTCCCTGAAGATCAGGAGACAGACTGCTTAGCTGGAATGGAATGCTCAAAAATAACTTTTTGTCTGCTGGGATGAAGCTGGGTTTGGTTGATGCTTAAAAGACAAATATCTGCAGAATTGCTGTTGGTTGATGGTTAAGACACACATTAAATCCCACTCCTGGTTCTTGGCAGTATCTGCTTTCTATCTCCAGTATCTCCTGTGTTAGACAAACGAGGAAGCTGCTGCTGGTACTGGCTGAGAAATGGGTAGATCAAATTTAATTCTTAATTGGAAAGGGCAGCTGAAATGTTAAATAATTCTACAGAGCAAAAGTTCAGAAAAGTCTGAAGCATTTTGGAAAGAAACACTATTGAATAAAGATGTTGCCTCTCCACACACGGAACTATTTTATGACTTCTAGTGACCCAAAGTTAAAATATAAATAATGATAAAGAGCTAAATGTTTGAATAAACATTTGAAGAACTAAACACACACTGAGTTCTCATAGGAAGATCCTTGTTGGATGGGATCAGGGGCCCACCGTGATCAGTGAAACTCTGGGTAGCCTGCAAGTCAAGCACAAAGGCAGCAATTGCCATCCATTAGTTATCCCCTGGACCGCAGCTTGAGGCAAACTGCTTCTGGATACAAGATGGGATGTAGCCCAGAACCTGCTTTAATATAAATGCCTCTGCTGTGCGAAGCAGGGTCAACCTCAGTGGGGTGGTCCCTGAAGAAATTCTCCTCTTTGGCTCCTCACTTCAGGGACACGCAAGGGGAGACCAGGCACTGTAGGAGACAGGCATGTGATCCTTACCTAAGGTGAGAGCCTGTGGGAAGGGAAGTTTCATTTGGTGGGTTCCCATTGAGTGAAATATGGGGGAGGAGAGCTGTAGTGATATTACTATTTTCCACCTCATAGTGTGAGGGGAGTTGCAAAGATGCTGCCCCAATTTCATTGGTGGTGGGCAGAAGAACTTATAATTGGAGTGGAGTGTCTGATCATCATTCTAGATGCTTGTTCCTGGTACCCTGTTTCAGTCACCCAGAAGTTACCAATGGCTTATCCACTCTGGTTTGGTGAGGCTGTCAGTGAATGCCAGTCCAGTTCATAATAAGACTATTCCCATCCATTACTTATTCCAAACTCAATGCAACAATTTAGATGAAATACTTCATTAACAAGCAAACACCCATATATGTATAAGATCCATCAAATGAACTTAACATTCTCAAATAGAACAAGCTAACTGACAGTCTTTCTCTTAATAGTCTATTCTTCTTAAAGATACATTAACAGAGTTGTGCGCAAAGGGAGCTGCAGAATTGGAGAGAGGTGGCGGCATGGGCATGGGGCGATCTAGGTGCAAGGGAGAGTTGAGAAAAGTAAAGAGGAGGGTGGAGAAAAAAGGAGTGAAAGTGAAAATTGGGGAGCAAAGGGGATTGCAAAAAGGAGGGAACAGGAAGCATGGGAATGGGATTGAAGATGAAAGCAGGGTCGTGAAAGGGTCCGAAGAGGAGGAGGGAGTCTCTCCCTAGTTGGACAGAAGGTGAAAATGGTACTTAGCAATGTGTGGGAGAAGAAAGATGTGGGAGATTACCATGGGAATGGCTTGTGGGGTTGCAGAAAAGGAGGGAGAGGGGGCATGGACATGGGGGTGAAGGTGAAAATGGGGAAAGGGGGACTGCAGAATAGAAGAGAGAAACAGAAGGGAGGAGGGACCCGAAAGCAGATCTCCATCTCCAGTGTTGTTGGGAATGGAAATCCAATGTACCATTTGGTCCCTGGGATACCAAATATTTTAATTCACAAATAACAACAAATTTATTAAAGATTATATAAACACCAGGACCAGGCACATTTTCGCTCCAACAATCTTTTTCAGTGGCACAAGGAAATAATGCACAATCCTAGCCTCACCAACAAGCACATTGTGGGCAATTTAAACAAAGAAATAGAATTTAAAAGATAATGAAATATTTACACAGATTTGTGGGACACTAACTACAGGTGTTTGACTTCCTTTCAATGATACCTATTGTACAGAACAACCTGAACCATGTCTTCCCAGTGCAATTGAATACAATGCAGTTTATTCCCAGTTAAACAGATTAGGATTTGTATTGATTTGCATTAAGTTTGCAACTTCAGTTATTTCAGATCAGTCCAGATGTTTGAATAAAATGCTTCTTTATGTATTTCTGATCCTGCTATTGCTGATTACTGTGTAAAGGTTTAATTCTATTTTTTTATGATATTAAGAATATATTTGAAATTATGTTTTGTTTCGTTTTTACTCCCAGAACGCTGAAACTTGTATAGCATAGATTTGGAAATGACACCCTTACATCTGTCAAAAGGTGCAATTCATCTATGCCATTCCATCCCATTGTTCCAAAAGAAAGGGGGACATTTTGGCATGCTTACCACACTGTAAAGTGAAAAAAAAAATGTTTTTATTAGAGTTCTGTGAATTCAGAGTTACCTGTTCTTTAATTACGCTGGGCAAGCTTCCAGGAAACTCCTCTAAAACAGAACACTTGAAAATTCTAATTTGGGCCACCCACAATGACACCCCTTTTCCTGCTCTACATTAACTCTGCTTACTGATGGATATTTTATTTAATTTTCCTTTGGGGAGGGGGGTGAAGAGAGAGAGAAAGAGATCCATGTCCTGAATCACAGCTTTCCCCTTGTTCATTTTGCAGCCATCCAAGTGTTCAGTGCATTAAGACAGAAACTCGTGATATTTGGAAGCTGTCCAAAGGAATTTGCCCACTTTCTAGGATGTCTCTTTTGCTTTCCTGGCTTGGAATTCCCCTTTCTAGTGTGTGTGTTCATGTGTGTGTGTGTCTTTTTCTTTTTAAAAAATTGCTGGTGGTGACATTGGAAAAGCTAGTCATTTAATCTCTATTCAAATCCCAAGCATTAGCCATTAGCGATCAGTGAACAAGAACAAAATCTCAGAGAAGGTGCTGTGTGTTAGCCCTTAAGCACTCAGTATGGAGGTGCAACCTTCATTCTTCCCTGGAATCTGGATCAGGCAGCAAAGCATGGAAAATACAATACAAGGATGTCAGCAGGATAGCTGGAACTTCATTTGCAGTGCCAGGAGAGAGGATATCCTAGCAAACATAAATAAATGTGTAGAACTAATCAAATTAGGATGACCATGCTGTGCGGTACAGAGCAATTCATGAAAGCAGAAAATTGCTATTTAATATTTGTAATCAAAGCATCTATTCGGGACTGGAGCAGTTTGAAAACTCTGCGGAAATGTAAACACTGATCTCTCTTGATTTTACTGAGAGTCTGGGGTTCAAGATGGAATGTGAGTTCAAGGCCTTTGTTCCATCTTAACCAGATTATGAAGCTGTGCAAAATGAAATTATCAGGATAACAATAACAACAACAATAATAATATGAATATGCTGACAACTAATTCCACTGAGATTGCTTTTTATTGCTCAGAGCTTGCCAAGATTTGTAGGTCTCAGTCACAGAAATTGTAAGTTTTAGAGCTCTTTGGAGGAAATAACTCTACTCCTAAAACGATGTTTTGAGGCTTCTGCAGAATGTAGAATTTAATACAGAGACTGGGGAGATGATTGGAATTTTATTTTAGGAGTGTTCCTGGCTCACAAGGCACATAAATTAATGGAGGAACCATACCATTTCAAGCCATAGATGTTTGTTGTTACCTAGTCTGTTTCCATGTCAGCTGAAATGTAGTTATCAGTATGGCGTGGTAGACTGTGTCCAGAAATAATTCAGTTAGCCATAAGAAAAATCAGCCTTCATTGTGGGATGCTTTAAATGTTATCTTGGCTGTGTGAGAGCTGATTTTTCATGAACTGTTGCTCATCGTCATGGCTTTTGACCTGTGGGGATGCAGAATGGTCCATTCTGTCTCCTATGCTATTCAACATCCATATGAAACCATTGGAAGCTGACACAAAGGGATATGGACCATGGTGACTTCAGTAGGCTAATGGCACAGAGTTCTATCTTTCTATTCTATCTGAATCAAGAGAATCTGTGTGGGTGGTGCCTGGAAGCAATGATAGGCTGGATGGGGGTCAGTAAAGTGATGCTGAATCCAGATTTTAAAAAAAGTACTGTGGGTGACCAGTCCCTGTGTCCAGGATTTAGGTGGACAACCTGTTACTGGAATGGTTTTATTTTCCTTGAAGGAAGATTTTTGCAGTCTGGAAGAACTCTTAACTTTCAGTCTGTCACTAGAGTCCCAAGTGGCTTCTGTGGCTAGGGGTGCTTATGTTTAGCTTAGGCTGGTTCACCAAATATGGCTGTTATTGGACCGAATTTTTTAGACTTAGTTATACATGTCCTGGAGACCTCCCAACCCAGACTATTGCAGTGAATTCTATGTGGGACTACCATTGAAGATGATCAGGAAGCTTAAGCCAGTACAGAATTTGGTTCATTACCTTCAGTGAGTCTACTCTGAGTATGTCTAGCATTGCATACCACTCTATATGTCCCATTAATCTATAGTATCTTATCTTCTAATATTCAACATATTCACTATCCCAAATGGCAAGCAAAGAACACAGAAGTTTCATGGTAGGAATTGATGGGAGCATCTCTGATTGATAAAAATGAGGAGACTAGAACTACCGCTTTCACCCGCATGAATTGGCATTGGAAAATGAGGCCAGAGTTGTCACATAACTGAGCACTCCCAAGTTATTTGCTTAGATATACTTAGTGGTTGCCAATGTGTTGCACAGTGAAGAATTTGCTCAAACAAAAGAAGCCAAAGCAAATAAGCTTATTTGTTCTGCATGCCTGTCAGTCCTGCTGATGTTAATATGAATTCTGCATGTGGGAAAAGACTGGAAGGCAAGAGGAACTCTTTATCAACTGTTTAGTGCTGTGACATTGGTTTCTCAGGAGAAAGAGAGAGAGAAAAGGGGTGCAACCTTTTTCTGGAGTATCTTAATACTTAATACAGTACTTGCCCATGCAAGGTGAAAATAGATGACCAACAGACATTGGACTACAATTTTTATCCTTGCAGCCATTGGGCAGATGGGAATTGGGGTCCATCAACAACTTTAGGGTCACAGGTTCTATGTCCCTGATCTAAGGAATTCTTTCCTACCCTGTTATGGTTATGGTTATGGTTCATAATTTATATGGGATTAGACAAATTCAGTGAGGATGGGCATTAAGCAAGAGAAGTGGAGCCTGCAACAAAACATGCAGAACTCCAGTTCAAAGTTGCAGCCAGCCAGGCCCAATTCCAGGATACACCTTCCTACTTCCACTTGCCCCACCACTTTCTCCCACAAAAACCTGCTATTTACCACTGAATCGGAGCAAATGTCAGTCATGTTTTCTCCAGGCTGATGTTTACTCTGATTTAGCACTGAAAAGTGGGTTTTTCAGGGGAAAGCAGTGGGGCAAAGGCAAAACTGCCTGGACCTAGAAAACACAAGACAAGCTTTCTAAACCCATATGAGGAAAGTTGCCCATGCAAAAGTTTCCATCGACCAGATGATATTGCCACAGCGACTGTTTTTTTTGTTTTTTTTTAACTAGGGAGGTTGCTCAGGCATTTATTTTGGAAATGGATACATTTTATCAAGAGTGGGGTTTGGGGAGAAACTGGATCTTGTTCACACTTTAATGAGAAATGATCTAATTCACGCTTCTCAGGAAAGAAACACAGCCAACCTTCTCTCAATTTTGCAATGTGGTTATCCAACCAATATATACAAAAATGCATATATTAGTGCAAAATGCATCATATTAGGGGAAATGACCAGTAAAAATGTGTGTATTAGTAAAAATTGCATACAAAAATAAATTTATTAAGAGAAATTCTCACTTTAAAGTTGCCAATTTTTTATGAGTCCCTTCCTCTTTTAAACAAATTGAAATTTTATGTGAAAATGTAGAGAACTGACTTTATTATTGGAAAATGAGAAACGGAGATAAACTGAAACTGACAGATTTATCTGTACCTAGTTCTGCTTATTGTATTTAGAAAGTTATAATGTGCCTTCTCCAATTTTGTCAAGGCCACCCACAGTAAATAGCAATACCCATCACTCCCAGTGGACAGTTAGGAATGATAGGAGTAGTAGACCAACAACAATTTTGCCAGTGGAGGTTTTTATATCCAAGTCTGCATCTGTATTGGATTTGAAATGGTTTTATACATGACATTGTCCTAATTGTTTCTATATGTGAAATTGTTTTAACAGTTTTTATTGTTAGATCACTTCGAGAGGTTTCAAAGGAAGTGATTAACATTTATTTATTCATTTACTCCTTCCAACAATTGATATGCCATTTAATAACAATGGTCTCCAAGCAGTGAACAACTAACTCAATACAAATGCAGATAAAAGTCATTAGAGTTATAAAATCAGATTTCGGTTAACATTCCTGCTGGAATTCTTTCTTTCTTTCTTTTTTAAGTATTCAGTAGGCACCATTCAGCAGGGAGGGTTCAACTGGAATTGAGTTCCACAAAACTCAATCTGATTTCAACTGGAATTGAGTTCCACAAAACTAGGCCCATAAATAGAATTAAATAAATGATTTGGGAGGGCTGATGTCCCCCTTCCCTGCTACAGAAGGTAGGAAGGGAAAGAAACCATTCTAAGCTAAGGAAGTTATTTAATGTTTATGGACAGGAAACAATGCAGAGAAGTGAAATGTGCTTATTGGGCTGCATAATCACATTGCAAATAAACACCTTGCTTGTAAAAGGCAATTGGACATCTTCTCAGCTAAGTGTTTTTTGGTTCACAGCTATGTGAGACTGGAGCTGCCAAAATGGGCCCTGGCCCCTTATTGTGAGGAAGAGCTCCCCTCACTCGACATGTTTTCAAGTGTTCTATACCAGAACAGTTCAAACAAGGGAGTTTAATCTCAAGTGTCTCCCTTGAAACACAAGTGGCAAAAGCTACACCACAAAAAAATAGATTTGGGTGGATTTTCCAAATGTTAACCCCAAAAAGAAGCAAATCGAACCCTGCAATGACTTTGGGTCTAATTCAGCCCAATTCGCTTCAAATCGCTTGGGTCATTTCCTCCCCACTCTAAGACCACTTAAATTTATTGTCCTTTGAGAAGGATTCATGTAGGGAAGCCAGAAGTAGCATACAGTTAGGGTCCTTTTCAGATGAAGTCTTTTCTTGCTATTTCCTTGAGATGCTAGTTTTTCTGTGGAAACCCTCCCCCTCAAATAGAACACCATTCAACTATGCAAACCCCAAACTTGGCATAGCCCTAACATAGCTTTGGCACCTCAGCAAAAATTCAGCCTTTGGTTTAACCAGTGCAAAGTGACTGCAAAGTGCTGTTCAGAGGACCCCAACCACAATGGGTTCATTGGTGAGGGGCTTATTTTGGTTGCACTGGAATTTCATGGTAGAAGCCATGTTTTTCTATATCAAGACCTGTGTCCACTCAACTTCCATGGCATGGTTGAAGAGATATGGTGGTTATCTAAAGCTGGTATGAGCTAGTATGACTTTTTTTTTTTAAAGAGGGTTCTGCCGGGGTGCTCAGACCCTGACACCTGTGAAAGGATGCATTGGTGCTAACCCTAAATTCAGTGCTTATGTGTACACAATGAGCACAGTCATCTTCAGAAGACATATGGACATTGGGATCTATATTATACTGAAGAATACCATTGGCCCATCTAGCTGAGCGCTGTATACACTGACTGGCAGTGGCTCTCCAGGGTTTCAGGCAGGGGTCTCTCCCAACCCTACCTGAAGATGTCAGAGATTGAGCATGGGCTCTTCAACATGCAGAGGAGGTGCAATATCATGGAGCTATGGCCCTTACTTATTGAGCTTCTACACTACTCAGCATAGTGAGTAGCTCCACCCAGAGCATCCATGTGCTGGCCCCATGCCTGGTTTCACATCCTCTGCTCTCATGTTGTCCTCGTGTTGATGGCAAGCCTGCAGAGGTGAGGCCTACTAAACATGCACGGGATATCCCCATTCACAGTGCTAGCAGATGGTGTGCATAGGCGCCGACTCCATGGGGCCTGAGGGGGCCCGAGCCCCCTCAAAAATTCGTTTAGGGGGCTCCGCCCCCCCAATAATCTCGGGCGCCCCTCCAGCAGAGCACCACCGCCGCCCCTCCCCCAGCCCAAAATGCACAGGGTCAGGCTGCATGCCTCCTGCCCTCCCTCCCGAGCAAAAGCTCCACCCAATTTCCTTCGGAGCTGATTAATAGGCGCAGCACGCTCTCCCCTATTCGCTCACGAGGAGGCAGCGCCACTTTATCTGCATATTCATGAGCTTATTTATTATTCATGAGCTTTCGCGGGCTCCCCCAATATTTTTTATAAGTCGGCGCCCCTGATGATGTGATAGCAGGGGTGGGGCCAGCATGTATGGTTGCACTCTCTGCTTATATGAACACTTTCTTGGAATGTAGTACATCTTTAGATGGCTGCCACAGTTTTATAGACATGGGAGAGCAAAACAACTTTGGACCCAAACTCCTGTCTGAATTTAAGCATCATCCTGGATGTATCTCCAGATATGTGAACTTGGGCAAAAGTCCCCCTATGCTGAAGTATACTTATATTCTTATACATGCACCTTGGCTTGCTATTGGGAAAGGGTGAATCTGTCAATTTTATTTTCCTTCACTTTCTCATTTTTCCAACCTTATGTCCAGTTTGCCAGATTTTCACATCAATTTGCATTTTTTCTTTAAAATCTGCACAAAATATCCACATTTATGTGTGGATTTCTCTTGATATATATGTTTTTCCACATGCAATTGAGCCTAATATATGAATTTATTCAAGTAATTTCTCCTAACATAACGTAGGTTTGTACATTATTTTCACTCATTTCTGCCCTAGGATACCTTGGGAGGAAGGGCAGGATATTAATTTAATAATTGATAAATAAATAATATATGCATTTCTGCAAACACCTTTCACACTGGATTTTTTGGGGGGGTTGGAGAATTGCACCACAAAATTCAAAAAGTGCAGATATACATAATTTTTTATTGAAACTTTACATCATGCAATACAATTCAGATTGTTTATTGGTTCAGAAAGTGCAAATTAATTTGGCTTGCATGAAAATGCAAAGTGAATTCTTTTCTCCCTAAGGTGGTTGACAAGTTCTGATGCCATCTCTTGCAGAAATCTATGATTGGTAGGGAATGTAGTGGATGATGTTTGTCCAGATAGTGGTGGCAAATTCCAGAGAGGGAAGTAGTGCTCATCTTTTCCAATAAAAATGACACTGTTAAAACTAAGCCAGTTATTATAACATATGTTTTCGCAAGTTAGAAGCCACTTTATCCCATTCATGAATTTTAACATCTGTAGTGAGTGAGACAAAAAAATGTTTAATTAGGATGGGAAAACTAGGAAGACAGCACTGCCACCAATTATCACTCTGTTGTGAAGGTCGGTCACTCTTTCATTTCAGTTTTGCATGGAACAGGCACATACTGAGCAGTGATGGGGAACAGTGACAGGCCAGGATGAAGTGCTACCATATACACAGAAGGGATGATGATGTAATCTCCTGGGCCATTATTTGCCAATCCTCTGCATGACAAATAAATAAGCTTGGGGTCACACCGGATAGCTAGATGAAGATGTCATCCAGTGTGGGGCAGCTGTGAATAAAGGTACTGTATTTTTCGCCCTATAGGACGCACTTTCCCCCCTCCAAAAATGAAGGGGAAATGTGTGTGTGTCCTATGGGGCGAATGCAGGCTTTCATTGAAGCCTGGAGAGCGAGAGGGGTCGGTGCGCACCAACCCCTCTCGCTCTCCAGGCTTTGTGCAGCTCTCCGCAAGGCGCGGGAGCCCGGCGCTGGGCTCCTGCGGCTTGCGGAGAGTTGCCTGCATGCTGAAGCCTGGGTGCACTGAGCTCAGCGCGCCAAGACTTCACGCAGCTCTCCGCAAAGCGTGGGAGCCCGGCGCTGGGCTCCCACGGCTTGCAGAGAGTTGCCTGTTCTGGGGGCTGGGGTCAGGGGAAGCTCGGGCTTCCCCTGCCCCAGCCCCGCACCTGGGGGAAAAATAAATCCCCCCTTTATTTCCCCCCCCAAAAACTAGGTGCGCCTTATAGGATGAAAAATACGGTAAATCACGGTTGAATGGTTGATGGTTTCCCATTCCCGAGTCATGCCTAGTGTTGAACTAGGACTCAAGTTCAAATTGCCACTCATCTATCAAACCCACTGGGTCAGACCCTTGCTACTTCAGGGGATTGTTGTGAGGATTAAATGGGTGGGGAAAGTGCCTTCTATGCTTTGCTGTGCTCCTTTGAACAAGTGTGGGATGCAAATGTAATAATAAGATGTGCTTCCTGAATTGTCACTATTTCACAGGAAGGATTCAAGCACATTTAGGTTTGTGCAACCTAAGTAGATCAAGTATACTGCCACCCTAGTACAACAAATCCACTCTAAAGAAAGAAAAGGGCATTTTGTGGCTAGAAAAGTGGTGGGGAAATGTATTGAATACTATGAAATGAATGAATGAATAACAGGAACACATATAAGCTTACCACAAGCAAATCAGGATGAACGATCATTTTTTATATAACCTCTACACAAACAAATCAGAATGGATGCTCAATAAAGACTGGATATAATCTAACCTCTTCATAGGCTTTCTGCAAGCAAAACAAGATGCATGCTCATTAAATAAGCTGTTTGGAGTTCTAAATAAATGAAGTGTGGCAATGGGGAAAAAATCTGCTAAATTAATGTTTATGACAAAGGCCCTAGTTAATCACTGTTTCTGCCACAATGAAGCTGCAGTCCTATTATACACTTATCTTGGAGCAAGTCCTCCTAATTTCATCCAACAGAACACATGTCTGAGTATACATGCATAGACTTGTTGTCAATCTGCTTATCTTTAAGATGCCAAAATACTATTAGGGTCCTTCTTGAGTGTTGCTGTTTTGTGAGAGGGAGTCAAGCTCATGCCAACAAATTCAGGTTGCACAATAAAAGTGGACAACAAAAAAATCAGACTACAGTGGTACCTCGGGTTACATACGCTTCAGGTTACAGACTCCGCTAACCCAGAAATAGTGCTTCAGGTTAAGAACTTTGCTTCAGGATGAGAACAGAAATTGTGCTCTGGCAGCGCGGCAGCATTACCTAAAGTGGTACTTCAGGTTAAGAACGGACCTCCGGAATGAATTAAGTACTTAACCTGAGGTACCACTGTATTTGCTGTGATGGAAAGTGCACACTGGAAAGTGTGGCATAACAATTGCTTGTCATGATGTGTAACCCCTGCAAACAAATCAGGATGGATGCTCAATAAACAGGTTGTCTGGAAGTCGACCTTGAACTCATAGACCCTAGAAGCAGAGGGCAGGCAGAGGGAGCTAGAGCCTCTTAAGCTTGGCTGGGGGCACAGAAGGAATATTTGAGCAAAAAGGAGACTGGCACTGCAGGCAAGGCTGGCTGATGTTCTAGAAATGTTCTGTGTTTGTTAGCTTTTATTTTGTTCTGTTACCATTTCTGAGATTCCTTTCCCCCCCCAATCAAGCATAGGTATGGCAGGCATACCTATCAACAATAGCCCATGAAGAAACCAGTGTAAAAATCCTCATAGAAAAAGGCAACATCATTCATGCCCTGACCACCTTTCCCCCTCTCCAATACCCCTCTCTCTGGCTATAGTCCTGTTTACACTTGCCTGGGAATGAGCCACGTTTGGAACATGCTTCTGAGTGAACCTGCTTCGAGCTGCTCTGCGATTTACTCCCTCTCCTCCTTCGCCAACTATGATGAGCATTATGACCATGATTAGGAGCACAGGAACCTGCCACAACGTCATGACATTGGTCCACGTTGTTCAGCACTGTCTACACCAGGGATGGTTGACCTGCTGCCTCCAAATGTTGTTGGATTTCACCTCATATCAGTCCCAGCTAGCCTGGCCAACAATACCTAGAAGGCCACGACATAGCCACCTGATCTACACTGAGCTCTAGCAAAGTCTCAGACAGGGGTTTTTAGGATTCTAAGTGATTTGCAACCAATTACACAAGTTATGGTCATTCCTCCGGTGTATTAAAGCTAATACTTTACAGTATATCCAATCTTAGTCCTAGTTAGAGCAGCGCCTCTGAAATCAATGGGCATGCCTAACAGATCTATTAATTCCAATGGCTTTGCTCTGAGTAGCACTTAGATCACAGTAGCAGCACTTTGTATCCAAAGCTAGTTCCGCCGTCGAAGTTAATAGACACAACTAACTAACCAATGGGCCTACTGTGCATAGAGCTCGGCTGAATACAATGCAACAACAATAAGAAGAACAGTAAGATTCCAATGGCTGAAGAAGATCAAAGAAACAGAACCCAGGAAAGAGCAGCCCAGAGCAAGGGGAGCCTGCGAAGGGCCGATCCTTCTCTTCTCTTCCCTCCCCGCGCCCGCCCCATCCCCGGTAGTTGAGAGCAGGCGCTGCTGCCAAAGCGCCCGGAGCCACCAAGCAGCCTCCTCTCTCTCTCTGTCTCTCCCCCACCCCCGATTGGTGCGCTCCATCGCTGCGCCCCCTCCGAGCCGTTGCTCCCGCTCCCCGGGGGCTGCGGCGCGCAGCGAGTTAGCGAGCGAACCGGGGCAGCTGCGCCTTGGGGCCGCCGCGTCCTGGTGGCGGAGCTGCAGCCGATTTCAAAAGCTGCGCGCTGGCCGCGGAGGAGGCGGGGAAGACAGGCGGGCGGGCAGCAGCAGCAGCAGCAGGGCTCCCCTCGGCGCTCCTTTCCGCATGGGCTGCCCTGCGCCCGCGGTGGGCGGTGCAGGCGGGGGATGCCAATCCCCATGACCATCTCCCCGAACATGTGGCGGAGGAGACGGGATCTCCCGCTGCACGTGTCTGCTGCTGCTGCTGGAGGCGGCAGCGGCGGTGGCCGCGACAGGTAAACCCACCGCACCCCCACCCACCCCGCACTCCTGGCCGCCTCCTTCCCAGATGTACCGAGGCGAGAGGAAGAATCCATGGATTGCCTCCTGCTTTTCCTGTGGACTTTGCCCGTGGCGATCGGCGACGCCACCCCGATGCACTCGCTCACCATCCTCTGGCTCGGCAGCATTGCAAAGGTAAGTGGCGGTGGGAGACAGCGGGGCGAGATCCGATCGAGGTTTCCCCACGTATCCCTGAGATACCCCTCTTTTCTCTCTCTTTTTGCAGAGTCTGCAGCTGTGCTGCCTCTGTTGCGTGTCCTTGGCGGCCGCGTTAACCGGTGACAGCGGCGGCATCGGCGGATTCAACCACGGTTCGTACCCTTTTCGCTTGCAATGCGAATGAATGAGCCTCTTTCTCGCCTGTGCGGGAGCCCATGGGAGCAGGAGGCGGGAAACTGTTAATATTGTTTGGTTGGGAGTAGTTTCACCGGAGGCCACTGTGCAAACCATAGTTCAGCAGGGAAGGACCATAGTTCAGGGGCAGAGCACCTGCTTGGCAGGCAGAAGGTCCGAGGCTCAATCCCTGGCATCTCCCGGTAGTGTTAGGAATGGCCCCTTCTGAAGTCTTGCAGAGCGGCTGCCTGCCAGTGTGAATGCTCTTGAGCTAGATGGACCAATGCTTTGATTCCATCAAAAGTAGCGATGACTCGATCATTGTGGTGGATTGAGTGCTGGAAGTTGGACTTAAGAGACCAGGTGTGTTCAAATCCTGATTTGCTTATGGAGTTCAATTGAGGGTGTGATGCTATACATACTTTCCTGAGAGTAAACCATACGCAAATCAGTGAGATTTAATTCTGACTAGAGATGTGTATAGGATTGCACCGGTGTGTGTGTGTGTGTGTGTATGTATTGCCTCAGTGTGGCTTATCTGTAAAATGGGACCGTTTGAGGGTTGTGACAAGTGAGCAATGCAATAATTGCAATTAACTATTTCTTTGCTGAGACAGAAATGAATAAGAGGCTAAACATTGTGATGGCCAGTTGTGTTAGTGGTTTGGTAAGAGTTGAACAATTTTGGGGAGAACGGCTTTGTTAATGGCTATTGCCATTGATGTTTAAATAATAGAATCATAGAATTGTAGAGTTGGAAGTGACTGAAAGGGTCATCCAGTCCAACAGAATGTTAAAATGCCTATAGAATCAATAGACTATAGGAACAGTCTGGAGAAATTGGTGGAGGGATTACAGAATATGTACCCTGATAGATCAGACCCAATTTAGCTGTAATAGAAGTTCCATTAGTTTCAATATGGAGGATCAAAGACTGGGCTACTTGGAAATTAATGTCACTGGAGCCAGAAGGGCTTGCTTCTGTGTAAATGAAATAGACGTGGAGATCATTCCTGCTGACTGGTGAACAAAAACTGGTGAATATCAGTCTCTTTGCACAGCTCTTTCAGCAATGTGGAAAGAAACCAGTCAGAAGTGTGAAAAGAAAGGAAGACAATAAAGAATATGTGCTTAAGGATTTGTAAGAAATAGATCAAGTCTCTTTCTCTCTCTCTTTGAAACATCTCATAGAAAGAATTTTTACACTTTCAAAGCACTTCCATCCTTCTGCCCAAAATGAAAGAAAGAGAATGAAATGCTAATGTAATGTAGCAGTGTATTAAAACGTGTGTGAACAGGCAGGCAATGATTCCTAGATTTCAAAGAGAACAGGTGATTGCAGGCAATCATGGACTGAAGACGAAGCTCCCATTTTTTAAAAAAGATAAGTTAATGTTACAAACAATTGCATGGCATGCTTTAGCACTCCAGCTCATATTGCAGAAGAATACAAAAAACCCCTACTCATGTTCTGTATGGATATCTATATACAAATAGATTCAGCAGGATGTCCAGCTGTGAATGTTCTGTAGCTCAGGAAGATCGAAGCGTGATGCTCTTGATAGCTGGGAGTGTTAACAAGTACAGTGCACACAGGACTGGGAAAGGCAAATCCTGGTGTGCCTTGTGTCTGTTCGCTGGGGAATTCCTCCCTCTCGCAGCTGCTTGCATTTTTGGCTACCAGCCTGTTTAGCATCCTGAACTTCTGCCACTGATTAACACCACTGGAAAGTGAAAGGCTTGTGATATATCATTTCCACTGTCTAAAACAAAGGCAGCCTATTGCTGCTTACATTTAATGGAGACATAGAGCTGTAGAGATGGAAGAGACCCCAAGAGTCATCTAGTCTAACCCCCTGTAATGCAGAATGGGCTAGTTAGCAATTCTGCACTGCTTTAACTCTATCTCTAGCAATTGTCCTGCCATACAAATTTGGCAGAGAAAGGTGCTCCGCCAGTTGCTTTCCTTGTTCAGATTATCATTAAGGTAAAAAGAAAAGCATTGGATTGTATCCAACTCAATTTTATTCAAAGTAGACCCATTGACATTAATCAATCTTCACTAATTTTAACAGGCCTAGCTTTGGATATAGTCCATTATGATGATGGCATGTGGAAACAGATGTTGCTGAAGATCTAGAACTCCTAGGAAATCTGGGATTTTTAAAGAAATGCTTTAATTGGAAGGGCAGAATTTCCTACGGAAGCATACTTATTATGACAGCTATTCCCCCACAATGTGCAACCACTGGGGAATTGGGGGCATATTCCAGGAAATGTTCTCAGTTCATTTAGAACTAAAATCAAGCCTCTACAGAAACCTTTTTCATTCCTCCTGGCCAAACTTCTGAGGGCTCTATTCCAGTGGTGAGCAGGACCAGAGGCAAAACTGAGCAAAGCAATTAATGTAAGATTTACCTTTGGAAGATCCTTTGGGCAGGCTAGTTTACTCCAGGCAAGCAGGAGCCATGATCAGAATTCAGGGATACATTCCATCCAAGCAAAAATGTAAAGGCAGGAGCAAAGTGGGGGTGGGGGTGAGGGGGGTGGCCTGAGGAGAGGGATAGTAGCTTGGGTAGAGTTCTGAGACCCAGCTAGAGAGACCTGCAGAGGTCATACACCCTGCTGGGCCTCCTCTAACTCCCATTGACTGTTTTGACAGGTGAGTGAGTTCACTTACCTGCCAATCATCTGATGCTTTGCAGGTGCTGCTGATCAGCTGATTGCAATGCCTGCAAATTCTTCTTTTTGCAGGAAGTCACATCTTTACCTGATGCACACCTGCTGTCATATAGAATGTCAGGTTCAGGGCAGGTGGGCATGGTTTCTTGGACCCAGAGGCACCCCATTGCTGTACCAAACCATCTCCTGATTTTCTTTGCTATCACTGCCTATGCTCGTCTGCTGTCCCCAGGCATGCAAGCCATGACATGAATTCAGACTTTCCACCTGCCAAAATGGGCAGGCAAGTGTGTGAGCCACAATGTCTTGGAGCGGGGGGGGGGTGCTATAGAGAGAGGACCTACTCCTCTGTAGCGCCTTGTCTCAATTTCAAAACCTGGAGCCAGTATTACATGAATATGTAATCCTTTCATGTTCATCCTGTCACCTATAAATGCACATAGGATCATAATCAGGTGGAGTTAGGATGCCAGTGATCAGCAGTGCAGACCAGGTTTAGGAATTTTGTTCTAGGTATATTGCCTCACAATCTTTTCATTGTACTTATTGCTTATTTGATCATGAACAAGAAATCACACTGCAGCTGAATTAGCAGAAACAGGCAAAATTTGCAGGTTTGAGGTGATCTTTCTCAACAGGAGGTCAGCTACAACCTTAAAAACCAGACTAGCCAAGCTGCCATTGGTGAGTTTAGTGGAGGAGAACGCTGAATCCTTTGAGACACTAATAATTAAATCCTTTAATCCAGTTGAACAAATTGTGTGCAATTCCTCCTGGGACTGCAGTCTTCTTTGCTCTGCTTTTGAGAGACAGGGAGATTGTGCGGGGGTGGGGAAGCCACCTTCCCATTTGTCATCAATTAATTGAAAGGACGAGGGAGGAAAAAAACGACACCCTGGTGATGACAAATGTCTTCTCCAAAGTGACTGTGGGAAACTTCACAGCTACGCCAAGCCGTCTCTCCTGGCGGGAATGATCAGAGGGCAGAGAGGAAACTAGTCCAGTTTTATAATCCTTGTCATTTATGTGGGGCCGGCTGACATTGCTTTAGAAGTATTTATGCATGCATGGCTGTATCAACACAGACTGCAGACTCCCTGTGCCGCTTTGCAAATGGTGATAACGAATGTGCCCTACTGAAAACCTGCTTTGCTGCATAAAAATGTCTTACAGAGGTTAATTTTTTAGGCAAGAAAGCAAATTAACCAACTAATAAATGAACAGGCATGCCCTTGGCTGATGAAGGCTGATGGCTAATAAACCCTTTCCCTTTCCAGATTACATCTTTGTCACCCCTGTTGAAGTGGACTCCAGTGGATCGTACATCACACATGATGTTTTGCGCAGTGCTAGAAGGAAACGATCAACCGTGAGCTCTAAGAGTTCCTTGCACTATAAATTTTCAGCATTTGGACAGGAACTTCTCTTGGACCTCCAGCTTTCGGCCTTTTTTGGCAATGGTTTCACTGTCCAGGTGCTTGGGGAAGATGGCATCATGCATTCTCAGGAACATGAAGTTCAACAGTGTTTCTATCAGGGATTTATAAGGAACTATAGTTCTTCTTCAGTAGCCATATCTACATGCGTAGGCTTGGTAAGTGTATGCTGTCCCCTTAAATGTAACCTAGCCTCCAGTCCCTTTCCTTTATTGCCTTGGCTTGTACCAAGAACTCCGTTAGGGAACAGTGGGATCCTAAACCTGTTAAAGAGAATGCAGGTGGGGTGGACTCATTTTGACACAGTTATTATGACCCTGCAACATTCAGTTTGACATACAATCCTTCTCCCAACTCCCCACCCCCATTACCTGTATTGCCAATGTAATCATATTCAACAAGAGAGCTATAATTACAGATGATATCTTTCTGTGCTAAACTAGTGGTTATCTTAAGATTGGTTCCTGAAAAGACAAGCCTTCTGAAAGTACTTCTAAGGGCAATTATGTGCAGATGTTAATCCTTGGGAATTTCTTTTCTGCCCAAAATATTCACAGTGTATATATGTGTAACTGGTTGGAAAGGTTTGAGATCCTTCCTGTGTATGTATTTATAGTCTTTGCTCATACTTCTTCTGCTGTTAGCTCTCATTTCCTCACATGAACCACAGTGAAGGGCAGGGAAGCATAGAGGTTGTTTTCACTGAAGGCTACTCATTTGATGGCCATCATGACTAACACTCTTACTAAGAACATAGGCTATCAAAAAAGGGTCCAAGTTTTTAATTGCTGCATTTGGTGCCAACCAATTGTCTATTAGACTCCTAGACTGTGTTTCTAGTCTTTATGGATGTGAATAATTTTGGGGGGAGTGTGTGATGAAATCACGGAGGCTGGGAATGGAGATGGACAATGGATGCTACTGACTGGGGACTGCATTTTAGTAAACTGCAGAAAATTCTCACCCCAGAAGTCTGTTTTTTAAACTTCATAGTTGATGTTCACCAACTAACAGTGTCTCCAGCCTTCCGCCTTCCATCATCCAATACATTCCCCAGCTGCCCCTTTCTGCTGGTATCTGTAAGATTCCAGCGCAGTGCAGGATCCCACAAAGAAGGTGGCAAAGTGAGAGGTGAGGAAAGGCAGGACCAGGCTGGAGGAAGGCAGAGCAGGAGGCAAGGCTGGGCAGAAGTTGCAGAGCTACAGAGAACTCTAGGGATTCAGAGGTTGCGGCAGTACCTTTCTAGATCATTGCCTTGGTATTTGCATTTTTGAGGGGAAAGTCTTTTAAAAATGTTATTAGTGTGGGCTGCTAGTGTCAGAATTCAGGGTCATTGAAGCTCTCTCTCAGTGGACTTGATAATATTGGGTACATCCTTGTCCCTTGCACATGTGTGTGTGTGTGTGTGTGTGTGAACATTAAGGCATCTGTGTATGCAATTTTACATCCCTTTAACTGCTCAGGGGTATTCTTAACTGTACCCCATTATGTTTTGTTTTTCTGATATGTTATTTTGAGAAAGACATAGGGTTGGATCCAGATGAGGGTCCCATTGATATCAATGCAAAGATTTAGTCACAGCTAACTTAGATCCCATTGATTTCAGCAGAGCATCTGAAAGAGCAGCATGGAACATCTTTCTGGTGGGATCCCCAGATGCTGTGTACCCAAAAAATCATATACAAGGCTAAAATGTGTGTAAACATGCATATATTCATGAAAATAACATACAAAAATGCATTATATGAGTGGAAATTGCTTACAAAAATGTCAGAATCATTGGGTTGTATGCAATTAACTTTACACAGAATAGGCCAGTTGAAATTAATGGACCTAAGTTAGTCATGTCCATTAATGTCAATGAGTCTACTCTGAGTAGAGCTAACATTGGACCCAACTCATAGCAACGAACAAACAAACAAACATTTACAGCCAGTTCTTATGATTATACTATTAAGGTTGTATCCAGATTGTCATATTTTGTGGGAGGGATTCAAGAACACATTGGAAATTTAGGTTTGTGCAACTGAAATGTATTGAAGTGTTTTTTGCTCCAGCACACCAGATCCACTTCAAAATACACAACAGACTTTTTGTAGTTAGGAACGTGATGGAGAAATGCACTACAAAGTGTGGGAGGATTAGTGGGAAGACATATAAGCATCATGCAAACATATTATAGTGAATGAAAATGAGATGACTGCATGTTGCAGAACTTTCCAGCATTCAAATCAGAATGAATAATCAGTAAAGACCAGGCATAGTCTAACCTCTGTGTAAGCTTTGTGCAAGCAAACCAAGATGAATGCTCAATAAACAGGTCATATGGAAGAGTCCCCGTTTTTGTTTTGAAGTAAATTGGTACATATGCTAAAAGAATGTTCTAAACCTCAAATCCTAATTAATTACTTAGCAATAGGTTCATGTAGGGTAGATGAGTGAAAAAGAGACTAGGGGTCCTGCATATGTAAAGTTACACTTGGTGAAATTCCCTTTCCAACTCAATTCTTCAAAGCATGAGATGCCTGTTTCCTTTTTCAGCTGGCCACCTTTGATTACTATTCACTGTCTTTTAAGGTAACAATATCAGAATGAGATGCTATGATAATTACACACAACTATGGGTGTTATGGGACGCGGGTGGTGCTGTGGGTTAAACCACAGAGCCTAGGGCTTGCCGATCGGAAGGTCAGTGGTTGAATCCCCGCGAAGGGGTGAGCTCCCGTTGCTCGGTCCCTGCTCCTGCCAACCTAGCAGTTTGAAAGCACCTCGAAGTGCAAGTAGATAAATAGGTACCGCTCTGGCGGGAAGGTAAACGGCGTTTCTGTGTGATGCTCTGGTTCGCCAGAAGCGGCTTAGTCATGCTGGCCACATGACCCAGAAGCTGTACGCTGACTCCCTTGGCCAGTAAAGCGAGATGAGCGCCGCAACCCCAGAGTCATCTGCAACTGGACCTAACAGTCAGGGGTCCCTTTACCTTTATGCATGTTATTATATTACTCACATGCAACTAAAATTAGCTGTGGCCCTGGTGTGATTTCATCCAGGGTTATTCTCAGTAAGCATTGAATCCCTGGAGTGCAATGTTGGCAGCAGAGTGCATTTGAATGTTTTGTGGTTTCAGAAAAGACTGCAATGATTAAGCTTTTTAAATAGCTTTTGAAATATAGCTCAGAAGTGCAGACAAGAATGAGATACTGACAGTTACATTAAAGTAATGTGCCTGGCTCTTACTGATGAAAATGGATTGGGAAAAATCTAGCACTTTTTTCTTAGGTGAATAAATGAAGTTGCCCAATACTCTACTACTAAGCGTGAGATGGAGATGCAAGACATTCTTCAGAGTGATTTGTCAGAAAGGATTGGGGAGAAGGTTATAGCTTAGTGGCGGACCACATACTTTGTGCACAGAAAATCTTAGGTTTTGTTCCCTGTTTCATCTCTTAAAATGACCTCAGGTCTCAGGGTTGGAAAGACCTATATGAATATTTTGAGAGCTGCATTCAGAGCCTCCCCAACCTGATGCCCTCTAGATGTTTTGGACTACAACTGTAATCATCCTCAGCCATCACGGTCACTGGTCAGGGATGACTGGAATTGTTGTCCAACCAGGCTGGAATGGACAATGCTTTGATTAGATGGACCACTGGTTTGATGCTGTAAGTTGCCCCTGTGAGTGAATGAGGAGTTGGACCACACCTGGTGGTCCTGCTCCTAATGTCAGCTGTTCCCAGTTCTTACATATTCAGGTCTGAATGAGATGCCTTCATTTACTCAGTGTTACCTGTTGCACGGAGAACATAAGTCAATAACCACTTTTCTATCAGTTTGCAATAACAATGCAATAAGAATGATCAAGATTCTGTAAACAAGGAGTAGCTAATGTGATGCTTTTGCCCTCTGCACCAACCCTTGCTTAGAGGACAAACAGGCTTTTTGGCGCTGAAGTTCCACTCCTGTTACCTACTGAGTCCCACTCCTCTGCTTCTGGCAATTATGGTAGGTTCTACCTGTCTTAATAATGGGAAACCTGCCACCCTTCATATGTTGCTGGACTCCTGACTTCCATTATCCTTGACCATTGAGCATGTTGTCTGGGGCTGAAGGCAGTTGCGAGCCTAAAAACATCTGGAGAACTACAGGTTCTCCAGCTCTGACCTATCTCCTGGAATAAGAAGCAAAGCTCTTGATCAAGGGTGGGACCCTCCAGACATTGTACTCCATCAGCCCCCAGACAGCATAGCTGATTATCAGGGATGTTGGGGGTTGTAGTTCAACATGCTGTGGAGGACACCATTCTGGCTGCAGGGGTGTAACCATATGCTTGGAATCCAGTGCTGTGATTGAGAGTCTCTTGTGGACAACCACCATTTGTGTCTCCACCCCCCTTCCCTTACTATGTTTTGTCACTTGGCTAGCCTTCTTTCCTATTTGCTTTGTTCACTGCAATTAAACCGAAAGTAGTGTTGCTTCTACATGGTTGGTAGCACTAATCTTTCCATTGTTCCTTTCATTAGCAGTAGCTTCTCCACAATAAAATGGCAGTGACCCATTCTTTTAAGCCTGGAACACCACAATGTGATTTGGAAGCAATTGTATTTCAATAGACTGCAGGGATTCTTTGATCTCACTTGTTTTTTGGTCTCTCTGTGTGTAGTGCGGGGAGCAGCATGCTGGGGAGCATTCTCTAATTCAGCAGTTCAGATGTCTACTTCGTGCTTTTGCCTGGATAGAAGATTATGAAGAGAGAAGAAAAGTCCCTCTATAAGCTAGCTGGGTGGGGGAGGACCGAGGACCTGGTGCTTTACTACAACTCTGCAGTGAGGCTGACACTGAACTCCATGTGTCATTGATTGACATATCCATCATGCTCCGTTCTTTAAAAAAAAAGGGGGGGGTATAAGAAATTGGACCTTTGGTCGTTCTATAGCTCTGTCTTGTCTACACTGGCGGGCAGAAGCTCTCCAGGATTCCAAGTGAGACACTTTCTGGTATTATAGGAGATGGAACCTGAAACAGTTGATCTAACAATGAGCTATGTCCTCCACTCAAAGAAGAGCAGAGGAAGTGGACTTATCCTGAGTCAGACAATTGGTCCATCTAACTCAGTGTTGTCTGCACCAGGGATGGACAACCTTTGGCCCTCAGGCCAAATTCGGCCCAGCATGGCTCCCAGTTTGACCCATGACTGTTTCCCATAACTCATGGCCACTTGTCCCACATGCCAGTGATGCCAAGTGTGGGGCAGATAGAGATGCACCTGGATCAGCTGCGTGG
Source organism: Podarcis liolepis (assembly GCF_965112155.1). Classification (NCBI taxonomy): domain Eukaryota; kingdom Metazoa; phylum Chordata; class Lepidosauria; order Squamata; family Lacertidae; genus Podarcis; species Podarcis liolepis. The sequence goes on along the minus strand of NC_139561.1, from coordinate 50,342,573 downwards.
CTGAGTTCTGCATGTGGGATTCACTTGTGAAACCACTCCCTGCAGAGCGCAGACTTGAAGTCACTGGCTGGTGTACTATTTTTCAAGCCTGCTGCTTGCAAATCAGCTGCACTTCAAAGCGCCATGCAGGGCTCTTTGCAAGGCCTTTATAGTACTTTGAAATCTCAGCAATCACCTGACATCTTTGTGATGTCAAACCTGGCCCATGAGGGATCGGAAAGGTGAGGATCTGGCCCACTATCCAGTTCAGTTTTCCAATCCTGGTCTATACTGACTGGGAGCAGATTTACAGATTCCAGATACAAGTCTTCCCCAGCCCTGCCTGGAGATGCTAGGCATAACAGTAATAAATAACTTCAAATAAATAATCAGCATGTCAATAACAATAATACAATTCAAACATTAGCATATACAAGTGAGGCCTGCAACAGAATGCTGCAGCATAGTGTGCTGATGTTTGGGATTCCAGCTACTTTACTCCATCCCCAACCCCCTTATTTTCATTCCTCTTCCAACCGTCAATCAGCATTCATTTTCACACACACACACACACACACACACACACACACACACACACTTCATATAGACTGGACTGGCCGAAGGCATTTTGCTGTCTGAGGTAAAGGACAAGATGATGCCACCTCTCCAAATCCACATATAGAAACGAAATGGACTTGCGCTTGAATATTCCTTCAGCAATGATGATAGCGTAGCATCATCCACAGTATCTGAGGGAAGCAGCCTAGGTTAGGGTTGCAGGGCAGATTGGGTGGCGCACGCAGCTCTGTCTGCTCCACAGCCCCTGGCGTCTGCTGCCTATCTCACTCTGTCTAATGGTAGGGCCGGCCCTGCATGTAGACATGGTCTGAGTGTAGATTCCTTGGATAAGAAAGCCACTGATTATGTTGCTGTCTGCCTTTCTGATCCTATCGGTGGGGAAAGGGACTTTGCTGCTTTCTTGCCAAATTCTTTTTTGGCAGGTCTGCTATGAATTTAAAGTGCACAGCAGGCACTGTGCACTGATACGCTCTGACATTGAATTGACTGGCTATGGACTGATGAAAGCTAAATTAGTTTTGGTTTCAAACAGTAGGGAATAGACTAGAATGCTGTGTATATAAAATTATATATATGGTTAAAAAAATCAGTTTTACAAAGGTGGCAGTCATGTTGACAGGGAACATGTCAAATGGGAATTTCGTTCCAGTTTAAAACTGATAACAGGGGATGCCAAATTGCAGTTGCTGACAATGAAATCTTTTTTTTAAAAAAATTGCTGTCTTCAAATACAGAAACTTGTCAGTTCTTGAATAATCTTGATATATGGGTTTGCCGATGATAGGAGTGTTGAGAAATAATATCAAGCAGGTACTTCTTGGCTTCCTTCTCCATATTTTTTGGGGAGGGATTTAACAGGTACTGAAAAACAGTTAATGTGAGTTGTTGAAGGTCAATGCAGCTTAGCTGTAAAACCTTCCCAGAAATGGCCTGTACTACCATTAGGCCAGATGTGGAGAACCTATGACCCTCCAGATATTGCCAAACTACAACTCCCATCAGCCCTAGCAAGCATGGCCAATGGTGAAGGATGATGGGAATTTATTTATTTCATAACATTTTCACACCGCTTCATTGTAAAAAACCAAAGCAAAGCAAACCCTCAAAAGTAGTTTACAGAAATATAAAACAAGTAAATCAAGAAAAAATGACAACAGTACTTTAAAACATAACAAAAGTTAAAATATTAAAACTGATTAAAATTACCTCAACTTTCTAAGAATCTAGGCAGGCTTGTCTAAACAAGAGTTTTTTAAGCAAGTGCCAAAAAGAAATGCATGCCTGCTTGATATCAGTAGGCAGGGAGTACCAAAGTGCAGGTGCTGCCACACAAACTGAATTCTTACAAATCAGAACCAGTATTATGTAACACCTGTATTAGCAGGGACACCATCTGGGGAGGGGCTGAGGGCCTTCTTGGCAGTGGCACCTTCTCTGTGAAACGCTCTCCCATCAGATGTCAAGGAGATAAAGAACTATACAATTTTTAGAAGACATCTGAAGGCAGCTGTGTATTGGGAAGTTTTAAACATTTGATGTTTTATTATGTTTTTATATGCACTGGAAGCTGCCCAGAGTGGCTGGGAAACCCAGCCAGATGGGTGGGGTATAATTATTATTATTAATTACTTTATTAAGCTGGCTCTGGATGGATGTACAGTGGTGCCCCGCAAGACGAATGCCTCGCAAGACGGAAAACCCGCTAGATGAAAGGGTTTTCCGTTTTGGAGGTGCTTCGCAAAACGAATTTCCTATGGGTTTGCTTCGCAAGACGACAATGCCTTGCGAGTTCCTGCGTTTCCCCCCCTCCCCCCCTTTCTAAGCTGCTAAGCCGCTTATCAGCTGATCCGATCAGCAGATAAGCCGCTAAAAGCCGCTAATAGCGCTAATAGCGCTAATCCGCTAATCCGTCAATGGGCTTGCTTCGCAAGACGAAAAAACCGCTAGACGAAGAGAATCACAGAACGGATTCTTTGCGTCTTGCGAGGCACCACTGTAATAACGTTTGGGCACCCAGTGTTGAAGAACAGTGCCCTAGAAGTTACATTACCAATCTTTGCGACCGGTTTGCCCAAGCACTAGACAGCCTTGGCATTGTCTTGCTAGACATATGGCTAGATCTAGTCCTACTTAGCATCAGTGAGATAGTTCTTACTAATAAAAAGCCTGATGCATTTCAGGTGTAAAAGCCTTTCTAAGGCAAGCTCTCCTGGTGCATACTTTACATATGAAAATCATGAAGAGTGAGGAATCTAGACTGAGCCTACTCTGTCCAGCTCTGGACCCTATGCACATGTAATTTTTACATACATATATAAGATCTGTTCTGACCTTCAAAAAAGTTTTTTTTTTTTTAAAATGCATGGACGTCCGGAGTGGGAAATCCATATGCAATCCATACCCCCCTCCATATATTTGTGGAGCATCTGTACAGGGCTACTGGTACCTCCAGGGTAGAATCTTGGAGCAGGGGTGGCCCAAGACATGTTGCTGTCTGATGGGAAGGACAAGATGGAGTCCCATCTGCATTCCATGGACAGAAGCTGGCTGGACAGGCAAGCTGAATTTTACTTCACCACTGGTGATGAGATAGTATCTGAGCACTGATCACGTGTCTAGTTTGGTCCTTAGAGGGACCACAGATGCACTCTCTGCTAAATTACCAGTGGCAAACCAACTGAATGTTCATGGAATAAATAGATCATCATAACCCTAGCATTAGAACCAGAACAGTCACCTCCAACCCCATCTCTCTTTGCAAATTTTTATACTTAATTTGAGGAAAAAACACATATGCATGGGAATGTACTTATAGGGGAAAATAAACTTAAGTTCTGTGCCACATTCCTAATTCTGCAATGAATTTTTTTCTCCTTCAAAGAGGCTTAGGATGTAGGATGTTATTATCAATCCCATATGCTTTAAATTAGTCTAGTCCAAACCACAGGAAATGTTTAAAGTTAATATTGTAATTGAAAATGTTTCTTGTAGGTAGAAATATATATAAAAACAGTCAAAATTTAGAAAACCTGCCAGTAGTTGGAAACTGTGTCAGATGAGAAGGCTGGGAACAAATTTGAGTTAGGAAGGCAAGTTCTGAAGCATAGCACCTGTTGTGCTGAGAGGATTTCCTGGGGAAGGGTTGATGTGGCAGGTTATTTGTAGGCAGAGATTATTCATTGTAAAAAGATGTGCATATTAGAGCTTGAGATTTAGAGAGTGTCTATGTTAAGCTTTGTAAAATGTTACAAAGTAGTAATTCATTTAGAACTTGAAAAGATTACAGACAGTGAACAAATGCACCCCAGATCAAGGGCAATGACCCTCTTAGTATGGCAAGCTAGACTAAGACATTGGCAAGTGGATGGCACAACCCAACTGTCATTCACTTGAAATCATTGACAGGTGGGTTGTCCTGCTTATCAGTCAAAGTCCTAAAAATCTTCATTGTGACAGCATGGTGGATCAGGGTCTTGGTTGCTTTGTTTTTTAGGAGGCACAGGGCAAGCCACACAACTCACACAGCTCTGTCCTCCGTCATTGTCCTTCAGCATCCACTTGAGATGGTCACCTCACTCTTCCTAATGATAGAACTGGCCCTGTTCAGAGTATGATGTGTGGCTTTCAACCCAACAGATGAACACCAAGGCACTATACCACATTGCTTCTCTTTTAAAAGAAGAACAAAAGAACTAATATCCTAGTAATGATAAATGTGATGAAGATATAGGTTTCTACCTCAGACTGTGGAACAAGTTTCTACAACCGTTTGACATTTTTTAAAAAATGAATATGCATTGCAAGGGGGTATTTGTGATATATATCTGCCATAGTGGTGAGACTATGTTGTGATTTCAAACATAGTTGAATATAGCATAAGACATTTTGTACTGTTGAAAATAAATCACAACTCTGAAGTGTGAATATAAGGGGGGAAATGTCTCACTTACTCCAAGGGCAGACTGGGGGGAAGCAGCCCTGAAATGTCAAGGAGATGAATTAGATCTGTTTGAGATAAGTCTTTCCAATATATCATTGTATGTGTCTAGAACAAGCATGGTTACATTTTGCAGGTGGTTAAAAATATATGCTAGATATATGCAGGTAAAAGAAGATGTTCTTCTGCAAATCATTGCCTGATCCTAGATGGATAGTTCAGTTCTGGCTGCAATACAAACAGTGTCACATGTCTTTGCTGCTAAACAAGGACTCTTTGTAGGAGTAGCATTTGATGTGACATGTAATCTTAACTTATGGTAGTTCACCTGGGATTACTCTTATAGGGTTGCCAAACATCAACGGAAAGCTCAGCAACTTTTCTGTCTGGATTGTCACTGTTTGAAAAATGGCAACCCTACTTTCATGCATCCAAGCTGATTTGAGCTTGCTTCGTGCATTATCCCTTTCAAGCAGGCTTAGGGCCAGCCCTATTATTAGACAGAGTTAGGCAACTGCCTTAGGTAGCAGATGCTGAGGAGTGGTGGTGAAGTGTTGTGGGACACAGTTGTGTGGGCTGCATTGCCTCTGCTGTCCCCACAATGTTAGTTTGCTACTCTTCGGAGAAAGCTGTCCATGTGTTGAAAAAAAGATTGTAGTCCAATCATTTTCTGTATGTTGGATGGAGGATGGTGCCACCTTCTCTTCCTCAAGTGGCAAAATGGCTTGGGCCATGCAGAAGATCCTGTATGGCCAGGCTGCTAGCTCCGCCCCAATATTGCATGCCTTCCTGTCTCCCATCCCTGACAAAGAGTTGTGTGTGGCTATCTGCATAGAGAAATCTGAAACCTTGATTGAACAAGGTTCCCGATCATGTGGAATCCCATGCACATAAAACTCTGCATGCATAGGCTTTCCCTGTTCATATGCCCATATGAGATGCACAGATGTTGGAGCACCAGAAAGTTGTAGGATGTTGAAGGCAGGGTCAGCTGTATGGGTCCACTGTCCCTTCTGTACATGGTGCTGGATAACATATGAATGGAGGCTTAGATGTTGTTTTCATCAAGTTGCATGGGGCTTCTCAAATCTGTGAAGACACACCATTCCAAATCACTCTAGAAAGCATCAGCAGTGCATACCACCTAGATAAAAAAATAGGGTAACTTCAGGCCAAGGAAATCCTCTGTTTGACCCCCAGGCCATAACCTCCCTGAGTGCTTCTGCTGGGCTTCAATGCATGAATTGTGATAGTGCCTCTTGCTTGCTCAACAGAAGGCTGGAGAGATGTGGTGTGTATGGAAATCTCTGGCTTTTGTATGGTTGGAATGCAGCCTACTGCACAAAGTTAACAGCCACATCCATTGCTCTTGTGTCTGAACCTGCCCATCATGTGACCCCGGAAGGTTGCCCACAAGAGAATGCTGGTCTTGGATTGAAAAAAAGGTTCCCCACAAAATGACCACATCATTTTGATTCAGAACACTGGCTAGCTGTTCTTTAATTCTGCATAAGTGGTGTAAATCTGAGTCCTGGAACACCCCCAGAATTCAAAATATCTGAAGAGTCTGCCTTCTTCCTGACTAGGAGCACCTCTGCCTTGTCTGGATTAAGCCTCAATTTGTTAGCCCACATCCAACCAATTACTGCCTCCAGGCACTGATTCTAATTTCAATAGCTTCCTTTGTATTAATCATAATGAAGCGAAATTAAGGCCAGGTCCATGCTAGTGCAGTCCTATCCTCACTGCAGCCTTGTCACACCCTAGACCCAACTAGGTAATCAGCAGTGTCAAGTGGGTGGCTCTCTGGCTTTGTCCCACCTCATGGGTCACAACTGCTAGCAAGGCAATTCTTATATAGGCCAACGACTTAAAATATCTGAAGCTTATTAACATTAGCAGCAGTTCATGCATATAAATATACTCACGCCTTGCCTGCCATTCAGAAATTCTTCAGTTTGGGATTACAGTTCTTGGAGTAACAGCCTTTTAGGCTGAACTCAAAGGGCCAAGTGCATGTAGAAGCATCACAGTAGATTAACAAGAACAACATATTCCTGAAAGAAAGAGAAATTTGAGCCAATAAAGGGATTACTGACTGTCATCCATGAATAAATCTCCAATTTGATTCTGAAGAAATCCTGTGAAGTGCACCCAAGCACCGAATTTCTGAATATTGTTATTCTGCTGGTCTGCACAAATGCCCTGAATAATGAGAGACAAGTCTCTGCTCACTGTGCAGTGGTCTGGGTCAGTTGCAGCGAGGGTGTTCTCTTTAGTTCATGGAGCAATCATTATGAATGGGCTAATGAAACTCACCTGCTATTCAAATAAGTCACAGAGTTCTTGCAAATTCTTTCTTGGAAAGTTTGCAAGGCTAAATATGGTAGCATATTGTCGCTTGGAGAAAGTGAATGTTCGCAAACAACCTCTGTATAAAATGAGGGACAGAACAATGCTATTTCATGGTGTTATTTCCTATCTACCCAAGACCACCCTCACTGGTGTAATGCGAGTTTATTTTGTGGTGCTTATTTATCTAGTTTATGAAGATAGCTGATTTAAGAACTAGTTTCTGTTACTCTGGATTGCTACTTTTCTGTGATATTGCTGTATTGTGGTACAATGAATTGTTTGTGTGCCCTTTGCACTGAAAGGTGGGTTATAAATGTAATAATAATAATAATAATAATAATAATGGCAAGCGGTGTTTTCCTATGATGACCATTGCTGTTCCCATATTTCTGGTGATCTGCATATACTAATGTGCATAAATATGCATGTATAATGTGCATAATGTGCATGTGTAAATGAGAGCAGTGTGGAGATTCTTGGTTTTGCAATCCTACAGTCCCTGGGAGGGTATTCTAGGGCCATAAGAAGCACCAGACAAGAGAGAGAGAGAGAGATTCAAACTTGAAGAAGGTCTGATATAGAATGCTTCCTTCTTCTACAGGCCTTACTCTACTATGTCAGACCTCTGATACTGAGTCAGACCATTGTTCCATCTAGCTCAGTATTGTTTACACTGACTGGCAGAGGTTTTCTAAGGTTTCAGACAGGGTTCTCTCTCAGTTGTACCTGGAGAAACCAGGAACTGGGCCAGGTTTTTCTGCCTGCAAAGCAGATTCTCTGCCACTAAGTTACAACTCTTCCACATATGATGTCAGCAGGGCTGAGAAAGCAGCATGGTGTGGGTGTACTGAAGGCATGCCAGAGCCAGAGCAGGGGGGTGGGGAGTGTTGGATCCAATGCCTCCACAGTCCCCTGATATGCCCCCAAATCAGGGAAGTAATTATGTTAGCCCTAAAGCTGGAATAGTTTGTGTCATTACAGTGGTGCCCCGCAAGACGAATGCCTCGCAAAACAAAAAACTCGCTAGATGAAAGGTTTTTTCATTCGCGATTTGCCTCGCAAGACGAATTCCCCTATGGGCTTGCTTCGCAAGACGAAAACGTCTTGTGACTTTGTTAAACCGTTTAAACCGTGCTTCGCAAGAAGAAAAATTCGCTAGACGGCAAAAATTGCGGAACGAATTAATTTCGTCTTGCGGGGCACCACTGTATTTCAGTTAGGAGGTTATCACCACCACCACCACCACCACCATCATAGATGGAAAAAATGGAGGAGCATGAGAATACCCTTCCACCCAACCAACATGAGGCTAGTAGGGTGTTCACTGGTGTGGTTCGGTTCTCCTTCCTACCACCCATTTTAGGACTGCAGCCTTAGAAAGATGAAAGAAATTCTTTGGCTGCATCTGACTGAGAGTTCTCACTAAGCAGAGAAAGTAGGCTGGAAGTTCAACAGTCATACCCAGAGAACCAGCTGTTGCACATAATGTACTCCCAAGTCTGCCATCTGGAGATTACAGCTGCCAGATTTACTTCCCTGTGAGACGAGAGTGCATTGACTCTGCTGCCAGAGCGTAGTAGTAACTGCAAAAGAACAAAGAAATAAATGACTGAGATCCAGGCCGCTTCACTGCTGGACTCTCAGGCAAGGCACTAAGGGAGAACGCTTGTTCCAATGGTGCTCCAGAAAGGAGCATCTTCAACACTTTGCCTCCATTTGTTCAACACTTTATTTTCTATTGTGCTCAACACCCATTTCATGAACTTGATATGTGATTTGCATGGGTGATTTATCACTATCACATGAGACAATAAATTCAAGCATGTGGACCTGATCACAGTCATTTTTAATCATTCACACACCCAAAGGTTGTTGAATGGGAACTGCTGTTGTGAATTTTCCCATGAGTTAAGAACAAGCTAATGTTAAAGCAGCACTGGTCACATGTCCTGCATCAAAACAAAGCCTAATTGGGGTGCAGGACAAGTTAAGATCCAAACACCCAAACCACTGGGTGGAGTGGAGTTACTGCACTGGCCTCCTGGAGGGCATTTATGCTTACCAGAAGGGAGAGGGGGAGTGGCAAGCCAGCAGAGAGGTCAGTGTGGGGCAAATACACTGGCAGGACTGCCATATTAGCTCCAGCAGTGTGTTTTGAACCATGCTGACCTCCACCTGCTTCCCCTTTCTCCTGCTTCCTCCCAGTCAGTGACAGTGACTCACAGCTAGCGTAGTGGCTCTGCCGTACCCAGTAGCAACCACTTCCCCAGCCAGCCATCTTTGGGCATTCCCCACAATTGTAGTACAGAGCCGGGTTTGCCATGTGACCTACCCGACTCCACCTGCAAACTAGTTCTGCTGCCTGCCCATCACCATGTTGAAACAATATTCAATTGCCTAGTCCAGTTGGCTTCTGTATACAGAATGTGGGGTAGGGATAGATGAATCTTTCACTTTTGGTTTCTCGGTTTCTCATTTTCCCAATCCTAAATTTGGTCCTCCACATTTTTGCAGAAATCTTCATTAAAAAATAATAATTCAAACAGCCTCATGAAAATGTTTCAGCATTTTGCGTGGACAGGTGGAGTCCCCAGATCCTGCACAGTCCCCCCGTCATGTGGAATAACGACTCAAGACAACGTGCTATGGTATTAAATTGGCCACAACTTTATTAAATTTCAAATGTGGGTAGACCTTGGCTCAGGCATTGGGCGTTCTCCCTCCCCGGTCCCCAGCCGGGGACCTAGGGAGCATCAGGGTTATCCAGTGTGTGTGGGGGGGGGGATGGGCCGGCTCTGGAGAACATATGTTCAAGCAGAGATGGCCACCCCCATAACGCCGCCGCCGCAGGACAGAGCAATGACGACCTTTCGGTGTATGGCCAAAGCCTCCCTTCAGAAAACCCCTTTAACGGGGAACCCTGGTATCGCCGCCGCAAGAGGAAGATGGACAAAAGGATTCCGCCCAAGGCCTGATACCGCCAAAGTTGTGACGTTTTGCTACGGGAAAGGCGAAACCTGCCAATGCAGGGAAATTCCTTTCCGGCCCTTTAACAGCGACCTTAACGTAGCAGCGCCCGCATACCTGTGAAGAAAAGTTAACCTGCAAAACCTGTGAGGAAAAGTTAACCTGCAAAATAAGACATTAATTGAGGGTGGGTAGGGTGGGAGAAGCTCTGGAGCCAAGTGAGTATTCCTAGGCAGGATCCTCCCTCTATTGTGTGGGCAGGTAATCCCTCCCCTACCTGGCCTGGTCTCCTTGGCAACGCTTCCCCCAGGTGGGATTGGACAACTGACTGAGGTAGGCGGAGACCTCCAGGTATCCCACCTGAGGGAAGGCAAAGCCAAGCCTATGCTGTTGGAGCCGCTCCAGATCTAGGGGCTGCACGCGTCCACGCAAAGGGCGCCCCCCATTTTAAGCGGGGAGTGGTCATTAGCACAAAATTCTCCTAACGTATGCTTTTTTGCAAGCAGTCATTAAAATAAATCTTTTTTGCAAGCAATTTCCCCATATGCAATGCATTTTTAATGTTATATTAACCAATGCACATACTTCTATGCACATTTTCCTTTAATAGATGCATTTTTGTCCACATTGCTTCTTTGGAGAACTACAGTGCAAAATTCAGAGAAGCTGAATTTGGACGGATAATTGTGGTTTGGTTTCAATATTGGTTTGAGAAGTGAAAAGTAGGTAGTTTTTCATTAAAATGCAAATAAAATCAACTTCTCCCCCCACCTCCTCAAAAGGGATGGGTACTATTTCCTTGCTGCAGGCAGCAAAATGTCTTAGACTGCTCCTGCAGTTCCATATTTTTCCAAGTCCCCCGTGAACAAATTCATTGATAATATAATACACAATATATTATGCAACTATCTATCTGATTGATTGATTTTTTGTTCCCTTTTTACACACCTCTTTTAAGAGTCAACATATACCAGAAATGGATATTATTTCCCCTGGAGATATTCTATTTGCAATTAGGGTAGAAAGTTGTCCTAAATTGTATAGATACTCTGTCAATTATAAGCAAACACCACACTTTGTCAAGCCACCCCTTCATAGACTGTCCCTGGGGGCATTTCCACTCTGAAGCCAGGTGAAATTTGGCTGCTGTTAACAAAAGACTTATTCATTCATATTGTGTACTCGGAATAGGTTGCTCAGGGTGGATAAAGAGATATGTGTGTGAAGAGGAAGCCCACCAACAAAAGAAAAAGAATCTTGACTCAGATGAGAAGTCGCTAAGTAGTCTAAAGCTAGCTACTGTCCCATAGTCTCCCACTTGTAATAAGAGGATAATATACAGTACAGATCTTCTGTACAAAACTGTTATAATGATGATTGAGATAATGAATGTGGGGTGCTTTGAACACTCTCTAGCAAGGACAGGAAACCCATGACCTTCCAGATGTTGTTAGACTCCCATCAGCCCCAGCCAACATAGCCAATGGTCGGGGTAATGGGATTTGTATTCCAGCAACATCTGGAGTACATAGGTTCCTCACTTCTAAAGCATTGTGTTAATGCAGAAAATATTATTAAACCCACCATTAAGCCTCTTCTCGTGTCACTGATTTGCTGGTGGTCCCAAGGACCATCTTTTGAGAACATGTTGTTCTAGGTAGTAAATGTTGGAAAGCCTCCACTTGGCAAAGGTTTGCATCAAGAAATGGTACTCGCAAGCTTGAAACAAAAATTAATCTAATGCATGTCTGCCATACGGTAAGAAAATGTTCAGAAATCTCTCCCCACCCCCAGACTTGTTTATAAACATCTGAAAAGAAAACAAAGTTGGGAAGGAGGGAAGGAATATAGCTTCATGTAGCTTCTCTCATGTCACCCATTCCTCTCAGCTTGGAATTTCTGTAGGGCAGCATGTGACTGATCGTCTTCATGTAGGAAAATAAGAAAATAGATGCTCCCGCATGGTTTAGGGCATATACAGCCATTCCAAGCAAACTGCAAAGGCATAGCATGTAACTGCTTTGTATGGAGTAGAGAAGTGCATAATGTTGCTGTGCTAAATGGAACATTTTTAAAAAATAATAATCTTGGGTTGTAATCCCCAAACAGGTTGCACTGGAATGATACTAAGTCTCTTTAAGGATCTGCCTCCACATTTACTTTCTGCATCAAAAACTGGCAGTGTCTTAGAGCACGTACAGAATGTGCTGATGTGGTGTAGAGCCAGTGTGATGTAGTGGTTAAGAGCGGTAGATTCGTAATCTGGTGAACCAGGATCGATTCCCCGCTCCTCCATCTGCAGCTGCTGGGTGACCTTGGGCCAGGCACACTTCTCTGAAGTCTCTCAGCCCCACTCACCTCACAGGGTGTTTGTTGTGGGGGAAGAAGGGAAAGGAGATTGTGAGCCGCTTTGAGACTCCTTAGGGTAGTGATAAAGCAGGATATCAAATCCAAACTCCTCCTCCTGCTCTGATACCACAGGAGTGACTGTAGAAGATTCCCACCCATCCGGAATTGGGGAATGGGTTTTCAGAGGACAGGATGATGTTTCCAGGGATCTCTCTTCCTAGAAATTAAACATTGCTAGTGAACACATTCCAGCCAGGCGAAAGCACTTGAGAAGGGCTTGGAACAAGACTGGTGATGGATGTGGCCTGGGGAAAGTATTGAGGGCTGAATAGAGAGGCTTGGAGACCTAAAGTTCCCCACTGTATAATTCCAGGGCAAACTATTTGTTTGTCTTTCCTAGTCTTGCCTACTCTGAGCAGCAGTGGTTTCCCAGGATATCAGGTGCAAGTGTTTCCCATCAGCTACATACTTCCTGAGCCTTGCAACTGGAGATACCAGAAATTGAAGATGGGATCTTCTGTGTACCAAACTACTATGAAATGGCTCTTCTTTTCATAGGTCCTTTATAATATTCAATGTGTTGGGGAGGTTTGTGAACTTGTGTCACTGTGTGCACTTGCATAGATTTCTAGTCACATTTATTCCACAAATCCTGTGTTTGTATGCACAACTATAGCTTAGTTGAGTGCTATAAAGCCAGTTTTATGACACTGGGTTTTTGGCTCAAGAATGTGTCATTTTTAACAGACAGCATAATGATGATTCAGTTGTAGTTTAACAGGCATGCTTTGCACTCTGGGATCTGTTTGCTATTAAATCTGGAAGTTTGGGGATGTTTATCTGGTTTACTATATATCTAAGGTTACAGTTGTTATCTAGGTTTCTTATTGTTGCAGAACATCTTGAGGGAAAGAGCGAAGAGATGGGATCTTTAAACCTGTTGATCTTTAGCAGAAATATTTGCTGTTCTGGAATTCAGATTTAACACAGCCTGAACTGTAGCCAAACAGGAATAAAATTTACTACTTTATCACCCTTTAATATCAGAATGGGATTCAGATGGGCCAAGAATGTTTCTTTATTGTATATGGGCAATTTCTGGAAAACAAAAAGGATGACATTTACTGTCCTTTCCCTGCTGATTCCCAAGGACAAGCCAAGTAAACTAGTATCATTCAGGGAAAAAATGATCACAGTGATCCTATGAACATTCCCATTGTGTTCAGTACAAAAGGTACCTTTTGGGATTGTAAATGGAATAAATAAGGGGGAGTAGGCTGAGGAGCAATGTGAATACATGTAGGAAAATCATGATCAGGTTTAGACCTTCATGCATTTCTCTGCAGATCTAAACAGCAATAGGGCAGAGGAAAAGTGTGCACTGGCTTTGGTTTGGACTAGAAAACATGGACAGATTCAATTTTGTTTGCATTTAAATGAGAAACTACCTAATTCTCACTTCTCAAACTAATAAGAGAACTGAAGCACAGCTAGCCTTCAAAATTCACACTTCTCTGAATTTTGTGTTGCAGTCCTCTAACCAAACATGTGCATAAATTTGGGGAAAGTGTGGCATACATTGAATGTATAACATACAAAAATTATTTCTATTAGTGAAAAATGCATGCAAAAATCTGTTTAGAGGAACTGAATTAAAGACTGGAAGAAAGAGAAACAAAACAAAATTGACAGATTTCAGATCACAATTAGGCACTCAGCCTTCAGCAGGTGTCCAATTTGGTTCAGGTGGAAAACTGAATTGCTTTTTTGCTAAAACATATCTATCTCTCCCTGAAGCTTCTTTTAGACAATAAATGCATCTTCACTTGCCCCTCTACAAAGGTCTGTTCCACAGAAGGATGTGGTATCTGATGTTTTACCATATTTGGTGTGTTGGGTCTGTGGGCTTTTATGCAAGAGATTTGAGTAGATTGAGGTGGTGGTGATTCCCATTCAGTACTTAAGGTGTCTAGTCAGGATGAGGCCTAGGCCCAAACGTGATTCTCTAGGCCTTCAGAACTATCCACAGTCCTGCTTCGCATCCAAGCGTTTTGCCTGTCTGCAATATGTCTTTGTACTTTAAGAATGCCTCTTGCTTATCTGCATGGAGGGTAGAGAAGGGTGAGGGTTAGAGTTAGAGTTCAATAGCATAGGAAGGGGTGTGTGAATGTGTGTAGAAGCTAGCCCACTGTAAAAAGTTAAAATTTACATTTGTTCTTCTGCCTAGTTTTGCCTCTGGCCTCACCTACCGCAGGCATGTTGTTCTCAGTGCATTGCAGTGAAATAAATGCGGGACTTTGACTGAAGAAGCTTCCCTATTTCCTATGCTTAGTGGTTCAGCTTTAGGCTCAATTGGCATGTGAGCAAATGGACACCAGATAGTGGATGAATGGAGAATGATTGTGGCAGATCATTTTGATAGATTTCTTTTGTGAGCTGTTAATCAGGATATCTCAACACTAGAAGTGGGGCAGGAAGTTCCATGGAGGGGGAGAAGATCTCACAGGAACCGGAGGTACATTCATTTCAGCAGCAGAGATTACGTGCTAGCCATGGGATATGTGGCAAGGCAAGAACATCATGAGAACATCTGGCTAGCACTATTTTAATGTTCAATGTCTTTTGTGTTTTAATTTGCACATATTTGTGAAAGCATGCAAAATGAATTATATTCTAATAAATCACTTTGCAAAAATGTGTATCTAAGGCAAAATTGCATACAAAAATGTTTATATTAAGAGAAATTCACACTAAATTGTTGATGAATTTTAATGAGGACTTTTTTTAAAATGCAAACTGATGTGGAAGTGTGGACAACTGAAGGGTAAAAAAAATGAGAATGTGAAAGAATCTGAAATTGCCACATTCTCCCATCCCTAGCTAATACTGACCAGTTTGAGCCCAATTTCTCCCCACCTGGTTTCACTTAAGATTAAAGTTTTAGAGAGTGGCTTCCTGGTATTTGAACTAAACCTTACATTTATTTTGCAGAAAATAAATGATTTGTTGCTTTTTTATCATCATTCTCTACAGGGATGCATTTGTTTCTGTTCTCTTTATGACAACTCTTTCTGTATCACTCACCTATATTTTCGACATTTCATCATTGGTTCTTGTTGGTGCATGAGAAACAGTTCAAACATATGAGAAATACTGCACTGTCTTCCTTTCACAACAAAACAAGTGAAGCATTAGGGAATTCAGAGCATAATCCCATGGCTTCCTGTTTGCTTTGCAATGCATTTTGGAACTGTCATTACTAATAAAATATCTAGATTTTTATCCTGTGCTCACAGCAGCCTTGCTTAAACAGTTCCCCTTGACATAATTGTCAAACCTATCTGAGGCCTGTTTCTCACTGTGGACCAGAACTGTTTGGAAATGCTATTTTAAAAGGGTAACATATACTTTTGATTTGAAATGTAATAGAGCAGGGTTGAGGAATCTGTGCCCCACCAGATATTACTGGTCTAGGAACATAGGAAGCTGCCTTATAATTAGTCAGACCATTGGTCCTTCTAGCTCAATATTGTTTACACTGACTGGCAGTGGTTTTCCAGAGCTTCACACTGCTCTATCACTGCGCCACAGCCCGTCCCAATACAGCTTCCATCATCCCTGACCCTTGGCCATGCTGGTTGGCATTGATGGGATTTCAACACCATCTGGAAGGCAGCCTATCTTTCTATGAAGGACCATGGAAAAGGGACAAAAGGGGATATTTAAGGGTGGATTTAATCATTTTTGTAGCATTTACATAATGCTCTAGAGGCAGGGAACCTGTGAACTCTAGATGTTGCTAAAATGCAGCTACCATCACATTGAGCCATTGGCCTTGCTGGCTTGGGCTGTTGGTCTACAGTTCCCACCCCAAAGTATGCAAAGTGTATGTGTAGCTGGCAAGCAAAGTCCTGCTTGCTACTTTCCTTGGAGTGTCCCTAACCCCAGCTCTAAAATTGGGGTTAAAGCTGATGCACATTGCAAAGAGGTGGGTCTAGGAATAGGGCAGTTTATATCTCTGCTCTCCCTTGCTACAGGCAGGCTTACACACTTTGAAGGTACATGCAAATAAAAATCCATCTGGCATCCATTAGAGTGTGGTTTTGCACTGCATTTAACAAGGCATATCTTAGGGCTTGTAGTCAGCAAATGCGGATTTAGGATGGAGTTTGGATACAGGGAATTACAAAAAAGGAAGCAATGATTGCCAAAGATAAAGGGATGGAAGATGCTTCCATCGCCTTCACAGTCATGAGCAGGAAGTGCTTTGCATATGTTGAATTGCACTGCCTGATGATGGCTTTGTGCTTGTGGTAAACATTTCTGCATCCTCCCATGGCACCCCAAAAACTGCTTGAAAGTTGAGTGACTAATGGAAATACTATGAGATATGGAACAAATTGCTGCAGTTCACGAAGAGAGACTGATGAGAATTGAGTGTTTTTTCCTTGATGAATGGAAGCTCTCATACCTGGTGAGGCCTGTACTTTCCTACATGCAGATTTAATTTGAAGCCTTACCTCATTCCTGG
The DNA here is from genome assembly GCF_965112155.1 of Podarcis liolepis. Taxonomy (NCBI): domain Eukaryota; kingdom Metazoa; phylum Chordata; class Lepidosauria; order Squamata; family Lacertidae; genus Podarcis; species Podarcis liolepis. The sequence goes on along the minus strand of NC_139561.1, from coordinate 50,325,876 downwards.
CCACTGACTTTGCCTTGAGTCTTCACTGGTCCCACATGAGCAACACGAGCAAGCACACTAAACAGGAAGTACAAATGTTTCCCCACAGGTCATAGCATTGGCTAAAGAGAGTACACTTCCCAGAAGACCCTGTAGTGTGATGCACAACAGGGTTTGGGAACCTGAAGCCCTCCAGATGTTTTTGGATGACAACTCTCATCACCCCACCCAACATTACCAATGATCAGGGAAGATGGGAGCTGGCGTCCAGTAACATCTGTAGGGTACCTGTTTCCAGATCTATATGGTGTATGATGAAGGCAAATGAAAGATAGGGGAGCCCCTATGGTGTACAAAAGTCACACTATTTATTCAGCCCAATGAGTTTCAAATAAACCTTACTGGGAACACTGGGAAAATAAAGCAACACTATTCCCTATGTGTCCCTCAGCAAAGCATACAGGAAATTACTCTTGCTATGTTTCCCAGGGCCTCTGATGATGATTACTCAAAATGATTTTGTTTGAATAAGCAGTGTATTTTTCCACAAACTGTCTACACAACAGAATACTACAGAACAGCATACAGCATACTATGGCGAGGCAGGAGATATGAAACTATCACAAACAGGTCCCGTTTCAACAATTACTCCCTGCTTCATAAACCATGCTTTATGGTTAAACCATATTTCATGAACTGAGGATCAGGGCTGAGTGCTCCTACCTCATTCATCCCCTCATTCCACAGGCAATCCTCATTTTGTGCAGGGGGTGCATTCTAGACCCCATTTTTGGCGGGACCCATATAAAGCATTCTGCCCTTTCCTTGACCTAAAGAAAGCCCAAGCTCTCAACAAAATAAGTCAATAATAATAATTGTGCAAAATAAGTCAACTAACCACAAAACAATTGTGCAAGGGCTTAGGAGTATCTGCATGAGATTTCTCAAATAACTGAAAGATTAAATTACTGCTCTTCTGTGTAACTTGTCACTAAGAACAGTTTGTATATCTGAGGGCAGGAAAGTAGCCAATATAACACCAGATTTAGGAAAGGGATGCTGGACATTTCAGGCCAGTTAGCTCAACATCTGTCCTCGGAAAGTTTTGTTAAAGATAAAATAATCAAGCACATCAAAGAACAAACCTTGCTGAAGTAGCGTGAACATGAAGCAGTGATGACTACCTACATGGGTTTCAGACAGGGGACAATTCCAGCACTGCTTGAAGATACCCGGACTGAACTTGAGACCTTCTGCATGTAAAGCAGTTGCTCTATCACTGAGCAATGGCCCTTCTCCAGTAGTGCCAAATTAAGGGTGGTGTGAGCTCTTCCTCCACACAGGGCACTGAGCTGAGGGGGTGCAAAATAATGATAATAATACCTATATTAAGCAGGTAACTGGTGTGTGTGTGCATGCCAAATTTTGCCCCCTCTTATGGAGCCAAATGACCAAAGTCTGCCCCTCCCCCAAGCATGATATTAAGAATAGCCATGTCCTTTTTTGCCTTCACTTTGAATTCTACTCTTTGAATCTGTTAACTGTATGTGTGGGGGGAAAATGTTAAAGATTATGAAAGAAGAAACCACAGGATTACATATAAAGTGTAATTCCATCAGACATTCATTGATGTAGGGAGCAGGGCGTCACTTTATTTTATATTTCAGCATTTTATTTTACAGAGAAAGCCAAATAATTTAAGTACAGAGGGAAACATTCTAAGATTGAATGTAGAGTATTTCACTTTGTACTTAAATTCTGTACTTTAAAGTATGGAACAATGCATGATTTCTTAAAAACCCAGCCCAGGAAATGGATTTAAATACTGCATCATTGCTACACAACGTTGGAAACGGATGTTTCGGAGATGTTTTTAAAAGATCCACTCAACTGCCAAAGCACAAAGGCACCATTCAGTGGAACTTCGTCTCTCTCTTTCTCTGTTCATATCTGAATAATTAGAAGGGAGACTAGTTTTCCTACCTTGTTTTTAACCATTGCTGAGCGTTCAGAAATAGTGTTCATTCTTGTGGCACTAACTTGAACTGAGCGGTCTTCTAGTCAAAGAACAAAATGGTTGTTTGAAGGTTCAAGATCACTGAAGATCCTTTAATTTGTGGGGGAACTAAAATGCTATGAGGTTTAAGCCAGCTTAACATTTGCAGCTTAAAAATATAGAGTCTTCAAGAAAGCTATGTCATTATGCTGAATGCATCTACACACCCCTTTCATAGCAAAACTGAAGCCAGGCAGCTTGAAAGCATTCATCATTTAAAGTTTGTCAGGATTTTTGATTTGTTTCTGCTCATCTTTTAGTCTTATTTTTAGCCCAAGTCTACTCCTCATCCTACAACACAAGTTGTTCAACACTTGTTACTTCATCTGACTATCTATCAATCATTTGGATCCTAAATTAACTTAAGGGATTTTTACTAGTTCTGTGACTTGTGTAATAAAATGTGTTGTTGTAACCAAAGGAAGTTAATGAAACATTTCCCCTCCTCTCCCCTGAAATGCCCTGAAAAGGCACTCTGGAGAGTATGGAACTCCCCTTGAACAATGTGAGGTGGAGTTCAGGAGGCTGTTAGGGCAGTGGGAATTACAATGTGTATCTGAAGAAGTGTGCATGCACACGAAAGCTTATACCAGAACAAACTTAGTTGGTCTATAAGGTGCTACTGGACAATTTTTTTTATTTTATTTTAATGAGAATGAGAATCATCACTGGCAAGGTAGAAACCCACTTTGAATTTTTGCTTTGGATCTTGTGGTGCCTCTTCTTGGGCCTCAAACACAAACTGCCATTTCTTTCACCTTTTTCTAACTTGTTCTATCCTGAAGTTTGATGGTTTTTCTAGCTACTTTGCAGTCTCAGTAGCATCTATCAAAATTTGTTGAAAGTCCCATCACACCTGCAGCCCACAAGGTAATTCTTGGTCACTTGCAATTGGTTTGTAGCTGAATTTAAATCAGCTTCCCTATTTTGTAGTAGCTTGCTTGTAAAATTAACTTCAAAAAAGGATGTTGCACCATGTAAAAATAGATACCACAAATTTGGATTTACAAATTGCATCAGCAAGTGCTTCAGCTTCAATTTGGGAAGTATTTCCAGTTAAAAGTTTTAGGCATGTGTCATCAAAGATCTCTATTAAAGCATCTCAGTGGTTTCAAAGCACCGATCCAACTCTCCATCTTGTTTTGCTCAGTGGGTTAACAGTTATACTTAAATCTGATGCATGGCTAGTTAGAATTTGCTAATGCCAAGTCAATGCAGAGAAACAATTATAGATCTGTTGAACAAAACTGAAGAAACTAGTTGCTTCCAGGCAACACTTAGTGGCATTATTGACTACTAAATTTAAAGAGTGTGCATTTCAGGGCAAAAAAAAAAAAGACGTGTATTTATGTCCTAGGATTCTCTTTTATACTTAATTTTCTTTGCCTTTCATGTTATCATAACCTTGACCACACAGATACTCAATTCATAATCCCATTTGTTCAAGAGTTTCCATCATAAAGGCACTTGTAGCCTCTTTTAGTGGAACAAATCCCAATGAATGTTCTCAAGTTCAGACATCTCATTATCTGATAGTTTGATTACATCAGCATAACGTTCATTTGCTCAATATGACTAACATCAAGTCTGCAGTCCAGAATAATTGAGTAGTATTTGGCTGAGTTTGCATGCACTAATTTTTTTTTGCTTTAGTATCTGCTAGAAGGTCACCCTGCACCCAGCTGATATCTGCTTTGCCTTGCCTTGCCTCGGCACAGAAATTTCTCCTTCCTGTGGTCATGGCTGACCATTTACTTGCCGCCTTCTTCTTGGCTCTTTCCACACAGCCAACCAGAGAGTGTGATGGATGCTGAAGGGAGAGCCAATAAACAATAAGCAGCAGCAGCAAGGGGTGGGGGCACCCAGGGGTGAGCAGTTACCCCTCTGCAGTGGTATGGGTCATGACATGAATTCAACATCCAATGCTGCAGTGATCAAGTGTTGTCTGTGGAAGTGATACTTTGGCATGTTTGAGTGCGCCAAGAGATATAAAATGCTACAGGTGAAACTTCCATATCAGCTCAGATTATGTCAGATTCAATCCTTTTCAACTGCGTCACTTTGCACATTCAGCTGTGAGTCATCGAGTAATGAGTAATGAAGTGATATCTATATCTATATCAGAGTGTGAACCACTTCTAGCAGATGCATCATTAAAAAGCTTAATGTTTTCTGTCTGGAGGCTGGGCTCAAAACCACGGCCACCACCAGATTTTTATTCTCTCTAACCAGATGCAATGCAAACCACCATGACATAATAGCGATACAGCTATTGTTCAATTACATTTGAAGTTTTCCAGCATAAAATCTGAAAGAAAGAAGAGGGGAAATGCAAGTTGTACTACGTAAATCAAGGATAGTGTAACACAGTGTGATCAGCTGCCAACCTGTTCCCTGCTGTCATCAGCACTGGCACTTCAGCAATAACAATCACACTAGACTGTTTTTATGAAACCTATGGCTGAACCTATCTCTGGCCTTCTGGGTGCACAGATCTCATGGCTTGTAGTATATCACCAATCTATGTTTTTTTGCAGTTGGCATGGGACAAAGACTAGGTCACATTTTCAAGTTGTTGAAGTGGCGGCCTGCTGTTCTGTGCATACTTCCTAAACCTTTTTAAAATTATTTTAAAAATACTGTAAGATACCATGTCACAAAACACACACACACATTCTCTCTCTCTCTCTCTCTCTCTCTCTCTCTCTCTCTCAATAACCTTTTACAGTTTGTTTAAACATTCAGGCATTATGCAGATTTATTTTGATGATTCAAATATAATTTCTACTTACGTTTAGTCTCAGTTGGGCCTTTTTTTGGTACATCACTGCCATACATAAGAAGATAATGGCTTCTAATGAGAGATTGGAACTAGTGATGTTGCTGAGCCTCACCATTATTACCTGGTTTGTTATACGAATTGGTCCAGCTCTCCAGTGAGCAGATATATTACAATAGAATTTGTGGTGGAGGCACTTAGCCAACATCCAGGCAAGTAAATTGTTGCTGGTTTTTGAGGAGGAGACAGGCAAAGTGCAGGGAGGGTGGCGCAGTGCTGATAGACCAGAAGGAGTGCCAGATTGACTGTACTGGTTTCAAGGGTGTCAACCTGAATAAAATATTGGGTGGGGGCAAGTAAGCCCCACCCCGCATAATCAATCATGTGACGTGCACAGACCATTTGAATGGCAATGCCCATCAACTTTGCGGGGGCCTGACCCCCTCAAATATTTTATGGGGGTACAAAGGGATCTTGGCCCCTCAGAGTTGGCTCCTATGAGTGGTTTGATTGTGCCACAGTGCCCTCTCCTTCCCCTCCTGGTAAGCAGTAACGACTCATCACACCATCCGCTACTAGTTATGGAATTATGGCAAGATTACCGTATTTTTTGCACCATAACACTCACTTTTTTCCTCCTAAAAAGTAAGGGGAAATGTCTGTGCGTGTTATGGAGGGAATGCCTACGGGTGGCATGCCTACGGATTTTCCTCCTCTAAAAACTACGTGCGTGTTATGGTCGGGTGCGTGTTATAGAGCGAAAAATACGGTAATATATTATACTAGAATAAGGGAAGGAAGACAGGGCTAGAACAGATTTATGTACAGACAGAAATACAACACATCTCACTCTAATGGGGAAGACTTTGACCAGAGGGTCTGAATACCTGCTCAGTCTGCTGTTGATGGCCAAATTTAAGGCTCCTGATCTCTGTCCTTAGGGTTCTTTGTCTATAAATGGAGCTTGGACTGGGCAGTCGTACAAACAGAAGAAAGACTTCTGACAGCACTTCAAATGGAGAACTGTCCTCTGCAAAGGGGACAACTAACCAAACAATACAAACAATTTGAGTGTTTCACTGTTTTCAGTTAAAGTCAAAGGCCTCAGTCACATCTTTAGTTCACAGCTGAGGAAATATTTTAAAATATGGCAATGTGAAAAGATGCAATGAACTTACAAGCCAACTTATGACTTTTTCAAGTCATAAACCTTACCCATTTTCTCCCACAATGTTGTGCAAAGGGAAGTTTACCCCTCACAACTTTGAACTGGACTGCGGGGTTTAATTGGCTTAATCAACTGATTAATCAACTAAAGCTTTGATTAATCAGTGGGGAACAAATTAAATCAGGGGGGAATAGTTAAATTGGCAAGGCTCCAATTAGGGATACATTCCTGTTTGTTTGTTTTTTGATGTAGTTTTGGCATGTTACAGTAATAGGAAATAAAAAAAACCCAAAATATGAGTAACAGCATGTTGCTAAAATTGTTCATTAAATTATTCTTACATTCTTTTCATTATCTCAAAAAGGCACCCATTTCCAGCCTTCTGTAATATGCAGATTTATAATAAGGGATAGTGATCAATCATCTGAGCATTCTTTAATCAGCAGACAGTCCTAATAAGTTCCTTACACATCATTGGAATTCTTAGCCCACCAATGTGATGTCTGCAATGCAGTGCACATCACAAGCAGGTTCTTGAAAGGGAAACACAGACAATTCAAATCATATGGTTCAAATCATTTATGAAATGAATCCTCCAGGAATAATTTCAGATGTTGGAAACCTTTAGAATAGCAAAATAAAGAACAGATTTACTATGTTTTTCTGTCTCTCTCTTTCTCTCTCTCTCTCTGTAAAATCAGTTAGCAGATGCCCTGTTTCTGGTACAGAATACCAGAAGACTATGAGGTTCCCTTCCCCCCCTTTTGCCCAGAACTTTGTATGAATGGTGTCATTTCTTAATAAATGATGACATAAATCTTAAGGATTAAAATATCAGTTCTGTCCCCTGTAGGGATCTGCTTCTCCATGCCCTAGTGTGGCTTGCCAGTTTGAAGATTACCAGCACATTGAGCAAAGCAAGCAAATGAATTAAGCCCTTGCCAAAGATGAACTTCTTTTGTATTTTCATTGACAGCAAAGGTTTTACTCCAAAGAAGATGTTAGATGAGGCTGGGCAGGCTTAGTTAATTTCTTTTGAAAAGAGGAAGGAACAAATAGCTCCTGGTGAAGTCTCTTTTCTTATTTTCATAGTGTAATAAACTGCAGCCACAGCTGCATGGGGTTTGAGGAGGCCCTTGAGCAAAGTGTCCTCTGCTGGGCCTCCTGCTCTGTCATTGGCTTTTCATAGGGGCTGCTATGACAGTGATCCAGGGAGCATCAAGCAGCCCTTTACATTTACAAGTATGCCCCAGAATGACACAAGGTCAGGAGGCTAGAACTCTCATAATGGTAGAACTTAAGGCCATCCAATGAAGCTGAATGTTGGTAGAATCAGACTGAAAGAAAGTACTTCTTTACACAGCACATTCATAAAATGATAAGATTTTCTCCCTGAAGAGGTCGTGATGGCCACCACTTTGTATGGCTTTAAAAGGGAATTAGACAAATTCATGGAAGGTAGGAATATCAGTGGCTACTTGCCATGATGGCTATGTTCTGCTTCCACTAAGAGACAAGATAATAATAACTATTATTATTTACATACCTGCCCATCTGGCTGGTTTCCCCAGCCACTCTGGGCAGCTCACAGCATATATCAGAACATACTAAAACATCAACGTTTAAAACTGCCTAATACAGGGTTGCCGTCAGATGACTTCTAAAAGTCAGATAGTTGTTTATTTCCTTGGCAGCTAAAGGGAGGGGGTTCCACAGGGAGGGCGCCACTATCAAGAAGGCCCTCTGCCTGGTTCCCTCTAACTTTGCTTCTTGCAGTGAGGGAACCAGCAGAAGACCCTTGGAGGAGGACCTCAGCGTCCAGGCTGAATGATGGGCGAGGAGATGCTCCTTCAGGTATACTGGGCCAAGGCCATTTAGGGCTTTAAATGTCAGCTCAGAAATGCACTGGGAGCCAATGAAGATCCTTTAGGACCAGTGTTATGTGGTCTCGGCGGCCACTCCCAGTCACCAGTCTAGCTGCCACATTCTGGATTAGTTGTAGTTTCTGGGTAACCTTCAAAGGTAGCCCCACGTAGAGCACATTGCAGTACTCCAACCAGAGCATGCACCACTCTGGTGAGACAGTCTGCAGGCAGGTAGGTACTCTGGTACTTCTTGGTGTGCCAGACCAATAAATAAATAGATACATGGAAAGGGTGGGGGAGGCATCAGCAGTAGAAACTACTGGGCCATTGGAGCCCTTGCAGTTGCTCAAGGATACCAGCTGCTGATTGCAGCAATCATATCATGGCTCAGTGAAGTAATTTTTTAAAAAAACCTTCTGGGTAACAGTGAAGGTCTATCCAGTCCAGCATCCTGATTTACATAGTAGTCAGTGGGATATTTTATGGAAACCTGCAGGCCAGCTGTGAAACTGTTGGCCAACTACAAGTGCATGATTTTCGTATAAACATATAAAGCTGCCTTCCACCAAGTTTAGACAGCACTGGTTCACCTAGGCCAGTATTTTGCTTTTGTTTTTTAAACTGGCAGCAGCTCTCTGGGACTTCAGGCAAGTTAAAACAGCAACAACAAAAACTCCCGTTGCTTGATTTCCTTTAGCTGAAGATGCCTGGGACCACGTTCTTTCTCTCTGATCTGTGGTGCTGTGAATCTTTTCCAAACTAAGAATATGCTCATATTAAAACTTACTCTGCATTCAGTGTGCTCCCACTGCTAGATGTTGAAGCCACAGTCACACATTAGCCACAATCCATATCAGTCCTGCAGTTTCTTGACAAATGTTTGATGCATTTTTTCCCTCAAACTAGTTTCCATCTGACTAGAAAACTGGATGCAGAGTAGGCAGTAGGAGGGACATTTGAAGAAGCCATTGCACATGCAGAGATCATTGTGCACACACAGATAACAGCTTCATGGAAAGGAGTTCCATGGGAGTGGGGAAACCAATAATGTACATTGGAGGAAGACATCTCTGCCCCTTCTCAGATGCGAATACTGTGCAAATGAGGCTTGAAATGCAGATTGGGAATGGGGGATGACCTTGCTGTGTTTTAAGCTGCTAATGTGAAGATATCCTAATTTTCAACTAACAACATGAGATGCAATCTGTGTAGTAAGAAAGATAATGACCCAGGGTATCCTATTTGTGCGGAAACATTTTAGGTCACCTCTAGACTGTCAGTACTTTGTGAAAGGGATTCAAGTGCATACTGGAAATTGAGGTTTATGCAATGAAAGTGGATTAAAGAGCTCAGTCACACCAGTGCAACAAATCCACTTAAAAAACAACAACCTGCATTTTTGCAGTTAGGAAAGTCACAGAGTAATACATTGCAAAATGTGGGATAATCACTGATTAATGGGAAAACTATAAACACTCCACAAGCAAATTAGAGCGTGTGCTCATTGTTGTATAATCTCCCTGCAAACAAATCAGGACAAATGTGCAATAAAGATCAGACATAGTTTAATCCCCACATCAAGTAAATCAGGATGAATGCTCAATGAACAGGCCATCTGAAGGAGTTCTTAGGATGTCATCATATACCCAGTAACCCAGGAGGAATTTAGGGTGGCCACATATGTATAGACAAAAAAGTGTTACTACGTTACTAAAAAGGTCAAAAGAGGACACGTATCTGCATGCTATTGTATTTCTACCACAGCATTGGACCTCATGGTATTTATTTGTGAAAAAAAATCTATATACTGCTTTTAAATGTGAAATGGTCAGGGCAGCTCACAAAATACCATTAGAATACCATTACAACATTGTACCTTGCTTCTGAGTACACAGTCTTTGAGTAACCAAACTTATTTGCACATCTGGTTTTGATGAATCTGTTACACATATACTACAGAAGCTGACAAGTGGTTAACAAGGTTTGCAGCAGCACAGACCTCAATAAAGTCCATGTTGGCCCTTTAAACTAGAGCTGGATATATTAAGAACAATAATAAGGCAATGGGTTGCTTTTTTGCATTTTCATTCCTAATTCGGGTGTGTGTGAAGGAGAGTGCACAACTTTGTGATTCACAAAGCTTTGCCAGCTTTCTGACTTGTGCACAGTTCTGTCGATATTTTAAATACTTTAATAACTAAGAAGTGAGACGTCAATAGGACTAGCAGATATTTACAAAGAGATTTGTAAATGTTCACATGCCTAGCTGCCTGCAGTTCCTTAAGAGACATGGCCGAATCTATCAATTTTGGTTTCTCTCAGTTTCTCAAATTTGCAATCTTAAATTTGATCCTCCATATTTCCACATCAGTTTGTGTGTGTTTTTAATTGTGAAAACAGTAACACTTTCTCCCAAAGAATTCTGTGAGCTGTGGTTTTTAAGGGTGTTGAGGGTTGTTAGGAAACCCCTATTTCCTGCCCAGAGCTACAATTCTTAGAGTGGTTTAATAATCAACCCATCATCACAGGGAACTCTGGAAATGGTAGCTCTGGGAGGGGGATACGGATCTCAGCACACTTAACAAACCATGGTTCCCAGAATCCTTTGGGGGGAAGCCATGATTGTTTAAGACTCTATCATAGTGCTTTCAATGTGTGGTGTGAATGTGACCATAGTGTGATCAAATCTCATACAAGGCAATGGAGTAGGTTGGTGACCTGCTCTTAAGATTCCTTGTGGCTGCATTTGAGAAACTCTTTGCCTAGTGAACCTAAGTATAACCTTATCTTTTCTTTATATTTATCTCTTTAGTCAGGTTTGATAAGGACACGGGAGAATGACTTCCTTATATCTCCATTACCTCAACACCTAGCACAGGAACACCACTATACGCCACCTGCCGGACACCACCCTCATGTATTGTACAAACGGACCGCTGAAGAGAAGGTGCACAAAGTAGATTCCAATCCCCATCACTTCCCCCCTGGCCATGACAGAAATCACACTGCCCACAAGTCTCACGTCCAAGGTCACGGTTACCACCACGGAAGGTTTCAAAAGCAGCATTTTTGTGGACGTCGCAAGAAATGTATGTAAGGAAACTTTCTATCTCTTTTCTTGACATAGTAGTTCTTAGATTATTAGGTGTTTGTTTTTGCGGTGGTCTGCAGGCACTGCTTTGGTGATTGCTGCATTTTTTTTTAAAAAAATGTCCAAATAAAAGAGAATGAGCAGTGCCTCCCCCAATCTGCACTATACATTTAAAGCCTTATCGTACCATTGTAAACAGTCCCCCACCCCCCAAGAATCCTGTGTACTGTAGTCTGAAGTGTGTTAAGGGTGCTGAGTGTTGTTAGGAGACCACCATTTCCCTTCCCAGAACTACAGTTTCTAGAGTTCCTGGGGAAGAGGAATTGATTGTTAAATTGCATGTAGAATTGGAGTGGAATTGTGGCTGGTCTGATGGGAATTACAGTCCAAAACATCTGGAAGGCACCAGGCTGGCAAAGACTGGCCTGCATACATAGCTTCCCAAATCCATAACTCTGGATAAACAGAGGCTCTGGGCATGTTGGCCTTAAGCATCTGGAGTTCAAGGGGCAAGAGGCAACCACAAATTCATTTCTCCTAGATTAATCCATGATTAGGACTGCTTTGGATAGCTTGTTTGCTTGCTTATCCCCATTATGAACACCAAACCTGGATGTATTTGGCAATCTTATTAGGAAAGCAAGCCTGAGTTACAATGGGAATTGATTGCTGCAGCTTCATCTAAGATTCCTTGTTTTTTCTGGATGTTAGTGTTCCCCATTAGAGTCCTAGTTATTTATTTGTGTGCTTTTCATTTGCTTCAATTTGAAAGATGACTTTGTTGTAGTTTTTAAAAAGACTGTTTAGTTAAACCCATACTTGTAATAGATCAGCTTTAAAAAATAATAATGGGAAAAAGAAAACTTTAGCACAGTGCAGCATTTACGGCATATGTGTAACATTTGCCCCTTTTAACTTTCTTTAATAATTGCACTCAACATGCAGCTTGTATAGAATCAGCATTAGTCAGCATTCTTTTCAAGCCACTTATCCCAAGATACATAATTACAGAGCAAGGCATGCCAAGTGGATCGTGTTTAGCAAGTCACGCTTTAGTAAAATTCTTCCCCCATTTTTTAATAACCCTTTTCTTCTTAATAGTAACAGCAAAGACAAGACTAATCTCAGGACAAGGTGGCCTGAGAAACTACTGTCTGCATGCACTAAACATATATATTATGTGAAGAGCATATAATCTCATATTCCCAGCTAAACAAATGAAGTCATGTGCTTTGTGGCTTGACTTCAAAAGGCAAGGGGACGGAAATTTACTCACACAACTGATCTTTCCCCATGTTCTTGCTGCTGTTGCTCCCTGAGCCCCACCCCCACCCCCCAAAGCCTCTGTGCTGGATTAGGGGAGGCAGTGGCAGCCTGAGGACCAGGCTATGGATCCCAGGACTGGAGTGCCTAAACAGCAGTACTGCATCAATATCAGTCCTTTATCTTTCCTATCTTTCTAGATAGTCATGCCTGTTATGTTCATTTTTCAGAGTACGCTGTCTTTGGACCATGTGATTACCTCTGCCACTCTCACCACCTAGAAAGAGGAAGGGAACAAATGGATCCGTTTTTTTGGGGGGGTGAGGAGAGAAAAGCACCCCCATTTGTTCCTTTTCAGTCACTTGGTGAGCGAAGGGGAAAAAAGGAGACTGAGGTTGGTGATTGTGCACTGGATTGGACTGGTGCAGTTGTACTGCACTAACCTCCTCATTGCCTGGCCCCTTTCCCTGCGGTAAACAGTAGTGACCCACATGCCACAAAGATAGTGTAATTGCTTCACGCCACCCAGCAACCTGCTTCTGGCTAGAGCCCAGTTCTCAAATAAAGTATGACAAGATGAGGTGGGGGGGGGGAAGTATGACAAGATAGGGGAGTCATCATTAAATCTACAGACCACCCCCTGACTGCTTAACTTAGCTAAACCTTGCTTCCCCAAGTCAACTTCCAAAATAGTAGCTAGCGGGGTAGTCAAATATGGTGAATGTCATCTTTGCCTCTCCAACCCTTTCCTTCTGCAGCTGCAGAACAGTAGCTTGTTGGCACAGTCAAAAGATTTGGCCAGCTAGCTGCATTTGGAAAGAATTTTGACACAGTTGTGGCTGGTTTCCAAGGGGGAAGCCTATTTATTTGGAGGCTGCAGTTGGTAGTGGGTTGCCACTGGTGGATGAGTTCCAAAGGGAAAATTCCGAAGGAGAGTAAGTTTCTCCCTTGAAATATGGCAAGAGTGAGGGACCTCTGGCATGGACTATTGCTTGTGGATGTGTCTGTTCCTAGGTGAAAGGCTGAAGCAGCCTCTCTTCCCCCCTCTCTGTGACTGTCTCTCTCTGTGTTAGCCTGGTCTCCAACTGAAAAGTGACATGATTGATTGGCTGTACTCTTTATTGTACTTTTCTTTTGTATCAATATGTTGTTCACTGCACTGGAGGCCTTTGGACCAAAAAGTGGGATATAAATAAACCATAACATACTTTATGGTAGAGCTTTCCCCCCCAATGTGTCCATTTTCTCTATGCAGGTATTTTACATATTTGTGAGCACCGAAACATGTGATTCCTACTTGCAGTTTGAATAGATAAGCATAGTCAAGCAGAAGCTTCATCTGGTAATACTGCTGATCTCTACAGTACCTGATTTGACCAGTCTTGTAACCCACTTCTTTGTCTAGCACAGAATGGCTTGATAATGCTCAAATGGCCCAAACGTTCTCTTGCCACAGTTTTCTTGCAGTAGAATACCATATGCATGATCAAGTGAATGAAAAGCATATTTTGTAGGGCTATGCACTGGATTCAGCTGATGCAGAATGCCAAAATCAAATTGGGCAAATTTGGGTCGATCTGGGCTTTGGTCAAATTGGATTGATATAACCCTTGATTGCTTCAGGTTGGGTCAGCTCACTTGGAACTATCCAGAGCTGTCAAAAGGTGGTGCTGCCAGGCAAAACAGATGGGAAGAGTAGCTGAAGCCCATTTGTATAAGCTGTATGTACATTATCAGAATTGCTCCTTTGTATCACTGTAGTACATGGAAGTTTCTACTCTAATCAAGACTGGTTCTATTCAGCAAGGCTCTACACAGACACAGTAAGAGAGATGGCAAAGAGCTTATAGATACATCAAATTCCAGGGTTTGAAGGAAGCAAAACCAAAGTTCATTAAGAGTGGCCATCAGCCTTAAGGCATGGTCCTAGTCACCCAGATCTCCCCACACAGTTCAGGGTGCTACAAGCAGAGATCAGGAACCATTTGACTTCTGAACGGATTGTATCAGATGACTCAAGCAACAGAGAAAAGCTATACAGAAGGGAAATAATAATGTTGTTGAAATAGAAAAAGCAGCTAAATGATGGGATGTCTGGATTTATAAAATAAGGTAGTATGATAAGACACACATTTCTTAACTTAGCTGTAACAATAGTTATCTACCTGTCCCTATAATAAAACATTGGGCACAGAAATACTTTGTCTAGTGAGAGAAGCTATGAAAAGTTTAAGGTGTTGAGTAAAAGGCTTTGGGTTGCATCCAGCTAAGTTCTACTCAGACTTGACCCACCGAAATTAATGAGCCTTAGTCATGTTCATTAATTTCAATGGGTCAACTTTGAGTTGAACTAGCATTGGATACAATTCAATGTTTCCCATGCTGTAGATACAAATCCCATGGTTGGCTCTGAGTCATTTCACAAATTATGCAGAGGCAAGGGAGCTGCAGCCAATCAAGATTCCTAGTATTCCAGGATTCCATTTGCACAGTAGCTGTCGAAGCAGACATGTACAGGCATTCATACTTAACATTTTTAGGTGTGCTGTTAAAATAAATAATGTCTACCAAGGGATAGAGGAGAAATTCATTTCATTTCACATTGAAAGTTGTACCTAATTTGTAGTTTCCAAAACAGTATGTGAACTACATAGTCACTTGTCAAAATTCACACTTCTCCAAATTTTGCAATAAAGTAGGCCAGCCAAGCAGTGAGTACAAAAATGCATATACTAGGGTAAAGTGTGCATAAAATGTCTGTGTTAATAACAACATGCAAAATGCATAATATGAGGGGAAACTGTTTTGTAAAAATGTGTATATTAGGCAAAATTGCACACAAGTGTTTATATTAGGAGAAATTTGTACTGCAATGCTGACACATTTTCATGAGGATTTTAAAAATAAACAAATAGATCAGAAACAGATGCGAAAATGTGCAGGACTGAATTTAAGATTGGAAAAAATGAGAAAGTAGGAGAAACTAAAATTGAATGAATCACCCATCCTCAGATGTATCCTTGACATGTCATGAGTAAAGAGACCTGAGGGTAGGCTTCTGCAGCCCTTCAAAATCTCATGTGCCTAGAAGTGCAAGTGCTGTATGATAAAGACACAGAATCATAAAATTGCAGAGTTGGAAGGGATCACAGGGTCATCTAGTCCAACCCCCTGTGATGCAGGAAACTTGAACCGACAACCGTGAGATTAAGAGTCTCATGCTTTACCAGCTAAGCTATTCAGTTCATCCACAAGCACATAAAATTCATTATAGAAAGAATGGCTCATTGGTCATCCCACCTTCAACTCTCTTAAAAATGCATGGTTTCAACCCTCATTTAGAATCCTTTATTTGATGGAGGGGTTGAAACTTAGTCTGTTAGGATAAATTAGCATGAACTATACACATCTGTTTTCATTTGGTCCAGAAGGCATCATGCTTATGGTCAACAGGTTTCCTGCAACTTTATTCCAAAGCAGTAACCATAATATTGGTTGCTGTTGCAACAATGCTAGCACAGTTTGCTTTGTGCATGTGCTCTTGGGGCTGCTGCTGCTCTGAAGATTGGTGTACAATGCAGCCTGGGGTGTGTGGAATCATCAGTGGGCCACACACACAGTATAGCTTTTTGAATTGGTCCCTAGATATACAGGATAATGTGTGTGTGCACGCACATGCCCCATAGGGAGATAACCAATAATTAGGTAGAAATTAGAAATGTTTCCCATATCAGCATGTGAAACTCATTCTTTTCGAGATAGATTTCCCCCCCTCTCTGTGACATGTTGTATTAAGTGTCTTTAAAAAGAAAATTAACAAAGACGGACAAATCAGGACTTAATAATGTATTGAAAAGGACTCCCCAGCTAATAACCAATTTTAATCAGCATTTGGCATCTATCACAATATCCTAGATTCATTCAGGGTTCTAGTCCCTCAACACTTTAGGACTGAGCTAAACTGGTCATAAAGAAAGAAAAGTCAGTTCTGAGCAATTTCCAAATCTCTGCTCTGTTTCCTTTTAGACACACCTAAACCACCCACAGAGGACACATTCATCCTGTCTGATGAATATCGGAGCTTGGCAAGGCTGAAAAGATCCCCCATTAAAAGTCAGAAGAGTGGAAGTTTGAATGTTGAAACTCTAGTTGTGGCAGACAGGAAAATGCTGGAGAAGCACAGCAAGGAGAATGTGACTACGTACATCTTGACTGTCATGAACATGGTAAGAAAGGATGGTGCAGCTGATGAATCCTTTTATACAGTACAAGAAGCCCTCAGCTTGCACTCACATTGGTTAGGCAGATGGGGAAGTAAAATTAATAAATGGAGAGACACGGAGCTGGGAGAGTTCTGACAGCACCCTGGAACCCTTGCAACACCTTCTCAAAGTCTGGTAAGCTTGACAGTGCCTTCCTTACCAGCCTCTGCCACCTCACTTACTGGAACCACTTACCACAATGTACATTTTGAGATGAGCTTCCTAGAAAATTGTCATTAGCTGGCAATGCTACAAGCATCTACTCAAGCTCCTTACATACTGGGGCCAGTGTTAGGGGCTGGCATGTTTGTGTGTCTATTGAGCACCCACACCTTGGTACCAAGAGTCTCCTTGACCTGCTCATTCCCTTCACTGTTGCATCTTGCCTGTTCACTCTGGCCCCAACAGTGGTGGTGGTCATGATGATAAGGAAGAACAGTAGATGCTGCTGCCTGCAGTAGGCACTGTTCCAATACCCTGTCCTGTTAATGCAAGATTTCAGCAAGAGCAGTGGGATTTTTCACCCTCTGTGCACCCTGCACCACCCCCAGATTTGCTTCATGTCATGAAGCCTATGAACACAGGAGTAGTCAGATGACAAGGTAGATATTGGTGATTTGGAGGTGCCCAGCCTGGGGGAAGGTGCTGGAGGATTGGAGTACAGTGGTACCTCGGGTTACATACACTTCAGGTTACATACGCTTCAGGTTACATACAGACTCTGCTAACCCAGAAATAGTACCTCGGGTTAAGAACTTTGCTTCAGGATGAGAACAGAAATCATGCTCCGGCGGTGCGGCGGCAGCAGGAGGCCCCATTAGCTAAAGTGGTGCTTCAGGTTAAGAACAGTTTCAGGTTAAGAACGGACCTCCAGAACAAATTAAGTACTTAACCCGAGTACTTATAGTACTGTATAGTACTCAAGTAATGAAGAACCTAGAGAAGAGTCTGACCTCAGGGAGGGCCAAAGTGGGGATCTGGACTGGGAGAAAGGGCCAAGGAGGTAGTCAGAAGAGCAACCTATAATAATAATAATAATAATAATAATAATAATAATAATAATAATACCCCACCTATCTGGCTGGGTTTCCACAGACACTCTGGGTGACTTACAGCACATAAAAAACAGTAAAACATTAGACATTAAAAATTTTCTGATACAGGGTTGTCTTCAGATATCTTCTAAAAGTCAGATTGTTGTTTATTTCCTTCACATCTGATGGGAGCTCGTTCCACAGGGCAGTTGCCACTACTGAGAAGGCTCTCTGCCTGTAACTTTGCTTATCGCAGTGAGGGAACCAGCAGAATACCCTCAGAGGAGGACCTCTGTCCAGGCTGAAGGATGGGGGAGGAGATGCTCCAGTTATACTGGGCTGAGGAATTTTAGTTGTTTAGTTGTTTATTCTCTTGACATCTGATGGGAGGGCGTTCCTCAGGGCAGTTGCCACTACCGAGAAAGCTCTCTGCCTGGTTACCTGTAACCTCACTTTTCACAATGAGGGAACCGCTAGAAGGCCTTTGGAGCTGAACCAAAGTAATCAGATGCCCTGAACACAATATCACTGCTGTTTGAGAGGGCCTTGGTGCCTCCCATTAGTGGGAAGGGACCATCCATCATCCATCTCAAGGAATGCACCTAAGGATAGATTTGATGGTGAGGTGCCCCAGTTGTCTCTATGGAGGTAACTGCCTGGCTTGAAGAGACCTTGTGAACTTTGTCTACTTACAGGTGTGACTGCTTACTTGTCCAGTCCCAGGTCTGGGGGAAATGACAACACAAATAACTGTGTCCCCCTGCTCTTAAAAGGGGGAGCTCAGGGTGTGTGTCAAGTGTTGGAACAATTTCTTCGTTTTTGCCTTGCCGTGTATTGTAGAGCCCTACCATGCCTTAGGAATCTGTAACCTTCAGTTCAACCTTTGTTGGGACCCTGTCCTATTTTTTGGAATAAAATTTACAATCATAACACCCAAGTTGAGAGTTTGAGTTTTGAGTTGGCAGTTTAGGGGCTGTGTGGTGTTGGAGAGAGGGAGAGAACATTCTGTTGTGCAAGGAGAATTCCTTGCGCTGACAGAATGCTCATCTTAGTGCTATGTTGAATACAACCCAATTATTCTAATTTTAATTGTAAACCAGTTTGGATAACTATTTTTGTGTTGGAAACATGTGCACAAATGTTATCTTTTTTTTAAAAAAAAACCCCAACATAAATGTGCACAAGTGCATAGATACAGTTGTGGGGGAGGGGCAATAATGGAGGGTGGCAGCAAGAGGGAGGGCGTTGAAACAAGGTAAACTTTCAGCACATGGAGCATTCCCTCACCACCCTGCCAGTATTTTTTTGGTTTGGCTGTGCTGACTATATGACTTCCAGAGCACAGATGGAAATGAGAGAATCCTTGGCAGAGCTTTGGTTCAAAGCGGCCTGATGGTCTTGTGTAGCAAAGATAGAATGAAATATATGTATGGAGATGTGCTTTTCTTTCTTAAATCATTTCCTTTTTCACAGCAGTGCTTGGCCTGGTCCACGCATGGCTTTTGTACTTGCAAGAAGCTGTGTCATTTTAAATTAAAGAGCACAATGGACTCAAACCCAAGGCCTTGTTTGAGTGATTAAGCCTTGCTCCGGTGTGAGGAAGGAAATAAGGTTATGAACTTGCTCCTTCCTTCCCCTTCTGACCTCTCCCCTTGCTTATGCTAGCAAGAGCATTGCTCAGAAGTCTGAATGCCTCCTTCTTTGGAAATCAGTCCAGTCACCCTTCATTAATGAGGGACAGGGTACAGATGGTTGGATCTGAAGCTAAGGGCAGAGGGGAAGGATGTGAAGGAATACCACACTTGCTTTTTGTACTAGCTCATAGCTTGTTTCCAGGCACAATTCTTGCCCTGTGAAGTTCTAACCAGGGTCACAACAGTATTTTTTTCGCCTGCACTTGCTTCTAATTCATTTCCAGACCTAATTCAAGGTTCTGGTGTTGACCTTTAAAGCCCTGACACTTGGGTATGGAATAGAACAGCTTCTCCCATAAGTAACTACCCAGGGGTGTTTAACTGCACCTTGTGATGTCATTAAATTGACACAATATGCTTAATGTTAATTTTCACTTCAAATGATGGGTTATGAAGCTGGCTTGTTTTGCCAAACCATAGTTAGCTGTGGTCACTGTTTAGGGGTTGAATGCAACACTAAAGTGTGGTTAACAGAAAACAGAAGTGAAAGCTTCCTTTTGCCTCCTTATGTGGCTATGCCAGAGGAAGGGGAAAGAGGGGGGCACATGACCTTGGGGCTTGCTGTGGCTCACTCAATGTTCAGATGTGACCATTGGTAAGCAACTGAGCTGTGAACCTGGAAGAAACTCAGTTCAAATTCTGGCACTGAATCATCAGGCTATTGTATTGAAGACATTGGGCTGTCACTGACATTAATGTTTGTCTGCAAAAATGTTTAAGACTGATGATCCAATTAATTTCATATTGTGAATTGCATAGAAATATTTCCTGAAGGATCATGTCTTTGTAAATTAATATGTCATCCAGCACATCTTCGTGCTGTTTGCATTTAATATAGTACTTGTGAAGGGATGGATTAAAAACTTATTTTCCTTTTGCTTACTACTTGTTATTTTCCTTTCTTTTTTGTTTGTGCTAACCTTCACATAGGTATCAAGTCTTTTTAAGGATGGCACAATTGGAAGTGACATCAATATTGTAGTTGTGAGCCTTCTTCTTCTGGAACAGGAACCCGTAAGTGATGTTTCATCAGACTCAGAGAGGTTGTATACAAACTCAATTCCACAGACGGAATTCCATAGGGGAATTCTCATGATGTTGTAAATCATACATATGAACATGTGTCATTTTTGTACTACCAATGATTGAGGCTACAGTGTGCCCGGAAAGCAGGCACCGTGACAAGGCAGGCTTGTTGCCATCTCATTGCATCTCTCTCTGGCATGCACCCTCAACTTAGCCCCACCACTCCTACCTCACACTTGCTGAGTGACAACAGCAATCACCCACCCTCTGTTTCCAGATTTAGAGGAGAAGGAGACACTTCTCAATGGCCTTGGAGCCAATCCCTTTGGAAAAGTCTCTTCCCCCATTCCTGGCCAACTGCGAATTTTGCTGCCCACCTAGCCTGCCACCCAGGTCATACACCCCCTTTCTCCTTTGATCTGGCCCTGTAGATCTTTCCTCATAAGACTTTCATTGCCTTTGAAGAATTCTTCCTTTTTCAGTTCCTGGTAGTAGATTTTTTTTCTTGTCTGTAGGGTGGACTGATGATCAACCACCATGCAGACCAGTCATTAAACAGCTTTTGCCAGTGGCAATCAGCCCTGGTTGGAAAGAATGGGAAGCGTCATGACCACGCCATCTTGCTTACTGGATTTGATATATGCTCCTGGAAGAATGAACCATGCGACACTTTAGGTATGGGCATATTCTATGGCAGCCTCCCCCAACATTGTGTCATCCACATGTTTCCAGCTATGGGGCTGATGGACATGATGGATGCTCTGGGAGGGGTGGCTTCCTAGGCAGGAAACCATTTGCTAGGATATATTATAGGGTATCACGGCTGAGAAATGAACATATCTCACGTTGTGGTAGATGCAATCCAGCTGCAAAGTTGTGCCTGTTTTAAAAGCATTGAGAGTTCCAGAGAGTTAAGGAATCATTACAACAAGAAGCTTTTAAAATAAACTGAAAACAATGAAAGAAACTTGAGAGGAATAGCTTGGAATATGATCTTTGCTTTGGTCATGTTATAAGGAATCAAAGGAGGCACAGTGCCCAGGCTGTCCAAAAACCACATATGAGTTTCCCAATTTTAATGCCCTCCCCTCAACAACATACTTACCTTCATTACTAATCCAGTCCCAAAGGCAGCCCAGCACAAATGAGTCAATTTGAAAGTAGCAAGTTTATATGTCAGTCTTTCACAGTTTTCTACAGGATTCTCTGATCTGCAGCATTTTGGACTCAGTGGTATTGAAATGAAGGAAAGGGTCTTCTGGAGGGTGGGCACTGTGCCTGGGGAATATTCAATGCAGTCAGGTTGCTTCAGATTTTTGAAAATATCTCTGGCCAAGGGCACTCTCATTCTTTCTGGCTGACCTTCAGGAAAGAGCTGGCGCCCTTTTCCAGAATAGCTTTCCTAACTGACAGGACTGTTGTTGAGTCAGCAGAGAAAAGGAGCCTGTGTTAGTTTTGTAGGCTAACTGCTGCAGACAGAATGCATTTTTCTTGGATCGGGCCCAGCCTTGCCATGTGCATGTGAGTTTGCCTTGTGCATTCTTCTACATGACAAAGCTTAAATGAGCACAAAATCTTCCTAACACAAACTATGTTCTGAATCTCTGTGATGTTATGCAGCAGAATAAAGATATAATGCCATTCAACCATCCTTTCCCTGGCAGGTTTTGCTCCAATCAGTGGAATGTGCAGTAAATACCGCAGTTGTACAATCAATGAGGACACGGGGCTTGGTTTGGCATTTACTATTGCCCATGAATCTGGACACAAGTAAGCTATTCCTCGTGAGTCTTTCCCTCCCTACAAGCTACTAAAAGACTGTTATTATTATTACTAAAGACAGACACACACACTGCTTTGGCTGATATTTTATTATTATGTTTGATAGAAGATTATGACCTTGCTGATCCAGCAGTGTTCCATCATTACAGTTGTTATCTAATGCAGTGCTAAGTACCATCAGTGAAAGGATTTCTGCTTCCACAGTGGGTCTTTCCCCCCTCTACTCCAACTATGCACATCCCATGCCCTCCCCAAACCTGCTCTAGAGTGTTGGGGAAAACTTCAAAAGAGATTTAGGGGAGATTTCATAGTGCAGCTGATCCTTAGTGGGATTTACAATCTGTGCTGATCAGCTGACCCCTGTAGAGGAAGATCTTTTCCATCATGGGCCTGAATTTAAACTGGCAACTCCAAAGGTAGAGGTGGGAGCAATTAGCATTTTTTTTAAATGCTAAAAATTCTTCAGCATTTCAGTGTAAATTAATTTTAATAAATAGTTTTGTATGTAATTTTGACTGATGCACACATTTTTGCAAACATCTCCAAATATAAGGCATTTTTGTATGTTATTTTCATTAGTTTTAATGCATATTTTTGCCTAAGATATGCATTTTTGTAAATTATTTGACGTTTAGAGAACTGCATCACAAAATTTAGAGAATTGTGAATTTCAAAGGATATCTATGTTTCAGTTCTCACACTCTTTCAGAAAGTTCAGCTTTGAGAGATTCACCTTTAAAAGTGAAGTGAATTAAATTTCTCCCCCATCCCTAGCCTAAACCGACTGGAGGGTTTGGGATCTGAGGTTTTGGATGATTTAGTTACATTTGCATTTTAATCAACTATTTTACATTTGATCTTTAAAATCAACTATTTGCTACCTGAACTTTTGAGATGAGGGATTGATGAATGTTGCACTTAAATATATATGAATGTTTGCTATGACATTGCGTTCCCAAGGTATCAGTTGCAGGCTAACCGTGGCTTTGAGCACGGAGGCAGAATTAAATCCAGAATTTCTTTTGTTCAGGAATCTGTATGAAAACACATCCTGCACAGAAGCTCCTCATTGTTGGCTTGACAGTTCCATTCAGCTTGTCCCCTTTTGTCAATGGGCATGCTGCTGTCATCCCATTCACTTGCTACATGGATCTCTGATTCTGCATGACTGCTTGGAGCTATTCAGTTCTCATTGTGTAAATATACTGTAGAGCATTGACTGTGACCTCATGGCTATATGAGTGGTCCTTTTGCAGGTCCATCTGAAAGGAAATGAGGAATTAAAGGCTCATCCTAAACCTAGTGGTAACTTTGTCAGGGATTTCACTGGGGGGAAACAGGAACAAATATCTGATGGAATTCAGAACTATATCTTTCAGGCTATGTATAGATGTACAAGGGACGCGGGTGGCGCTGTGGGTAAAACCTCAGCGCCTAGGACTTGCCAATCGCATGGTCGGCAGTTCGAATCCCTGCGGCGGGGTGAGCTCCCGTTTTTCGATCCCAGCTCCTGCCCACCTAGCAGTTCGAAAGCACCCTTAAGTGCAAGTAGATAAATAGGTACCGCTTTATAGCGGGAAGGTAAACGGCGTTTCCGTGTGCTGCTCTGGTGCCGGTTCACCAGAGCAGCTTCGTCACGCTGGCCACGTGACCCGGAAGTGTCTGCAGACAGCGCTGGCTCCCGGCCTCTAGAGTGAGATGAGCGCACAACCCTAGAGTCTGTCAAGACTGGCCCGTACGGGCAGGGGTACCTTTACCTTTACCTTATAGATGTACATAATTGCGTTGGTGGGTTTGAGAAGGATGCACACTGTTAGTGGTTCATACCAATAACCTTCTTCTTAGGATCAGGTTCCCCTGTTGGAAAAGTCTGTTTTGCTCATCACTGATTGGCTGGACATTGCGGCAGCCATGAAGAAATGTTACACCTCTTCTCAGAGCAGTACAACACATAGCACAGATTGGCTTGTCTTTCCATTGGCTTGTCACGAAATCTCCTTTCTCCCCAGCATAGGTGCCACCTCACACTGAAGATTGTGGATGCCTGCAACAAAGGGCTTCAACTTTGCCCATTGACTTTGTGGGGGCATAGAGGGGAATGTGGGTGGAGCCAGAAGCAAAAGCAAGTAGAGCAACAGATAGGAACACAGAAGCTTATACTGAGTCACACCATTGGTCTCTTTAGCCATGTATTGTCAACCTTGGCTGGCAGTGGCGCTCCACAGTTTCAGACAGGGGCCCCTCCCAGACCTGTCTGGAGATGTTGGGGTTTACCAGTGAACTTAATCTCTTCCTTTGCACATACCAGACATGCAAAAGTCAGAGGCTTCTATGCCCATCTACCATGCAAACAGTTTAAGGACATATTCCTACCAAGCAAAAGCACTCAAGGAGAGTACAGAACAGGGTTGGTGAGGGGTATGACCTGGGAAGAGAGAAAGAGATAGGCAGGGGAGGGGCCTGGGGGAGAGTCCTAGGAGCCAGACAAAGAGGGCATGCTTTAATTTCTCCTGAGGTTCCTGGTTTCTGCTGTATTGGAATTAACTCCTTAAGAGAATGCTGGTGTGATGCTCTCTTGTAGAAGCCCTATAGAAATTAAATAGGAGCAGTGCAAGAGGACACTTCCTACAACTGATTGATTGTGCCCAGAGAAAATAAGTAGATAAAGCTGGGTAATAAGCACACATTTTTGCATCTTACTTTCTTCTTCTATTTATCATTAAGTAATACAGATCATTTGTCATTCCCTTTAGTTGTTTCTTCTTCTTCTTCTTCTTCTTCTTCTTCTTCTTCTTCTTCTTCTTCTTCTTCTTCTTCTTCTTCTTCTTCTTCTTCCTATTATAACCTTCCTTTTTCAGCTTGGCATATGAATGCTGATATCCGGACAGGAAGGATTTATGAAATGCCTTCCAAAAAAAGTATCTTGGAAAGACTGCAATTCTTTCATTTGGCAATAACTGCTAGAAATTTCTTCCATTGTCATTTGTCCAAGCGTGTGCCTTTTCAGCTGTATAATATAGGAAATTGGCAGCAATGGCCTTCAGATGCCTAGAGGCAGATGATCCTTAGAAGTGTTGCCTAATGATCCTATTAGCAGTCAGATAGTAATTATAGATGGGAGGGAACGTTTCAAACAATTATAGGATTTTTTGTCAAATAAATCATTTAAAGTTTGATGGAACTTCCTTCCCTACAAAATGAAGGATACCACAGCTTAGCTCAAGTTTAATTACAAAAGCCAGAGGCTTTAAAGCTGGAAATCTGGAGGAAACTAGACCTGACAGTTAAACTTCCACAACTTGAACATAAAGTCACATAAAAAGATACAACCGGTGCTTGATTCAAACACCACTTTTACTTTTTAAATCAGATCCCATTTCCCTGTTTTGCATATATGGGCTGGTTGTGTGTTTAAAGATATGGGATTGGATCCAAAGGCTCCCTTTCTCTGACATATGGAGTCTTCTCCCCTCATAGAAGGAGACTTTCCATCAGGTAGAGTCATTCCATCAGATGAAGACTCCTGCTTCCATTGACCCTTTGGAACCAACCTGTTCTACTTTTGGTTTCATACCTAGTTTGGCCCTTTGTGAAATGATGATTGACACATCTACAATCAAAGGTTTACAGGCCCTTTATCATTTTGGTCGTCCTCCTCTGCACACATTCCAACTTATCAGCCAACCAACCAACCAAACCAATTGCATTCTGTATCAGTTGTCATTTCCAAGTGCTTACCCATGTGGAGCACTCATGAAGTAGTCTAATAATTTGCATTACCACACCATTGCCATATCATTTGTCCTTACACATTGTGAAGGCCTCTGCTTTTGTTTTTGTTTTATCTTGGAACTTTCTAGTTTTGGCATGATTCATGATGGAGAAGGGAATCCTTGCAGAAAAGCCGAAGGTAACATTATGTCTCCCACCCTCACGGGAAACAATGGAGTGTTTTCGTGGTCAGTATGCAGCCGGCAGTATCTCAACAAATTTCTCAGGTAGGCTTCAGCTTGGAAGGGCATCTTTTTGATTTCTGATACTGAGGAAGATAGCCTTGAAAAGTAAAACCCTACTGGAGCACAGTGAATCAAGTGATTAACATCACATTGAGCAGGATACTGGGGTCACACCTACTAGCTGAATGTCCCAGTTGGTCCTATTCCTTACTGACATGGGCATAGCCCGGGGGCGGGGGGGCAGGGAGCAGCTGTCCCCCAATCAATAAAACAATAAAAATCAATACAAATCTGAGGTTCTGTTCCCCCAGCAAAAGCCTGCCCCCCTAAGAAAAGCCTGCAGCCTAACAAAAATCCTGGCTACATGCCAGTGGTGGGTGGGGCCAGTTTTGTACAGTTAGCTAGTTTCTACATAAACTCACATGCTGTTCAGCCAAGCAAGCAAAAGGCATTAAATTAAATTATTAAATTAAATTAAATTAACATGGACACTTATTTAGACAGGAATAATGAAATGTTTAAAAGTAAGTGGGACTTGCAAGTCTGTTGGAGTACATTATGGTATATACTGCCCCCCCATATGTGAAAGTATTTGTTAAAACTTAACAATATATTGCTGCACTCATGATGCAATATACTGCCCTCCCTACACAGTATCCTCTCTCTCTCTTCTTTTAATTTCTGTATCCCCCCCTTTTCTTATAATTTTAAAACTTCAATCAAAATTATATGGAAAAATAAAGTAATATTTAAATACATATTCTTAGAGACTTAAATAAAATATAATAAAACCAGACTAATACAGAAACAGACCAGAATAGAATTATGGGTGAAAACATGTGGATGTGATTTGAGCTAGAAATAATTAAGTCCCTTGAGCTCCTTATCTAAGTCTCCCATTTCAATTATTGTGTTGTTTTAATTGGATTGCTTTATTGTATTTTATAAATTACAAGTATTTCTATTTTAATGTTTTAGTGGGACTGTCATTTTGTGAATTTTAATGATGGATCTCCATATTTTAATGTTTTGTTTTTTTATTCTTGTAAACCGCTTAGGCCACCACATGTGATAAAAAAAAACCCCCTAAGCAAATGTATTCTTAACAGATGCTTTCCTTCCTTCCCTTCAGTACTGCTCAAGCAGCTTGCCTGATAGATGAACCCAAACAAGCTGGACAATACAAATACCCCGATAAACTCCCAGGACAGATCTATGATGCTGACACCCAGTGCAAATGGCAATTTGGAGCAAAAGCAAAACTCTGCAATCTGAGTTTTGTAAAGGTACGAGATTCGCATCTTCCAGACAGACGTTAGAACTTGCACTGAGGAATAGCAATGAATTATAAATGGGAAGATTGTGAATGAGTGGAGGGGTTCCAATGAGCTCCAGGGTCTGCACTGTTTCTAAATCTTAAATAATTTGGCAAAGCCATTGCCTGCTTTGAAGGTGTTGGCTTGGGTGGAAGTCAAGGTGGTCCAGCATAGCTGCAGGGCAAGATTGTGCTTACAGGATGCAGAATCTAATTGCAATGAACAGGAGGTGGGGGTGGGATAGAGGAGCAGGGGATGCCCAAGCTTCACTGTGCTTTTAAGAATATTTTAGTGTGATTTCTTGCCTAAGATGGAACTAGGCCAATCAGTTTTTTAAGCAGTGCATAGTTGTAGCAGAAAGAGGGATGTTACAGATATGCTTGCAAACTGCATAGCATAATCCAGGTCTAAAATGGCATTACCTGTAGTAGTAATGCTACTATTGCTACTAGAAGTGATAATAATTACGTTTGTAAAGCACTTTCAAGTCTAGAAAGCTCTTCCCATGAAATAGCTAGATGACAAAAGAAACTACTTTTCCATGCAGTGCATAAACTATGGCATTCACTCCTGCAAGAGGTAGTCACCTACTAGGATGGTTTTAAAAGAGGATTAGACAAATTTGTGGGAGATAAGGCTATTGGGGCTCCTAGCCACAATGGTTATGTTCAAGCTCCATTGTTGTAGGCACTATGCTTCTGAATACAGTGGTACCTTGGAACCGTTCTCAACCTGAGGCACCACTTTAGCTAATGGAGCATCCCACTGCCGCAACACCACTGGTGCACATTTTCTGTTCTCATCTTGGGGCAAAGTTTTCAACCTGAGGTATTACGTCCGGGTTAGCAGAGTTTGTAACTCAAAGTGTTTGTAACCCGAAGCATTTGTAACCTGAGGTACCACTGTATCAGTTTCTGGCAGAGCTTGGTCGAGCTCAGCTCCTGCTTTTGGGCTTCCCATATGCATGGTCAGCTGCTGTGAGAACAGGATGCTGGACTAGATGGGCCATTGGCCTGATCCAGCAAAGCTCTTACGTTCTAATTCTTGCAAGAACCATATATCAGAGATTGGGGACTGAGGGTGTGTGAGAGAGGGGCTTTGTATCAAGGCTACCTAGTGATTTCATGGCAGAGATGGAATTTGAATCAGGAAATTCCTGATTCACAATTCAGTTTTTTAGCCATTATGCTACTCCCATGCTTTGGTTTGAGTTCTCATCTAATTGATAAAGCAATCAATAAGATGCAAAAGCCTTTAATTAAGCACAACTTCATTAAATTGATAATCTTATACATATTATACATTAATATTATACATGAGCATGAGTTTGACCAAACTGCGGGAGGCAGTGGAAGAGAGGAGTGCCTGGCGTGCTCTGGTCCATGGGGTCACGAAGAGCCGGACACGACTAAGCGACTAAACAACAACAACATTCATATACTTGGGTTTAGGGGGGGAAAGAGTTAAAAATTAGTTATAAGCAGAGTGGAATAGTTGCAGCCTCTTATTGCACCAGGATTCCAACATCTCTTTAGTTCCAGTTTAATTTGCTGTAAATCCATATTTAGTTTTACCTTGAAAGAATTTCAAAAATATACCTCTGGATTCTGATCTTAAAACCCATTCCACTATTTCAAATTACTGTTTGGAAAAACGTGCTTGAAACAAGCAACATCTGGTGTGTAATTCTTGTTGAGGCAGATTCTAGAGCCAAGAGGCCATGGCAGTCATCAAGTACAGCTTGTGACACCTGTAAGCAAAGTTTATACGTATATAAGATAGCATCATGACAATTCACAAGTTAATTATTGGCAGTAACATGATATTGGTGGTTTTCCTATGCTAACACTGGTTGCTAGAGATTTAAAACTTTGGTCTCAATTGATTCCTAAATGAATAGAATCAAATCAAATCTAACAGCTGGCACAGGCACTGAGAGGTGACCAGCAGGAGGTGGGAAAAGGAAGGCAATAAGAGCATACTAGGCAAAGTCAAAGACTGATATGAAAGAGTAAATGCATCTATGAAAGGAGAGGAAGAGAACACAGGATGCCAGGGGGTGGGGAGAGGCATACAGTTTCATGCTTTTAGACAGAGTGGAGGAAATGGAGTGATAAAAGAGAGCTAGAGAAGAGGAGCATGCAGTATTTGAGGCAAGCCACAACAAGACGTAGGGGACAGAGTTTTGGCAGCTATAATGGGGAGGAAGGGGTGGATCTTGTTAATTTCAAGGAGGGAGAAGCAGAAGCCTTTGCTGCAGCTTGAATTGTTAAGAGGCAGGGTGGGCAAAGGACAAGGTATGGAATCCAAAATAGCCATGAGGGGATTTGTTTAGGAAACTAGTTGGATACTAACGTTGATGAAAGAGAAGCAGCAGAACAATAACAATATGAGTCAAGCATGCATTTGGATCAGACTGGTGCACAAGTTGGGGAAAGCTTTTCAGGAGAGCATAAGAATAGCCTGTTGGATCAGACCAGTGGCCCATCCAGTCCAGCATTCTGTTCTCATAGTGGTCAACAAGATGTGTATAGGAAGCACAAAAACAAGACCTAAGCAGGAGAGCACAACTGGAGCTTTCCAGACTAGAGCTCTCCAAATGAAGGGCTCCTTGGTCCCATTCTTATACCCCAGTAGCAGAGTGGGTGCTCTTTCCTCAAGGTCTTCTGCCCCCAAATCATACCTGATGGCATTACTGTAGAGGAGGAAAAGTTGGGAAAGTAAGTTAGTGTGCAATACGGGTTGGTTCATATATCCCTAGTGACAGCAGCAGCATGGGAAGACTTGAAGTTGACTAAATGAGTTATCACAGATCTAAGACTACAGAAATAACCTGTGACAATTACAATGCATTGCAAAGCAGACAGTTCAAAGAAAATGGACACAAATGATTATGTGTTGGGGGGGGGTAAGAGTCATCTGCTTGTATGTGTGAATATTCTAGATTTCTCAAAGATTTGATTTTGTTGATTTTATTGGGTTTCTTGGTTATCTGTTGTTAACATTGAATGGAGAAAAATGAAATGAAACTGTAATAATGACAGTACACAAGCCCCTATATAAATTTCAGGCCTCTTATTCACATCAGAATAGACAAGTTGGATTTTTCCAGTCAGGAAAGACTGAGATTAATGGGAGTGTCTTCTTCTTCTTATAAATTTCAGGATATATGTAAATCACTGTGGTGCCATAAAGTAGGCCATCGATGTGAGACAAAGTTTATGCCAGCTGCAGAAGGAACACCCTGTGGGATAGGCATGGTAAGTTACTAAGGCTGCAAAAGTGGGGGAAGGGCCAAAGCTCAGTGGTAGAGAACCTGCTTTGCATCCAGAAGGTCCCACCCAAGAATTTCCAAGCAGAGCCAGAGGAGATCCTTCTCTGAAACCCTGGAGATCCGATGCCAGTCAATATAGACAGTACTGAGGCTGACCAACCAATTTAGCACGAGGCAGCTTCCTATGTTCTGAAAAGGCATATGCACATAAAATCCACTGTGTATTGTCCTCAACAGTGTTATAAACATCCCAGATGAGATCTAGGAATGGCACACACATTCTGCATCTAGGCACATTGAATTGTATGTGTGTGCCCACCCTAATATATTATTATACCCAGTGACGGCTGGTACCCATTGCCAGGGCAGAAAGCTGGGAGCCCAAATGGTAGGTGGAGCCAGAGCCAATGAGAGGCAGAGCCAACTAATTCTAGCTTCATTCCTATCCTCCCCCTTGCTGAGTTCTACAACAGGCAATACTGAGATTAAGGAGGAAGAAGTTGACAGCCAGAACCGCCTCCTGGACTGGTTGTAAGAAAGGAAGCAGGTGAGTTCCGGCTGAGGACAGACTGAGGCTGATGGAGCAATTATTTTAAATTTCTATATTGCCCTTCATCTGAGGATAACAGGCCAGTTTATCTGAGGATCACAGGCATTCTCCCAAAGCAGGGGTTGGCAAGGTTTACCAGCCATGGGCTGGATCACTCCCACGGAGATGGTCCCTGGGCCGGACTGGCACAGCATGACACCGGAAATCACATCTGTGCATGCCTGCAGCGCTGAAAATTGCTTCTGTGCATGCCCAAACCCCGAAAATTGCACCTGCGCAGAAGCAAGTTTCGGCATCTGGACATGTGCAGATGCAATTTCCGGTGCAGCCCAGTGAGTCCCTGCACCACGCTGTGCCGGTTTAGCGCAGCGCATGGGATACTCACCAAGTGGGCGGCTCGATTCAGGGGTGGCTCGTGGGCTGGTAAAATGGTCTTCGTGGGCCGCATCTGGCCCATGGGCAACATGTTGCTAACCCCTGTCCCAAAGGAACCAACCTCCATTGGTTATAGCTCACCTGGGACTGTTTTGACCTTAAAGGTAGGACAGGGACAATGGTTGGGAAGGGATAGGAGGTGCATTCACTCAGATCTCTGCCACTAATTCCAGTTTCCCCATTTTCTTGCCACCTACTCTTTGCCTTAGCTTCCTTTCCACTCTAGTGGTTCATAACTGATTATAACTGGTTCTTTTTTCAACCTTACCCAGCCATCCTGGTAGATACTGACAAAGCATTGGTTTTCTACATTATCTCCTACAGTGGTGTCGAAGAGGTCAATGTGTACAATATGGAGACCATGGTCCCAAGCCTGTTAATGGCCAGTGGTCTATGTGGTCTGAGTGGTCCAGTTGCTCTCGGACCTGTGGGGGTGGAGTCACGTACCAAGAGAGACACTGCAATAATCCAAAGTAAGACATTGATATGAAAAGGTATTATTTTTAATCATTATTTGTATCCTATCAAGATAGGTGGCAAAGTAAATATTTGTGTTAAGTTTACACACCCACACCCACACACCCCTTTATAATGTTTATGGGATGGATTCAACCAAATTTGAATGTTTTGAATGTTCAAATGTTTAAAGAGCATAGGGTAAGGAAGAGTAGGGTCTCACCAATCATAGGAGGGTCCGGAACACAGGAAATTGATTTATATGAAGCCCAGACTGTTTGTCTCTCTAGTTCAGTATTCCCATACTGACTGGCAGTGGCTCTCCACAGTTTCAGAGAGAGGTCCTTCCCTACCTGGAGACATCATTAGATTTACCACTGAGCTATGACCTTCCCCAAAGGTATTAAGTTGAAAACATAGAATCCCCCATCAGACCTTTCCAGTAAACATGGGAAATTGGGGGTGAAGGGGGTGGTGCACATTTATAACACCTGACATCTGGAGGACCACAGATTCCTTCACATCAATTCCTTAGCAAAAGAATAATGTCAAGTGATTCATTTTTTTAAAAATGACACAGCCTCATATGATAATTCTGAAGAAGGTATCTCTTAACTGTGGAGTCTCAACTAAATTGAGTGTGTGACATATTTCATTCAGAGCTGAATGCCGTTTCTCATGCTGCGTCAGCTATGTATGGAGAGGATTGCAGTAGATTTCATTTCATTTATGGATTATGAGGGTTCTGGTATGAGCACCTGCTCCAGTGTCTGATGTTGGTTGATCCCTCTTTCTAGTGATAATTCACCTAGAGCTGAAAGAAGTAGATCTTAAACCCTATCAGAATTATGGCATGTCCAGACAACTCTAATTTTGGCTAGTTAGTTATTTGTTTGCATGTTACACATATTCAGCTTTCTGTTCAAATTAGGCTTGCAGCCAGGCAATATAGAGGATTATATAAAGCTAAGATCTGCTTAGCTTTAGCTCTAGGATTGTAGGGCAGTTCTCACAACATACCCCCTACAATGTGCAAGTGGGGCCAAGAGAGAAGGAAGATCACCCCTGCTGTCCCACTGTTGATCTCTGTATATTGTAAGCTTGTTCAGGCATTACACTTACACAGGTACAAGCTGTATGTATAACTGTGAAAGAGTGTACTCACATTGATTTGTACAGCTACACATGAACATAATGCACTCATTGAATGTTACATGTGAATAGCAGTACGAGTATATAGCTCAACTATTTGTGTACACAAGTACACAGATTACACAGTCATTAAATGCAATGTGTGAACATACCTTAGCACAGGCTTCCTCAACCTCGGCCCTCCGGATGTTTTGAGACTACAGTTCCCATCATCCTTGACCACTGGTCCTGCTAGCTAGGGATCATGGGAGTTGCAGGCCAAAAACATCTGGAGGGCTGAGGTTGAGGAAGCCTGCGTTAGCACATGCCACATGTTCAGAACACTGCATTCTGCAAGATCACTGATCAAACATTTTGCAGGATCTCTGAGCATACAGAGACAATCAAAACATGGTGTCTGGGGGACAGGGACACTGGATTCAATCTGGTTTCCTCCCTCCACATGTAGATCAGACATATATATGTTATATGACCAGTGGACCCCTCCCATGGAATTATTGTGAAAAGCCAAATTCATGGTGGAAATATTTGTTGTGGACATGAAACTTCAGTATTATATTGAACGGTTGGATCTCAACCTCCTAATCATAAAATGAGTACGAAATGCATCAAGCTTCTGAAGTAAAATGCCATTGAGAGATAGAATCATCACTCCATTGAGTTATGGTGGTGGCAGAAAATCAATATTGTCATATACTTGGTAGGAACCTTTTAATCTTTTTTTGTGCCATAATGATTCATTAGCATTCGTGGCTGGCTCACCTGGCACCTCTGTTACTTATGTTTAGGTGCCAGGTAAAAATATTCCTATTCTCTCAGGCCTTTGGCTAATTAAAGAATCTATGGGCTTTTAAACTGTAAGCAGAGGAAGGGGGTATTGTTTTTGTTTGTTACTATGTTATGTCTTTTTGTGTTTCTATATTGTAAACTGCTCTATGATCCTCGGATGAAGGGTTGTATGAAAAGGTCCAAATAAATAAATAAATCTCATTTTTCTGTTTTGTCCAATTAGTACATGTTATGAAGTTCATTGCATATACAGACAATCCTAGTTCCATTGATTCCTACCACATGGTGACCACATGGCTCCTATTGTGGGGCTGTTGTCTGAGCCTACCATTTCTCATAACCTTTTGTGTTTAAAGTTATGATTCTAGCTTTTTTTCCCCTGGCATAATCAGCAATTTTATCATTAGAATATACAATATAAATGGAATGTGTTGAGCTTGTAAGAAAATTGGCCCTGGTATTCTGAACATCTCATGGCATTAGCTACGACCTTACAGCACCAAACACCTTTGGAGGTCATCCACAGTACAACAGAACTATGCAGATTTGCTAAAATCATTATGTTTGTACAAGCTGCTGTAGTGTAAATTCGTGGATCTGTTTCCCATA
The DNA here is from genome assembly GCF_965112155.1 of Podarcis liolepis. Taxonomy (NCBI): domain Eukaryota; kingdom Metazoa; phylum Chordata; class Lepidosauria; order Squamata; family Lacertidae; genus Podarcis; species Podarcis liolepis. The sequence continues at coordinate 50,291,340 of NC_139561.1, read as the reverse complement.
CATCACAACATTTTACAATCGAGATAGTTTTCTCTGAGAAAGAAATAGATTACATAATTTAATAGCTTGGCTGTAAAGAACATGAAGAGAGCCCTGGAGACAAACGTTCATAGTAACTCATATATGTAGGATTGAGTCTTACCTGCTGCATAATAGTGTATTGTTCACAAAAATATTAGAATGCAATTTTAGATGTGCTTGTACTTTTTAAAAAGAATCTACCAAAGCAACAAAATAGCTTCAACATATGTACTTTTTATTTGCTGCATGCTGTAGCTTGATGAGTGATCAGGAGGGCTGCAAATGAAATTGGAGTGTACAACTAAAAACAGTAATTAGTCTAATACTGGAGGGATGGTGCAAGCATGGAATTCCGTAAACCTTTGACTCTATACAGAAAATATAGAGCTTTAATAGCCCAGGCATGACCATGCTTACTTTGAAGAGGTGTGACTTTAATAGACCATAAGAATGTAAGCAGGGGCCTAGCGGGTGAAACTGAAGGCCCATCTAGTCTAGCATCTTGTTTCACACAGAATCCAGCCAAAAGCTTCTAGCAAGTTCTCAAGCAATGCAACACAGGGAAGCAATAGGCTCCCCCCAATGTCTCTCTCCCTCCTCACGCCATCAACTGGTATTCAAAGATTTACTGATTGTGAACCTGGAGGAAGCGCCTTTCACCTCTTGGAACTAAGAAGCACTGACAGATCTATGCCCCTCTTTAGTTGTTAAAGTCCTATTTGAGTATAGGATGGCTTCAAATGGGACTTTAACAAATACACAGAATTTAACAAAATCTACACAGAATTTAGTCCCATTTAATTCAGTTGTGCTTGTTCCCAGCTAAATATACATAGGACTGCAGCCTAAGCTCCTATCTTGTTTATTAATTCAACTTACATTATTTCTAACATTTATATCCCGCCTTTCCAACGAGAAGATCAAAGTGGCACACATGGTTCCCCCCTCTCCCCATTTTGTCTTCACAACAACACTGTGATATAGTTAGACATGTCAGCCATGACTGGTCCAAGTTTACCCAATCAGCTGCATGGCTTAGTAGGGGTCCCTGGTTACTAGTCCAATGGTGTAACCATAGGAGCCAACTCCTAAGGGCCGAGATCCCTTCACACACAAACACACAATAAAATATTTGAGGGGGCCACCAAAAGTTGATAGGCATGTGCTGTATCTTGTGTTCGGTTATGTGAGGTGGGGCTTACCTGCCCCCTCCACCATATTTTCTTCAAGTTAGCACCCTTGACTCTAACCATTATGCCACACTGATAATTACAAACTCCAAAAAAATAAATGTTTCTGACTTCAGAATGTGAGCAAGTTGTAGTAAAAGTAAGACAGTCTGGTGGCATCTTAAAGGTTTGCAGATTTATTGCACCATAAAGTTTTAATAGATTTATTGCAGCATAAAGATTACTAGGACCTATTTGAACCTGATCAAGTGGGCACTGGACCATGAATATGCAGTATATACCATGATCAATCTGCTAGACGAAGATGCTTACTATTGCACAGTCTCAGATTCATAAAGAGGCTGTTTGGGGGGGTGGGATCGGGGGAGGGGGTTGCAAGAATTTAGGCCAGAACCAAGAACTTCACATTTAATAAAAAAATAGATCCAATGTTAATCAATTGCCAGTGGTTGCAAGAGGATATTCTGAATCAGAATTCTAGCTTTCAAGGCACACAAACCATGGAAACATGTTCCAGCTTGTTTTGTAATAATACAAGAATTATAATGCTGAGTCTGAGCAGAGGATATATATATATATATCTCACACACACCTGGATTTCTGTCCTACATATGTTAACAATTTCCCCCCATGATGGATTCAACTGAATAGGATATTAAGAGATATGTATTTCTAATACGTCAAAATAGGGCCTCTGTTCTGTTGTATGTAACTGACTTAACATTCAGTGGTAACTATCTATACAGGGATTTGAGCACCACTGTTGAGTAAATATGGTGGGTTAATTTGGAAACATTTCTCCCTGTCATGTACAAGGGCAATTTAATATAATGTAAGGGGTCCTGTATCAGGTTAACCAAGATTAGCCCAGGGCTGACTACATGACATGTGTGTATTTAGAATACATGCTTGGGTGGTTGATGACATTTGAAGACAAAAAACAAAAACAAAACTGGAACAAAATTCATCTTGCTTGCTCAATGAATGCATTGTGTAATCAGACCTGTGGGAGAACCTTCTTTAGGTCAGTTGAGGAAAAGTTGCATGATGTGTAGAAGTTCACTGACCAGTGGAGCCAAATTATTTCTGGCCAATTACAGCTGCATAATAACCTGTTATTTTATATTATTTTAAAATGTCTTGGTTTTCCAGCTATGCCTTGTAGTCATGTGTGTGTGTTGCAGTAATATTCAGAAGTATGGGTGTTACAGCTGAAGAGAGAAAGCATAAATCACCCCTCCCTGTGTATTGTGATCTTGGTAACAATCACCCTACAGCTGTAATGTGTTTGAGATACACTCGAGATACAGCTACATGCTACATATGCTGGTCTCCCCACACACTTGTCCCTGACTCCCCCAGTAAGCTAAGGTGTCCAACAAGCCAGGAGGCTAGCATAGTGACTCTGCCCTACCAGCAAACAAATTCTGGTTGAATCCATAGATAAAAGAAATAGGAGGGAGTTCATACCCTTCTACCACTGCTCCTCTTCCCAAAGCTATTTAAGTGTAAAATAATAAATAAATGTTCAGTGATTGACTGGATTAGGAAACTTACTATGTTCACATGCTGACATCCATTGAAGGGATAAAAGGAAGTACCTTTTCATTGAGTGCATAGTTAAACTATGGAACCCATAGGAGGCAGTGATGGCCAGCAACCTTGATGGCTTTAAAAGAGGATTAGACAAATTCATGGAGGAGAGGGCTATTGATGACTATTAGGCTATTCATGGCTACTAGGCATGATGGCTATGCTCTGCCTCCACAATTGGAGGTAGGATTGCTTCTGAATACCAGTTGATTGCTTCTGAATACCAGTTGCTGGGAGCCATAAGTGGGATGAGAATGCTTTTGGTCACTTTGAGAACAGGATGCTGGACTAGATGGGCCATTGGTCTGATCCAGCAGACTTCTCTTACGTTCTTACATCCTGGACCTGGAAGATAAGTTGATCCAAAACAAGAGAGTGTTTCCTGATTTTATTTAGGATGCAATGACCTATCAGGTAACAAATCATTTTGTTGAACATATATTGGTTCTTACCGGATGGCATGTTCTAGCCTCATTGTTTTGATTAATGAAGCAAAACACAGGATCTGAAACAAAGCTTCTTGGATTAGAATTTTTATTTTGATGTTGAAGAAGATATACAGTGGTACCTTGGTTTACAACCATAATCCATTCTGCAGGTCCATTTATAAACCAAAACAGGTTGTAACCCAAAGCCGCTTTCGCCAATGGGGCCTCCAAAAAAAAAAAAATTGTTCGTAATCCAAAAAAATGGGTTGTAATCCAGAAAAAGGTTGCAAACTGGGACATGCACTTCTGGGTTTGACTTATTTGTAATCCAAAACATATGCAAACCAAGACTTATGCAAACCAAGGTACCACTGTAATGATATGCATGTAAAAGTTGATCATCTGCTCTGTGTTTGGTCTTGCAAAAATGTTTTTCTTTCTCCATAGGCCTCAGTACGGTGGCAAATTCTGTCAGGGCTCAAGTCGCATTTATCAACTTTGCAATGTTCAACCATGCATGTCTAGTAGCCCTGACTTCCGTGCCCAACAGTGTGCTGAATATAACAGCAAACCTTTCCGTGGGTGGTACTATAAGTGGAAGCCCTACATGAAAGTGGAAGGTAAGCCAGGAACAGCATGCAACCAGTTTCTGATATGTCTTGCATTATTTATTCAAAATTCTAACACCGTGCCTTGCCATCATAACAGACCCTCAAGACACTCTCCCACAAATTACAGAAAATCGACAATAAAATCCCTAATAACAACAGCGGCAGCGGCAGTATAAGCTGTTGACAGCAACACAGAGAAATGTTGCTTATGAAAGATCAGGCATCTAAAGCTTTACTTGATCTGACAGTCCATAAAGAGAGATGTAGCTGGAGGAGAATGACTGTAATGTAGTGACAGAGAGTTGCAGCTAATGCTAGTCATAATCAAAACAGACCCCTTGAAGTAAGTGGACATCAATAGCTTAAGTTCATTAATTTCCATGAGACAACACTAAGTAGCATTTAGTTAGATACAAACCAAAGCTGCAAATCAGGAAGCCCCTAGTTTGAATCTCACCTCTGCCATGAACCCACCAGGTGGTCCTAGGGAACCACTCCATTTCACCCTCAGTTTTCCCAGCAGGAATATGGGGGATAATAATAATAATAATAATAATAATAATAATAATTTATTTATACCCCACCCATTATATTGTGTTATCCAACAGCAGAGGCAGTGAGCTTCAGGCCTCTATCTGTCTCTCAGGACTATTCCCAGGCCACACCTCCTCCCTAGTTACACAGCCTCTCCTTTGGCCACATACCTCACTAGCCCAGCTTTGCATCCTTAGGAGTTTTTCCTGGCTGGAAAGTGCCAATGAACTTTGAGGGATATTAAGTGGACTAAGACCTGAGTGATCAGGGTTAAAATCACTACTCAGCCATGAAGTTTACTATGTGACCTCGAACCAGTCATTCTCTCTCAGCCTAACATAACCCTCAGGTTTGTTGTGAGGATAACATGGCAAGAAGAAGAAGAGTTTGGATTTGATAGCCCGCTTTATCACTACCCTAAAGAGTCTCAAAGCGGCTCACAATCTCCTTTCCCTTCCTCCCCCTCAACAAACACTCTGTGAGGTAAGTGAGGCTGAGAGACTTCTGCCTATCCCTGATTTTGAATTGGGGGAGAGATGTGTCTTGGTGTGGCCAGGTGGTAAGGTATATTCCAATTTACTGACCATTCAGAAACAGTATTATTAATTACACAAATGTTCTGGCTACCTCTGTCCATTTTATTCCTCGTGCTGTCATCCATCTCCAGGATGGAATGGCAACACTGTTTAATAATTCTACTCCATAATTTGCCCTTTTAATGTCTTTTTAGAGGAAGATCGCTGCAAACTATACTGCACTGCAGAAGACTTTGACTTTTTCTTTGCAATGTCCAACCGAGTAAAAGATGGAACCCCTTGCTCCCTGTACAAAGATGATGTGTGCATTGATGGGATTTGTGAAGTAAGGTTAAGCTAAAAGTTCTCTTTGACACTTTGCTTTTTTACAGCTCAGTGGTAGAGCAAATGTTTTGCATGCACAAGGTCCCACCTTCAATCCCTGGCACCCCCAGTTTAAAAAAAGAGTATGTTGGTCGCAGGCAATGGAAAATCATCTTTGTCTGAAAACTCAGGTAGTTTCAGCCAAGTGGCATACAGGACTGTATGAACCAATGGAACGGACGCCTTTTCTGCATATACATTTAACATGCTATGATACCACTTTAAACACTCATGGTTTTCTCCAAAGAATTTTGGGAGCTGTAGCTTAAAGGTGCTGAAATTTGTTTAGAGACCCCTGTTCTCCTTATCTTGTAGTTCATTCTCTTACATGTATTTTTCTTCTTCTTCAGACTCATTTGACCTTTAAGATGAAAGATCATAACTGTTGGGGAAAATAACTGAAATAATTCACATTTCATGATGTGTTTTCCCTCCCCCCTTAGCCTTAAGTATATTTTTTACTTCAGCACAGCAGCTTGTAACCTTCTGAATGCTGGGGGGAAAACGACTGAGAACAATTTGGATGAACTTGAATTGAACTGTGAACTGAACTGAATGTGAATTGAACTTGTTCATTTTGTTAAGCAACAAATGTAAACTAGAATTAATTCCTTTTTGGACATGTTGCATTAGAACTAGAACTTGTTCCTTTTAAAAATGAACTTTGCAAGCTTGGGGAGGGGGGGGGAATAGCCTAACAGCCTAACGTACCCTTTTAATGTACTCATGTTTTCTTTGTTGCAGCAAGTTGGGTGTGATCGTCAGCTTGGATCTAAAGCTGTTTTGGATGCATGTGGAGTTTGCAAAGGAGATAATTCAACATGCAAGTTCTTCTCTGGCCATTATTTGACCCAACATAGAACTAATGGTAAGAAAACCCATTGAGCTAGGACTTTGTGGTATATCTTCCTTTGCACTGTGATTTCCCATAGTTCAGGATTCCCGATGTGGAAAACTGAGATGAGATAAAAGGTGAGATAAAAGTTAGAAGTGTATGTAGCAGCAAATCTGTACCTTCCACAGAGATAGAGTTGTCCTAAAAATGGACCCTTTCTTGGTTCCACAGGTAAACTCACCCTTCCACCGACAAAAGTAGATCATCCTACCAACCTTTTGCCCAGCCCCATCTCATCCCAAAGAGAGGCAATGGCAATTCTACAAATACATAGAGCACTGAAAATTTACATGGTTGGACCTGAGTCATTTTGGATGATTGACCCCCTCCCCCCCTTTCTTCCCTCAAAACTGGGTCATAAAGTTTTCTCTTCCACTCTTGCTAGGTGGATTGAGGCCTGCATCTCAATGGCCTGTGATGTCCAAAGGATATCACTGCTCTTTTTTTGATTCAACTAAACAAGTTCATTGTGTTAGCCAAAAGCCATGACAACTGCAATATACTAATATCATAATAAACACCAATTTTATTAGCGTGGTGGCAACCTTCTCAATTAATGCCCCCTGTGAGATGTGTGCTGGGCATCCATGTGGACCAACACAAACACCTTCAGCCAGCACTACAAGGACCTGCCCAAAGGAAATTTTGCTCTGGTTCTTGCTTGTATTCCCAAAGCCTTGCCTGTCTATGGCCATATTGTAGCCAGAAAATTGTAAGTAGGGTTCTGTATTACCAGAAATTATTACCTGGCTAGAGCAGAACTGATAAGGTCCATGATCTGTGGATAATAGTCTTACCTTTTACAACAGAAAAAAGCCTGTGATATTCTGGTTTGATTAAAAGGAAATGCTTTTACGACTGGAATGAAATCCTACATTACAACTGGAATGAAATCCTACATTTTCTCCAACTTTTAGATTATTACCCCATTGTTACGATTCCAGCAGGAGCCCGCAGCATTGAAATCCAGGAGGTGCAGATGTCTAGCAGCTACCTTGCAGTGCGCAACTTGAGCAAAAAATATTACCTAACAAAAGACTGGACAATTGATTGGCCTGGGAAATTCTATTTTGCTGGGACCATGTTCGAGTATCAGCGCTCGTTTAGCCATCCAGAGAGGCTCTCTGCAACTGGGCCAACTAATGAGACACTCATATTTGAGGTAAGCTTTCTTCTCCTCATTCTTTTCTTGATGCAGACAAATAGAGCTTGGTGCAGCATCTGCCCAACAGGTTAAATCACACAAAAGAACAGGAAGCCATTTTCCTGTTTAGGATTGTTAGCATAGTCATGCTGGAAGGTTTAAAAGCATGGTTTACAGAGGTATGAGACAATAGTCTTGGGTGTTCTAGAGAATATTGTTCCTGCCGGTCAGGGTGAGGGGTGTTTGCCCTCATTCCTCCATTGCCTAAAGACTTGGGTAACTTCAGGTGCTCCGGTGGGGGGGGGGAGATCATGTGTCAGCCTGAAGGCCACCATTCACTTCTGCAGTTCATATTGATGTTGAAGATGTTCTGATAGCTGTTTGAAAGGTTAAAGGTAAAGGTACCCCTGCCCGTACGGGCCAGTCGTGTCCAACTCTAGGGTTGTGCGCCCATCTCACTTAAGAGGCCTGGGGCCAGCGCTGTCCAGAGACACTTCTGGGTCATGTGGCCAGCGTGACGAAGCTGCTCTGGCGAGCCAGCACCAGCGCAGCGCACGGAAACGCTGTTTACCTTCCCGCTATAAAGCGGTACCTATTTATCTACTTGCACTTAGGGGTGCTTTCGAAGTGCTAGGTGGGCAGGAGCTGGGACTGAAAGATGGGAGCTCACCTCGCCGCGGGGATTTGAACTGCCGACCATGCGATCGGCAAGCTCTAGGCGCTGAGGTTTTACCCACAGCGCCACCCGCGTCTGTTTGAAAGATTACTGAACTATAATTGACATGAAGTACTTTCAACACTAAAGGCACAAACCTGTGCATCTTAACTTGGAAGTAAGTTCAACTGTATTCAGTGGTGATGGTGATTACAGCTACTACTACAGCTTCTTCTTCCTCCTCCTCCTCCTCTTCCTCCTCTTGCTACTACTAGCAAAATAAGTATATGGATGTTTAAAGTAGGCAGGACATGGGGAGTCATTTTGCCATGCTTCTTGATGTCAAAAGAATGCATTATGTATAGATTGCTGATTGTGAATTTACAGAAGCCTATAAAAACAGATACAACTAAAACATAGCATCTCTCTAGTGGATTCCAAACTTAATCCTGCAAAAATAGGCAGATTCTGACTGGAGGGTGGAAACTAGACCAAAATGGTAGACGTATGATAGGACAATGATCACCTGGTATTGTAAATCAATGCCAGCTTTTAGCACATGGTTTTGGTAATGTAGATGAGTTGCCTTAAGTGGAGACATGCATTTTTTTTTTAAAAAAATGTGTAATCCAGTTAAACGTTTAACACTGAAACGTTTTGTTAAAATTCAAGCATAGGTAATTTAAGGTCATCTGGTTTCAATTTATAAAACTTGTTTAAAGACTTAGATGGGAGGTGGATTGGCTTTGGGCAAAGAAGACCCCATTCCTGGTTCATCATTGCTTTTACTGTAGCTTAGCCTTAAAACTCAAGACTTTAGAAAAAGACAATGAAGCCATGATCAATCTTAGGTCTGAGCATGGATTCATTTTTGGGTTCAATTTCTGTTTTCCAATTTTCTAATTCTATGTGTGTGAATTATGTATCTAGAGATGAGCAAATCTGTCACTTTCAGTTTCTCTGCTTCTCATTTTCTCCAGTCTTATATTCAGTTCCCCACATTTATCTGTCAGTGTGCCAGGGGTGGGGGCATTGGCCTTATGAAATTCATCAGCATTTTACTGTGATTTTCTCTTAGTATTTAATTTATTATGCAATTTTGCCTAATATACACATTTTTGCAGAAACCCCCCTAATATACTGTATTTGTGTATAAATACATTTTTGTACATATTACTTGGATAGAGAGCTGCATTGCAAAATTCAGAAAATTGCAAATTTTAAAAGATTGCTGTTTTGTTTCACATATTGTTTCAGAAAGTGCAAATTAGGTTGGTTCACCTTTAAATGTGAGCTGAATCAAATTCTTCCCCATCACACCTTAGGCCTAAACTACTTGCCAAGCAGCATTCTGTGAATCTTCCATCTATATGTTTTGTTTTGTAAACCCAAAGGAACAGGGAGAAGATTGCTCTGAAGTAGGAGAAAGGCAGACTGAGAGTGATTAAGTAAAGATGTAAAGACCAAGTATCTTTCCCCTTGTGGGAGCAAAAAGCAGTTTGGGGTGGGTGATTTTGAGTTGGATAATTTTCTTCAGTTCGCATTAAAGTGAACTAACCTAATTTACACTTTCTGGATTTATATGCAGATTAGAATGCAGATAACAATTGGATTGCAGACATCTCCAACCTTTGTGATACCAATTTTGTTTGAAAATGAATATGAAAATGTATATTTTATGGATGAAATGTGTACTCAAATGGATATTTTAGGCAGAATGCATAGGAAAGCATACAAAGTTACGTATTTTAAGCGTGAAATTCATGCAAAATGTGCACAAAGTGCCTATTGTAGAGAAGAGTGTGTATAAAAATATGTGTAATTTAAATGTGTGTGTGTGTGTGTGTGTGTTTATTTTTAAAAAGTCTCCAGAAAATGGGATGGAACAGACTTGGGACTGAACATTTGTAAAGTTGATATGGAACAGAAATAGACTGATAGGCCCATCCCTATTTTTGAGCTAAACAATACCAGGAGGGGAAAGAGTTAAGCAGCCTCTCCCAATTTGCTTTGCTTCTACTCAGAGGAAGCTTGCTCCAGGCTGATTTGGATTATAAATAAAATCAAATTCTGAGCAAAGAGTCCCGAGCTCAATGCATAGTTTCAATCTCAGATTTCAAGTCTGATAGCTTGACCTACCGGTATATCAGTTTCTCCAGGCACTCGAGCAACAATCAGTAATAACATTAATCTGATAACAAAACCACCTGCTTCCATCTTTTGAAATGGTCTGCCATGTGTGAAAACTTTAAGAAGGTTCCGGTTAAAAAAGAAGAAGATTATGACCTGTCACAATATAAATGGGAATATGGCAACCTTCAACAAAACTGTCTCATATTGAATGAGAGAATTACCAAACTGTCATAGAACTGGATAAGTTTATCTCCACTGCAACATGTAAGAGAGGGATGGGACATTAACCAAAGTGGCAATCATTCACTCAGGGTGGAGAGAGAAAAGAAACAAGGCAAAAGGGAACATACTATCAATGCAGGAAAAGATGTCTAATTAAAATCGATAAATCATTTCTTCCCCTCTTTGGTGATGGGAAAATGAAAAAAGGAAGCCAGGTGGAAGGACTTTGCTGATAATTTAGGCTAGCAGTCACTGGGTGAAAGCCAACTTGGAGTTTGAAAGCCTTGCTTTTATTATTAGCTACTAGATGATAATTTAGCTCTGATTTCCCCTAAAGAGAGTGTGTGTTGGACAAAGCAAAGCCTGGCTTATGAGATACAGATGTAAATTCAATGTAAGGGATAAAAGGGTTCTGCTTAAGTGAAAAAGATTAGATGGGCTCTATCCTTTAAATGGGTGCCTTTTGCACATGATGTTTACAAAAGAAGAGGGAGCGAGAAATATATACCATGACAAATATAAGCCAGCTGAAGAAGAAATGAGATCATAGGAGGACCTTTCAAAGGCTACCTTTTCCTGTCAATGCCCTCAGTGGGCTTGTGTGAACTCTCCATTTTACATGTCACTTTTAAGATTTGCTTTCTAAATGCCCTCTAGAAATAGCAAGGCACATAAAACCTCCCTGTCTTCAATTTCAAGATTTTTCTCAGTACACGCAAGTCGGAGTTGCCTACCCTTGAGTGTGTTCCACAGTCATTCTGAAAAGTCCCTCTGCAAGAAGTCTGCATTTTCTCCTGTGGGCAAGATCCATTTGTAGCACTCTGGTTGCATAATGAACTTCCACTAGTGCAGCCCATCAGGGCTAGTAGCCATTGACAGCCTTATTCTCCTTCTGGAATTTGTTCTAGGAAGGAGCCGATACACACACACACACACTTTCTGTTGCTCCAGAGTGTAGCTTCTGGATCAGTGTCCAGAAGAGGGTGACCAAGATAGTGAGTTCTCTAGAAACAAAATCCTATGAGAAATGGTTGAAAGAGTTAAAGAGGTTAAACATAATGATGAACATCCTGCTTGTATGAACTGTTTGACAGTGGAGCAGATTGGCTCAGGAGGTACCGTATTTTTCGCTCTATAACACGCACCCGACCATAACACACACATAGTTTTTAGAGGAGGAAAACAAGAAAAAAATATTCTAAACGAAACAGTGGATGTATGATTTTTGTGCTTCATTCTGTGGCCACAGACATGTGATCTGATGGTGAGTTTGGGGTAGCCCAATGCAAAAATCCTGAAGGTCCATGTGGATCCATGCTTTGTAACCACGTTTTTGCACCACTGTGGCCCCAGGCAACAGTGGGTGCGTGATTTTTTTGGTGCAAGCTGTAGCCATGGACATGCTATGTGATCTGCTGGTAAATTTGGGGTGACCCGTGTAAGCGGCTCCTCTCCCCTCCCGCTTTGCTCCTTTAAAGAAGCAGGCTCTCTGTCCCTCTCTCCTCCCCACTCAGCGGCTCTTCTCCTGCTTTGCTGTTTCAAAGCAAGCCACGGAGGAGGGAAGGAAGGTGAACCATGGATCTTCTGCTCACGACTGCAGCAGATCCCCCCGCCATCCGTAGGCATTTGCTCCATAGCACGCACAGACATTTACCCTTACTTTCTAGGAGGAAAAAAGTGAGTGTTATGGTGCAAAAAATATGGTAATTTACTCTACTTCATTAGAGGATATTAAGTAGAGGCTGGATAGCCACCTATCAGGATACTGTAGCATTAGACTTCCTGTATTAAATATTAGTGGCTGGTGCTCACTGGTACTGGTTAAAGCAAAAGGCAAGATGGCCAGCAGTAGATGGAGCCAGAGTCAATGATAGGCAGAAGCAACTAATTCTAGTTTTGTTCCCAGCCTCTTCCATGACTTTTGAGATCCCTCCCAACTTTATGATTCTGCTTTATGAATCTATAACCACAGTGTTATTTTATGCAGACCCAAACAGTTGGTACATGATGCGCATGGCGCTGTGGCCTCTTGGGCTTCCCAATCAAAAGGTTGGCAGTTTGAATCCCTGCAATGGGGTGAGCTCCCATTTCTTTCCCAGCTCCTGCCAACCTAGCAGTTCAAAAGCACGCCAGTGCTAGTAGATAAATAGGTACCGCTGCGGTGGGAAGGTAAATGGCATTTCCATGTGCTCTGGTTTCTGTCACAGTGTTCGTTGCACCAGAAGCGGTTTAATTATGCTGACCACATGACCCAGAATGCTGTCTGTGGACAAACACCAGCACCCTCGGCCTGAAAGTGAGATGAGTGCCACAACCCCATAGTCGCCTTTGACTAGACTTAACCATCCAGGGGTCCTTTACCTTTACCTTTTACGTGCCATTCCATATTTGCTGGCTGAGCAAATCTTTAAGACATCCATTGAATGTAATTCAAGGTAATTAATTGCAAGTTAGTACTAATTGCCAGATGCATGTTTACAGCCTAAAATCTCCCTAGGAAGTTTGATGACCTAAAGGAAGTGTTGATGTACATTTACAAGGAATTGCTTCAATGATCCACAAATGTACATAGTCATTTACACATCAGTAATAGCCAAGGGAAGGAAGGAAAACCAAGACAGAGAAATAGATGCACAGCTGGTTAAGAATATTTATTGTTTTTACTTTGAAATAAAAATTAACAGGAAAGGAAAAGGGCTGTTTGTGCAAGAGAGTTCAATTTGTCCATTGTTTCAATTTTTTTATGCCCTAAGCAAAAGTTTTGCTCTTCCGAATAGTTCTGGCAGATATTAGCCATTGAGCTTGTGTTTTTTTCAACGTACAAAGTTGTAAATTTTATAACTCTGCGCCCTGCGGTCAAAGCTGCTGAGTGTTGTGTCTGAAGTCAGGTGGTTGGTGTGTTAAAGGTAGACATTAAACAGTTCTGTGGAAGACCTGGAAATGTTTAAGGAGGTTGTTTGCCAGCTGTAAATTTGGGAGCAAACGCCAATTGGCAGGGAAGTCTCTGGAATGTGTCCAGTTAAGTAGACTGAAGCACTGGAGGTCTTTCCAAATTTGTAGTTTTAATAATATGCTGCTGCTCACTGACTTCAGATATTGGATTCCCATGGAAAAGCTTTCTAAGTGAATGCTTGACACTATTCTAGGAAGAGATAATGTTTTATATTCTACAAGTTCTTGTCACTTTGAAAAATGACAAGCTGAGAATAGCTCTGCCTTGATAATGGAAAATAAATAGTATCCTTAAATAAATATTATATGGTATTGTAAGATTAGACTGTTTACTCTGCAGCTATGCAGTGCTTGATCCACTGTCTATAACAGAAATGGGGATCCTGTGGCCCTCCAGATGTTGTCAGGCTCTCACACCCAACAGCCCCAACAATCATGGCTGTAAGATTGTGGCTTAAGAGCATGCCATAAGTTGAAGTCAGCCCTGATCAAGTGTAGCACTTGCACATTACCAGAGATATTGCAGAGAGCAGTAGGGGACATGTAATATACTTTAATTTTGTATGTAAGGGACATATGCCACCTATTTCTGTAGCCATTGTTATGGCCATGTGCTTGTGTGCTGTGTGTGTAGGTGGGGCTCCTCTCCAAAATGTACACTTTTCTTGCATACCTCAAGGTTCCCACACTCAGTTTAAGTTTATGCAGGATTTGCTATTTGGTTTATAGCACATTCACACTAGATACATGCCTTACTTTTAAGAGGAGTGTAATTGTATTCCACTAGTGGCAGCAAATTCTTTCTTGCTGATTAGCTGAGGTAGTTTGGTGGCAGGAAATGTTCAGTTACTCAGAGGAGCAAACAGTTTGCTCTCTAGTTCTGTGAGGGAAATGAAAGTTGTCAGCTTGGATGGGATGGCTGAGGACTGGGAAGAGATAGTGTATGGGTAGGAAAGCTAAGGAAAGATGATCCAAAGGTAAGAGGATGAAGGAAGGATGCACAGTTGGTAATGGACTCAGGAAGACATTGACAAAATGGAGTGGTGTCCAGAAGAGGGTGACTGGGATGGTCAGTGGTCTGTAAACTAAGTCCATTGAGAAATGGTTGAAATAATTGGGTACATTTAGCCTGGAGAAGAGAAGAATAAGGAGGGGCGTGATAATGATATTCAAATATCAGAAGGACTCTCACACAGATAATGGAGTAGGCATGTTCTGCTTGTTTTAAAGAGCAGGACTAGAACCAGTAGCATATCTCAGCTAAACATTAGGAGAAACTTTCTAATAATAAGAACTGTTGAACAACTGTCTGCCTCAGGAGGTGGTGAGCTCTCCTTTACTGGAGATATTTAAGCAGGATCTGGACAGCCATCTGTCAGGGATGCTGTAATTGCATCCTGCATTGCAGATCAGGGGATTGCATTAGGTCTAAGGCCCCTTCCAATTCCATGATGGTAGTATCTGTGTATCATTGCAACTTCTTACAATTTCTTCTCTCTCTCTCTCTCTCTCTCTCTCTCTCTCTCTCTCTCGCACATGTGCACAATGCGCATATGCTTGCTGTCTGTCTGGGTGGTGCAAAAGGGAGGCTGATTACACCCCTGGTCTCCATAAAATCTCATACATTATTTTACATTTGCCTGATATTAGGTGTTTCCTCAACCCTGGGTCTTGCAATAAAGCAGAGAGCCAAGCTATTAGTTTTGCTGGATATATATATATATCTGGACTAAGCCATATATTTCCGGTTTGGATCTCTACCAGAATTTGTGGACTGAAATAGAATCTGGCTAATGGGACTGGAAAATATATCATCCTTTTCTCTGTCTCCTCTCCCTCCTCACAACAGGCACACTTTTCTATAATAACAGTAAATAATAGTGAGCTACATGTTCGTTGTTAATGGACTGAATATGCAAATTTATTTTACTGTTTTTCACTATCATAGCTCATTGCTTCTCTCCTTTACCTGTTCCCCTAGGTGTACATTTTCTGAAGAACTAATATTCACTTCTCTGCCTTGAAAAACATTAATTGTATGTTTTGGGATTTTTTTTAATGTAACCTTTACTGCTGATTTTTCATAAGCCTTTCTCCACACCCGCTCCAATTTAGATTCCGTATCCATTCATAGATTTAATCCAAGCAGGACTGGTTTGATATTGGCAAGCCACCGCAATACCCTTCAGGCTTTGTTAAAATGGAGAAGTTACCCAAGATTCCAAAATGCATGTGGAGCCTCCACAGATATATAATAACACATAGGGAATACACAGGGAAGGGCTGTAGCTCAGTGGTGGGGCATGTGCTTTGCATGCAGAAGGCCTCAGGTTCAATTCAATCCCCAGCATCTCCAGGTAGGGATGGTTGAGAACCCTGCCTGAAATACTGGAGAGCCATTGTCAGTCAATGTAGACAATAGGTGGACACTGTAGATGGACCAGTGGTCTAACTTGGCATATAATGCATCTTTCTATGTTCCTAACATAGGGCACTGACTTATACTGAATCAGACTATTGGTCCACATAGATCAGTATTGTCTACTAAACTGCCAATGTCTCTCTCCATTGGGAATTCCGTCTGGGGCTGATGAGAATTGGGAGTTCAGTGTATGGAGGACACCACATCGGCTATCCTTGGGCTACATTGTCTAGCAGCAGCTCACCAGGGTTTCAGACAGGAATCCTTTCCTGCCATACCTGAAGATGCTGGAGATTGAATCTGGGCCACCCTGCATACTTGTAGAGACATTGCAGTCCTATAGTACTCAGAAGTAAACCCCTATCGAGTTCAGTGGGATTTTACTACTGGGTAAGTGAGGTAGGTTAGGCTAAGAGATGGTGACTGGCCCAAGGTCACCCAGTGAGCTTCCTGGCTAAGTGGGAATTTGAACCCTGCTCTCCCAGGTCCTAGTCAAACACTCTAACCATTATGCCATGCTGGCATAGGGATCTGCACATTCCTAGTTTGAATGAAAAATAGAATTCCTTGTAAGCCTTTATGAACCTTGTTTTATTTATTCCATCTTTTCAATTAATGCAGCCAAAGTCTCAGAAACTGCTTCTGCGGGGTACAATAGAATTTACCTCCAACAGCAAGCCTTCCTTGAGTTTGTAGTTATCTGAACTGAAGCAGATGGTTTTTAGTAATTGGCCATTGGCCTGTTCAGAATCAGCAACAGTGTAAAATTAAATGGCCCATGATGGAAAAGACAGACTTTTCTACACACACACACACACACACACACACACACACACTCATATTGACTGTACAGTATTGAGGACTTATGAGCTAGGGGACCTGAGTTTCTTTCTTTCTTATGCATGTCTTCCACCCTTCCTCCCAGGAGTCCAGAGCAATACATTGCATTATCTCCTTTTATTCGTGCTAAATCCTTGTGATGAGGGTTACATAAAGGTCGAGTTGTCACTGAGGTGGTAAACTGGGCTGTTCCTTCTCCAACTGAAAGTTGGTGCTCATTCCCACTCTAGCAAATGGAAGAAGCCCTGGGGTGTGTGTACTTTTCTCTTTAGTGTGAAAGGAATCTCCTATGAAAATGATTAATATATGGGACTTACCTGGGTACCCTTTGCAGGTAAGGATCTTCAGATACACATCAGTGCCCAGAACCACAGCAGATCAGGGTGATTCTGTTATATCTTTAACTGCATATTTTAGGCACAGTCTTAAAGGCATCTGCTTCCTGGTAAATCTTGTGGTATTCAGCTGGGCTTTCACCCAGGTAAGCTTGCCTGAGACTGCAGCCTTAACCTTTCTTTCCCCCTCATTCTTCATAACGTATTTCTCTCTCCATGCTGTCTAGATCCTTTTACAAGGCAACAATCCTGGCATTGCTTGGCAATATACCTTCTCTAAGATTATAAATGAGAACAAGATATTCACAAAGAGACATAGCTACTCATGGGTAACAGTGCAGTCAGATTGCTCAGCTACGTGTGGCGGGGGTGAGTAACTTACTCCAAAAGTCTGAATTCAATGAATATGCCAAAAAATCATGAAATATAGTTTCCAGCATTTTTTTTTTTAAAATATTGAATAATACATTTGAGTAGGGGCTTCTGATTTCAGGAATCCTGGTTGATAAACTGAATTTCAGTTGATTGAATGTGCACAATACATTATTGCTTCTGATTTCCCTTTCTTTAGTCTGTTGTTGTTTATAGGTCTTTGTGTTATTAATTTGTTGCTTTTATTTATATTTACATATATATTAGACTTTCCATACCTACTAAACACAAAATATCTTGCAATTTAAAATAAAGAGAGCATAAGGGGCTGGATTCAATTAAACAATTGTGCTTACAAGTGTCAGCATAACAAATCCTTCTAGGTCAGTGGGGCTTTCCTCCTTCTCTCCCCCATATCTGTGCCCCCATGACCTCCATCAGCTCTGAGGGTGAGAAAAAAACCCTGGACAGAGGGGAGATAAGTTTGTATTAGTGCAATCCCACTGTATTATTAGGTCACATTTCATCAATTCTTAACTACTTCTTCTTCTTCTTCTTTCATTTATCAGTCACATTTTTGTCATACCAACTTAACAAACTAACAAACAAAAACTCCATTAAAACATCCCAATCATGCAAAAAGGCCATAGATAGTTAAAAACCAAAAGCTTGGTTAAAAACAAACATTTTTGCCTGGCACATAAAAGCAATGGTATAGGACAGCACTGCTCTGAGCAGTATTGCAAAGGTTTCTGTTACTTATTCTCTATTATCTACCCCCAATTTTCTGCATTGTCTTTGTTTTCCATGACTTTTCCATATTTTGTCTGACATTTCATGGATCAATTTTCCCAATATTTTCCTTTTATATTCTCCATTATTACAGGCCTTGTGCTATCTAGATTTTAAAACCCCATTCTTTCCTTTTGTCTCTGAATTTCCTTCTCTTTCTTGCCATCTCACGTTTCTTATCCGTCCTCTTACATTTCTGATCATATCTTTTCTTCAAAAAGATCTGAATTCATGCCTTAATTGTTTCCAAAGATAAATTTGCTTGAGATAGTGTCTCCTCCCTGTGACCCTGTTCCCCTTCTTTTTCCTGCCATCTTCAAGAAAGCTACAGTACATAATTGCTTAACCATTTCCCCCCACCCCCAACTTCAATGCATTAAATAATCCAATACAGGCACCCTTTCTTTTTTAACAAAACCTCAAAAACCTTATTCAATGGTTCGATTCCTTCAAAACCTTCAAATTAATTGTAACTATGCAACATTTAAAATTCTACTGAAAGATATCAACACACATTGTGAGAATTCCTCTGACTCATGTTTTAAAAGCAGTAAGAATGCTTTGTAACATTAATAACACTAAGGCTTGTATCCAACATTAGTGCTACTCAGAGTAGATCTTTTGAAATTAAGACCTAAGCTAGTCATGCCCATTTATTTATTAGAGCTCAAGGTGGTGGCATTTTCATCTGAGGGTTACATTCCCTCATAGAGAACCTTCTGGGGGCCACATGCCAGTGATGGGGGTGGGGAAAGGCTGAGAGGCAAATTGCCTGATGAACTACAGTGCTATGTTCAGTTACTTTTTCATTTCTACAATAACTTCTTTCTCTCGTACATCTTTTTTTATTTCTCTTGGTTTTCTCCATAGGGCACTTGATAGCAAAAGCTGTATGTTTACAAGATCATCGTGTCCGTGTCAATGCCTCTTTCTGTGGCCCAAGCACAAAGCCCTTGACGGAGACAAAGATATGCAATGCAAATCCTTGCCCAGCCTAGTATGTATTATGAATTTATCATCCCTTCCTATTTCTTTTATGAGTCTTTGTGTTTGAGTCTAAATTCACAAATCTGTGGAATAAACCTATTTTGCTTCCTAGACAGATGATTCAAAACCCTCCTCTATAAAACTTGGAAGAGTTTGAATTGGGACTAGGGATGGGGCAATAATTTGAACCCTTCCTCAAATTAGTGCAACAGGATCAAAGCAGACCCATTCCAGCTCAATTCTGCTTCCACGCCCAACCTGGACAAAGCCTATGAGTGCAAATAGCAGGAGACAATAGGTTTGTTCACATGTTACACTGAACACAGATACAAGGTGTCTCTACACATGTACATTGTGTGGAAGTGTTTATGTTTGTTAATTGGTACACATACTATGCACTTGGTGACTGTTACATGTAAATAACTGTGTTGAGTGTACATCTCAAATATTTGTGCACACAGGTACGTAGACTGTACGTACTCATTGAATGTAACATGTGAACACTGCTATGAACATCCCAGTGCCTTGGGGATGAGTATGGTTTGAGTATGGGATTGAGTATATGCTAGGGGGACAACTACAATTGCGGGACAATAAGTGGGGAAGAACAGCCAGAATAATGGAGCCAAAAGGCAATGTGAATGGAAGTAGGTGTGTTTAGCCTAGAGCAGTGCTTTTTAGCCTTGGATCTCCAGGTGTTGTTGGACTATAACTCCCATTATCCCCAGTCAGCTTAGCCAATATAGATGGATGATGGGAGTTGTAGTCCAATAATATCTGGAGACCCAAGGTTAAAGAACAAGGAAGATGAAAGGCAGGTATGCTGTCTGTTCTCAAATATGAATCACATAAAAATTTGTTTTAATAAAAAAAGTTCTACCAATTCTTCATCCTGTTTCCAACAGCAGCCAGCCAGATGCCCGTGGTAGCTCATATTTGTGCATGAATGTGATAAGCATCTTCTTTCTTTATTTTTTCTCAGCATCTGGTATTTAGAGAGATACTGCTTCTGTTAGTAAAGATTATATCTTCCCAATATTTAAGCCATTTATAGACTTACCTTCTTAGTGAAAGAGATATAAGAAAGAAAGGGAACCACAGATGGGGAAGCTCATCTGTTAACCAAATCTGTCCAATTCAGAGGAGCAAATGAATATATACTGTGTTGGTATCCATAACAGCATCCATTAAAACATTAAAATGTCAATAAAAATTCATTGGTTTCTAGGCACTTCTGTCTTCTTCTGTGCTATTAGAAATATGGGCATTGCTATGGTTGTATGATGATTGTGTTTTCAGAGCTGGGAAGGAATTTTCTCTGCTCTGCATGTTTTGCTTTCCCCATAGCAATTGTCACAACTTTGGCAGTTTAGGCTTTGGGTGGAATCCTTTAGTCTAACATCTGAAGTTGAGGTGAAGTGATGACTCACTTGCTTCTTGAGGCAGCGATAACAGGGTAGCCCATTAGAGGGGTCATGAGGGGAGTCTCTGTCCAAAGCACATGGCAGAAGTGCCATACAGCTCCCCTCAGCAATTTGGGGTGGGACCAGCTGCGTAAACAAGTGTTTTCTGTTGGTTCCACCTTCCCCTAACTGACCCTGACATGTCTCAGACCCCCAGCTGGGAGCTGAGAGGGATACACACCCAGTGCCTATGCCAAGGTTTACCTACACCTGAATTCAATAAAGTTGACGTTATCGTGTCTTTTCCTTCTATGAAGGCCTGCCCCCCCCCCCGGGGGGCAGGAGTGCTGCATCTGGGTATGCAAATATGCACCTATTTGCTGTGCAATTCAATTTGTCCAGTGCACAATTTAATAAGTTTTACATAAACCATAATTTTTCACCCACGGAGTAAAATCTTATGAAGAAGTGTGTGGGTGTTTCCCTCCGTGATGATAATGATGATGATATATCACCACACAAATATACTGCATAAGATCGGAAAGGAAATTATAGCAGAACCACAAGAAGGCAGAGATAAAGTTTAATTGGAGTAACATATCGTGTGACAGCTACTGCAATTTCATTGCCTAGCCCTGAGCCCCAACATTGTCTGAAAACTAATTTGAAGTAACCTCCCCTCACCAAACAATCTGTTTTGCATGTGACTAATCTTCTGCCAAGTGTTATTTCTGTACCCATGGGCTCTACTTCTTGCAGACAGAAAAGTCTTCCATTACGTTTCCTTCAGCTTTCTCCGGTTTGTTTGTATTTGCCTTTTAATTGTGGCTGGCAACTTCTAAAACGTAGCATTTATTTTAATCGCCAGAAAAAGCCACACAAGTAGCTATCATCATTGCATGCCTCAACTCTGACGGGAAACTCTGTGTGCACTTTGAAGATGGGTGTGTGGATCCTAAATGTTGAGTTTGCCTTTAGCTCTGGCTCCACCAATTCTTGATCACTCTGCCTTCCACGCTACCAGTTTCAATGTCTCAGACCATGTACCTGCTAGTCGCAAAGAAAACAAAGCTCCCACGGCTGCCAATGGGAGCTTTCCTCCCATCGTGAGGAAATTCATCTGCTAGTTGGTAGCTTCTAAATCTTCCATACTCTAATTACAGGATGGTTTAATTTAGCAAGATATTTCTTTCTTCCTTTATTTGAAAGATGAGTTGAGATTGTTGAGAGCCTTTGCGGTGTAGTAGCTGTTATGCTGGATTTAGACCCAGGGAGACTCATGTTTTTAATGTTCACTGGATGATACTCAAACACAGGTCAGCGATAGACTAGCCACAGTGACTCATGCATTGGTAACCTCAAGATTCAGTTAATGCAAAGTGCTCCACACAAGGGTGGTTCAAAAGCTGCAGCTAATGCAGGATGTAGTAGTCAGGCTGCTAAGTGCAGCCGCCTACCATGAGCATATAATATCATTTCCAAATGAATTGCAATGGCTACCAGTTGGCTACTGAACCAAATTTAAGATTTTGCTGTTTGGTCTGGGGAGGACCTGCCGTTGCTAGGAGAATGAACAATGGCCAATGTTACTTTCAGATTTGTTCAAATTAGAGTAGATATAGCCTGTGAATAAGGAATTATACAAATGGAGTAAAATTCAAAGCAAAAGAGGAAGGAGGAGAAAGTGTGTGTGGCAGGAGGTGTGTGAAAAGCAGTAATATATGGAGAGAGAGAGAGAGAGAGAGAGAGAGAGAGAGAGAGAGAGAGAGATCAACCCCAATCTATTGGGAATTACCTCAAGTTTAATCAGAAATGTTAACTGCCCAACATGTTTTTGATAATCCTCCTACTGGGGGAGAAATATGACTACTTATAATACTCCAACTGAGGATCAGACTAAATATATGTATTTCTATCTTTCCTGTCATTATAGTTTTTCTCATAATGTTGTATATCAACATCCTTTGAGGCTGTAGCATCCCACACCAAACAATGAATGTATAGGGGATTGCTGCTACTTTCTGGTTCCTTGATGGAACATTTTAGTAGGTGTGTTCACTGAAGAAAGGTACAATCTGTCTCTACACATGTACAAGTGTTTATGTGGAAGAGTGTACACTTGTTGATTTGAGTACAAGTGTACTTGAGTACAGCTCCACTCTTGTGTTCACAGGTGTGCAGATTTTACATTCATTGAACATTACAAGTGAATAATTGTATGAGTATCCAGCTCAACTGTTTGTGTACACAAGTAGACAGATTGTACACTCATTTAATATAACATGTGAACCTCCTAGTAGCTATAATCATAGCTCATATAGAAATGTCTCCTTTGTTTTGAGCTCATTATCTGATTCTTGGCTATCTAGTCAACACATGCATTCTTTCTTGAAGTTGGTCAGCAGGTGAATGGAGTGTTTGCAGCCAGTCTTGTGGTGGAGGGCAACAAAGTCGTCCAATCCAGTGTGTCCAGAAAAAGGCTTTTCAGAAGGAGGACATTGTGGCCCATGCTCTCTGCCCAGTAACCACACCAGCACAAATCCAGGCATGTAACCATCAAGACTGTCCTCCGGAATGGAGTCCTGGCCCATGGTCTCAGGTAATGAAAAGAAAAGGCTAGCATTATTTTGCACTGTATTTATTATAGGTAAGAACATAAGAAGAGCCCTGCTGGATCTCATTCTTCTATAGCATCCTGTTTCTAACAGTGGCCAGGAAAATGCTTCCATGAAGCTCACCAGAAGAGCAATGAAGGCAGTAGCCCTCCCCGCTGCTGTCCCATAGTAATTGGTATTCGTTCACCATAAGGGAAGACCTAACATTAGTTAGTGGGGAACCTTTTACGGCTGGAGGCCAGACCTTTATTTCTTGACTCCTGCTAGGCCAAATTTGACAGATGGGTGAAGTCTGTGCATTTCAGTATCCTGATTGTTGGGACAGTGCTGGGATGTTCAAAATCCCTTTTGCAAACAGCATGGTGCTTTTTAAATATCCGAAACCTGGATCTTCAAAGAACAGCAGGGTGCTGCTTGCAAAAGGGCTCTGTTCTTTGACCTTCTGTTGGGCTTGTTTGCTTTCTCACCAAATCTCCCAAGACAGCACCAAAAGCAAGGTCTCTGAAAATTGATCTTAATTCCTGGACCAGCAAGCATGGAAGTATGTCTAGAGAAGCTATGAAGAAGTACTCCTACATATGTGACCTGCTTTCATGTTGTCAGAGGTGGTTTTAGGATAGCCCAACTGGTTTGGCTGCACTGGGTGCCGCTCCGTAAGTGGCTCCACAATAATGATGTAGAACAGAGCATGAGAGGTGGTAGGGTGCCGAATTTTAGCATCGTACAGGGCACCCCTGAAATGTGAGCATTCAGAGTCTGCCACTGGTGATGTGGATGAGGTCAGTGCACATGCCAGTGGTGGGTGAGGCCAGAGGCAAAAGGGAGAGGAGCAACAAGTGCAAATATGCTTTTTACTGTAGGTTTCTTTCTACACACTCTGTCACAGCCTCTCTATGCTCCAGCCAGACAAGCAGGAGGCATTGTCAGAGTTCAATGACATATTCCAACCAGGGGGGGAAACAACACTCAGGGTGCAAAGCAAGACCATTGAGACATGTGGTCTTGTGAGAATACTGAGGATGGAGGTTTGCATTCAGCTCCTGATCCTCAAGTTGCCCACCTCTGGCTTAAGATGTTCAGTTGGAGTAGAGCGAAGAGGCATTTAGGGAAAGATATTTCTTATCTCATCAGTTTGCATACATTAACCCCCCCACCCCCCACTAATCAGGCGTCCAGTGTAACATGATTATTGATAAATCCAGGATGACTGATGTCTTCTTCTTTTTGCTAAGGTATCATTCCAAGCAGCTGAAAATCCTGGTACAGTTTTTTGTTGTTGTTTTAAAAGCCCTGCACTTAGAAGTAGAGTTGGTAGCCTAGGGCCTCAGGCAAATTCCAATATATGCACACACCCCTGCTTCAGAAAGATGTGGGGTGTCTGAGAGCTTTTATTCTGAAGTGAAACACATATACTTGTAATGTTGCCAAGGGAGACGTATCACAATTTTTTATTTAAGTGAATGTGCTGGTGCAAAAGCATTCTAATCTAGGGATTACACTGTAGCTGTGAGATCGCGAGAAAAAAGACTTTTCTTTGTTCAACAAACATTATGGAAAAGGGATGCATTTATTTTTTCCTGATCATGTTGCCTACCTAATAGTAGTACTGGGTTGTAGTGGTAATACTACTATTAGTAGTATAATTGTGGAGGCCATCTAATGTATCCCCACCTTACTCAATGCAGGATTCAATTACATTCTTCCCTGGCACATGGCTGTCCAGCCTTTGATTAAACATCTCCAGTGGAGGAGAGCCAAACAGCTTTTATCATTATTTTATCTCATAACATTTAGTCAAAATTTATGCAATTTGCACTAATTAGTTTTACTCCTGCCTAATTAGAGAGAGCAATCTAGAATGGCATGTTGCAGTTTCACCCATTGAGAAATGGCTAGCAACAGCTGTTTCCTTTCCTTTCCTTTCCTACTTTGGATTGGGTTCAGGTTCCTGAAGGGTGAGGCCAGTGATCCTTGGCACAGTGTCATCCAAATATGAGTCTCCTAAGAGTATGTTAGGACCCCTTGGGGGCTTGCCATAGTGGTGCTGGTGATTCTATACGGCAACCACTTTTCCCCCAAACAGAAGACAATGACCAACTTCTGAGACATTTCGGGGGGCGGGCAGGTAACAACCAATCCAAACCATGACTGGTAAGAGAGTTTGTGGTGTTTTTATTTGTTTGTTTTAAGAAGAGAGTCAAGGGCAGGTGTCAGTGGTGATATGTCACATGGCACTGGGGCCCTAGCCATTACCCAAACATGTTGGCTGCTGACATGCCCAAGGAGGTGACAATTAAATGAATTACCTGAGCATTGTCTAAAGGCACTTGGGATGGGGTTGAGAACCATTTTGTTTGTTGTCCTACTTTGGCATTTGTTGTTGTTTAGTTGTTTAGTCGTGTCCGACTCTTCGTGACCCCATGGGGCATAGTAGTGTCTATTTAAAGTCTTTAACATCCAACTTTCTCAAATTCCCATAAAGTGTTCCAAAACTTGTGGAAGAGGACTTGCAAAACGTGATGTCGTCTGCAAAAGTGTAGGGACTTCCACACTGAAAATCCTGCCGGAGAATATGTGCAGCAGTCAAACAAAGCCAGAAATGCAGCAGACGTGTGTGTTGGAACGGTGCCCCAAAAATGATCGTCTACAATGGGTGATTTCTGCTTGGAGTGAGGTACAACAACCAACATGCTCTACAGGACTTAGATAGCCAGAGGGTGATATTTGAAAATCAAATGATGTTATATTCAAAGGACTGTCAGGCTTCGTTGGTCAGACAATATCTGTTGTTAATAATGCAAAAGTTAATAATGCCCCTTTGTCGCTGGACTTTATGAAGAGAAGTTTGTCTCCTTGCTTGGAGCTGTGAGGGGAGATAGTTGATGCAGGCCCACCCACTGTGTGGCATGTGGACCTATGGCAGGGATGTATAACCATTAATTTTTTTCAGCCCAAGGGCCACCTTCTGACATTAAAAATGCACAAAATGCTGAAAGAGGAAGTGGGAAAGAGTCACTCTTCCAACGTTTTCCTTCCGCTCTCTTTGTATATTTCAAGGGAGAAAAAGCTAGCCACACTCATCACCTCATGGCCAAGAGACTAGTGGGCTTAGTGGCTTTGTGGGCATCAGAGGAAGACCTGAAGGTTGCCATTGTGCCAATAGGCACTATTTTGATGCCCCCTAGCTTAACTATCCAAATTAAACTCCATTATCCAATCAGTATCTTTTAAATAAATTTTCTGTGTGTACTTTGTTGTCCCCTGTTAGGAATAGTGGTGGTGGTGGGGCATTTGATTCAGTTTGTATTTAAAGGCAAAGTTTCCAAGTCCACATTTTCCAAAACAACATGCAGACCTAAACAAGACATCCTTCAAAATTCACACTTCTTCACATTTTGCAGTGCATTTATGCATCCAAGGAATGCACATGCTTACCTCAGAGATATTGTAGGTTCAGTTTCCAACCACAACAATAAAGTTAGTACTGCAATAAAGTGAGACACACACACACACACACAAATTGTTTGTTTCCCAGTGTGTATTAAAATTATGTTTAGATTATGCTGTGTGAAATACCATTATTATGCCGTTGTTGTTTTAAAAAATGTACATACCTTGATTAACACATACTTTATGGCTAAAAATTCCTAACCATCATCTGAGCCTTCAGCAAGATGTAATCTTTTTGCTCACGGAAGGTCATGCCTCAGCGTTGATGGCTGCTGATGGATCAGGGTGGTGGTTGCTGAAGGTTGGGGTGGCTGTGAAGGTTTCTTAAAATAAGTAGCTTGATGGCTACCCTGAGAAAACATGCTTAGTTTTCCCCCAGGCCTCTCTGGCTACAGAAGTGGGTGGGCTTTAGTCCTAGCCAGTTCCAGTGCGATGGCCAGAAGAGGGGAAGCAGGGTGGGGAACTTCCTTCCCCTGGAAATGGTTGGGCTGCCTGTTGCTGCACCCACATTCTCATAAGGAGCAGCAGGAGCAGGAGGAGGAATAGGGTCCTGCAGCCTCACCACCAACCCAGCAGCAGCAGCAGCTGTTGCTCCTCCAGTCCTTCAATTGGTAAAAAAATGCAATTATCTGCAAAGTGCAATAAAGTGAGGCATGCCTGTATATAAAAATGCATATACTAGTGTAATGTCTGCTTATAAATGCATATATTACATATAAAAATGCATTATATTAGGGGAAGTTGCTGAAAGTGACATATTCTCCCTTTCCTGCCCATAGTGCTCTGCCACCTGTGGCCCAGGTGTGAAGCGGCGAGAAATGCAGTGCAGCGAGAAAAGTATCAGTGGCAAACTGATCACCTTCCCACAGCGCCGTTGCCGAAACCTTATGAAGCCAAACATCGAACTGGAGGAAGGCTGCAACAGAGGAGCATGTCCTCTGCACCATTTATACCACAGGGTGCCAGGGTGGTATTCTTCACCTTGGCAACAGGTGAGAGAAGAGGTTTCATATGGAGATCTAAACCAGTCATTTCTACCATGTTTCATAATGTTTGTTATCACCAAGTGCTTCCCTTTCTCTAGTTTAGGGAAAGGGAACTTTTTTAAGCCTACAGAGGCAAATTAGGCAAACAAAAAAAATATGCATATTTTGCCTTTGCACAGTAGACTAGTTTCTTCAGACTTGCACATCTCTTTCTATCCTCCATCCAGGCAAGCAAGGAAGCATTCTCAGAGTAGAATAGCACATTCCTGTCAGGCAAAAACACTCAAGCAAAGCAGGGCTGGTGTGGAATGTGCCTCAGGAGAGTCCCAAGGGCCACAGATAAAGGTCTAGAGCAGGGGTAGGCAACCTAAGGCCAGGGGACGGATGCAGCCCAATCGCCTTCCAGATCTGGCCTGCGGGCGGTCAGGGAATCAGTGTGTTTTTACATGAGTAGAAAGCGTCCTTTTATTTAAAATGCATCTCTGGGTTATTTGTGGGGCAAAGGAATTTGTTCATATTTCCCCCCAAAATATATTCCAGCCCACCACATGGTCTGAGGGACAGTAGACTGGCCCACGGCTGAAAAAGGTTGCTGACCCCTGGTCTAGAGGCTGCATTTGGCACCTAGACCTGTTCTTCTTCTTTGTTTTCCTGTCCATTGACAGTGTCACTGTGATTTGTACATCACTTAAGGAAGAAGAGGAGAATCAACAGCACCATTTTGGTATAAGTGATTCATTTGTCTGGAAACCGATAAGTGCTTTATATAACAATGTTTCTGCTGCTGCAGCTATGTTGCATTCCACCGTCTTTTCCATACCAATCTTCAGAGGGCTGCACTGTGGTTGAACCATTACAAATCTTTATGCACAATGTCCTTGGGGATCTACAGAGATTGTCTGGAATTCCTTAAATAGTGTGATTGATTACTGGATCAGTCTGTGTTTGTTTCCACAGTCTCTCAAACAAGCTTCTGTATTTTGGAACTTGCTTACTTTGTCAGTGCCATATCCCTAAGACAAGCATTTATTTGATAGCATATACATGCAGCTTTTGAACCTTAAGTTTCATAATCAGATGAAAGTGTCATGGGGACATGATCTTCATGGATAGTGGGGTTTCTTGAAAATAAAATCAGGGTATTTCAACCACACCGGGTCCATCCCCCTTGAGAAGGATAGCAGGCAAATTCCTAATACCTCTTAGCCATCCTGAGGGATTATTCAAAGCCAAGTGGCAAGGGGTCTTGCACAGCATTTAATTAATGTTTTAAACCCTGGTTAAACAAACAGTCAGGAGTTGGGGAAGGAGAAGCTTGCAGACTGCCTACATATGTCCTTCTTCTCCTCACTGCCAGATTCTTCCCCACCTTTGACAGCCTTAGGTTGCTGGGGGGGGAGGGTTTGACCCAGTATGACCTGAAGCAGCCTCAGCCCAACCCAGTCAAACCCCTGGTCAACCCCAGTTGGCCTGGTTTATTTTGAGATCTGGGATTTAGGTGGATCCAGTGCACAGCCTGACTAGAAATACAGACTCAGATGTGTAGACCTATCCAGGAAGAAAGTTCTACAATGCAGGTTGTAACACTGAAATGACCCTACTCCTTGCTACCACCCTTGGGTTTTTCCCTCAACCTTTCAGGGATCAAGCGTCAAATGCATATACTCCTTTGATGGCTTTGTATAGAAAGATCATAGAATCATAGAGTTGGAAGAGACCACAAGGGCCATCGAGTCCAACCCCCTGCCAAGCAGGAAACACCATCAAAAAGATTCATGTGGAAGAAGTGTAAATGGAAAGGAATTCAATGCTTGGAGCTCTGGGGGTCCTCATAGAAGTAAAATCTCTTATCCTTTCTGTCACTTACAGTGCACAGTGACATGCGGTGGAGGAGTGCAGACACGGACTGTCCAGTGCCTTCGTCAGGGTCAACCAGCTGTGGGCTGCCTGCCTCAACAGAAGCCCGCAATGTCAAGAGCCTGCAATACTAATTTCTGCCTTGCCCCTGAGAAGAAAGGTAAAGACTGTCCCACTGTTTAAAGTAAATGTGTAGCAGACTAGATCTCCCAAGCTTTGCCCCTTTCTGAGAGCTGATACATAAAGGCCAGTGAGAACTGAATGGTTGAATTGTTTGACAAGACAATTCTGCCTGAGTAGTTGGCAAAATATGGGTAAAAACATATGGAAGACCTGCAGAACTAGGCATCACCTGTCTATGGTGGTCTATTCCATGCAGGCCTCATGGGAAGTTTCCTTATTCCTGATAAGACTGTCCACCTAACCCAGTGTCATCTACTCTGAGCAGCAACGACCAAGGGATACTGCTCCACCTGACATCAGCCACCTTGCCCTGGCATCTGCCTGCTTACTTACATCCAGCCCAGGAGATGGCACTGGCTGTCATCTTTCCCCTTCCTAGTCTCTGTATTGCCATTAAGTAGCTAGGAGGGTGGGGGCAAACCTAGAATTATTTGGCTCTCTCTGTCATTGACTCTGGCTCTACATGCTCTTGGTCTCTCTGCCTTCCACCCCGCCACTCCCAATGGGACCAACTGCCACTCACAGCAGCTCTCCAAGGATGCAGACAGAGGTCTCTCCCAAGACCTGCTACCTTGTTATTTTAAATGGAGATGCAAAGGATTGAACCTGCGACCATCTGCACAAAAAGCCTGTGTCCTGTTACAGAGTTGGAGTCCCTCCACAAGTCATATAATGAGTCGTTTTCACCTGTGAGGTAGACCTAAATCATTAGAATCAACTGAATCTTGGATAGTCAAAAGGGATGAACGAATAAGTCCTCGCCTGAATTTACTGCTTCCTTATTTTTTCCTACCATTTTTATATAAAAACCCACAAACATAACAACTTATTTTTGCTGAGTTCCAGAGGTTTTTTGGTGTGTGTGTAGATCTCCTCCCCTCCTTGAACTTCCAGGAATGGATCATTCCAAGAAGTTCCTGGGTCTAGTTTCATCCACCTTTATTTTTGCCCAATTAATACCAATAATAATATCCACTTTCTGTCCTGAGACGGTATTTTTTCCATTTCTCTTCCCCTAACTGGATTTCTTGTCCAGTGTCTGTTACTCATTTCACTCCAGTCTCTTCCCTTCCCCCTCCCTGCAGCTGTAGAAGTCCTTCTGATTTTATTGTAACTAGGTCTTCAGGCTCTGGAGATCAATTATTTCTTCACCGTGCTGTAAGTCTCTGTCTCCACCAGCGAACACAGCCAGCTGTGCTGGAACTGTATTGAAGCCAATCACTCTCAATTACCCACCACATAGTTCCAGCCCTGTGAGTCATTGGGGAGAGATCATGAGAAAGAAATGAGCCTTTCAGGGAGAGTTAACATGCTTCCCTAGACAAGCTAGGTCTGCTCCTCTGTTCATTTCCCCCTCTCCTCATTTCCATCACTCAGCAGGGTACTGTAACTCAAAGCTCAGTGGTGGCTGGTGGGGCTGAAAGCCAGAGAGGCCAACAGTAGGTGGAGCCAGAAACAGGTAGAGCTAACTAATTCTTGTTTTGCTCCAATCCCTCTTCCTACTTAATGGTAACACAGAAATGAAAGAGGCGGAAGCTGACAGCCAGTGGCACCTCTTGGGTCTGATGTATGTAAGAAGGCAGACTTACATGAGTAAGAGGGCTGGTAGATAGCAGGAAAACCTGTTCTTTACTGCTGAATCAGAACAAATGGCAATGCAGATTTTCGGTGGATTGCTGTTTGTGCTGATTCAGTGGTAAATAATGGGTTCTCTTGAGGAAAGTGCCAGCAGGGATTTGGGGGGAGGGGGACAAAGGGGCTCAGACATGGAGTTTTAAACTACGGATCTATGCCTAGAAACATGGTACAAAAGGAAGTCTGGATGAGCCCTTAATGAAAACAGTTTTGGATAAGTAGAGATGTTGGATAATTCCAACAGACATAGAAATAGGAAACTACCTATTTTCACTTATTTGTTCCATGTCTGGAATGGAAATCAGTCCAGTGAATACAAACAGTATTTGACTTCGCTGTTGCTTTTAGACTGCAAATGATACATAACTGGTTACCTCTCCCCCCTCCCAATCATTTGCAATGTGTTTACTTTGTAATGAAATGAATGGGGTGGAATAATGTAACACCAATATGATTAATTATAAAAATTACATAAATTAAGTAATTTTGCCACATCAGATGGTGAGATGAATAACGTAGGTTTTGGAAGAAGAACTTCAGTGGAATGGATATGGTGTTGTGTGCAATGAATGCAGGGGAAAACTGAAAAGGATGTATTCTTACATCCCTGTGGGCAAGACAATTGTTTGTTTTTGTCTCCAACACCTAGCCTTATAGGGCAGGCTCATGTGGTCCTTACTGGAACCATGACTTTGACCAATAATTTATGGATTATCCTGAGATCAAAGCCATGACGAGGGAAATCTGTAATAGTCAAGCCTCTTTCTGCCACTGAACTATTCATGTCACAGGAGATCTTTGGGCCAATAGCTGACAACCTGTGTATTATGTCAAGATGTGAGTGATTTTATACAAATGAAAAGAGTCTCTTCTGTGCCATCAGTTTTAAGCCTTTCATCTGAAATAAAAAGGATGCGGATTAAAAGCCATGTCAATTTCCTGTACTATGAACTACTAGTTTTGAGGGCAAACTGGAAGGCTTTCCCATGTTCCAATAATAGCTGAACTCAGCAGTAAATCTTTCCCAAGTTTCACTTATGTTGCTTTAATGCTGCAATTTAAATTGTTAAGGAATGTATTTCTAGAGTAGCAACATGATTCATTGCTATTCACTTTTAGGTAAAGCATTAATCAGTTGCAGCCAAACTACAGAATGCTTCAGCTATGCAATATTTTAAACCAAATGATCTTTGCTTTTTAAAAATGATAGTCTAAAAAAAGGGGGTGGTGTTTCTTTTTTGGAGAATTTGGGCCATACTTCCAGTGCATGGAAGGACTCTTTTCTCCTTCTCTTTCTCCACCCTCTCTTTCAACCAGGCACTCTGCAATGCACTTACTGATGTCTCAGTTTGCTCCTCCTCCTCCTCCTCCTCCTCATTTCCTTTTGTGTCATGTCCTTTAGTTGGGAGCCTGAGGGGCAGGCATTGGCTTGTTTTTCTTTTTACCTGTAAGTTGCTCTAGGGGACTTTTGGTTCAAGAATGGAGTAAAAATAAATATATAATCTGAAATCCTCCTGCACCTCATAGATATTTGTCAGTTTGCGTCCCTCCCAGTGTGCTCCATGACATATGGACTACTCTAACAGATAGTATGCTGTGGCTGCATATTCCATGTTGAGAGAGGAGAAAGCCATTGAATAGATTGGTGTACAGGAGAACTTCATGTAACAAGCATAGCACAATGTGTCCAGCACATTAAGAAGCATGTCTCTAAGCAGATGTTTTGTGGCTTGAGTGGGGACTATTTTTCACACTAAGAGCCACATTCCTTTTTAACCTTAGGGGTTAGGGCCCATTGAACTGAATCTGTAAAGTCAGTCATGACTTAAGTCCCATGGGAACTAAGTGCAACAGTCTCATTCTGGATCAAACTCAATACTATTAGCAAAACTTAATTTGCATACATGTGAAAGAGATTTCTTTGGCTGACTTTCTTGGGCATGAGATGTGCTGAACAAGAGATTCTCCTTATAGGTGTTTTCAGGTATCTGCATTTTGGTGGTTTGTGTTTGGTTTTTGGGTTTTTGTTTTTTGTTTTAGTTAGAAACCCATCCCCTTCCCCACAGCTCTTGACATTCTCAGACAGAAAATGCATGTCCTTGGAGGCAGCTTACATGTATGAAACGAACCAGGTAATAGGAGCATTCATCTCATATTTGCATGAGTTGTATTCCTTCTGAAAAGAAAGCTAGCAGAAATTTACAGGTAAGTATCCAGGCATGCCATGAGTCTTGTATGCTGACTGAAGCTTTTCTGCAATCCCGAGTCTTCAGTGTTAATGCAGATCACATGAACAGAGCACTCATGGGAGCGATTAGATGTCCATGTCATCAACCAGTCCAGGTGCATGAAGTGTCCCTGAGCTTCAGTGTTCCTGAGACATACTACAAAATACTAAATATTCTTGTCTGGAATTTCACCATTGCAGATGATCCTTCTTGTGTGGACTTCTTCACTTGGTGCCATCTGGTCCCCCAGCATGGTGTCTGCAATCACAAATTTTACGGCAAGCAATGCTGCAAATCGTGCACACGGAAGAACTGATGTGAATGGAGTCGGTCCAACACTTCAATGGCAAGAGCCTCCCTTGCAAGATGATGGCAAACTTTTCTAGAAGGTCTTCGAGAACCACAAATGACCAATGGGAGAGACTTGGGTACTGTAGAACAAGATGTTCTATGGTACAGCTTTTAACCAAGGATTAGTACACAAGGACTGGACTTTTTCCAAACAGGGTATTTTTGAATGCTAGCAGATGGAGGCAACTTTTAGCCTTCTTTCTATTTGTCATTAACCCTACTCTGTTAATGGTCATATCGGATCTCCAAAGTGGAGTAGCACAGTCAGAATGGTGCTCATATTCTGCTCAGTGGTATGCACACAGAACCTGCAATGAGGCAATATCATTGTAATACGAAGAGATATGTTGGCTATTTCAATGTTAGTTAGCATAGCCCTTCAAAACAAGCAGAAAACAACTCCAGAGAAATTACGTTGGTGGCTGCTGAGATAATGTGTTGCTGTATATAACATAGGCATTATGTTATTCACAGTAAGCACAATTACTGCACTATCAAGATAAAAGGTGCTTTTCTATTTCACTTGCTGCTGGGAAAGCAAGGCTTATATCATGGTAGAATTTTAGTTTTATTTTGTTCCCCATTTCACTTTGATTAGTAACTCAGTCATGGTTTACTAACCACTTGAGAGGCAGGCACTCCTTGAGATGCCCATCCAAGAGAACAAAACAGGACTTTTCTTTAGAGCATCTTCATTTAGGGCGTTGCTATGTAGTATGAGCAGACTAGCATTTTATTCTTCAAGTAACTCACATTTGCTGTTAGGCATCATTATCATCAGTGCTGAAACAAATGATCACCAGAATCCCAGAATCCCATCGGCATTCTGGCATGCCATGAGTCTTGTATGCTGACTGAAGCTTTTCTGCAATTCAGTTTTGAACACTCACAACTTTTGGAGAACTTGCAGAAACTAGGTCTTTCACCTGCAAAACTTGAGTTTCCAGGCGCTACACCTAGAAAGAAAACTCAGCTGTTGCCAGAAAAGTATAAGTGGTCTGCATGAAATTCATAAACCAGTTTCTGGAAACTCTGAAGTTGCAAAATTAATCTTGGTGAATTCAAACAGGGTTCTAAATTAATATGGTTGTTTTTAGATTATAAAGTCAATAGATAAGAACAAATTGCATGATTCAATTCACTGATCGATGTGTCAGTACAATACAATGCTTTTTGCAAATTGAGTCATTTATTTTCTCTTTGCCACCCCACCATTATTCCCTCATGTAAAATGCCACTCTGGAGGGTTTTCTGGCCTCCTGGAGCCAATGCACAGTTTGTAAACAGGGAAAGCTATTGATGCCTTCTGCATGAACATGTGCATTTGTTCATGTGGGACCCAAGCCTATGATCTGTGTTATTTGTTCTGGGTAGCTAGCCCAGAATAATCAAACACCAACACAATTTATTTTTTGCAGTGGTGCTGATATTTGTACGCTCACAATCCAATGGAACCAGGGCACACAATATCTTGGATGCCCAAACTGCAAACATTTGGAGGACCAAACTATCACCTCTCTCTCTTTACCAAAACTGAGACAACTAAAGAAAGATTGTAACCTAATGATTTTTTCTGAGGAATGGCTAAAAATGACATTTCCCTCTGTTTCTACCCAATTCCACAGTTTCATTTGATGAATGTAGTTCAGCTTCACTGATCCAAACTAAAAGTAGCCCCATCAGCACCAATGCAGACAGTGGTCAGTTAAAAATAGGAGTTGCTTTTGCAAATGCTTAAATGAAACAAAACAAAATACATGCCTTCTCTGTGATATGCTTAAGAAATGATTATTGGAACCATATCTTGGCTTCTAAATTCTCCATGTCTTGAATATTGAACGTTGTAAACTTATACTTTCTAGGGGACATTTTCCTCCCTCGGCAAACTTTTGTTCTAAAAATGTGTCATTTTTTATTATTTGATGTAAAAATATTAATTTATTAATGCATAGCTCTCCCCTCTTTTTATTTTCTCACTTGCTTCCCAAGTAAGTGGCAGCAACAGCAAAATAGTGTTACATAGAAGTATGGATTATGGTGTAAAAAAAAAGAAGCGCAAAGTATAAAGTGTACTATTTAATTATTTTATAAGTTTTATAAGAAAAATACTCTAACTGTTTCATTATGTTTGGTACACATACACGTTTTGAATAAAACATGGAAGCTTGATGTACATTCAGAGCAATGTGAATGACATTTCTGTTTCTGCATGCTTTTACAACTGCTGCCTTGAACATTCTCATGCCTGGCATATAATTTTGATATCCTGGTTTACTGTAGCAATATGCACCAACATTTAAAGGCTATGTTGATATATAGAAAGCTTCATTTTAGGCCTGATAGCTGCCTCATACCCTCCAACATATCTCTGATGAAAATAGGGATGCCCTATTCAACAACGACATTATTATACCCCACCCATCTGACTAGGTTGCATCTGGGTAGCTTCCAACATATATAAAAACATAATAAAACATTAAACATTAAAAAACTTTCCCTATACAGAGCTGCCTTCTGATGTCTTCTAAAGGTTGTGTAGTTACTTATCTCCTTGGCTTGAGGGTTGCTTAACTCCATACCTTCCAACATCTTTCTGATGAAAATAGGGAAATCTTCAGGAAAAGTGGGACATTCTGGGATCAAATCAGAAATTGGGATGGCTTCTGTAAACCTGGGACGCTCTGGAAAATATATAATTCTTTAAAGAGGTCATGAACCCAGTCATGCAAAGCTGGTAACAGGCCTAGGCCAGAAGGGAAATGTAGGCTCTATTTCAATCATCTTTACCAAAGATCTCCCTTTGCCTCTACCAGGGGGACTTGGAGTAGGCCCTTTCAAAAAGGTAGGTGCATGCCAATTGTCCTACCTGCCCCCCAGCCTCTGTTCTAGCCTGGTCATGCAGGATAATTGTGTATTGGTATTATAGATGCACTGTTTCTGGATAACGAAAAGCAGATTATTTCCAACATAATACCGTGTGGATCCACATTCTTTTGCAGTGCAAGGGCTGTAGGTGAAATGGAGATTAGAATGGGGATTGCATTTAGAATCTTGAAAAGCTCCAAATTCTTGGAAGCAACTCAAGCCAAGCTTTTTCAGATTCCTTAATGCTACAATAAAACAGCCCACAATCTCAGATGTCAGGCTCTCAGTTCATCCATGCTGTTCTAGTTTCAGGTTTGGGACACCCATTGAAGGAACTGGAAATTTATTCTGGATGTCGGACAACAAGAGGTATTAAATAGCCAGATGAGAAGGAGGGAGGCTAGGCGACAATGAGAAGGGACAGTGTATGAGTGGGAATGTCAGTGTATTCCAATGAATACACAAATGGGGGAAGAAATTTACAATGTTCATTTATTCATCCCATGTCCAGAGTGGACATTAATCCAGTGAATATGATTGGTATTTACTGCTGGTGCTTTCAGGCCTCAGAAAATACATAATTGATTACATTTTCCCTCATTTGCTGGTGATAATGGATTTGTAGTACTCTCCATTGAGAATCCAGGGTTCATGAAGCATTGCTGCCCCCATACCCTCAACCCCTGTCATACAAGCGCCACATAACCCAAATTTAAGGACTAGGAGGTATAATAATAGTTGATATATTAGAAAAACGCTCTTATTTGGGACATGAGTCAAAGCTTTGAAGTTTGCAATTTGTTGGGTCTATTGGAGCTGTCGAAGACCAAAGACTTCTCTTTGTACATTGTTGGCTATCTCTTTAATGCATCACAAGACAAGAGAAAACCCATCCCTGAAAATAGAGGATTTGCATATAATTGGCATCTGCTAATTTATATGTCTAGAGGCAAATGTAGAATAATTACTATAATCTAAGTAGAAACACAGTCTCACCATAGCAGGGAAGGCTGCAACCAGATGACCTGTGTCCCTGACCAGGTGTTGACTGTGGACTAGCAACTACAAGGACCCTGTTCTCCCTTCTTGTGGTTCTTTATATTTAAACTGGTCTTGGAATGGACCGCCCTTCAAACAGAGGGCTGTCCTAATAAAGCTGGACACATAGTAGCCTTACTTTCTTTACAGGTGGAGAACATTTTCAGCCTAAGAGCCACATTTCCTTTTGGCCAACCTTCTGGGGGCCACCTGCTGGTGGTGGATGAGGTATGAGGAAAAGGTCAGCAGAGCAAAAAAAAATGTTTATCTTTGTACAGCAGACTCATTTATACTCACACTCACATACCCTTCTTTAGTCTCCATCCAAAAAATAAAAAAGACATTATCAGAGTTCAAGGACGCAGACTAGCCAGGCAAAAAACAGCTGAGGAAGGTGCAAAGCAGGGCTGATGAGGGATGTGGCTTAGAAGGGCATGTCACCAAGCAGAGTGTTTCAAGGGCCAGATAGAGAGAACTTGGGGGCCACATTTGACCCCTGTGCTTGAGGTTCTCCAACTGTGCTTTGCATATCAAAACTGTTTATATTCCAGCCCATATTTTGTGGTTTTGCATCATTACAGGAGGGGCCTGTTCCTGTCTTCTCACCAGTGGTACTGACAGGGCAGGACTGTAGGGTAAATTTCTAGTGCTCCACTCAGCAGACTGAGCAGAAGGTTTCCCTAGGCACAGCAGAGCTGACTCACCATATTTTAAAGTAGGTGCAGTAATACACATTACCATCTAAAGAGCTCCCCACCCTAAGACCATGAAGTCCAGAGTCTAAAATTACCTAACGGCACCACTGCTTCTCTCCAGCCACAGAAAGCCCTTCCCAAGCTTTGCTTCTGGTTGAACATTTTGTTTCTTGACCCAAGAACATTCTCAGGAAGCCACAGTTCTGGAAAGTCCTGCCCTTATTTTCCCTTCCTTGTTTAGCCTCCCACCACGTTGGTATATACGCAGAGGACTTTGTTCTATTGCATTCAATTGAAAGGTTATAATTTGGACTAAAGAAAAATGGCAATGTGAACTAAACAAATTCAAACAATTTCACTAATCAGGGTTGCTTATCTAACTTTTCAAAGGGGTTTTTTCTCCCAATGTTCCATCCCACTATGTGCAATTAGGCTAAAATAGTAGAAATGAACTGTTTAGCTTTCCCATATCATATTGTGTAGTCTAAGTTGATGGTAAAACAGTAATCACAAAAAAACTTCAGATTTGGTTACCATTACAGCCAAAGTAAAGGTAATACTAATTGCGTGGATAAGAACATATGAAGGCCCATCTAGTTTATTATTTATTCTCTTCTCACAGTGGCCAGCCAGATGCCAGTGGGAAAACCTCAAGCAGGACATGAATTCAATAGCCGCCTTCTCACCTGTGATTCCCAGCAACTGGTATTCAGAAGCATATTGTCTCTGAGGGTGTGTTGTTATGGACAGATAGATATGGATGGAGTAGGAAGAAATTGGATAGTTTTTCCCTCATCTTAATTATTGCCAATAAGATAGTAAGAAGAGCCCTGCTGGATGAGGCCAAAGACCCACTCTGTTCTCACAGTGGTCAACCAGATGCTTATGGGAAGTTCACAAGCAGAACCTGAGCGCAACAGCACTCTCCCCATTTACAGTCCCTAACAACTGGGATTCAGAGGGATACTGCCTCCGTCAGCAAAGGTCAAACATAACTATCATGACTAGAAACCTCTAATACCCTCCATGAATTTGTCTCATCTCTTTTTAAAGCTAGCCAAATTGGTGGCCACTTCAACTTCCGGGGGGGGGGGGGGGTCCACAACTATGTGCTGCATGAAGAAGTACTTTTTAAGGAAATGTGTCCTGAATCTTCCAGCATACAGCTTCATTGGCTGTTCCTGAGTTCTATTATTTTGTTTGAGAGACGGAAAAATACCTTCTCAATCCACACCATGAATAATTTTGTACACATCTATCGTGTCCCCTCCTTACCTTTTCTATATAAAGGAGTTCTTCATAAAGGAGTTGCTCTAGCCAGTTAATCATTTTGTTGCCCTTTGCTGGACCTTTTCCAGCTCTACAATATCCTTCTTCAGGTGAGGTGACTAGTAGTGTGGCACCTGATCTACGAGCCTGTAGGATTTTGAGATGCATTTTTTTTTTAAAAAAAGAAGGGGTAGGGGTGGACATAGGAGTCACAGACCAGGTACTCCATCCCTTGACATGAGTGAAGTCTCGTCACATTAGAGAATTTCCATCAAATTTTTCCCTGCATGCATACTGCTTCTTGCTTACAACATGTCCTTTTGAAGGCTAACATTTTCATTAAAAGGATGTTTCAAGGAGGGAAATGTATATTACGTTTCTTACATGGAAATTGGAGTTCCTCATAAGCCCAAAGAAAAACAAGTCATAGTCAGGGAGAACCACATCCCATAAAAGAAATGAGACAACCACAATGAAATGAAATGAAGCCCCACAAAGGAGGTGAGTGGTTTGGCTCGAAGACGATGAAAAGGGCACATCTGGTGAACTGATGACTCTCCATGAAAGGAACATAGAATGATGCTTGTATTGCATGGTAAAATTATCTGGCTGGCAAGTGGCCT
This sequence comes from Podarcis liolepis, assembly GCF_965112155.1. Lineage (NCBI taxonomy): Eukaryota > Metazoa > Chordata > Lepidosauria > Squamata > Lacertidae > Podarcis > Podarcis liolepis. The sequence continues at coordinate 50,251,117 of NC_139561.1, read as the reverse complement.
TTAAGGCAAGACCGCTGGGTTATTAGACAGTTTGTTCCATTATCTGTGGCTGTGTGCTGTGATTACTTGCCACCTCTTGTGAGGTTGGTCATCCAAAATGTAATGCTTCAGGGATTCACACTGATAAGTCAATAGGAATATTTCATGAATATCACTGCCAGCTGGGAAACAGAGTAATATTTGGGGAAAGGAATCTGATTATAAATGGGTCAGAGGACTCTAGGAAATAGCATCATGGGCTGGAAGGTGCCTGCTGGTCATAAGTTGTGAGGAGGAGATACATTCCCTGGATTCAGAGAATTCATAAATCACTCTATAAATTTAGCATCAGTTACTAAATTCTTATCAGTTTTGTTCAGGCATGATCACACTGCCAACTCTCATCATCTTTAAGGGGCATTTAAGAAATGCAGGAAGCTGTCTTATATTGAATCAGATCATTGGCCTATCTAGTTCAGCTTTATGTACACTGACTAGCAGTGACTGTTCAAAGTCTGAGATAGGAAACGTGCAGCCTTACCTGGAAATGCTAGGGATTGAACCAAGGATCCCTCCATTTAAGGCAGATGCTTCCCCACTAGGCCATTCAGTAACCTCTAGGGCCAGATGATCCTAAGTGCTCTTCTACCCTAGCAGAAGGTATTGATCACTGTGACTCCAAAGCTCAACAAGAAGTGACCTGACCATGGCAAAGGACAGGTTGTAAAATCCTGTGCTTTCAGAAAACTATCATGTCTAGATAAGGCAAAGGTAAAGGAGACCCCTGACCATTAGGTCCAGTCGTGGCTGACTCTGGGGTTGCAGCGCTCATCTCGCTTTACTGGCCAAGGGAGCCAGCGTACAGCTTCCAGGTCATGTGGCCAGCATGACTAAGCTGCTTCTGGCGAACCAGAGCAGCGCACAGAAACGCCATTTACCTTCCTGCCGGAGTGGTACCTATTTATCTACTTGCACTTTGTCATGCTTTCAAACTGCTCGGATGGCAGAAACAGGGACCGAGCAACGGGAGCTCACCCCATCACAGGGATTCAAATTGCTGACCTTCTGATCGGCAAGTCCTAGGCTCTGTGGTTTAACCCACAGCACCACCCACGTCCCATGTCTAGATAGAGAAGACCAATTCTAGAGTGTGCTTTGCTATATGAGTTGGGCCAATGATATGTTGGGACAATCCTATGGGCATCATGGCCTCCACAAAGCTGTTGTGGAGTTGTTGTGGATTGAGTGGTCCTGAAATGGTTATGAAGATCTGCCAGGGCAATAAAATTTAGTTTGGCTTTTATCACAAACAACCCCATCAAGCTGAGCATCCTGTTCTCACAGTGGTCAACCAACCTATAGAAAGCCAGTAAACAAGATCTGAGTGCGACAATTTTCTCCCCACTTGGGGTTCCCAGCAACTGATATGCAGAGACATACTGCCTCCAATTCCGAACATGCTTGTGTGTGGTATCTTATCAATGTGCAAACACTGGATAAAGACCCTTGATGTGATCATGCATGGAATCACATCACGTGAATTAACCCTAATATGCAGAATTCCCCAGACTGCCCTCTCCATGATTATTTGTGCATTTAGCATTCAAAGCAATCATTCTAAGAGCACAACTGCAGCTCCAAGGAGCATCTCATCTCAAGATACGAACCAGCAAGCTGTGTTTTTAGCAGCTGACACTGCACACGTGTGGAGCGGACAGTGACTGGTATTTTTAAAAACAAATTGTCATGTTGCTTTTGCCCAAGCATCATTGGTATCATTATTGAAACCCACCAGTATTTAGTGGAAGTGCCACTGCTACACTCAAAACCACGCCCAGAGTCTCAGATTTCTTAAATATAGTTGTGCTCAAAGAGTTCCTCTCACCACTTTGTTGGAGTTGGCTTCTTCTCTCCATTCCTAAAGTACTTTTAAAACACACACAGACACACACCAAAATTACATATCTATCAATGTGGCAAGTTATTTTTAAAGTTTCCAAGGATCTACTTCCTCAAGTAGATCACTTTTTCTTCTTGAGAGATGTTAACATCACACTGAGCTCTGTCTCCAACTCTGAACCCTGGAACTGCAGGACTGAAAAAGCTCAAAGGGCTTCAGTTCCTGCCATCCACAAAGGGGGTGGCAGCAAACTAACCAGACTGCCGGGCTCCCCCAATACTAGCTAGCCAACAATTATTATTTTTTAAAAAAAAGCTTGGATATGGGCAAGTGGTTAGTCACAAGAAGGGTTGTGAATGTCTCCATCTGAAACCCTAGAGAGCCACTGCTGGTCAGTGCTGAAAATGCTTGGTGAGATGGAATAATGATTTCACTCAGTTCAGGGCAGCTAAAAGGAGAAAGCTAGAACTAATTGATAACTTTCTGTTTTCTTGCATGTTTTTAATTGAAACCTATGTTGTTTGCTTTGCATATAAACATTTTAAAAAACAGTGAAATGCATTAATGAGATATAGTTTCCTGCAAACAACCTTCCAGAATTAGACTTCTTTTTTAAAAAATGTCTCCATGAAAAATTCACCAGCCTTTTAGTGCAAATTTCTCATAATGTACGCATGCTTCTATGCAATTTTCATTTTAAAAACATTTTTGTAAAGCAGCTTCCCCTAATAATCGTGCTTTTTAAAATGCTATTTTCACCAAAGAATCATATAATCTTAGAGTTGGAAGGGACCCAATGGTCATCTAGTCCAACCCTTGCAATGCAGGAATCTCAGCTAAAGCATCCATGACAGATGGCCATCCAACCTCTGCTTAAAAACTTCCAAGGAAGCAGAGTCCACAACCTCCTGAGGGAGACTGTTCCACTGTGGAGCAGCTCTTATTGTCAGAAAGTTTTCCCGTATGTCTTGTCAGAATCTTCTCTTTTGCAGCTTGAAACCATTGGTTCAAGTCCTATCTTCCATAGAAATAAGTGCTTTTTTATGCACACTTAACCCAATGTATGTATTTTTGAACACATTACTGCATTCCTAAATTTGGAACAGTGCACATTTTGAGGAATGGCCCCGTTTTGGTTAGCATACAGTTTCATAACTTGTGAATTAGGTAGGTTTGCCTTTAGATGTGAATTGAATTGAAGTTTCCCTCCATCTCTACTCACAAATACCCTTTGGCCACAACAAAAGCAAGATAAGCACTCCAGAAACTCTCAAACTTGCCCATCAGAATTTCTCCAAAATGTTGTCTCTACTTTAATAAGGAAATAAAATACATTTGAAAACTATCAAAGGAGAGAGAACAGTGAAAGGGGGGGGGGATTATCTGCAGAACAGTAGATTTCATGCTCTGTCTATGGCTGATAATATAATGTGCTTTCCTCCCAAAACTGTCTGCTTAAGACAGCTTCCCCTGATTTTGATATGGTATAAGTTCTCTTTCCCTGAGCTGAAGTGAGAGAACAGCTAAGGAAGTTTGTTATTCTTGGGGGCTGGCTTTTATACATGTCTCTTCTTGATTTTTGTCATGACATTTTCTGAACCAATTGTTGATTGGAACCAGGCCAGTTTTTTTCTGACAAAAAAATCTTTTAAAAAAACTCCCTTCTCTGAAATTAATGCTTTTCATGATAACATACATACAAACCTAGCTGATCATAGCTATTTCAGTTGTTACTCAGTGCTTTAAACAAGCTTTAACCATTGATAAATTTTGCATTTCTTTGTACATCAAAATGATAAGGGAAGAAACTTTGACACAGTCTTTTAATTCCTCATTTAGCCCCCAGTTTATCCCCTCATCAGAATGTTCTTCTTCAAATAGCATTGATCACCAAGCAATCCTGCAATAGTTCATTCTGACAGAAAAACTCCACTGATGAAAATGTGGGGCTCGGGAACGATTCTGCCACTGGCTTTTGAACCACAGTCTACATAAAAGAGGTTCCTCTCTGTTTACAACTTAGCTGCCTGTGGACAAACGCCAGCTCCCTTGGCCTGAAGTGAGATGAGTGTCGCACCCCATAGTTGCCTTTGACTGGACTTAACTGTCCAGGGGTCCTTTACCTTTTTAAAACTTAGAAGTCATCTGTAATGAAGAAGTAAGGGAGAAGGGAAACTGAGAATGCATGTTATGATTATTTGGGGGGAAACAAATTCCCCTTGGGTCCCCTGAGGATTATCTAGTCCAACCCCCTGTAATGCAGGAGTTGCAGATTTAGGCAAGAGAGGCAGATTTAGGCAAGTGTGACTGTTGCATTGGGCATGGAGCCTTGGGGTGCTGCAAGTACAGGGCCGTCTTTACCTGGGGTGCAAGGGGTGCAGGGCACCCGGGCACCAAATTCTGGGGGGGCGTCAGGTGCCCACTGCTGAAGCTGCCTAAGTGTATTGTATTGAGCTGCTATGTGGCAGCGGGGTCAGCGGCACCTTTGACACGACTGATCTTGCGCCGCCTGCCTGCTAATGCTGCTGCAGGGAGAGCTCTCTGGAAAGTCTCGCTCACCAAAGCCAGGAGGAGGAGGGGGGGTGACAGGAAAAAGGGAGAGACAGACAGAAAGAGAATGCACCTATCTAGCGACGGGAGTACGCACAGGCTCCGGAACCTTCCCAAGAAGAACTCGTATATGCGCGCTCGCAAGGGCCCTCCCAGCTCCTATAGAAATAAGGTTCCTCCCACAATGAAAGGCTGCCCACGATGGCTCTCCCACGCACACAATGCCCACCTGTCTCATCTTTCAGACACCTCCCTACGACTGTAAGCGCATGCGTGGAGTCTTTACACCGATTCCCAATGTGTTCTTTGTCTACTTTAGAAAAGCTGGTTTTAAACAAAACACACACACACACACAAACTCCTTTTGGAGCCGTGCAGGTGTGAGCACTATTTAACAAAAGATAATAGTGACATAAGGCATAATAAAAGTTAATTTGGGGACTAAACTACATTTGGGGGTGCTGGGCGGATCTTTGCACCCCGGAGGCACATATGCTAAAGACGGCTCTGTACAAGTATGATGTAGAATGAAAGGCAAGAGATGAGGGGCACCAAAGGTTGGCATCACACAGGGCACCATGGAAATATGAGATCCCATTGACTAAAGCATCCATGGCAGACCTCTGCTTAAAAACCTCCAAGGAAGGAGAGTCCACAATCTCCCGAAGGAGTCCATTCCAAGAGCTGTTGAACAGCTCTTACTGCCAGACAGATCTTCCTGATGTTTAGTCGGAATCTCCTGTCACAGGCTTGTGACAGCCCTTTAAATATTGGAAGACAGCTCCCTCAACCATCTCTCATAAGGCTTGGTTTCCAGACCCTTGATAATCTTGGTTACCTTCCTCTGCACATGTTCCAATTTGTCAATACCCTTCTTAAATTGTGGCACACAGTATTCCAGGTGTAGTCCGACCAAGGCAGAATAGAGTGGTACTCTTACTTCCCTTAATCTGGACACTATATTCTGTTGATGTAGCCTATAATAGCATTTGTGGGTTTTTTGCTGCTACATCTCATCGTTGACTCATGTTAAGCTTGTGATCTTCTAAGACCCCTATATCATTTTCACATGTACTACTAGCAACCTAGGTGTCCCACATCTTATAATTGTGCAGCTTGTTATTCTTGCCAATGTGTGGAACCTTACATTTGTTCCTATTGAAGTTCATTTGTTAGTTTGGGCCCAGTTCTCCAATATGTGAAGGTCATATTGAATCACAATTCTGAGTTTTACAACATTAGCTACATTAGCTACCCCCACCCCACCCCGGTTTCATAGAATCATAGAATCATAGAGTTGGAAGAGACCACAAGGGCCATTGAGTCCAACCCCCTGCCAAGCAGGAAACACCATCAGAGCACTCCTGACATGGTTGTCAAGCCTCTGCTTAAAGACCTCCAAAGAAGGAGACTCCACCACACTCCTTGGCAGCAAATTACACTGTCGAACAGCTCTTACTGTCAGGAAGTTCTTCCTAATGTTTAGGTGGAATCTTCTTTCTTGTAGTTTGGATCCATTGCTCCGCGTCTGCTTCTCTGGAGCAGCAGAAAACAACCTTTCTCCCTCCTCTATGTGACATCCTTTGGTTTGGTATCTTCTGCAAATTGAATGAGAATTCCCTCAGTTCCTTCATCCAGGAAATTTATAAAGATGTTTAAGAACAGGCCTTGGCCCAAACCCTGCAGCACCCCATCTGTCACTTTTTTCCAGGATGACAAGGAACCATTAGTGAGCATTCTTGGGGTTCGGTCAGTTAACCAGCTACAAATCCACCTGTTATCTCATCCAGCCCACATTTTACCAACTTCTTCACAAGAATATCATGGGAGACTTTGTCAACAGAATAACCTAATTTTCCTTGATCTTCCAGGAGACTTTCAAGCCAAGAACAGTGGTTTTCATAAGCACTGGACCACATTTTTGTGACATTCAAAATTGAAAGTTCTCTCCCCAGCCTCTGGCTTAAAGGCAGGAAACAAATTTGCCCACTGGCAATTTCTGCTCCCATTTCTATTTTTGTTTGAATACTCTGACATCCTTAATTATGATTTTCTGGGTGTTTTAATTGTTATTTTCTAGTGATTTCTAAATTTAAAGCAGTAAATCCTAAATTTAAAGCAGTCTAAATTTAAAGCAGTTTTTGAAATATATTAAATGTGTAATTGCATGGTGGCATGGTGTCTGTGACCTTAGGGGTGTTTGCCCTCTAGACAGCAACTGTGTTCAGGTTTGACATCCCATAGCTGCCAACATGTAAAGAAGCTAAGAACCTCTAGCCCCAAAATAATCTAGGGAAAAGCAACCCTTCCTGATAGAATCTGTAGCCCCACAAATCCTGGACCAAGAGAAACCTAGGTTATTTCTGGATGTCCTTGGAATTCAAAAACACGAACCAAACAGTCCACTCATGGTCTTTTGAGCACTAAACCCACAAGTTAGTCAGTAGCATATGACCAAGTAGCCAGGTACCAGATTCAGAGCCAATGCTTACTCCAAGAAGCCACACAAAGGATAAATACCATACCATAGGTTATGAATGACAGAATAAGAACCATTTACAAATAAGGTATATTTAAGAAAGGCTAACGGTGTAAAGACACTTTTCGGGGTTTGAAAACAGACCGTAATAGCTTGTCTCACCAGATCCCACTGCATCCAGGCACATGTGGTTGTTGCATCACACAGTCATTCATTCTGATGGGGGAGTCATTAGATCAAAAACCATTTTTATTCAAAAAAGCCTGCATACAGAAGGATAGGTTTTCCTTCGGCCAATAAGGGCTTAGGGGCATAAAAGTAGTCATAAACAATAAATAATAGAAAGATTTAAACAAAAGATACAAACAAACTCCTAAGCAACTCCCCCAACCCAAGAGTCTGTTCAGAAGCCTCAGCTTTTGTAGCTGGAGTCAGTCAGGGCCCCACCCTCCCAGGCCAGGTGGCAAAAAGCTTGCAAGAACTCACAGCCAAGATGGTCCGCGGTGAAGGTTTTTGAAGACAATTTCTAGGAGCAAATTCCTAGGAGCTAACTAATTTTAAACTCTGCTTACATTTACAGCTGAAAACATGCCACTTGCATTCCCCAATGCATTCAATCTTACAGTTGTTATTTATTTGTATTGCTACAGGTATGAACTGATGCTGCTCCCATTCCATGGTTTTGCTGTCCTCTAGTGCATGACTGAAGAACAAAATAAATGTAAGTTTTTGAGTGCTTATTCTACGTCAAGCAGAACAAACGTAAGTGTTCCTACTCCGCCACCAAGTGGCCATGTTGCATAAAAATAGCAAGCATCTTTAAGGAGTAATATGTGTTGGAATATAAACTGCACTGAGGATTTAGCAATGCCGGGGAAAAAACATGATGCTTCATTTATTTATTTATTTATTTATAGCATTTCTTTCCTTGTTGGTTAATCAAGCTCTTAACCCCAAAAAGGTTCCTGCAGTGGTTTTGTTGTTGTTGTTGTTTAGTTGTTTAGTCGTGTCCGACTCTTCATGACCCCATGGACCAGAGCACGCCACATACTCCTGTCTTCCACAGCCTCCTGCAGTTTGGTCAAACTCATGTTATTAGCTTCAAGAACCATTCACAGATCAATAAAAACAAGGCAGTTCCTGTATTGAGACTTACAACCCAATCTATATGAGCCTAAAGGAAAATGGATTGGGAGGGAGACGGAAAAGGGCAAAACCAGACACTAGCTTTTAATTACAAGTTCTCCTAGTTATTTATTTAACAGGATTTATATGATGTTTAGTCGCCTAAAAGTGGCTTATATAAATCATACCAATAACATCAAGTGTTAAAAAGAGGTTGACCTAAACTTCATCCAAGTATAAATAAACCCAGCAGTTTTAACACAAATGTGCATAATAAAGTAAAATCACATGTTAAAATGGCTTGCCAGGGTAGGCTTACCTATCCCAAAAAAGTTTTAAGCAGGCACCAAAAGCAGGGCAGTGAACATACATGCCTAATCAATGGGCAAGGAATTCCAAACAGTAAGTGTTACCACAATGGAGGATTGATTCCATGCAAGTGAAGAACAAACATTATGTGGAACTTGTAAAAGTGCCCGTTCCAGAGACTGGAGTGATCAAGTGGGCACATATGGGGAAGGTGATCCCCATATGTAAGTAACAGTAAGTAACAGTAAGATCTTGATTTTGGCCCTGGGTACCAAATAAGCAGCCAGCACAAATCTCTGAGAGGAAGTTTAATATGCTAACAGGGTATCACTCCTGTCAGCCTCACTCACTGAGCAGCCCTTTTTAGGATCCACTCTGCTCACCCTGAAAAGGGAGAGGGGCTAGAAAAGGTGCCCTAAACATAGTCTGCCCCCCTTTTTCCTTGACTGGATTACCACACCCAGTGGGGTCACCACCTAGTGATCGTAAAAGACAATTGAACTTTGGAACATGGACTTTGTTGGATAATACAGATAACAAGCATCCTGAACGCAGAACTGCCATCATTGCAAGAGAGCTGCAACATTTTAACATCGATATTGCAGTGCTTCAAGAGACTCGAAGAGCAGGTGAGGGACAACTGAAGGAAGAAAAAGGAGGCTACACATTCTTTTGGAAAGGTCTATCTGAACAAGAACATCAAATACATGGGGTAGGCTTCGCTATCAAAAATGATCTTGTGAAGCTCCTGTCAGAAGTCCCTACCAGCATTAATGAGCGACTCTCAACCTTTTGAATAAAACTCACCAAAACCCAACAGGCTACTATTATAAGTGCTTATGCACCAACACTGGATGCCAATGAAGACATTAAAGAAAAAAATTACTCTCAGCTGGATACCATCCTATCAGAGACGCCTAAGGAAGATAAAATTATCCTCCTTGGTGATTTTAATGCAAGAGTTGGGCTAGAGCTATGATGAGTGCCGACGGCTGCTGGACAGATCACCAACCAATACACTCCACATGTGCTGGTCCCTGGGGGAGGTTACCGTGGGGCGAGGTCCAGGACCTGAGTCGAGGGTTTGCAGACAGTCCTCCATGGGCGAAGCGGGGTCCAAAGCGAGGAGCCAGGCAAGGACAGGAACTCTGGAGGAACAGGACTGGGTGCTGGCCGAAACAGCTCTTCAACGACGTTGCTCTCGCAACCTGGGACCGGGCTGACTGGCCTTTATCTTCTCTGAGGCCAGGGGCGGTCCCGGCCCCCAGGAGGCGAGCACTCCTCCTGGGAGAAACCAGTTCCCTCTGCCTCTCTGCCCTGAGCCTCTGCAGCTCAGGAGAGGCTGGAGGGTTACTGGATCCAGGGGGAGACTCACCTTCCCCTGACAGGGCTGGGAGAGGTGCACCTGCAGACACTGTGTCCTCAACCACCTCCGGAGCCAGAGTGGATTCACCTGGTGCCTGCTCCTGAGGATCCGGCACAGATGCAGGCACTTCAGAAACAAGGCCCTGCCCCAGTTCAGCCGCCCCTGGAGGCGGGGACTCCTGTGCAGGCTGGGATTCCTCCGGTTCAGCCTCTGAATTGGATTCCCAGGCCATCACACCATGATGGCTTTCAAGATTATACCTCAACGCAGGCTTCAAGGAAGGAAACCAAGGAGCAAAATGAACACTCAAGCCCTTCAAGATCCCTTTAAGTGGGATTGCTTCCAAATGACTCTTAAGGACCATCTGCTTTCAGAATTTCCTGATAACCTTGAGGAATACTGGACCAAGCTAAAAACATCCATTATTGCAGCCTGTGAACAAACTATTGGATACCAAACCAAGAAACACCAGGGCTGGTTTGATGAAAATGACAGTGAGATTGAATGCATGATTGACAAGAAAAGCAAGGCTTTTCAGATCTGGCAAAGAGATAGAAACTGTACCACTAAGAAAAAAACCCTGTGCAAACTTTAAGGCTGAGGTTCAAAGAAGAACCAGAGAACTAAAAAACACTTCAGAAGAAGTGTGCATGCACACGAAAGCTCATACCAAGACCAGAGAACTAACTTAGTTGGTCTTTAAGGTGCTACTGGAAGGAATTTTTTTATTTTAAAAAAAGGGTAACAGAACTGATTGCAGAAACTATTGAGGTATCTATTAGCTGCGGGCAGCAAAATTCTTGCAAGGATCTTAGCAACCTTCTCTTAACAATATCTGTGGTGACCCTTCCTGAATCCCAAAATGGTTTCCGGCCTTTTAGGGGGACAGTGGACATGATTTTCACCCCTTGACAGCTTCAAGAAAAATGCAGAGAGCAAAACCAACCCCTGTATATGGTGTTTATTGACTTAAGGCTTTCAACACTGTAAATCGTAATGCCCTGTGGACTGTCCTTCTGAAAATTGACTGCCCAGATAAATTTGTGAACATCATTTGGCTCCTCCATGATAATATGACAGCAACAATTGCAGATAACAATGGCTCTCAAAGTGAACCCTTCACAGTGGGATCAGGTGTTAAACAGGGTTGTGTTATTGCCCCAACTCTATTCATTATTTTCATTGCCATGATCCTGCACTTTGTTGAAGGGAAACTTCCCACCGGAGTAGAAATCATATATCGAACAGATGAAAAGTTCTTCAATCTGAGCAGGCTGAAAGCAAAGAGTAAGGTTACTGTAACTTCCATCATAGAGCTTCAGTATACTGATGACGATGTAGTGTGTGCATGCTCAGAGGTTGACCTCCAAACCATCCTAAATATCTTTGCAGAAGCTTACAAAAAAACTTGGCCTATCACTTGACATCCAGAAAACTGAAGTGCTGCACCAACAAGTACAAAATAATCCCTCCACAGTGCCACACATCCAACTCAATTGTGTAATGCTGGAAAATGTCTATCACTTCTCCTACCTAGGCAGTTATCTTTCCACAATGGCCAACACTGATGCCGAAATCCAGCATCGCCTGAGCTTTACAAGTGCAGCTTTCTCCCAATTGAAGTGCAGAGTGTTTGAGGACCGGGACATTTGCAGGGAAACCAAAATGCTTGTTTACAAAGCTATTGTACTACCAACCTTACTGTATGCTTGTGAAACATGGACCACTTATAAACGCCATCTCCAACTCCTCGAAAGATTCCATCAATGGTGTCTCCGAAAAATTTTACACATCACTTGGGAAGCCAGGTGAACTAATACCAGTGTACAGGAAGAAGCAAAGATCACCAGTGTTGAAGCAATGATTCTTCAACATCAACTTCATTGGATTGGTTATGTTGTGTGGGTGCCTGATTATTGTCTTCCAAAGCAACTACTCTATTCCGAACTTAAAAATGGAAAGCGTAATGCTGGTGGTCAACAAAAGAGGTTTAAAGACTGTCTCGAGGCAAATCTAAAAAAATGTAGTATAAACACTAACAATTGGGAAACACTTGTCTTCGAGCACACCAATTGGAGAACAGCCTTTACCAAAGGTGTCATGGGCTTTGAAGACACTCAAACTCCGGATGCAAGGGAGAAACCTGCTAAGAGGAAGGCATGCTTGGCAAATCCACACTGTGACCAATTCCCATCTGGAAATCAATGTCCCCACTGTAGAAGGATGTGTAGTTCCAGAATTGGCCTCCACAGTAACTTACGGACTCATTGTTAAAACCATGTTTATGGAAGACAATCTTACTCGGCTACGAGTGATCGCCAGAGAAGAAGAAGACTCCTGTCAGCAATCACACAGCAGCATTCTGCACCAGATGTGATTTCTGAACCAAGTGCAAGGCAAGCCCCACACTAAGTGCATTGCAGCAATCTAATCCAATCTTCTAATGACCACATGAAGTTTGGAACAACTTTTCAAAGTCATCCTGACAGAGAATTAATTGCCATGACCTAGCTTGGATGGGTTTGAGGCATAAGTGAACATGGACACATTCTCCTCCTACTGTAAAGGAGGCAGTTGATGCATGGCCAAAGCTGAGGAAATGCACTTTTAACTACAGTGGTACCTCAGGTTAAGTACTTAATTCGTTCCAGAGGTCCAGATAGATACTGTTCTTAACCTGAAGCACCACTTTAGCTAATGGGGCCTCCTGTTGCTGCCGCGCCGCCGGAGCACGATTTCTGTTCTCATCCTGAAGCAAAGTTCTTAACCTGAAGCACTATTTCTGGGTTAGCAGAGTCTGTAACCTGAAGCGTTTGTAACCTGAAGCGTATGTAACCCGAGGTACCACTGTATAGCCACCATCCTGCTCAAAAGCAGCATCTGAGCACAACAGCACTTTCCTCTCCTGCAGTTTCTAGCAACTTGTATTCAGAAGTATATTGCCTCTGACTATGGAGGCAGACCACATCCATCAGAGTTAGTGGCCACTGATACTCTTATCCACCACAGAATCCTCCTCTACATGGGAGAAGATCCTGGGCCAAATAGGATTCTTCCCTGTGTGGAGAAGCTGTACAAATATAACGCAGTGCACTTATAAGTCTCTTTCTCATTTGTGCCATATGCATAGGTAAGGTAAAAAAGGTGCAGGACCCCTGGACAGTTAAGTCCAGTCAAAGGTGACTATGGGGTTGTAGCACTCATTTTGCTTTCAGGCCGAGGGAGCCAGCGTTTGTCCACAGACAGCTTTCTGGGTCATGTGGCCAGCATGACTAAACCGCTTCTGGCACAATAGAACACCATGATGGAAACCAGAGTGCACGGAAATACTGTTTACCTTCCCGCCACAGTAGTACCTATTTATTTATTTCCACTGGCGTGCTTTCGAACTGCTAGGTTGGCAGGAGCTGGGACAGAGCAATGGGAGCTCACTCCGTCACAGGGATTCAAACCGTCAATCTTCTGATCGACAAGCCCAAAAGGCTCAGTGGTTTAGACCACAGCGCCACCCGTAGCCTGGTGGCATAGTTGATGGGTGGCACATGCATTTGAGGCTTGTCCATAAGGGCAAGTGGAGCAGGGTCATACCAACCTGAGTCTGCTCTCAGCCAATCTCTATCTGCCTGCTTTTTCTTACTCACCAACACCTCTGGTTGGGCTCTCTGCCTTCCACCCTGCTAGCCTCAATAGACACCAGCCACCACTGGACATGTACAGCATTGGTGAGTGAGAGCTGACACAGGACGAATTGCCGGAAGTGGTTGTGTGATGTAACTACCCTATATTCTTTCCGGGACAATCGTATCATTAGGCATGCCCTCCGGAGATAAAATTGTTTTTATATATGAAATTGTTTCAGGCATGTTTTTATATGAGAAATTGTTTGATAGGGGTTGCAGCCAGTGTAGAACTGTTATAGTCACTTAGCGGTAGACTTGTTGTGGTGATTAAATGTCGCTGCACAAGGGAAAACATAAGAATATAGATCATTGTGCCACCGGTTGCGCAACAATGACTGACTGTTACACAACAAGCACCAGCTGTTGCACAACAAGAATTACAGTAGGTGCTCTGCAACAAGTTGTTGCATTGGATTCTTTTCTTGTGCAACTGTTAAAGTTGGCCACCAGATGGCACTGTGGACTCCCGTCTTTCCCAACTGGATTTCTCTATATGAAACAAGCTATCAACAACAAGCTATCTGAAGAAGTGTGCATGCACACGAAACAAGCTATCAACAACAAGCTATCTGAAGAAGTGTGCATGCACATGAAAGCTCATACCAAGAACTAACTTAGTTGGTCTTTAAGGTGCTACTGGAAGAATTTTTTTTTATTTTTTCTCTATATGAGTTTACATCGCATTTAACTGAAATGCTTCTTTGATGTGTCTAGATCCAGCCCAAGTCTGAAACCAGTTACCAAAGCACACCTAATTAATATAAACACTAAAACAAATTCATCAACTCTTTAAAATAAACAAGCAGTATTGAAATGTACAATAATTAAAATAGTTATAACAGCAGTTAAAAGATTTAAAACAGGAGGTTCAAGTCGGGTAATCTGGGGAATTGTTACAGATCCTGTCTGGGGTAGAACTGGATTGTGAACTTTAAACAACAGCCTTGCTGTGTATGCCAAAGTTGACCAGGCCTGAGACATACAGCTGGGGAATCTTTGCAAAAGAAGAATGCAAGAATACCAAGATAAACTTGTTTGCTAACTAAATGTTATAGCAAGGGTGTTCTCTTGTTATTGAAAAGTAGCCCTGAAAATGGGGAACAGGAAATAGATTGAAGGAATTATCCTAACTAGGCAGGCTGAATTCATACACACAGCTTGGTGGTAAAACAGAGAACCATGACCATCTTATTAATTTAGGAGAGTTAAATCATGCACCTTTTGAAAATTTATAATGGCAAAATCACCCCACAGCTCTTCTAGAACATAAAAGGAGTCTTTGCTCATTTGGCTTTCATATTTTATATCCTTCATGTGAAACAACTCTCTCCATTGATCTTGTAGAGTGGCCTTTATTTTGGAAGGAGAATGCCCTATTACAGAGGCAACCTGCTGGGCTTGAAGGACCAGGCGGGAACTGTGCAGTGCTGTGTCCTTAAATGTTAATAGCTGATAAAATTTTCGTTAAGAGATAGTTACAGGCAGCCTGATTTCCCAGGAGCTGCATTAGTGCTGATCTGAAATGTGGCCTTCCCATTTCACTACCCCATTTGAGGATGGCAGGAGTGAAGTGGGGGGCCATTTTGGCTATCTCTCAAGTGAGAATCCTTCTTTGGCCTGCCCATAAAAAGTATAGCATGAGAGACTAGGGTGATGTCTGCTGTTTCCAGGAACTCTTCTCATTGTGAGGCTTCTGTGGGTGAGCTGAGAGTTTATTTGTACTCTGGGTGAGAACCCAGAAGCTGTGAGGGAGGGTGCACGAGAAAGAAAATGGATTTGTATTGATTTTTATATATTAGTAATTTTGTACATATGTAACATTTTTATATGTGGCTGTGTATTTGTTTAAATTGTCTATTCTTGCTTCAGTTTTCTGTAAACTGCTTAGAGATATTTTTAATATAATAAGTGCTATAGAAATTAAATAATC
Organism: Podarcis liolepis; assembly: GCF_965112155.1. Classification (NCBI taxonomy): domain Eukaryota; kingdom Metazoa; phylum Chordata; class Lepidosauria; order Squamata; family Lacertidae; genus Podarcis; species Podarcis liolepis. The sequence continues at coordinate 50,235,799 of NC_139561.1, read as the reverse complement.
AAACAATCTATCTATCAATTGACTGTGGAGGCATAACATTGCCATCATGGCTAGTAGCCATTGATAGATTTCTCCTCTCTGACTTGCCTGGACAGAGAAGGCCCCATCCTGGCCCTGGCCCTGACCCTGTCATATACCTAAGGTTGATTTGGGGTCAACTGAAAAGGGAGAATTCAGATGTGCTATCACGGCTTAGCACACACGTCCAAGTTTAGCCAAAAGTGTTTGAGGCATTAATAATCGGCTCTTGCAGAGGAAAAGAGAGACGTCTTGTCACAATCAGGCTGTAAAAAAAAAGATTATCACTGCCCTGCGCCTTCATTTTTAATAAATATTTGCTGTTGGCTTGCCAAAAAGCTGTAGAGTGCTGTTTGACTTCCTCAGCTTCCCTTTTCACATGCAATCCATCACAACCCCTACTGCTCAACTCCACCGGAATGTCTATTCTCTTTATTTATTCCATTCACTCTCCTTGGCTCACTGGGGGCAAATAACCTGTCTTAAGCTGTGGCAGATGCTATTTTATATATTTTTGAGACAAGTGAATGTGAAGCGGATCTGGATTAGAGGTGGCATTTCCTCTTAGGGTCTGTAAGATCCAGACAGCTGCTCTGGCTGTTCCCATATGGGAAGCATGCCCTCAAAACCTGATGCGGCATTCATACATATTCCTGATCCTCCCCTGCTGGCTACCTGTGTCCATCTGTTACAATGCTTCAGTGCCAACTTGTAACTTAATCAGCCCTGTCCTTAATGCTCAGTTTCCAGGCAAAGCACTAGGTTAGGCGAACAACACCCTGCATAACAATAACCCAGTCAGTGGCTCACTACATAAGTTTACCTGCATTGTGGATTCTGTTCCCTTGATTGAAGTGTTAGGGACACACATACTCTCTCTTTTGCTTATGTTAGCGTAGTGAATCCTCTTTTATCCCAAGGGTCACATTTCCTTCTTCAATACCTTCTGAGTGTCACATGTCCATGGTGGGTGGGAATAGAGGAGAAAGTGGGTGGAGCAATACATGGAGATACTTGCCTTTGAACAGTAGGCTAGTCTCTACACACCCACTTGCACAAATATCTGAAGGGTTGTCACATGGAAGATGGAGCAAGCTTGTTTTCTCCTGCTCTGGAGGGTAAGAGATGAACCGATAGCTTCAAGTTACAAGAAATGAGATTCCGACTTAACACCAGGAGGAACTTTTTGACAGTAAGAGCTGTTCCAAAGTGGGGCAGACTTCCATGGGAGGTGGTGCACTCTCGTTTCTTGGAGGTATTTAAGCAGAGGTTGGATGGCCATCTGTCATGGATGCTTTAGCTGAGATTCTTGCGCTGCAGGGGGTTGGATTAGGTGACCTTCGAACTCTACATCCCTCTCTCATCTCCATCCAGACAAGCAAGGGGCATTATCAGAGTTCAAGAACACATTCCAGCTAGGCAGAAACCCTCAAGGAGGGTGCAAGGAAGGGCCAGGGAGGGTTATGGTTGGGGAATGGGTGTTGGGGAATGGATTCTTGGGAGAATCCCAAGAGCCAGATAAAGAACATTAGAAGAGACCCATAGGATCAGGCCTGTGGTCCATCCAGTCCAGCATTATGTTCTTAAAGGGGCCAACCAGATGCCCCTGGGATGCCCACAAGCAGCACAAGAGCACAACAGCACTTACCCTTTCTTTAAGTGATTCCCAGCAACTGGTATTCAGCAGCGTACTGCCTCCGGCCATCAGGGTTAGTTGCCACTGAGAAGCTTGGAGGACCACTGGCCTAATTAGAAGCCAAAGCTCCTTATTCAGCAAGGTATATGATGATGGAGAAACTGTGCTGAAGGCTTGTAGGCCTGGGTCTAGTCTAGACACGAACTGGAATTTCTCAGAAGATGTTTTACTCTGAGATAATTCTGAGATCTTTCTTTCCACAAGCACCCCATGCTCCCAAGAAGGCCCCTTTGCAGAATTTTCTCTGAATATTCACTACCATTTTTGCACAGCAGACACTATTCTCACCTACCTCCATGTCCCATAAGCATGGAGAAGAATCTGCCATTACATGATAAGTATGAAAAGGGAGTATTATCAGGAGTATCAGCAGCTGACCCTTGGTGCCTGAATTTCAGAAGATGACAGTTTGGAACAAAAACATTTAACAGATTATGATAATGCAGGTGATTTAGCAGTACCATTTATATTCCACAATACGATTCCCAGGACATTGGGGTATTAGCTCTTATTTGCTTTTTAAACATTCTAAATCTACCTAGAAGGACAAATGAAGAGGAAAAGAGAAATATCTGAATATTTTAACCATCCTACTGTAGACCTGAAATTTGTATCTTCTGTGAATGTGTGTCTTTTAGACATAGGGAGTTAAGTGCTTGTTTACTTGGAAGTAAGTCCTGTGTGGGGCTTAATCTCTGGTAAATGCATTTAGAACTGCTGCCTGAAATACTCTTCCAAATCAAAACACTCCCCTTTTAAAAATGTCAGAGCAGAATAATGTAAGACAAGCACAGTGCTATGTAGATCCTTTTGACATTTAGCAGCAGCACTTCCAGCGACACCCGATACAATCATGAAGCCACTAAAAAGACAGATGGATCGGAGCAATAAAATGAATGGCTGGCTGGCTAGGCAGAGAGAAAAAAATCTTGCCCTGCATTTTATCTCATCATGGTACTTTTTGCACAAGGAGCTCAAGTCCTCGGATGGAGGAGGCAGGATGAAGTATAGTGGTTGCTTTTCTTCCAGCTTAAATGTCAGAACTTTTGGATCTGTTTTCAAAAGCAGCCATGTCTTTTATTTTATCGACATTTTTGCAATTATTTCCCTCCTCTTGTTCATCAGCTCCTTTAAGTCTGTGCCGGTAGGGAGCCAGGAACAACAACAGCTCAACAAATCATATGAAGATGAATAGAGAGCAGAAGGACCTTTAAAAAAAGAGAATCCTGAGGGTGAGACACAGACACATGGAGGGCTAATTCTCTTCTATTACTGTATCAAAACCATATTCATTCCATAATTCTTTTCCTCCATTCACATTTGTTTTACTTATTTTTTCTCTCTCCCTCTTGCAGGTTCTTTTAACTTTTGTTTCTGTCATAGCTTATGATGGTAGGAACAGTGGAAATCTTATCAGTGGCTACCTTGTGGTGACCACTCTTCTATTTTCTCTGAATGCCCTTGGTGTGACATCAATTCAAAACATTTTTAAAGGCAAAAGCAAAAAGCTGCTACAGGACAATGTAAACCCCATCAGTCCCTATTTAAGGACATGCCTTAAATAACAAAAAAGAAAAAAGAAAGCAATCCATACACATGGGCCCCATTTGGTTTCATTTTTCTCCCATTTTTAATTACAGCAGTATACAGTGCTATTATTCTAGAAAAAGAGGGGCCAGAACTCACCATGAATGCCTCCCACACAAGAGGAGCTGGAACTGAGTTCCAGTGAGTTCTGGCTGAAAAAAAGCCCTGGCAGTATATAATTGATCACTATCTCATTTATTCCCAGGTGTTTTTTTAATCCGTATTGAACTACTGAGGCCATATTTTTGAAGTTTCTTCAAATGCCTAATGTCCCTTTAATGTTATTGTCAATTTAACAATATCTAGCTGTTCTCATAGTTTCCTTGCTAATGCCAAATATATTGATATTTGGTGTGCGGGTTATCTTCCATATTTTAGCAAAGACAATTCTATCTAGAGTAAGGATCTATAACACTTGTACTTGGACTTTTGAGAGCACTATATTATTTTTGACATAATTTAAAAGTCACAGAAATAGATCATTATTTATATCTATATGAAATATTTCATGCCCGGTATTTTCTAGTCTCCCAACCATTCTACCAAATGGGGAAAAAATCTTACAGAACCAAGATTTAGGGTGAAATCCAACCCTCCAAACCCTATCAGTAGAGCTGTGCAGAATGTTGGAGCCACTGCAGCATCAACAGCCCAACTGCTAATGACAGTCATAGTGGAGGTGGGTATGGAGGCAATAAGGGCTGAATTGAACCCAATGTCATCATATGATGTCAGTGGCACCACTCAGCATCTCAGGGATCCCAGGATGGTTCAGACTCCACCCCAACCTCAGAATGCCCATTTTGGGGGTTTTCATTGGCTACCACTGGCGGGAAACACAGCAGTGTGCTGCCCACACATTGGGCAGCTGGCAGATCTGAGTGGAAGGACACCTCCACACAATCCAACTTGTCCCCCAGTCCCTCCACTGACCTGTGTTGTTGTTTACTTTACTCTTCCATAGGGTCAAACTGCATTATGTTGCCATTTTAACACAATATTGCTTGTAGCTGAGGAAGTGGATCCTGTTTTAAATAGCAATAACAAAATCCTAGTACTTCAGTTTAGTAAAGCTGACATATTTTGGAAAACCACTGTTGACCCCCCTCCTTTTCCAACAACTCCCTGAAATCATTTTCTTCTGACTTAATTCTTGTCCTTACTTGATCCTGACTTAGTAGAAGCTTCATGTGATGATTTACAACAACAGTAGCAAATGCTGTGATCTGGCAAATCCCCAAACATACCTCATATAGCCATGAGAAGCTGCTGCTTATAAACCATGTGATAATGTGCTGCCTTTTCATACCACTAGTCCTTCTTTAACAGCCTGTGTTAACAGCAACAATAAACCTTTTCTCACACATTAGGGAAGTGGGAAGTGAATCGGATTTTATTTTTGCAAAGTGTAGAGCACATTGGTAGTCTGTGACATCCTCAGAAAGCAAAGAAAGACTCTTAATACCAAAGGTGCATTAAAATCATTGACGCTGAGATTTCTGACTCATTGGAAATAACATAATGTACAGTGGTACCTCGGTTTTTGAACAGCTTAGTTCACAAACAACTTGGAACCTGAATGCTGCAAAACCAGAAGTAGGTGTTCCTGTATTTGAACTTTCATTTGGAAGCCGAACTTGCTCTGTTTTGAGTCCTCCTGTGTTTCCTGTTGCGCTGCTAATTTGCACCCCTCCCCCATTGTAATTCAAGCCTTCCGTTTCTAATTGCAGTGTTCTGAGGTGATATTTGGAGCTTATATTTGGTGCTTTTGTTTTTGCTATTTATTTTGCCTTTTTGTTTTGAGGCTTTTTCAGTTAATTTGTTTTTGTGACTGTGTGGATCCCAGTTCAGCTATTGATTGATTGATTGATTGATTGATTATGTGACAGTGGAAATGGATAAAAGCCCCCCATCCAAACAATGACTATCATCAGTGCAGGTAAGAATTTTTTTTTTAAATTTTTATTTTTATCATCTACAATACTGTTTTATTTATTTCATAGTACAGTACATTATTTATTGCTTTCATTTTATGGATCAATGGTCTCATTAGACAGTAAAATTCATGTTAAATTGCTGTTTTGGGGGTTGTTTTAAAAGTCTGGAATGGATTACAGTGGTGCCTCACAAGACGAAATTAATCCATTCCGCGAGTCTCTTCGTCTTGCGGTTTTTTCGTCTTGCGAAGCACGGCTATTAGCGGCTTAGAGGCTATTAGCGGCTTAGCGGCTTAGCGGCTATTAACGGCTTAGCAGCTTAGCGGCTATTAACGGCTTAGCGGCTTTAAGAAAAAGGAAACAAACTCACAAGAACTCGCAAGAACTCGCAAGACATTTCATCTTGCGAAGCAAGCCCATAGGGAAATTCGTCTTGCGGAACGACTCAAAAAATGGAAAACTCTTTCGTCTTGAGTGTTTTTTGTCTTGCGAGGCATTCGTCTTGCGAGGTACCACTATAATCCGTTTTGCATTACTTTCCATGAGAAAGTGAGCCTTGGTTTTGGAACAGACTTCTGGAACAGATTAAGTTTGATAACCAAGGTACCAGTGTATAATTATGCTTGCATGAAGTAACATGCATAAGCACATTGGCAACAACAATACAACATGGGCTGTAAGTTGTTGTACAATGTGCTACTTTGTTTTATAAGGATCACCCCAGTGCAGTACCTATGGTGAAGTTGAAGCATGATGCTGTCTTGAAGTCTTCCTGCCATAACCTGGCACTGTGGAATGGTGCAAATTACTGATCTGCCAAATGCCTGTGTTCTGAATTTTCCTTGTGTTCTGAATTTTGAGTATATGACAATATTGCTTTGTAGCTTTTAGATAGCCCCACCTGTACTATATAATTAAAGCAGTATCGGGCCACTTTAAACAATCACAGATTCCCTCAAAGAAATGTAGGAACTGTAGTTTGTTAAGGCTGCTAAGAGCTCTTAGGAAACCCCTATTCATCTCACAGAGCTACATTTCCCAGAGTTCTCTAGGAGGAGGGATTGACTGTTAAACCACACCCAAGTGGACTCCTTCAAATCCTCCTTGAGTGTGGACTTCCGGGTTAGCGCCACCGGCAATGGCAGATTTCCTTTGATCGGGAGGAATCCGCTCCGTGGAAATCAGGGTCTGGACCGCCACGGCGAGGCGGAGACCCATTAAAAACCACAGGTGGGAGAAGCCTGTGGACGTGGGATTCGGCTGGCACCTTTTGCACCTCCCCTACTCACGGGGAAACCCAGTTTCGGGGTTCCGGAGTGACGTGGGGTGAGTGGCGCGGTGCTTTGAATCGACTGCTTCTTTCACGGAGTGAAGCCGCATTGCTGTTGCCGGAGAGCACTGACTTTTTCCTGTGGACAATTGGATTTTAAACAACTACCCGTGAGTAGAACGGAAAATTGGATCTTTAAACATCGTAATTTGGCATCAAAACGGGAAGGTTTCAAACAGGAAGTCCGCCTTCCCCTTTTGTAAATAGATTGAAGCAAAGACGTTGAAAACTAAAGTCTGGAAAGTCTTCTGTAAAGGATTAAATCTCCATCGGTTAAAACTACTAAACCCCCCTTGGAAGCAGGAGAAGAGGGGGGGAATTTTAGACTGTCTAAGCCTGCAGGAGAGAGAGTGAAGGAAGATAAATTACCACCGTCTTGAACCTGGGAACGGGCTGTCAGTAAGATCGACTTTTTGGGAAAATTCATTGACTGTGAATAACGTATGTTGACAGATAGCTAAATAAGAGAAATATATTGTTTCCATTGTTTCCTTTTGCACTTGAAAAGGAGCAAATGTAACTGAAAATTGATCTAACCTTTTGCTGGATCTGTGTTTAAAAGGACGAATACATATAGAAATTGTTTCCTCTAGAGGGAGTTTTTGAAACTGTTGCAGGAGTGGAGCTGGGGAATTTTCCAGCTGTAGAGATTAAGACCGTGAGAAACAGAGATTAACCTTGGACAAGAATGTTGACAGAAGAAGCCCTAGTGATTGCATTTTGCAAGACAAGTGCTTTATTGGAACAGCTTCATAAGAAGACGGATGTGATGATTACTAAAATTGACAATATGGGACAAAAAATGACTGAGTTGGGACTAAAAGTGAATACCTATACAGAAATAACCCAGGATTTGATTCAGGAACCTGTTTCGACATTGCAAGCTGTGGAGAAGAAGAAGGAGAAAGTTGTTGTTGAACCTCAAGTAATTCAAGTGGATAGAGCCTCGGCCTTACAGAGGCAATTTGATGAACATAAGCTGTTGCCCTTTATGATTAAATCCAGAGAAAGCCAGATTTGGACGGATGGAGTCCTGCTTGGATTGGAGAAGGAAAGTTGGATAGAGCCCCTTATGCAGGTTTGGGACCTGGATTTGGGTCAGGGGGAGATTGGAGTTGTGGGGGCCTTTAGCTTTGGAGGGACTTTGAAACACGCTCTGAAATATCGTTTGGACTTTAGTTCTGACTATGGAGAATGTTGAGAAGGACTGTTGAGAAGGAATAATGACATTGTTAGGTTGGAGTCTCCCCAAGATCTACTCCTCACTGCCAAAGGAAGGAAACTAAGAACAAGATCAGCAGAAGACAAAGTGAAGCACATGTATAGATATGAAGAAGACCTGCAGAAGGGACATGGAAAAGAGTTAAGAGCCTCGGATAGAAGATTACCAGGTTGATGGACCATATGGAATTGATAGAAAGGACTGACAGAATCCGAGTCCAGGGAGAAGAGATGGTGGAAGAAGATTGGAAAAAAAGTTTTAAAAATTTATTTAGAGAAATATTGTTAAATTAATGAGTGTTAGAAAAATTGTTGGAATGAAATTATACGGCTTTAGTAGAAATGTTATAAGGAGTTAAGTATATATAAGTTTTAGGGTTTAAATGGTAAGATAAGGTTAAAATAAATTAAGACAATTAAATGACAGAAAATAGTGAAAGATGGAAAGGATTTGCTGAAATAATTAATAACTAGAATACAAAGGAGGGAGGTGTGAGGAGGTCGATGAAACAAGTTAATGAAAGATAAAGATACGGAAATATTGGAGGTGTTTTTTAATTGTTTTTGCTTTTGTTTTTGTTCGGATGTATTGTGTTTTCTTTTTGGTCCTTTTTTCTTTTCTTTCTTTTTATATGTACTGTAATGTTTTGATTTGTATTATTTACTTTTGCTTTTGCTTTTTTACCTTGCTTTGTAATTCTTAAAATCTTAATAAATATTATTTTAATATCAAATCCTCCTTGAGTGCTTTTACCTACTTGGAGTGTAATAATGAATCTGGTTTGCCTGGATGGAGGTGTGTGAGTGTGTATAGCCTACTATACACAAGTAAAATTTACAGTCATTGCTCTGCTCACTGTTGCCTCTGGCTCCATCCATTACTGTCATGTAGCTCCTAGAAAGGTACCCAGAAGGAAATGAGGCCCTTTAGCTGAAAAAGATTCCCCACCACTGATGTAATGTGAGGCAGGTAGCTGAAGGCGAGAGGAGCTGGAGTCTCAAACAAGACTTTTTAAAACTGCAGCAACAGGAGGGACAAGTGCTGCACCTAGCAGCCTATTTGGACTCCTCTTACCACAACCAGATGACTTGGGCTGCCACTGTCAGCACATGATTTCCCTATTTTAAAAAAAGTTTGAAAAAGAAGAGAAGTGTAATAAAATGTCCAAGACAAAGTTGATTTCACGTTCAATATCAAATTTCCTTGGAGACTCTCTGTGTAGTTATGAACTTGAACACTAAAACTACAGATGAAGACATTTGTGACCCAGCCATCTTCCTATTGTCCTTTATTGCTGAGAAGGACATTTTGGGAGAAAATCAGTGCTAATATTAAAGATAGGGATCAATAGCTTATTGTGCTTAGTTTGAGTCTCTTGCTTACATGTCAGTCCTCCCATTTGCAAGACAAACAGATCTGATATGATGAGCTAACAGATTTGCCCAGCTGAAGATCAAGTATTTTCATTTGATTGTTGATAATCCCCACTCCACCACACATATTTGTTCCCAGTAATCTCATATTCAGAGCTGAGGTATATCTATTCCTCCCATATATGGCGAGATGAAGGCTCAATAGAATTAGTTGCTAGGTGCCTTGTTGTTAGCTACTCTCTCTGAAACTTTTAATTTTTTAAACTCATCAAAGCTTGCAGACATCACCATTTCAGACAGCAAATTCCATAAGTTGGTTATGCTTTGAAGGTGATTTTTTAAAAAGCTTTCCTGATTCTACTGCCTTTTGACTTGCGGTTATATAAGTGGTGCTTGTGCCAAGAAGGTGTGATTAGTGTTGCAGCCTCAAATGAATACTCCAAGTTCTAGGAGTATGGGGGGTGGGGAGGAAAGGTCCTTTCTGTTGTCATAAATTTTTATAAACCTCTGATATGAGTTTGGCCTAAGAAGGTCTCTCCAGGTTAGAAGCCTGGGGCTCAGTTCTGCATATGCTTTGTGATAAGTCTCTTGCACTTCTCTGAACTCCTGCCAGCTCTCATTTCAAACCAAACTGCACATGCCCTACAATAAAAGGGATCTGGCAAACAGTTGATGATATGGATTAGGTCTCTTTAATCCACTTGACATCAGCCAATTGCAATGGCAGTTTCTTCACTGCCCTCTTTTGTTGAATAGCTTATTACAGGCCATCCATCTCACACATTCTCAGAGCACAGTAGAGGGCAATAAGGGATAAGATCTACTAAGCTTTTTGTGAGACTCATACAACATAGTTTCAGCTTATAAGCAAGAGTTACAGAGTAACAAAGAATAACTTGCTTGTTTTATTTTCCAGAGGGGCAAAATAAAATACAGTGGTGCCTCGGTTTACGAACTTAATCCGTGCCAGAAGTCCGTTCTTAAACCAAAACCGTTCTTAAACCGAGGCCCTCTTTCCCTAATGAGCCCCCCCGCCTTCAGTACTCTTCCATTGTTCGGCTCCCGTTCTGAGGTAAAGTTCGCAAACCAGGACACTACTTCCGGTTTTGCAGAGTTTGTAAACCGAATCGTTCATAAACAGGGCTGTTCTTAAACCGAGGTACCACTGTAAAGTGGGGTCTGTGTGTGTTTCAATTTAGGGGGGGAGGTAAGTCCTGCTAGATCAGCCCACAGTTCCATCTAATTCAACATTGTTTCCCCACATGTGGTAACTACATTCTTCTGGCAACAGCAGCAGGATATGAAATCACCATCCTTCACTGTTTCTTCTCTGCAACTGACATCCACTGATACTGAACACTTAGGTTCCATTTAGACCTCATGGCTAATAGCCATTGAAGGAACTAGCCTCTGGGAATTGGTCCAATCCCCTGTAAAGGTAAAAGGACCCCTGACAATTAGGTCCAGTCGTGGCCGACTCTGGGGTTGCGGCGCTCATCTTCACTTTACTGGCCGAGGGAGCGGGTGTACAGCTTCTGGGTCATGTGGCCAGCATGACTAAGCCGCTTCTGGCAAACCAGAGCAGCACACGGAAACGCCGTTTACCTTCCCACCAGAGCAGTACCTATTTATCTACTTGCACTTTGACGTGCTTTCGAACTGCTAGGTTGGCAGGAGCAGGGACCGAGCAACGGGAGCTCACCCCATCACGGGGATTCGAACCGCTGACCTTCTGATCAGCAAGTTCTGATCTGTGGTTTAACCCACAGCGTCACCCGCATTCCCCAATCCCCTGTGGATGCATACTAAACCCATGCCCATTGCGACACCTTTTGGCAAAGAGTTCCATAAATCAAGTATGTTTTGTGCAATGAAGTCCCTTATCCTGAATCTTTTTCCAATGGATTTTAGTGGGTGACTGTTGTTCTTGAGATGAAAGAACTCCTCTCTAGCCACATTCTCCAGACATGAATATATATTTTTAAACCTCTCTAGTCCATTCCATCATAGGGATGCGGGTGGCGCTGTGGGTAAAACCTCAGTGCCTAGGGCTTGCCAATTGCATGGTCGGCGGTTCAAATCCCTGCGGCGGGGTGAGCTCCCGTCGTTCGGTCCCAGCTCCTGCCCACCTAGCAGTTCGAAAGCACCCCTAAGTGCAAGTAGATAAATAGGTACCGCTTTATAGCGGGAAGGTAAACGGCGTTTCCGTGTGCTGCACTGGTGCCGGTTCACCAGAGCAGCTTTGTCACGCTGGCCACGTGACCCGGAAGTGTCTCTGGACAGCGCTGGCCCCTGGCCTCTTAAGTGAGATGGGCGCACAACCCTAGAGTCGGACATGACTGGCCCGTACGGGCAGGGGTACCTTTACCTTTACCTTAGTCCATTCCATCAGTCTCAGGAAATGAGAGGCCTTTGGATTCTGTGCATCCTTTTCCAGGACAGCACTTACATACAGCTTGTTAATGGTCGTTAGAGTTAGGACACCCATCACAGAGCTATAATTCCCAGCACTCTTCATAAACTACAGTTCCCAGGATTCTTGGGGGGGGGCACTATGACTGATCATGTGGTATAAGACATCTTTAAATGCATTTGTGTGGATGTGACTGAAAAAGTCCCCCCAAAGTGACCTTAAAAGTCCCTTTTGTTTCATACTATACTTTGTACCTTTCATGCCTTGGAGTTTTTTTTTTCTTTTTTCCCCCTTTTGCTCATACAAGGAGAATGAGTCCTTTAAAAAAGGACAAAATCAAGGCTATTTTTTGAGATGGCATCCTATTATTATTGTTTCTCTACAATCAAAGATGAGGGGGTAGGGGAAAACAAAGGGAAAATGAAACTAAAGAGAGATTACATAGAATGTTCAAAGGTATTTTTATACGAATCCCCCTCCTTGCATCTTTGGGGGGGGGGGGGAATTCTCACTGAAGAGGCCAAATATTTTACCTTTGCTTTATGGCCTGCACTCAGTGCATAAATTTAAAGTGTGAAAGCTGATTGATCATGGAATGTGGGGATATTTTGTTTTGTTTGGGTTTTTCTTTTCTACCCGAGTCCGATTTATTGCCCTTTCATATAGCGTTTTTGGGCTATACATTATTGCTAACAACTTTGCTTGCTCGGATTACTATTAATAAATGATACTGTCTGAAGGTTGAAAGCTCTTCAATGCCAGAAAATAAAGCAAAAAGAGAGAGTTGATCCTGCTGCTTTCTGCTTTCCAATAAATTCAGGAAACCAAATGGCTCTTTTTGGCTTGAGTTTATATTGCCTGTGATTAACATCTTCATGGGGCATTCAGACATTAAGAAGTGTGGGGTTTTTTAGTTGTCACTTTTGTTATTTTAGAAACCCGTTTATAAAAATTGCCTTTGGAAGTGTCAACAGCAAAAATATGTGGCTTAGAATTCCATTTATTGGGGGGGGGGGGGAATAAGCCAAGTAGTCATTGAAGGAACTGTGTATGGGGCTTCTGTTTGGAAGGGTGATGGAGGCAATCGCTTGATGTATGGAATGTCATGATAATAAAAAAAACAGAGGGACACATCAAGTAATAGATAGGGTGGGGATGGGGTGAATTCCACCCACCATACAAGTTTGATTAAGAGTAGACCCATTGAAATGAATGAGCAAGCCTAAATTAAGTCAATTAATTTCAATGGGTCTACTGTGAAAGGGACTTGGGTGGTGCTGTGGTCTAAACCACAGAACCTAGGGCTTGCAGATCAGAAGGTCGGCGGTTTGAATCCCCACGATGGGGTGAGCTCCCGTTGTTCGGACCCAACTCCTGCCCACCTAGCAGTTCGAAAGCACGTCAAGTGCAAGTAGATAAATAGGTACCGCTCCGATGGGAAGGTAAACGGCGTTTCTGTGCACTGCTCTGGTTCGCCAGAAGTGGCTTAGTCATGCTGGCCACATGACCTGGAAGCTGTCTGCGGACAAACGCCAGCTCCCTCGGCCTGTGGAGTGAGATGAGCGCCGCAACCCCAGAGTCGTCCGCGACTGGACCTAATGGTCAGGGGTACCTTTACCTTTACTGTGAGGGAAACTCAGCTGAATACCACTCTTTGTCAGTTGACAGCTGGAAGAGGGAGGAAAGTAGATGAGATTAACTGGGTTGAGATTGCTAGATCTTCATAAATTGCATGGACAGGCGGAGTCCCCCCAACTCCAGGCGACCCCTGAGCAAAATAATGACTCAAGACAATGTGCTATGGGATTAAAATTGGCCACAACTTTATTAAATTTCAGATGTAGGGAAACCTTGGCTCAGGCATTGGGTATTTATCCTTCCCAGTCCCCAGCCGGGGATCTGGGAGACATCAGGGTTATCCAGAATGTGTGGGATTGGGCTGCTCTGGAGAACATATGTTTAAGCAGAGAGCCTTCCCCCTGTTTCGCCACCGTTGGAGGGGAGAGCAATGATTACCTCTCGGCATATGGCCAATGCCTCCCCTCAAGACCCCTTTAACAGGGAACCCTGTGATCACCACCGCAAGGGAGGCATGGGTCACCGCTTCAACCCCCCCCCCCCCCAATTTAGGAAGATGCTCAAGGCCTGAAACCACCAAAGTTGTTTCATTTTGCTAAGGGAAAGGCAAAACCTGCCAATGCAGGAAAATTCCTTTCTGGCCCTTCAACAGCGACCCTGATGTAGCAGTGCCTGCGTACCTGTGGAAAAGAAGTTAACCTGCAAAAGAAGACTTACCTGAGGGAGGGCAGGGTGGGAGAAGCTCTGGAGCCGACTGACGCTTCACAGGTAAGATTCACCTTCTGTTGTGTGGGCAGGGTGGCCCCTCCCCTTACCTGTCAATGCCTCTCCAGGCGGGATTGGGCGATTGACTGAGTTAGGCAGAGACCTCCAGGTATCCAGCCTGGGGAAGATGAAGCCAGCCCGAACTACCAGGAGCCGCACTGGGATCCAGAGGGCTGTACGCAACCATGCAAAAGGCGCCCCCCATTTGATGTGGGAAGTGGTCATTATGCTCAAATATTCAGTCAATGTATGTGTGGTGCTGTGCTTCCTAGCCGCATTTCCTGCCATGTACATATTCAGTGTGCAGCATATATGAAGCCTTTTCATATATGCATGAAGACTTCCATCCTACAGATGTTCATGGTGTACAGGCACATGCTAGTAGGCAAAGCTATTGGGTGTGGACCTGTTCATGCTTTAATTAAATGTGTAGACATAATGCTTGTAGAGGGCTTACTTCGAATCACATTCATCACAGCCTTCAGTTTGCTGTGAATTTGTTTTCATTGCTGCTCAGAGAAACACTGTGTGCCTGTTAAACCTGATAATTGTCAGTGAAACCCACACGTCAAGGGTTGAAACACCTGTCTTGATACCTACTTCTATAGAGTGCTGTTAACACATTAAGACTTGTGACTGCTAGTTATGGTGTTTACTCCTAGGACAAAGTTTTGGTTCTTGGTCGTACTACACACAGTTCAAAGTAGCAGTATGGGCCTTTGAAGCCTTTCATGATTCAGTCCGGGGTAATTTAAGGATTCTCTACCATAGGGATTGCTAATTTCCTCAGATGTCTCATTCTGATTAGTGAGATTACTCATAGGATTTGTGCCTATTAGCACAATCCTAACCATGTCTACTTAGAAGTAAATTCTATAAGATCTTACTCCCACGTAAGTGGGGTTAAGCTTGAAGCCTAAGCCAACAGCCAACTGGCTTTCATTGTCCTCATGCTTAGGAACTTTGTCCATATGGAGTTTCAAAGCTTTTGTTTGTTTGTCTGTACAAAGTCAGCTCAGCAAGGCTGAGACTCTATAAGTTTCCAATCAGTGTTCTGTTCTCTTTCCCAGACCACACAGTTAAATCTGGACAAAGCTGAATACACTATAATCTCTTTTGGAATGAGTTTCTGAAACCTTGTGGTCAACAAGCATCAATACACGGGTTTTGTTTTGCTTTTACCTTACACATCCTTGTTTAATACAGGAAGAGGGAGTGGGAATGTGTGTGTGTGTGCCTTTTGCATTTTAGATCAATAAGGTGATAATTACAAAACTTGCTATCTCTGAAACATGAAACTGTTTTTCACAAGTAGCCAGTGGAGGTCACAGAATAAGAACTGGGATCGTGCTAAGAAAGGAGATTATCAAATGCCTTGACTTGGTGTTAGTTCAGATCCCAAGATACATGAGAGTTTTTATTCGCTTTCAATTCCTTTGTTGCATTGGGATTCCTGTGTATTGCTTAGCTTTAATTTCTGTCAAATCCATTGCATCAACCCTGTTGACTGCTTGGTAAAATGGCTCCCTCCCCTTGTGCTCAGCTCTGTCACAGCATTCTGAAAAAGAAGGTTATCTGCTCTATTAAACCTTTGACTTCTTGTCTTTGAAAGAGAACGCTTTGCATTCTGTTATGTCAGGACTGTAATTAGATCTGTTAATTAAGCAAAGAATGAACTTTTTAGAAACTCTAAAATGCTCTGCATTTATGATAAGTTTGCTTAGGTTGCTTCTGACCTCATTGTGCCATTTTGCCCCTGCTCGTTAATTGCTAAATTTTAATTAGGCAAGATGATGAATATGCTAGCCTTTGCAATAAATAAAAAAGGGGATTCCAGTTGTTAGCATTTACAAACCAAATTACATGAAAGTTATCTGCAGGTTATAGTACATTAAAACTATTCAGCATGCTGTTTAAAGCCTAACCGTGAATTCAGGTTGCCTATTCTATTCAAGGCATAGCTACAGCTAGCATTTAAATGTATGGAAATACTATGAGCTATTATGTAACCTGACCATGTGCGCAAGAGGGCAGAGACTGTGTTGGAGAGGGATGACTGCCTTGCCAAAACGCTCACCACGGCCTGGTTATTGGACCAGAAGCAGACCCGCTGGTCCTTAAACTGCATGGTCCAGATGTGCACTGTCACTACGATGGGGAAAAACTCAAGAAAGGTTAATTCACGGGTAATGGCTGTACCCTGCCAGCACTCAAGCCACGGAAATAGAGCCCAAAGCCCAAGGAACCAGTGGCGTCTGAATGGACCTGGAAATCGAATTGCAGGTTCAAGGTATCCTGCCACAAGGATATGCCATTGAACTCCCTAAGGAATTCAAGCCACATCTGCAGGTCTGCCCTGACCTTGCTGGGCAATTGGACCTGGTGATGGGGTGAGTGCAGGACAGCTGAGAGTCTTGCTAAGCGTGCACAAAAGGGGTGGCCAGGTGCCACCACCCTGCATGTGAAGTTCAAATGGCCCAACAGGGACTGAATCTGCCTCAAGGTAACTTTCACCCGTAGCAAGAATTCCATAATGATGTCACACAAAGCCATCAACTTTACTTCAGGCAGAGCGGAAGTTAATGCCACCGTATCCAACTGAATCCTGAGGTAAGACAACCTCATGACTGGGCCTTCTGTTTTATCAGCCGCTAAAGGAACCCCTAACTCCTGAGTTAGGTCATTAAAAGCCTGCAAAAGCAGTAGGCATTTCTCCGAATCTGCTGCAGAACTTAATAAAAAATCATCGAGGTAATGGGTTACGCCCCTAAAACCTGTCTTGGTACGCAAAGCCCAGTCCAAAAATGTACTGAAGGCCTCAAAAGCTGCACAGGATATACAGCAGCCCATAGGCATTGCCTGATCCACATAATAAGCTCCATCCAACTGGAACCCCAGCAGCTTAAAATCGAATGGATGAACAGGAAGTAAAGGAAAGGCAGCTCTACATTGCACTTTGGCAAAAGTGCACCCTTCCCAAAACTCCTGATTAACTTAATTGCTTGGTCAAAGGTGGCATATTTAACAGAACGCAACTCAGGAGGGATAGCATCATTTACTGATTAACCCAGCGGCTAAGATAAATAGTGAATTAATCAAAATTCACCTGGGGCCTTTTTAGGCACCATGCCCAAAGGAGAAAGGTGCAAATCTGGGTAGGGAGGGCGTGCAAATGGGCCAGCCATCCCACCCAACGCATGATAGACCCCAGACAATCCAATGTTTGCTGAGGAACTGCTGGAGCTTGCACTGAATGCAGCGACTGAGACAGGCCTCTAATTACCCCTTTTGAAGGGAGGGCAGGGCTAAGATTCCTTTTAACAGGCATCTCTATAAGGTCTGCGTCCCATTGACCAGATTGTACCCAGCTTTGAGGGACCTACCAATTGGGTGTTGTGGCTTACCAGATGTTCCCACCCACAACACAGGGTGTCGGTTGTCCAGGTCTCACCACAATATGTGCCCTCTTTAAGGGAGGACCCGATTAGTGGTCTCCACCAGAGCTGCATTAGCAAATTGGAAGCTCAGAATCATGGGCAAAGAGAATCTTTTCCCCTTAAACTAAGAACAGCAGTGGGCCTTGAGGGAGCTGTAATAGAATGTTATTTTACAAAAAGTAAATAATGTAATAGTCTATTCGAATGTCAGCAGCAGAGTTAGAACTGTCATATCATAATCCTGACTTGAGCAACAATGTGTGAAAGAGTAGCCTGGAGCAATTTTTTTCCTCTAGTACTTGAATAATTTCTGCTTGCTGTATCCCCCTGATCTTTATTTAATATCTGTACATTGTCAAAGGAATGTTTTACCTCCATGTTAAAATGCAAGTTAAAAATAGGAGACCATAGTCCCAGAAAACCCCAAATTTCTAGTATTTACAGCTCTTCTTTCTATCCTGAGTTATGGTGGCCAATAGAGAAAATTGTATGCTTCTCACAGAGACAAATGCAAGCTGTAATAAACCTATAAATAAAAAGCACTTTCTGACAACTTCCTTTCTCCCCAATATAACAGCCACACTCTTCTCTCTCCCCCCACCCACCCTCTTATACCCACCTTTTTTATTTATTCTCTCAGTCTAATGAATAATTCAATAAATTGGTTGGGTTACGCCTCACGTGCTTTGTGAGGAAGTGGCAGCTGTTTCCAAGGAGTTCTCAAACAGAAACTCAGGAGGGTCATGAAACAGCACGACTCTGAATATGCGTCTTTGTTATGAGTGAGCCAAAGCAGAGAGTTCAGCGTTCCGACACGGCAAATTGCTATTTATTAAGCAGGAGTTTGTCAAGAATTTGAAAGCAAACTTGGCATGCATACCTGTCTTTCAAGGCTTCTTCTAACTCACTTAGAGCTGGTTTATTAAATGTTGCGGCACTGCATCACCACCCCCAGGCATAGCTCCAGTTTTTTGTTTTTTGTTTAATTGTGTGTGTAGGAATTCTTGGGCAAGTTTCCCGTAGGAGGTTCCCATGAACATCTTCTCTCTAATTAGTATAGGGATGGAGTACTGCAGACCCGGGGACCAAATGAGACCATCCAGGCCTCTCTATCTGACCCATAGGAGCCAACTCCTAGGGAACAAGGTCCCTTCACACACACCCCTACAATATTGTTGCTGGTTTGAGGGGTTGAACAGGAAAGAATTAGAGCAGGGCAAATCACCAGGTGCATATGTCTCATGGAAGTTGTAGAAAATGGTCTGCAAGGCACTGGGAATGAGATTCCAGTGGTGGTGGGGTAATGGATGTGACTCATTATTGCACAGTAGTCTACATTCCAACTACAGAAAAGTCAGATGGTTCTCTCTGCATATATTTCTCCAGCATGACAAGCAAGAGGCATCATTACAGTTCAAGGACATATTCCAACCATGCGAAAGTACTAGAGAGGGTGTTGATCAGGACCTGTGAAAGCTACGGCCATGGGAGAATCCCAAGGGGCAGATAGAGAGGCCTGGATGGCCACATTTCATTTCCCTTTGACCTTACTGCCCGCCCAGCCCTAAGAAATGCAGCTGTGACTCAGAATAACTCTTCATTCATCTGATGAACTGAGTGCTAGTTGACAAAAGCTGACACTGTAATAAAATCTATTAAAATTTAAGGCAGCACAAGATGCTTTGTTGTTTTTGCTGCAACAGACACACAGAAATTGTTCTGAAAATTGTTACAATGGATTGGAATGCAACTTGATGGAAATGTAATGACTTGATGGTATGGATGAATCTGTCTATTGTAACTGCTCATCCTGTTTGAATGTGTGCATTCATAAATCTATCTCACCTGATTTCCAGATTAATTAGCAATTTTTAAAATTACAGGAAAATTAGCATCTACATATTATTTTAAATGTATTTTAAAGCACCTTTCTTTCACACATTTCAGACTTATTTTGATACATTTTTGAACAAAGAATTATGTTGCTATGTTCCGGAAATACAGAAGCCAGTTGATTGCTAAGTTTCCATCCGCAGCTTAACTGAAAAAAACTTTGTCATATGTATCAGAAATCTCAAAGATCCATGTCATTCAACATTCCTGGTTGGTATTCATGGAAGGTGTGTCCCCCCCCCACTTTTCTTTCTTTCTTTCTTTCTTTCTTTCTTTCTTTCTTTCTCTCTCTCTCTCTCTCTCTCTTTCTCTCTTTCTCTCTTTCTCTCTTTCTCTCTTTCTCTCTTTCTCTCTTTCTTTCTCCTCTTGGAGCTATTTCAATGATGAACTATAGGTGGCATTCTTAACTCACCAGAGTGCCTACGGGAGAATATAAAGGAAAATGTTCACTGTAACTTTTGCAAAAATAAATAAAATGAACCAACCCCTCCTTGGTCAAAGAACTAACTGCAATAGACGTAAAGATCAGAAAACATACGCCAGAGAGAAAACTGGCCAGACATCTTGTGGATTAAGTTTGACTGTATTTCAGCTGAATCCAGTTACCTGAAATATGTTGACAAAGTCCTGGAACTCAACCACACTGTAGTATAGGATTCCTCTGCCAGATCTCTTTCTCCTGAATTGAACAATGCTGACAGCAACATAGATATCATTTCCCTCTGGGTTATGGATAAGCTGTCAGAGAAGAAGATAATATTTTCTATAAAATAAAC
Organism: Podarcis liolepis; assembly: GCF_965112155.1. Lineage (NCBI taxonomy): Eukaryota > Metazoa > Chordata > Lepidosauria > Squamata > Lacertidae > Podarcis > Podarcis liolepis. The sequence continues at coordinate 50,215,774 of NC_139561.1, read as the reverse complement.
AGAGAAGACATTTGCAAATGCTTGACTTGTGATGGGGAGTAGCAACTTGTCTCCAGTATTCCTAGAAGAAGCATGGGAAACTTTACTCCAGCCCTAAAAAGTATGGGCAAAGGCCAGGGATGATGGGAATTGTAGTTTAGCAACCTTTGGAGAGCCAAAGGTTCCCCAGACTTATACTATATCCTTTCTTAATATTATATCCCTTGTTGAGGGTCACCTGCCAAGGGCTGTCCTGTTCATGAAAATCAGTAATTGATTTGGATCAGACCAAAGCAAATCCTTCTTCACATAATGCTGCTTCTGCTTTAGCAGCTTCCATTTTTTCCTGGTTCCAGGAGAAAGTGATGCAAGAGAGGGTGGGGAAGTACCTGGACCTTCCTTCACTTCCCTCACCTGCCTCTGCCTTCTCTTCCTTCCTTCCAGCTCTGAAGATTCCATTGCCTCCTATTCTTGCCTCCTGGCTGTTACAGATTCCTCACGGACCACTGCTCATTTATCCCAAGTCAGAATGCAGCCCTCTTCCTCCGGTGAACACTCATCAGTGTCCTGCCACTCCCTGACAATGGGGCAGCTGTATTTAGCAGTTCCTCCTGTCTAACACCAGGATGCAGTGAAGGTTCTAAGCCGAAATCCTTACTGATACTGAACCTTGTATCAGTACTGTAGATAATCAATCTATAGAAGAGAGAAAGATGGGATGTGAGCATGATTGTGTGTATCAGTCATGGAGAGGAGACATATGAGCCCTCAGAAACAGGATCCACCCCCCAACTCCTCCCCTGCCCCCTTACCAGTGCCACCACCACCAATGAGAAAACGGGGAGAAAAAGGAGATCCAAAAGGAGGCTGATGGGGGGGGGTCATTGCTTCCAGACACGACAGCAAACAGCAGCAGCATGGAGGAGAAAGTGGTGGCTGAGAATGTAAATGGGAAGTAATTTGCTCCTTATGGGCCCGGATCTACTGCCCCATCGAATGTTCCAAAGCTCTGAGGCAGTTGCTTCACCTTCCCTCATGGGTGGGCAGGCTCTGATTGTGACTCATATGCATGCTTTCTCTATGACAGATGTGGCATAGACATAAACTACCTGGGAGGCATTCTAATAAAATTTTATGTTGCAGAAGCTTACTGTAACAATGCAGTAGACAGCAGATCTAATTGTTGGTTAATCAGGGGTTTTCTGATAGATTGAGGAACTAGCTGAGAACCGCAGCTCTCTCTTACCTAAAATGTCAAGTGAAACTCAGTGCATGTTGTGATGCCATCACGTCATGTGAAAATCCCATCCCCATCATCAGGAGCCAATGTGTTGGTGTCGTGGCTGTCTAATCTCAGAACGGGATGATATCACATCACATTGAGAATATCATTATTCAATAGGTATCAAAGGGACAACCAGATGTGAGACAGCCATTATTGGCAGTAGTGCCATGTCTGTTATATTATCTAGTCACACCCTGAAGGAGGTGGGGAACATTTCTGAAATGTTCAAACTTCAGGTTTTGGAGGCCCATGAGCACAAAACCAACAATGGGCTTCTCTTTCAGCAGGCCCACTTCCTCTTCAGTGCTCTCTCTGCTTCCTGCTTCCTTCTCTTTGGGGTGAAGGGAGGCTCTTCCTCCAAGGAAATGGTGTGATTTATTCTGAGTCACACCACTGGTTCATCTAGCTTAGTATTGTCTGAACCGACAACAACTTCCCTCTGTGGTTTGGGGCAGGGACAGGGGCGCCGACTTATAAAAAATATTGGGGGGGCCATACCGGGGTCCATACTGGCGGCAGGATGGCAGTGGTGCTTTTGCATGCAAGAACCAGCCTGCCCTCCCCAGGCTTCGCGCCGGGAGGCGGCCACCCCCTCCTACCAACGTCACCTTAGCCGAACCCAGAAAAAAAGCCCCGCTCCGGCGGTGGGAACTCCCGTCCCCTCCATTCTCCCCTCACCCCGGTCCCTCGCCGGCGACGAATACGCCGTTTCTGGGCCCCGCGGCTCCATTCCTTTCTAAAGTCCCGCCGCTGGGGGTCTTCCTCTGACTGACCGACCTGCCAGCCCCTTCTCAGGAGCTACCGGTCACTTTGGGAGGCGCGCGCCGGAGTCCCCTGCGTGGTTTTTGGCAAGGTGCCTAATAATTTTCTTAAATTATTGGGGGGGGGCAGAGCCCCCCCAAACGAATTTTTGAGGGGGCTCGGGCCCCCTCAGGTCCCATGGAGTCGGCTGCAGGGAATAATTATCTAGAGCTACCTGGAGATGCCAGGGATTCAGCTGGAGAACGTCTGCATGCAAAACAGAAGCTCTACCACTGAGCCATGGCTCTCTCTCACTGGCTCAGAGGTGACAGGTGAACAGACAGTGGTAGGTGATGATGATTTATTAAATGTATTGGTCATTTTCTGTAAAGAGGTAACCAAAGTAACTTACAGTATATATACAAACCAAAACATCAAGTAAAATACCATCATCACACCAGACAATTGAAGCAGAACAGATCCATGCCTAAATGCCATGCCATCCCCACTAACTTTACTTAATTGTGGCCTGTTCTAATTCACACATATTTGGTCATATTGTTCCCTGACTCTTGTCTCTGGAGCAGCCTAATGCACTTGTACCACTGTGCTTCTTGGTTGCCTAGAGGAGCATAGAGGGCGTGTGTGTAGAAACTATCCTACTTTATGAAGGTTAAGTGGACATTCATTGCCCCAACCCAGTTTTGTCTCTGGCCTTGCCCCCAGAGAGCTGAAAAGGGTTTCCTCTCATACCTTTAGATTGCATGATTAATATTAGCATATATATATATATGCAGGTTTTGGTGTCTTCGGGTGTCTTCCCGTGTAAGAGTTGGGGTGTCTAGGCGACGTTTCGACGAGGTCTCACTCGTCATCTTCAGGCTGGTGCTTTCGGCTTCTTGTTACTGGAACAGAGTAACAAGAAGCCGAAAGCACCAGCCTGAAGATGACGAGTGAGACCTCGTCGAAACGTCGCCTAGACACCCCAACTCTTACATGGGAAGACACCCGAAGACACCAAAACCTGCATTCCTGTACCCGTGAAAATCTACGAAAGCAAATATATATATATATATATATATATATATATGGAGATTGATTATTCATATCCATGAAGAAGGGGAGCTTCTTTTTGGAATGGACTAAAAGGACTTGGCAGCTTGTGGTTTGGGAGACTGCAAGAACTAAGAGCTAATGAAATTCAATACATTATGACCGCTTTTGGATATAACTGTGGCTATATTGTACAGATTGGCTGATGCACGTGGATCTGTATACATGTAGGAGATTGTAATGTATGATACATGTTTGGTATTTTGCAAGCCATAATATTAAACTTGCAGTTTCCCCCTTTTGATAAGATGAAAACTAGCCATCTATATATCCTGTTAGCACAATAATGAGCTGCTTTTGTGTTTCAGGTTTTTAGGGACACTAGAGGTCTCTCCAATCCTGTATACACTGTTACTATTTGAATGCCATTTCTCTCTTCCTAATGTTTGCTGTCATTTCAGTATTCATTTTGGATTCTCATTTCAGTTTACCTTTTTGACAATTTGCCTAGGATAACCTAATGTTAGTGACTAACACCCACCTATTAAATTAATCGCTTAATGGGCCAATTAACTCCAAATATTGCTCCCTCTCAGAATATATCTGAGCTTATTTTTCTCTTCTGCATAAGATCGTCATGCAAAGCAAATAGCAGTTAGACTTCGTGAAGATTCTTTTTCGTCTGAGCAACATTTTATTTTAACCAAATAATCCTGAGATTACCTAAACAGTAACACGTACATCTTCAGGTCTTGGAGTAAGTAAATCACTTTTTTGCCATTTTATGCTGCTTTTCCACTTAGTTCAAATTAGCTAGCAAATATATGTATTTCTCTCTCTCTCTCTCTCATTGCTTAATTCATGTTTTTGGCATTCTGTTTCATATACAATTAATGACACAGACATTTCCATTCCATGCTTTCCTTGATGACTTCATTTACAAGGTATTATCAGCCACCTTGTTCCTTATTGTATTTATTTTCTTATTTATAGCTGGCTGAGCTAATAAGTTTTTGTCAAGGCTGTTTTTCGCTCACTAGACACATTAGGAAGACCAGTCTCACTCAACAGTTTGACACTTAATATTTTGCAAACAAGAAATAGCAAGACAAATAGAAAGAACAAGGGTTGTGGTTGCGGAGGGGTGTTATCAACTGATTGTAGGGGAGTTTTTAATGGTTGAAACTTGACCTATTTGGAACCTCTTAATAGAAAAGTGGGAAACACCTGGTCTGGGCCCAAATGTGCTCCTCCAGGCTTCTCTCTCTGGCATTTCAGGACAATCCGTAAGTGCCTCCTTCACTGGTTCTGCTTGCATGTTTTTGCCTGGCTGGGATGTATCCTTGAACTCTGGTAATGCCCCTTACTTGCCTGGATGGCAGATAGAGAGGTGTGTGTGTAGCTTACCGTACAAAAGTAAAATGTGCTTTTTTGCCTCTGCCCTGCCTGCACTGAAGGTGAAGCTATACTGTTCCATCTCCTTCTACCCTTCATTGAGGTGGCTCATCATAACTGTTTATGAAACAGCAAAGCCCAAAACTGTACCACCACACAAACTTGGAGATTCCTAGCTTGCTTCTTTACCCCTCCTGACTACGGTGGCCAGAGAGTCCACAACAGAATCTTTTCCATTGCTTGCCTTCCTGTGGTAAGAATGGAGATTTCCTGAGAGAAAGTGTCTCTTGCATTGGTGTGTGCCAAATTACTCAACAAGATTGGCTGGAAGTTTCTGCCACCCTTAGATGCCATAAATATACACACAGCTGAGCATGTTACACAAATCTAGCCCCTAAATATAGGGTTTGGTCCAGATCCATTGGAATCAATGGGACTAGTTAATAATTATTTTTCCTTAAAGCTCCCTTAAGTTCAATAGGAACCAAGTTCCACTGGCTTTATCTGGATCCAGCTAATTGTGGATACTCTCAAATAATCTTACGGACTGTAGTTTAAGGGTGCTGGGAATTATGGACATGCAATGGGCAAGCTACAGTCCCAGGATACTTTGGAGGAAGTCATGACTTTTAAAGTGTAATAAATACGCATTAAGTGTTTCGTGTGGGTGTGACCTAGGGCCACAATCCAATTGTTAAACACATTTAATAACACACATGATTTTAAAGGACTTTAGCAGGTTTAACCCTGTGGTGGTCTGTGGCCTAGCAAGGTCTGGTAAGAAGATGGTCTGTGACCTGCCACAATCAACTTTTATAGTTGTAGTGTGCCCCCACTCCAATAAAATGCAAGTCTGATGACATAAGCATGCTTTTATTCTATTTTCCTATCTCTCTCCATTCTCCTAAACACAAATGTTTTATCTATTTCTTGTATCAGATGAACACAAGATACATAATTCCTCCAGCTGCCGTCCTGCCTCCATCTCAGTTCATGCCCCCACCTTCCTTATATGTAAAAATGGGCATTTATAGATCAAGCGCTCATTTGCGGCTGTTCTCTGTCCCCAGTGTGGAATCTGATTGCTGAAAACATGGCTGAAGGAGCTGAGCTACTGTAAATATGCAAACATTACAAATGAGGGTGATTGAAAAGCAGACCCCAAGTGTGATTCCCTCCCTTAACTCTCACTCCACTTCAAAAAATAGGCAGCATACTGTGCTGCCTCCTTTATTATGTCCTACACTTTATAATCTTTGGTGATGCTTGCTTCACATTTTAAATAGCTGTTTTAAAATGGGGGCAAAACAGAGGAAGGATAAACTGTAAAACTCCCCTGCAAGAGTAATGAATGCATTTAAAATTAAGCTACACATTTCTATACATCCATGACCTTTAAAACCTGTTAGGAAGGGTAGGAATTAGGATTTATACCTTGCAGGGTGATTGATGGTCTTTTCTTGTTAGTGCATGTGTTTTAAAGAAACTAAAGTAACAGCCACAGTCTGGATATCTATAATCCTCTTTAACAGCACTTGCTACGGAGGCACAACACATTGCTTTATGAAAAGAGTCAAGTTCTCCAATAGTGTGGTGGGTTCCCCCCCCCCCTTTTCTTTTCTTTTAAGGAAACAAATCCAGGCTGCTAAGCTTAGCTGCTAGAGAGGTTTGGAATAACTGCACCAAAATTTGCAAGAACTGTTGATGCCCACTAACCTCTTTGCCAACAGACGAGTCAATAAGGGTTGCCTCCCCCACCCCCATTTTAACAAGGAAATGTCAGGATGACAACAGAATGAAACAGAACTAGCTTTGCAGGTCTGGTGTATCCCTCCCCTCCCCGCTTCCCACAGGCTGCTCTCAAAGATGTCAGCTTTCTGCATTTCAGCAAAAAAAAGGGTATCGGAATAATTACAGTGAGTTAAGCTCTGTCTCCAAGAGTTCCACAACCTGCTGATAACAGAAATGTTTTAGGGTGTCCCTGCTTTAGTCCATACAACTCTCTATGTATATACAGAAGGATCTTGTATTTGAACCTGGAGATAAAGGAGCTGGCCCAGAACTTGTTTTGCAGGGCTCATGTATAGAAATTGAGGCTCGTATGAATAATCTATATGTGCGAACAGTATAAAGTTGGAGAAAGTGGCTGATGGAAGATCATGATCCCATCTTGTATACTTGACTAAACCACAAGATCAACCTCGTTTAAATGTAGAAGTCTAATCTTCTGTGAGAGCTTTCCTTTGCTATATACTGCTTGTGTGTTTTTGGGTGCTGGCAGGCAGGAGAATCACATTGTCTGAAGTTATATGAGTCTCCATAAAGCCAACACATTGCTCATATACATAATTTTCTCTCTCTCACTGGCTGTATTTGCAAAAATGATGAAGGGAGCAGAATCAATTTCTTTTCTCCCCAAGTCCAATGGGTTTTATACATCTTTACTGAAGTGGAACATCCCCAGCCCAAAATAGCCCAGATTAATTTGGTTGTATGTTTAGAGATTATATATATAATGATATACTAAGAGTAGACCCATTTCTTATTCCAATGAGTCTGCTATGAATATAACTAATATTGGATAAGTTAATCATGGTGTGTTGATTCCAACACAGTTGAAATAAATAAATAAAATAGTTGCGGCAATGTTACTGATTTCTGAAACTAGAACAACCAACCCCCCCCCCCAAAAAAAAACCCAACAACCAACTGATACAAATTTTTCTTTTTCTTGTGAGCAGCCAGTTTTTTTATTGTTGTTGCCACATGGAAAAAAAAGACGAAGAGCAAACTCTAATTAAATTGGAACCATTTTCTGGCTTTCACTGGAGTACATTATAAGAATCCATTGCTTTAGCTTCGAATTGTCAACCAGTTCTTTAGCATTAGTTTTTCCATAGCAATGATCTTGCTATGTTGCTTTCCTTTTGTTCAGTGTAGCTGTAACAAAATTAACAATGGGCAAGGCAAAATGCTGTGATGAATGTGACCTTGTTTTTCTTGGCTGAACAACTCAGCAGCTTGGACATCCGTACCAATATGCTCTGTGCAACACTCAGCTCACAGGAGATGGTAGGTGTGTTCTAGACCCCTGGTTTTCAACAGAACCCAAAAATGGATCTAAGGTGCGTTGTGTCTATGGTACTAAATTATGTAGGAATGAGTGAATCTGTGAATTTTGGTTTCTCATTTTTCAAACTGAAATTCAGTTCTCTGATTTTTTTTTACATGACATTTTTTAATTGCAATTTTAAAAATGAAAATTAATTGACATTTTAGTGCAAATTTCTCCTAATACACACACATTTGTATGCAATTTTACTATGTACATATTTTTGCAAAGCTATTTCTCTTGCTATGGGGCATTTTTGTATGTTTTCACTAACGTATGCACAATTTCCTCTAGTAAATGCATTTTTCTACACATTACTTGGCTGGAGGATGACATCTCAGAATTAAGGGGAAAGTGTTACAGAAAATATATACCACTTTTCAAGCAGACTTCCCAAAGTGATTTGCATAAGATAATTACAAGAATAAGCACTGGGTCTTTTACTATTATTATTTTTAAAGTAACAATAGAATGGGAAAGACAAATTGTTTGTGTAGAAAAAGCTGCTGCTGCTTCTCCACTTCCCTCGGGGCAAGATGGTCCTTTAGATGCCCCTGTGTTGACAGTAAGGGGCCGCTATGGGAGCTGGTTGGTAATCCTCCTTCAAAGGATTTCAAAGGATGGCTGTGTTTTGGTTATTTGTTGCTTCAGAACATGTGAAAAAAGTATGTTTGACTTTAAACACAAACTGAATCTAATTTCTCCTGCTTCCCTACATGTGTGTGAGGTTTCTTAAAGCAAAAGTAGAAAAGAGGAGGTGATTAAAGAGAATGAGTCTAAGTTTGCACTGCACAATCATTCTCTCTCTTAGCTCATTGCCATAGCCCACCTCCCCTCCAAAAGCCAATGAACTGTAGACTGATGAGGGTGCCAAGATTTCTCCATCCCCACATTCCCAAAGCTAGTACAATACTCCCCCTTCAAAAAAAGAGGTTTCCCAGCCCAGGACTATTACAATTTTCAGCAGTTGTCAACCTGTGGGTCCCCAGATGTTGTTGGACTACAGCTCCCATCATCCTTGAGCTCTGGCCTTGGTAGCTAAGGGTAATGGGAGTTGTAGTCCAACAATATCTGGGAACCCACAGGTTGAGAAAGGTTGCATTAGATAATCTTGTTGAAGCAGACCATGGGTTCATTTGATCCAGCATGCTGTTTGTCACACACTAGGAAGATATCATGGGAATTGCCTTTACTTTCTTTTTCCTCCTTTCCACATTACTTGGCACTCAATGCAATGCTCCCTCTGAACATGGAAGTTCTTTCACTCAGCCAGCATGGTTAGTAGCTACACGTAGACTTCATCTACACCTGTAGACTTAATGTATGGAAGTGCTGAGCTATACCACACCACTGTCCTTTTTCATGGCTCCATCATTTTATTGCTACTGTACGCACAAAGTCTGAGCATATACATTAAGGTACATCAAGTACATAATAGGCTCTGTGCACATAGGCACGATGATTGTCTGGACCAAGGTGCAATTCTGTTCTTTCCAATTGTTGTAGCTATTAAATTTTCATATCACCTAAACCCATAGATCTCAGGGAGGTTCAAAAAAGTAAAAGTACAATAAAATTGGAAGACCATGTGAAAAGGGCTATGAGGTCATAGGGAATGGTATGTCTTTCTTCCTTGTAATTGTTTTCTTCTTGGGCGAAGACTGTAGCTCAGTGGTAGAACATCTGCCTGCAAAAGGTCCCAGGTTCAATTCCTAGCATCTCCAGGTAGAGCTGAATCCTTGAAGTCCTGCTATTTGTCAGTGTAGGAAATTTTGAGCTAGATAGACCAATGCTCTGATTCTATATAAGGCAGCTTCCTTTGTTCTTGGGGCATGAGGGGACTCAACTGAACACCTGCGGGTGACTCTTGCTTGAAAGCAGTCCACTTTTAGTCTTGGTGCCCAGAAATCAGTGTTGTAGAGCAAGAGTCCTTCATTAACACATTCCTGCATAATTTTGTGTTCAATTTGTTTTAATGCTTGCAATTGTGGTAGCAGATGAAGTGCTTGGTGGCTTACAGCTGAACTGAAAACAAATGAGCACAAAAGTCCAGGAAGCATATAAAGTCAGAATTTTATAGGCACTGTGACAAATCTAGGAGAAACACTTTTAATTTACTTGTTTTTGGGGACAGTTTAAGTTCTAAATGCAGCAGATGGAAATTTGTGGCTTTGAAAAAGAACAGGAGATAAAAACAGGGAACAATAAGGTGCTCTTTTTAAATCTGTCTTTTGAGGCCAATGAAATACTCTTCAAGGAAAATATCTTGAAATGGCCTGCTTAATCCTGTGCAGCCAACACAGGATCACATTTGCCTGCCATTGTTTTCTCCTTCTGTTTTTTAATTTCTATTGCTGAAGGGGAAACAGGGATGCATTGGTTCAAACCTTGCCCTGGATCATTTACCTGTAACTCTTGACATGCATTTTATAGTTCCTTTTGCTCCAGATCATGTTGGAAAGCAACAATGATCTGGTTCAAACACACGTTATACCCAACATGATTTCCTGGTGTTAGCTGGGGCCCTGCTAAGCAAGAAACCATCAACTTCATTAAACATCAGAGCAGCCACCATGGTCAAAAATGGATGACAGCAATGACCGCTCCACACTTAAAACGGGGGGGCGCCCTTTGCGTGGACGCGCGCAGCCCCTAGATCTGGAGCGGCTCCAACAGCATAGGCTTGGTTTGCCTTCCCTCAGGTGGGATACCTGGAGGTCTCCGCCTACCTCAGTCAGTTGTCCAATCCCACCTGGGGGAAGCGTTGCCAAGTACACCTCCACGACACCACCATGGAGAAGGCCTTTCATATGTTCCTTGCATGATGCATTGAACTCACAGAAAGGATTCTATGAAGGGCCCTAAAGGCCAATCTCAGTTCTTGGGCAAGGCTATGTGGAGAGGTTCTCCTTTAGGTAACTATGGTAGATCCTAAGCAATTCAGGATCTTCTATGTCACTGACAAGAGTATAAGAACATAAACATTGGAAGAGCCGGTCCTTGAGGTACTGTGGTCCTGAGGTGTTCAAGACCTTTACAGATCAAAACCAGCACTTTGAATTGGGCTGCCAGTGCCGTTTAGCCAGAATTGGCATTATATGCTCTAACCATCTTGCCCTAGTGAACAACCTGGCTGCTGAATTCTGCACCAGCTGAGGTTTCCCATCTGTATTCAAAAGCAGCCCCATGTATAATGTGTTGCAGTAGTCTAACCTAGGGGTTATCAGAAGTCAGGCTGTCCCTATCCAGATAGGGTCACAGCTGGGTTACTAGCTGAAGCTTTTGCTTCTACTGGCCACGCTCCAGACTTTAAAAACTGTTTAAACCAGCTCTTGCACTGACAGATTGGCATAGTGTGCACATATTGTTCTGGGAATATCAGTTGACCATCAGTGCCCATTAAAGTGATCACTTTAGCTAATAAGCTTTACAAGGATTTAGAGAGAAGGCCATCTCTTATCTTGATGCAACATCCAAAGAACAAAAAGCGCAACTCCATGCTTTGCAGACAAAATCATAAATCATAAAATCAAATAAAGTCACATAAATAGAATAGTCATCAATAATGTTGAAATGAAACCAGCAGCATCAGTAAAGAACAGCAGGATTAAAATGCAGCAATATTAGTCATTCCTCAAAGCCTGTTAGGTCTTGCTAATGCACATATGTTCTATTTCCTATATTAGTTTTATGTAGCCAGTTGCTTTCCTAGATATTGTACTCATGTGAGCATTGGAAGACCAGAGTAGAGTAAGAAAAAGAGGGGGGGAATGGAGGCCTTATCCACGCTTTCCTTTGCTCTTTCCAGGTGCAGGTCTCCATGTCTGAGAGCCCCCTTTTCCCCCTCCAAAGCTTTCCCTACAAAAAAACCACTCTTTAAAGCTCAATCAGAGCAAACATCAATCTGCAGAAAACCTGAATTGATGTTTGCTCTGATTCAGCTTTAAAGGGTGCATTTTCTCAGGGAAAACTCAAGGAGAAACAACAACAGCTAAGGTGTGGCTTGGAGAGAGTGGGGCAAAAGGTCAGTGTGGATAAGCCCTGAGAGAACCCGAAACTAACAAATTTGCCCATCCCTATTGAATGACTTCTTTTTTAAAAAAAGCAGCCTAATATGGAGGCACCTTTTGAGCTAGGCCAATATGCAGTCCTATGAGAAAGCAAGGAAGTGAGTACTTAAAGTGGTTTTAGCCAAGATGTCTCTCTACAAGGTTGAGCTATCAAATTGTGACATGCCCACTGCCTAATTCCACCTTGAAACACAGCTTTTTAGCTCCATGGAAGCATGTAGTTTCTATTTACATGCAAATTGATGCTATTCATGTGTGAATTAAAGCAAGGACTGACTTCGTCAAATGGAACAATTAAGTAATGGTCACATCCTCTTCTGTTTAGGGGTGTACATCCTGCAGATTATAATTGCTACATCCCATTACATTACAAAATCAAATTAAAAGATAATTGAATTCCTTCCTTCTTTCCCTTCCTCCTTCCCTTCCTCCTTCCCTTCCTTTATTTCAACCTAAGAGTAACCAGAAAATGTGGAGGCAGTATGGAGGTCTCCTGAAGATTAATAAGCTGGATGTGGAATAGTATGTAGCAGGCTGAGCTGATATTTAGGTTCGAAAGCCTTGAAATCCAGAAATAATATTCCATAGACACGTAGTCTTTGGTTTATGGCAAAATAGTGTGCTATCTTTACCAGACTGCAATATTTATAGGCAGTGAAACATTACCACATTCCATAGCTATGTGCAACAGCAAAAAATAGAGTCCTGCCCACAAGTCAGCTCCTAAATGATGGCTTCTATTAGGAGACAGATAGGGGGACTTTGACTTTGTTTATTCTTGTTGATTTTTATAACCTCAGCCATGATATGGCTCTAATGGATGGGAGTTGGAAGGCATGGTGATATGATGCTTCCGTTCCTACCTGCAGGTCTATTTCCAGAAACTAGAATATGGAACCATTGGGAGGTCATCAGAGTATCTGTAGTGAGGTGTCACTAATGCATCAATGACCACTTTTAGACTGACGGAGCAGAGCCAGTGTGGTGTAGTGGTCAGTTTTGGAAGAGGGCCTGGAGACCAAGGTTCAAATCCCCACTTGGCCAGGAATTCACTGAGTGATCTTGAGCCAGTCATTGCCTCTCAGCCTAACCTATCTAATAGGGCGGTTGTGGGGATTAAATGAAGAGGAGATATAAATGCAATATAAATGCAGCAAACAAACAAACAAACAAACAAACAAACAAACAAACATCAAAGGTACCCTTCAGTACCTGCCATCTTACGTGGTTGCCTCACAGTGACTCTCCCTGTAGAAATTCCTTTTTTGTGTTCTGATGTTTGTATCCTAGTTTAGGGGAGGGGGGACTTTAACCAATTACCACTACACAGTACTGTAAAAAAAATGGGCAGGATTTTACCCGTTTCTAATTCAGACCCACTATAAATACAGATTGCTAAATGCTATATAAAAATCTTTTTTTCTCTTATTCTTCCAAATTCCTCTTCTTTTTCTTGTATGGAGGATCCTCTGCTTTAACTGTGAAATTCTGTTTTAGGCAAAACTCAGTTGCAACTCCTTTTTTTTAACAAAAAAAAGACCGATCTTTCCCAGCACTTGGTGAAATCACAGTGAGAGCCCGTGGGCTTCATTTGTCAATACTGATTACTAAGTGGTCTGCAGATAGGAAAACTTTACATTGCTGCTATCGACAATATGTCACTCTTTCTGAAACGTGCAAGTAACAGCTGGTTGGATAGAAAACAATGAAAGACCAGGATGCTGAATAATAAAGAAAATAATATGTAGCCTCACCGTTTCCATAGTCTAGCTTTGGTGTAAAAATAAAAATAAAAATGAGAAGACAGTGTTCTGAAATATCTACCCATCAGTCTGTCCACATCCCAAAAGAAATAATCTCAATTTGCTATATGGCCATTGGTTAGCACAATAAACTTATTGAATGAATCTTGCTGTATTACTCCTTTCATTTATGAAACTTTGGCCTCCCATAAGTGAAATTTTGGGAAACGGGTGGCGCTGTGGGTTAAACCACAGAGTCTAGGACTTGCCAATCAGAAGGTCGACGGTTTGAATCCCCACGACGGGGTGAGCTCCCAATGCTCGGTCCCAGCTCCTGCTAACCTTGCAGTTCGAAAGCATGTCAAAGTGCAAGTAGATAAATAGGTACCGCTCCGGCGGGAAGGTAAACGGCGTTTCCGTGCGCTGCTCTGGTTCGCCAGAAGCGGATTAGTCATGCTGGCCACATGACCTGGAAGCTGTATGCCAGCTCCCTCTGCCAATAAAGCGAGATGAGCGCCGCAACCCCAGAGTCGGTCACGACTGGACCTAATGGTCAGGGGTTCCTTTCCCTTTTTAAGTGAAATTTTATATTGCTATTACCATCTCCAACCCCTACTGGGGCACTGATTTCATTTTGTGATCAACAAATTTTTAATTCTGTCTGTCTTATCTTCTCCTCCTAAACTGGTTTGCTGGCACAGGCAAGAGAGGTCTAGTTGGAAAATTGAAAGCTGGGATATCTTTAGGGTAGGTAAGGGGGAACCTTTTTCAGCCCAGGACTGCATTCCCTTGTGTGGGGGGCACATGCCAGGGATAGGTGGAGACATGAGGCAAAAGTGAGTCAAGCAATGAAGCAAATTTAATTTTCACAGTAGGCTAGCTTTCACACATACTGCAAGAGGCATTATCTGTGTTCAAAAACATATTTCCGTCAGATGAAAGCTCTCCAGTAGAGTGCAAAACAAGGTCAGCTGGCTAGAGAAGAATGGCTGAGGAGGGTCTGCAGCTTGGTCATAGAGAGATACTTGGCAGGGCACATTTGGTTCCCAGGCTTGAGGTTACCAAGCATTCCTTTACATCAGGAACAAGGGGGGAATAAAGATCTACATTGGGATCTGGTTCCCCTGTGGATGCTGGCACCCAAGGCAGTTGTCTCACCTTGCCTCGTGGGTGACCCAGCCCTGTCCATTAGCTTATATTTGTTTGGTGCATCCCTCTATGACGGGGTGGCCAACTCCCAAGAGACTGCAATCTACTCACAGAGTTAAAAACTGGCAGTGATCTACCCCGTTTTCTGGGGTTCAGGTCATAGTTGTTGAACTATTTTTAGGGAGAAAGAAAGCCCTGTTTTTGGGGGGTGCAGGGCAAAAATGATGAGCTTCTTTTTAGGGGAGCCAAAGTTGTTGAGTTTCTTTGGGGGAGCCAGTGATCTACCACAGGCATCCAGTGATCTACCGGTAGATCACGATCTAACTGTTGGACGTGCCTGCTCTATGACTTCCCAATTTTCTGATAGACAAAAACAGCATATTTGCATTTCTACACTGTCATGAAGGGACTTTTGCCCTGCCCATCTCGCTGTTCCCACCAGAGTGGTACAAGGTTTTATGCATGGCAGGACTTTGCTGTGGAGCAAGCAAAGTCAAGCAGAACAAAGGACTGTAGCTCTACTGGTGCAAATGCTGGGTCCCAATACTGGCATGGGAAGGTGGTCTGTCATGCACTGAATGCCACATCCTTAGAAATATAGGAAGCTGTCTTATACTGTGTCAGACTTAGTCCACCTAGTTCCATACTGTCTACATTGACCAGCAGAGACTCTCCAGGGTTTGAGACAGGGACATTCCCAGCTCTATGTGAAGATGCTGGGGATTGAAACTGTAACCATTTGCCTGAAAAAAAGATGGTCTGCCATTGAGCTGTAGCCCTTCCTTGGCTCAGCACAGCAGTTGTCATGGGACTAGTCTGTGAGTCATCTTTGATGCTTTCTTATTTCCCTGCAAAAGCTATTTCTTTGAAAGCCTAGCATATTATTTCACACAGATCAGGTTTGTGCTTTATGACTGAAGTTTTTAGCAGTACTTCTCCAACAGTTTTGAGTGCCATTTGTCCTCTTAATACATACTGAAGATTTCTTGTTGATATTCATAAATAAAAATCAATACTATAGATGACAAGCTGTGAAAAACCAGGAAAAGGTTAAGCTCTACTTCATAGCACAAGTTCCCTTGCAGGCAGACCAATCCATGCTTTCAACTCTGTAAGAAGTCAGCTGTCTCAAATCAAGGTCTCTGGCAGCAGGGACTGATTGCCTAAATACTTGTGTTTGCAAGCAGAAAGACCTGCTGGCCTGAGCTCTGATGTACTTCTCAGCAAGCTGAAGGGCTTACTATGGCTTTTGGGTACTGACAGGCAAGCTTCCCCTAGCCCAAATCAGATTGGATCAGAAATAAGTTATGTTACTCAAAGTCAGAAAAAGCTTAGCTTATTTTCCAAGCTAATCTGTCTTTGAAATTCTTGGATGTAGTTCTTCGGGGGGGGGGATACCATTTCCAAGGGCCTCTGGGTCTTTTTGCCTCAGAGTTGTCCATTAACAATTCAGTAAATGCTATGCTCTGGAATGTGAAGGTAGATGTTGCTTCAGCAACAATTCAGTTCTGCCTGAGAGTTTATGTAAGAACTGGAGGCTCCACCCCATTTTGTTTCCCAACAAGGTCCTGACATTGTCAGGTGCTTCCAAGAGCTTTCCCATCTTTAAATGTAGGCTCACACGCAGTTAGCCAGGCCCTTTGCCAGTGTCTTCAAACTTCAGCATGGCACAGCATCTCATCTACTCCTGTCGCCAGGGTGGCTGGTTGGTTAAAAAATGTCCCAGCCAGGAATGCCTGCAACCATTGTGAAGACCTACTGTGACTGGAGTGCCTGGGTAACTTAAATTCTATGCATTCCTCTTGCTGTCTTGCTTAGTCCTTCACATACAGTGCAATTACTCTCAACAATCCTTTAACAAATCTCTCTTGGCAGAATATTCCACTGGACTGGGCTGATGACACTAAAGGCTCAGTTTCTTGCTGTCATGTGAGTCTCACCAAATAAGGGATTGACCAGATTTGTTCCTGGGGATGATCTCAGTGATTGAGCTGGGACATAAGGGTTCAGGCCAGGTGCACTGCCTTGCTCCTGCAACAGACGGTACCCGCAGCATTCTGATGTCACTTGCATACATTGTGGGGTGTGCTGACAAGACACATGCATGCCCCATGGCATGTGCATGCTGCCAAGTAGAACTGTTTGGGGGTCCAGCCCCTTTATTGAAAATTTGTAGGAGCCTGGGAAATCCCTGAGGTACCCTAGACCTATATTGTTCAGGGCATTGTAAATAACTGCAAGATCTAGCTTTGTAGTAAGTGGTAGACATGTGGAATTTGGGCAGTATTTTTCTATATTTGTTCCATGTCAAATGTCAAATGTTTCCTTCCAGGCAAGTTCTAGAACAGGCTTCCTCAACCTCGGCCCTCCAGATATTTTTAGCCTACAACTCCCATGATCCCTAGCTAGCAGGACCAGTGGTCAGGGATGATGGGAATTGTAGTCTCAAAACATCTGGAGGGCTGAGGTTGAGGAAGCCTGTTCTAGAAGGATGTTTGCATATTCTCTCTTTGTGCCACCCCCATGTGTTTATTCAGTGGTGTCTGTCTTAACACCGGACTTGCTGTGAACAAATTATGTCAGCATGTTATTCTTCGTGCATGGAGCCATGTCGCTCTTGTCCCATCCTTGTTGTTTTGTGATGTCAAAGTGTGGAGTGAAATGTTAATGTCTTTTCCTCTTCTCTCTTCTTCCCTGTGATTTCGAATACATCTGACACTTTCTCTGCAAATGCCTATATATCTGTAATTACATTAACATGCTGATGTGCACCAAGAGACTTCCTCTGGATTCCATCTGGTAAGTTTTCACACACACACAATCAGTTACTCCCCCCCTCCTTCTGAAATCTTCAAAGCTTTAACCTGAATACTTTGAGAGACCTGTCAGCTTACAATAACACCTGACACCATCAGACTATTGCTATTATCAATTCCAGGGCAATCACTGCCTCTTTTCACCACATCTCTCTCACCACCCTGCTTAATTTGAAGTTTTTTTTTAAAAAAATCTTACTTTCCTTTAAGCCTGTTAGGGAAAAGCAGCAGTTGGATTTAGAGAATAATTTCACTCAAACTGGCCAAGGGGATTTCACCAAGATTGATTTCAGTCAGGCTGAAAATGACACATATCAAACTCGTTTGCAGATGCTTATTCACCCATTAGGCTACATAAAGATGACCCTGGGATTGCTAAAAACTTTATCCACAAGAAGAAAAGTGAAAAGAGAACTGCTGATGGGTTTATGTGGAATGCCAGATCATTAAGACCCTTTCAGAAGGGCATAACAGAATGGATCCCTTGAAGACTGCTATGTCATTATGTGTATAAACTAAGAAGAAATTGTTTGCTTTAAAGATGATTCAGTATGGAGTCATACTTTTTAGGTGCTTATCTAGTCCAATGGGTGACTGTACCACAGTCCTACGAATGTGGAATGCTGCAGATGTTTTGGACTATAACCCATCAGCCCCAGCCATCACTGTCTGGGACTGATCTGAAGGATGTAATGGTCCAGAGTACCTGGAGCAGACCACATTGATAGAGACAGCTGTACCAAGTCAGGAGAACATATTTGTGAGACCACTTGAAAGCAGCTCAGGTCTAAATGGTATATTTAAATCAGAAGGACAGGTTGGGTGGATCTGGATTAGCACTATTCAGTCCCTAAAAACTACAGGTTCTCCAAAACTCCCTAACATCTTGTCAGTAAGGCCTAGGAGAACTCTGTTGAATACTAGAACTTTGAAGGTCTGAGGGCAAGTTAGAAAAGAGGAAGCTCAAGTATAGCTGTTATTCCATGCTTTCAGTGGGATGCCGCAAACCAAACAGCACATGCCTAAAGATGCTGCAAAAATTTATTTTATTTTCAAAACAACAAATTTTCTTTGGTTTTGAGTTCATTTTGGATGCACATTGGTTTTTGCAATTTTTTTGTTTCTCTTTCAATTGGATAAGCATCTTGTGGTCATGTGTGTCCATCTGATGTGGGTTCTCATCTAGCATCTACAAGAATTTGTACATCCTGTTGAACTAGATGCCTTTGGAAAACTGCCAAGTAAGGATGTGCATATGTCTCAGAATGGGGGGGGGGGGGAATGAATGGAGAAAAGAGAAAAGTGAAAAAATAAGTGAAAAAGTGGGAAAAAAATTAACTCATGTTGAGAATACAATCACCATCAGTATATCCATCTCTCTGTGTGTGGTGTGAGCCAAATGTCCAGATAGGTACCCGCATGAGATTGACATTTAAAAGAAATGTGTTCAAATGCAGCAAGGGCAGTGAGGTCCTCTTTTTTTTTTAAAAAAAAAAAATATTTATTACTTTTCCAACAATTTAAACACTACAAAAAAGAACAATACAATACAAAAACACTACATAACACTAACTCATTAAACTAACAAAGCAAAACAAAAACCGTTTAAAACACATCAAACAATTTCAATAATGTATCTTATCTTTCATTCGCTTATTTCCAACGACCTCCTCACACCTCCCTTTTTGTATTCCACTTCTGTTAATTGTTTTAGCAATTCCTTTCCATCTTCCTCTGTTTTCTATCCTATAATTATCTTAACACATTCTAACCTTATTTTTCCCTTTAATACTCTATTAATCTATTTATACTTAATTCCTTATAACATTTCTACTAAAGCCATATAACTTCATTCCAACATTTTTCTAACATTCATTAATTTTACAGTATTTCTGTAAATAGTCTTTAAACTTTTTCCAGTCTTCTTCCTCCGACTCTTCTCCCTGGTCTCGCATTCTGCCAGTCATTTCCGCCAGTTCCATATAGTCCATCAACTTCATCTGCCATTCTTCCCGGGTGGGTAAATATTGTGTCTTCCAATACTTCACGATAAGTATTCTTGCTGCTGTTTTTGCATACATAAAAAAAGTTCTATCCTTCTTTGGCACCATTTGGCCGACCATGCCCAGGAGAAAGGCCTCTGGTTTCTTCAGGAAGGTATATTTGAATATCTTTTTCATTTTGTTATAAATCATCTCCCAGAATGTCTTAATCCTTGGGCATGTCCACCAAAGGTGAAAGAATGTACCTTCAGTCTCATTACATTTCCAACATTTATTGTCGGGCAAATGGTAAATTTTTGCAAGCTTGACTGGTGTCGTGTACCACCTATAAATCATTTTCATTAAATTTTCTCTTAGGGCATTACATGCCGTGAATTTCATACCTGTGGTCCATAACTGTTCCCAGTCAGCCATCATTATGTTATGTCCAACATCTTGTGCCCATTTAATCATAGGTGATTTCACCATTTCATCCTGAGTGTTCCATTTCCACAGCAAGTTATACATTCTTGACAAATTCTTAATTTTTGGATCTAACAATTCTGTTTCCAATTTTGATTTTTCCACCTGGAAACCAACTTTTTTGTCCAAATTGTATGCCTCCATTATTTGGTAATAATGGAGCCAATCTCACACTTTGTTTTTCAATTTTTCAAAGCTCTGCAATTTTATTCTGTCTCTCCATCTTGTTCCAGAATTTCCCAATATTTCAGCCATTTGGCCTCCATATTGAGTTTTTTCTGTGCCTTCGCTTCCATTGGTGACAACCATCTTGGGGTTTTCTTTTCTAACAAATCCTTATATCTTATCCAAACATTAAACAATGCTTTTCTAACAATATGATTTTTAAACGCTTTATGTGCTTTTACCTTATCGTACCACAAATATGCATGCCAGCCAAATTCATTGTTGAAACCTTCTAAATCCAACACGTCAGTGTTTTCAAGAAGCAGCCATTCTCTCAGCCAGCAAAAAGCAGCTGATTCATAATAAAGTTTAAGGTCTGGCAGGGCAAATCCACCTCTTTCTTTGGCATCAGTTAATATCTTAAATTTCTTAAATTTTATTCGGGGCTTCTTGCCCTGCCAAACAAATCTAGAAATATCTTTCTGCCACTTCTTGAAACAATCCATCTTATCCAAAATTTGCAATGTTTGAAACAAAAACAACATCCTTGGCAACACATTCATTTTTATCACAGTAATTCGGCCTAACAATGATAACTCCAAATTTGTCCATATTTCTAAGTCCCTTTTCACTTCAATCTAACATTTTTCATAATAAATTCACATTTTTGGCAGTCATGTTAACCCCTAAATATTTCACTTTCTTAACCAATGTTAGTCCTGTCGCCTAAGGGCAGTGAGGTTCTCAAACCACTGTGTTTGGTGTCTGTCCTCCCAGATTCAATGTAGGTTTCGGGTGGCCGGAAGGTTTCACAAAACCTACTATTGTTGTCCTGAATTAATCCCCAAACTGCAGGAAAATAATTAAAATCTACATTGACATCTGCAAATATCAAGGATTTTGCTAGTACAAAATTGATAAAAACAACAGCTTCAGACCAAAAAAGTATCTCACTGGACATGCCCATTTGACAAAATTTCCTAATGGGAAATTCCTATGTTTCCCTCACACTGACACATGGTCTATTGTCAAGCTAATTTAATCTAGTCCTTTTTGGGAAGAAGCTGTTAGTTTGAGTAAAGTAACTGGAGTGTCACATCAGTGCTGTCCCTGTGCTTAAATATATTCATGCCATCTGTCTTACTATCTCCAAAGGTAAAAACAATTGAGTCATGGGTGACTTCCAATAAATCCCCAGTTGTTCTGAACAGCTTGAGTTGTCTCACATCTTACTCAGTTGTTGCTGAAAGATGCTGCTACACCCCTCAGTCTTCTATTAAAATCATTTAAGATTCCCTCTACTGGCATAACAAAAGCAGAAACAGTTACTCCCTCCTCCCTTTTAAGGAAAGCTTTGCATATTTCCCCCTTCATGTAATTCTGCTTTACTCTTTGCAGAAATGCACTCCTTTCTGTATGTTCCACATCCTGAGGTTTCAATGTCATTTTTAATTAGAAATGGAAAATTAATGTTTTGGTTCTTTTCCCCCTCCGGCTTGATTTATACATGGATTTGTCTTTATTGCCATTCTACTATGTCCCATTAGACAACCACATCCAGGAGTTGGTGTCAAAATAGTACCACAATTGTATAGGCTAATGAATATAAAATGTCCAGTTAAAAACAATCCCTTTTTGGAACTGGGCGTTGTATTGCCTTGATTACACAAGATGACAAACATGGACATGAAAGCATGGGCATAGCCAGGATTTATTGAGGGGGGCAGGCTTTATGTTGGGGGGAGCAGAACCAAGTTATCTGCCATGCAACTGGTCAGTCAGTTAAGTATTTCTGTTTATTTACTTGATTGGGAGTGCAGTTGACCACCTGCCCGCAGCTCATTATCTTTATATTGGGAAGACAGGGATGTGCAAAAATGCACCAGCAAACAGTAAATAGTAGGGTTGCCATACATCTGGAATTTCTGGGACGTTGCTGGGATTCGGCTGTCAGAAACAGTGTTCGGGCAGAAATCACTTAAATATCCAGGAAAATCTGGACATACAGCAACCCATGTATAGCTTTTGGTGAATTTCCTTAAAAATAGTTCAAAAACTTCTTTGGCCAAACACAGTATTGCTAGGATATAGCAATATTATGTTTGCCATATGTACTGGGCATTCTCTGTTTTTTCAGTGTGTTTCTTTAAAAGGAAAACAAACAGCCTTTTCCAAGAATACAAGAATACTGCTAAATCAGACCTAAGGTCCAACAGATTGCACAGAGCTTTTGATCATGTGAAGAAGTGCACACTCACACCACTATCTATGTGTAGTTCATCTCTCAGCTCTTCCACCAAATGCCTGTAGGTCTGGGGCAGAACTATCCAGGGTATTTACATTTGGACTGGGCCAAGAATATGCAGCCCCACTTCTCCTCCACACATGCATTGAACTCACGGAGGTGTCTCTTAAGAGCACTTGTACTATATACAGATGCTATTGTTCAGCATACAAAAGCTGTGCAAAATTTTAAAGGGCTAACTGTGTGCTTCCAGCAAGCAGGTGCTATGGAGGTCAAATGATTTTTAAAGTGATATCTTACTCATCATACTAGAACCAGGGGTCATCCCAGTGCAGTGTACTGGTTTAGAGTGTTGGATTAGGACCTGGGAACAGCCATGAAGCTCACTGGCACTCGGTGGGCTTGGGCCAGTCACCATCTCTTAGCCTAAGCTAACTCACAGGGTTGTTGTGAGGATGAAATGGGGAGGAGAAGAACCACGTACACCACCTTGAGATCCTTGGAAGATAAAGGTGGGATAATTAATAATAATAATAATAATAATAATAATAATAATAATAATAATAAAGCTGAATGTTGGGATATTCCAAGTAGACCAAAGCAAGTAACACTTTGCCATGACATTTGCTACCATAAGATGCTGGTCCACCAACTTGTAGAGCTTTAAAAGGTGATTAGACAAATACATAGAGTATAAGTCTCTCAGTGGTTACTAGTCCTGATGGCTGTATTACCTCCAGTCTCATAGGAGATAGCTCAATGGGACTAACACTGCAGTCTTACACATATATCCTTAGAAATCAGTATCAAAAGCAGCACCTTGCTGTGATATGAGAAACAAATTGGCAACCAGTAGAGCTGGGTGGGGGGGATGGTGTGATGATGACTAACCTAGACCAACTTTCCCTAGCCTGGTGCCCTCCCCATATTTTGGACTATGTCTCCTATTAGCTCCAGCCAGCATGGCAGTGGTTAGGGATAATGGGAGTTGTACTCCAACGACACCTGGTGGGCACCTGCTTGCAAACGGCTGAACTAGATTGTAAGTGAATTTGACATTTGCCAGAAACAGGATTCTTATTTTTGCTATCAGACAGGTGGGGGGCTGCTACCAAATGCTTATTCATCTTGCTTTGCTTAGTGTTCTTTTTTTAGTATCAAAGGTAGTAAAATAATTAATAAGGAGCAAAAGTTCCCTAGGCTTAAGAAGAGCTTGCTGGGAAGGCCAATAGCCCATCTGCTCCAGTATTGTGCTCTTACAGTAGCCAAGCAGGTGCCTACGGGAAGCCTTCAAACCAACCAATCTATTCACTCAGCCAGAAAGGTTCTGAAAGGGTTTCACTCCTTGGTCTGAAATGAACGTGACTTGGCCTTTGTCTGGCCTTTCTATGTGCTTTCTTCTGTTGAAAATGAGTCACCAAGGTTTCCTGGAAAGATAGATCAATCTCCAGGGACCGTCAGGCCTTTAAAAAGTTGCTAATCTCTCAAAGTCTACAGCTCAGTGTGATTTTTTCTCCCCATTCCCTTTGTCATCTTGTGCAGCCTCTTTCGATCACAAGGTGCTAGTTACCTAGAAAATTGCTATTGCCACCTCAAATGTCTCAGCTTTTTTCCAGGGTTGCGGATGTAATGCCCTTAAAATAATAACTTTGGGATAACAGCTGCTGTAGTCAGAGATAGTGACCTGAGTAAAATTATTGCATTATTGGACATCAACAAAGAAACTTTCATCTTCTGATTTCAAGTTTGGCCACCACAAAACAAGAGAATAAAGCTACTACAGAGCAAGGAAGAAAAAGATGATGTTATTACATGGAGGTACGCATGTCACATTGTTGCCACGGTGCTTTGGAAACTGTAGTTAGAAATGTATTACACAACTTTTTTCAATGAAAACGAAACAAGACAAGGCTAAAGTAAAATGTGCTTCAATTTCTGCTTTTGCTACTGGGCTCAAGCTTGTGATTTAGAAGGACTGAAAATCTCCCATAAAATGCTTACATTCTGTGATTTTGCATCAGTTTTGTATCCTGTGTGGTGCATTGTTTTTCCTGATTACACTTAATTTGACACAATTTTCCCCCTTTGACTTTTCTTTCTGGAATTTGGTTGCATGGTGGTGGAGGAATCTCACACAATGTAGAGATACATACTAGAGATAGAGGTTGAAAAATGAAAGAGATGAAGCATCTCTCATGTGGACAGGATCAGGCAGCAAACTGTGGGAAGAAGGTGCCTGGAATAGAATCTTGGCCTGCAGGTAAGTGTTGCTATATTAAAATGTCCATGTGGCCCTCCATGCTGATAGGTTGTTTGCAGGAAGGGGTTTTTTGGGGGGGGGGACTGAGGCAAGGTGTCCTCCACTCAATTATCACCATGATGGGGCTTCCAAAAGCTTGCCAGAGAGTGGAGGACTAGGCAGTATATATGACTAGGGACTTAGTGGTAGCAGACAACAGTTCACAGATCAGCCATGCAAGGAGAAGCAATGGATGAAGTTGCGGCTGCTGCTCCCATCTGTACTTCCCAGAATGTCTCTGTGGTAGGGATAGGTGAAGCTGTCAATTTTGGTTTCTCTCAGTTTCTGATTCTTCCAATGTTAAGTTTAGTTCTCCACATTTCCACAGTAGTTTGCATTAAAAAACAACAACAACACAAATTTCTCCTTGAAATTCATTAGCGTTTTAGTGAGAATAATTGCTTATATACATATTTTCATTTGCAATTTTGTCTAATTCATACATTTTTGAAGAGAAAGTTTCCTAATATAATGTATTTTTAAATGTTGTTTTCACTTATATGTACTTTTGTGAGTCAAAAAGATATTGTTGCCTATTAGAATAAAAGAAACACAAAAGTAAAAAGAAACTTTGATACAACAAAGTTAGACCTCTTTTCAGTTAGCCAGTGTATGAGTAGCATATTCTATTTATATGCAAGTACATCCTTTATTACTCCTGATAAATTGTCTGAACATAAAAATGGACAAGTGACCACACTGCCAAAAGCATGAACTGAAGACTGATTTCATTATTGTTTACATTAATAAACTGTAGTATGTTCATTGTTGTTGTTGATTTTTTTTGCCACCCAATTTCTACCTGCACTCTGTTGCTTACCTAAGATGGATAGGAGTGATTTCAATATAGATTTATTAAGATATAAAGCAACAAAGGTTTGATCATGTCAGCTATCTGTAATGTTTTTAGAGTTATAGCCAGCCAGTATTATTTATGCAGGGTTTAACAATGAGTGGATACTCCTGGAATTTCCTATTGAATGGAAGAACTGAGAGATTGTCTTTTATTTGTTGTTGAAAATATTTTATGCAGTGTCCATTTGTCATCCATACACTGACATTAATATAAATCCCTTATCTCTTCCTTTAATCCTCTTGTTCCTGTTGCATTCTGCATCACTGCCAGCTGAGACTAAGAGCCAAATGGTTGGTTGGCTTGGTTTATTAAATGTATACATTGCTTCCCACTAAACACGTTCTGAAGTAATTTACAACCAAAGTAAAAAAAAATAAAACAATAAAATCATATGAACATAGTTAAAAACAGATTTAACAGGGCACTATCATGGCACTGGTGCATGTTTTATTGTATGTTATATTGCAGCTCTGGGTTATGATGTCCCAGTGGCACTTTTTCCCTTGCAAAGTACCCTCTGGAGGGGATGATGTGAGAGAATGAAATGCTTAACCCTTCCTCTGCTAGCTGTTTATCTATAGAAACTTGCCCATCAGTATTTTAGCCCCTTGGTAATGTGTAAACATAGATTTGCAGCCCCACGAGGCAAAGGCAGCTGAGCAGAACAACATTTCAGGGTGAAATGTTTAGGGACTAGGGCCTGCGACAAAGCAGCTGCCCCAAACCACAATTCCCATAGGGGTTTTTTTTAGTGTACAAAGGCATGAGTGAGCATATCTGTGTAGCCTGCATAGTGGCAGATTCTTCCAGAATCCAATGGCCCAGCATCTTTTCTTGATTCAATTTTAAGCAGCAATTAAAACTGTAATTGATTAATCAGAGTGACTAATGAATTAAAGTCTGCAGTTCTAATTTGAATGCAATGTGCTAGAATTACTGCTCAAGTGGTTGTGCTGTCCTTTTCCATATCAATGACAATAGAGTAATCAGTAAGCTTTGTATCAACTTCACCAGATGATATTCCGGAAGTCCTGAGCTAGTAGATCTGTACTGGGAGTATTTCTCTTGCTATGAATCCAAGAGAGGAAAAACCACGTGGACTTAATACTGTGTCTTTAAACTTATGTTCCCTCCTTCATGCTGAAAAGTTATCAATAATAATAATAATAATAAATTATATGATGCCCATCTGACAGGTTTACCCCAGCCACTCTGAGCAGCTTCCAACAAATATAAAGCATAATCAAACATCAAACATTAAAAACTTTCCTATACAGCACTGTCTCCAGATGTCTTCTAAAAGTCATATAGTTGTTTATTTCCTTGACATCTGATGGGAGGGAGTTCCACAGGGCAGGCATGACTACTGAGAATGTCCTCTGCCTGGTTCTATGTAACCTCATTTCTCGCAGTGAGGGAACTGCAAGAAGGTCTTCTGAGCTGAATCTCAGTATCTGGGCTGAATGATGGGGGTGGAGACACTCCTTCAGGTATACAGAGCCAAAGCCAATTGTATAACAATCACAGATAACATTGTCTATTCAGAAGTACAATATATCATGCAAACTTTATGCAGATGACCACAATTAATTTACAGTACCAGGGGTTTTTAAGTTTTGGTCCTCTAGATATTGCTGGACTACAACTCCCATCATCCCAACAGGCCATGCTGGATCAGAGCAGATGGGAAATGGAGTCCAACAGAATCTAGAGGGCTACAGGCTTTGTTGGACTTTGGCTGGAGAATTCAATTCCTTGTTCAGCAGGTGACCATGGGCGATTCACTTTGTCTCAAACTAATTCATTCAGGGGGTTATTCTGAGGATGTAGTGGAGTAGTACACATTCATCATTAATCTTCTGAACTCAATAGGTGTGAGATGGGAAAATATGAAAGGTTCTGGGTGCATGGGGTTGGGTGGTTCTGCCATGCATTTGATTATTGCTTTGCTGTCATGCTGGGCAGGTTGGAAGATGCCTTTACAGCCTGGGACCTTCAGGGCTTCCTGTTTTGATTTGTGCTACACTATGGAGATTCAGCTTCACTTCCACAAAGCCCCAAAATCCATTCAGGGCACACTTCTTAGCCTTAGCATTTGGGAATTTTCTCAATCCAATACACATCCTAGTACCTATGCACTTAACATCTTGTACAGCAGTACATTGAACAGTGAAATTCTTTCTCTCAGTAGGTGTGGATACATCATGAATAGTTCCTTCCATACTAAATGGGCTCTGCAAATGATGGCAAAGGACCCACTGAAATAATTAGTTGAGTGTACTGCTGCACCTTCAGAGTGTAGGTTTAAAATGCCTTTGCGATCACTGAGGTGTGGAAGGCACCCTCCCAAAATACAAAGAGCATCTGGGTGAAGCTATCCTTGAGGAATCTTTTCAAGGTGTCTTCTTGGAATATGGGTGTAAGAGCACATGGAAGAAAAATCTGTCCAGCCCCATATTGTCATTCTAAAAGAGCAGCCTCTTTTTGTTTGTTTTAGTACATGCTTTAATGGAATAAAAAGTGCTTTACTGGCAAAATTCATATTACCAAAACCAATTGGATTTACAATTTGTTTTTATTACCACTAAAGGAGCACTAATTCAAGCTTTGCATGCAATATAATGGCACAAAACAACAATAATCTTGTTTTTTATGGCTTTAAGCATGTTGAAAAGCTAAGCCTTCGTTGCACTATATGGTGCCCAAATGTCATTATAACCTGAAAAATGTAGCTGACAGTCATAATTTGTATTTTCGTTGATGGCCTTATGTTGCTTCCGAACACAAAGTGCTCCCCCTCCCCTCAAAGCCAGCAGAGGTTTCATGCCTCCCTCCACCCAACATCCAGTAATTATCCAAAGTGTGTCTGAGATTTCAAGATAAGGACTATTGATTTTAAAAGGAAAGTTGTTTGTCAAAGGTTGTAAATTCTGAAGAATGCAGAAGCCAAAAAAAGTCAAAGCGAGACAATTGAAGATGATACAAATACGGCTTGGATGTTGGAAAATTACTGGTTTTTGTCTGATTAAGGCTACAATTCTATACACACTTACCTGGGAGGGGAGCCTATGGCTCTGTGCAGTGGGTCTTCCTTCCATCGCTGTTCTGTTCTAAGTACTGAACTGATCTGTGCATTTATTTTTAAAGATCCGTCAAACACATCTGTATTGATTTTTCTTCTCTACTCTTTCACAAAGCACCTCAGAACAGTGTTAAAGCATTTTATCCTCACAACAGCTCTATGGATCTGGTGAAACAAAGAGAGAAACTTGCTAAAGACCAGTCAGGAAGCATCATGACTGACTACAGATTTCAACCCCAGTCTCCCTAATATAAATTCATAGAGATAAATAGAGCAATGTCAGTGTTGGTACATCCCCACGGTGTTGATATATCTGCTGCCTGGGCCCTGGCCCTTCCAGTAAGTGGCATTGCTTGGGAGGTCAACTATCTGCTGCTCACCCTACAGGCATTTACTGCCTCATAATGAGATAGGAAGCCTTCTGGGTCAGGTCAATGGCCCATCTACTCTAGCATCCATTTCTTTCAGTGGCTAATAATAATAATAATAATAATAATAATAATAATAATAATAATTTATTATTTATACCCCGCCCATCTGGCTGGGCCTCCCCAGCCACTCTGGGCGGCTTCCATAAAAACCAAAAATACAATAAAATATCACATGTTAAAAACTTCCCTGAACAGGGCTGCCTTAAGATGTCTCCTGAATGTCAGGTAGTTGTTTATCGCTTTGACATCTGCTGGAAGGGCGTTCCACAGGGTGGGCGCCACTACCGAGAAGGCCCTCTGCCTGGTTCCCTGTAGCTTTGCTTCTCGCAATGAGGGAACCGCCAGATGGCCCTCGGCGCTGGACCTCAGCGTCCGGGCAGAATGATGGGGGTGGAGACGCTCCTTCAGGTATACTGGACCGAGGCCGTTTAGGGCTTTAAAGGTCAGCACCAATACTTTGAATTGTGCTCGGAAATGTACTGGGAGCCAATGCAGGTCTTTCAAGACCGGTGTTATATGGTCTTGGCGGCCGCTCCCAGTCACCAGTCTAGCTGCCGCATTCTGGATTAGTTGTAGTTTCCGAGTCACCTTCAAAGGTAGCACCACGTAGAGTGCATTGCAGTAGTCCAAGCGGGAGATAACCAGAGCATGCACCACTCAGGCGAGACAGTCTGCAGGCAGATAGGGTCTCAGCCTACGTACCAGATGGAGCTGATAGACAGCTGCCCTGGACACAGATTTGACCTGTGCCTCCATGGACAGCTGTGAGTCCAAAATGACTCCCAGGCTGCGCACCTGGTCCTTCAGGGGCACAGTTACCCCATTGGCCAACCAGATGCTGGCATGCAGGACCTGAGCACAACAGCACTCTCCCCACTTGTGATTCCCAGTAACTAGCATTCAGAAACATACTTCCTCTGATAGTGGAGGCAGAACACAGCCATCACGGCAAGTAGCCATTGATAGCCATATGAATTGGTCTAACCCTCTTTTAAAGTTATTCAAGCTTTGAACTATAGGGAGCCACTGCCAATTAATATAGACAATACTGAGCTGGAATGTCAATGATTTGATTCAGTATAAGGCCATTTCCTATGCTCCTATGTTCCGTACAACTAAAACTTTATTACTGCAGTATAAAGTTTATCTAGTCCTAATGAAATTATTGTTTGGTGTGACTACATCTGAAATATTGGGTTCACCATCATTATTGCTATTATTATTATTACTGCTGATATTACTACTACATTTACTATAGCATAATAATAATAATACAAAACCGATAATTTAAATTTTTAAAAGTGAAATATCTTCTTATACACTTTTGGATAAGATAGACACATTAATTTGATTATGACTTTCACAGTCATAATGGATCTGCATATTCTTGTACTTTGTTGCACCAGTACATAAAGAAAATGCTCCATTCTTCAACAGTATTTTTCCTGAAATACTGAGTACAGTTCTGTACATAACTCTACAGAAGGATATTGCAGAGCTGAATAACATGCCAAAATGGGCAACAAAAATGCATTCAGGGGCTTTGAGGACCTTCTTTATGAGCAAAGGTTATAATTTTGGGGGAGCTGCTTTAGAAAAAAATGAGAAAAGAGGTTATTACATTACAGGAGGCCTGATAGAAGGCTATAAAATTATGTACAGTGTGCAAAAAGTAGATAGAGAAAAGTTTTTCTCTCGTGGTCATCATATGAAACTAACTTATAGATTTAGGACAAGGAAAGGCAAGTCCTTCTTCACAAAACACATAATTGATATTTGGAATACACTGACCTGATGTGCACGTCCTTGACTATTACAATTTAGTTATCTGCTGACTTTCACATTTGCCAAATACTGGGGCATGGTTCCACCCTCCCAAAAGGATCCAAATGCATTTTAAAAATATATAGCTTGAGAGAAAAGATGTTTAGAAATACATAAGAGAGAAAATAAGTTTTTAAATATCGATTTAAATACAAGTTGGCTATGATTCCTTCATTGCAGGGGTCCCTCCCAACCTTACAATTCTATGATCCTGTGTTTAGGAGATGAAGATGTTTGCATGGTATATATATACAGTGGTACCTTGGGTTACACACGCTTCAGGTTACATACGCTTCAGGTTACAGACTCCGCTAATCCAGAAATAGTACCTCAGGTTAAGAACTTTGCTTCAGGCTGAGAACAGAAATCGTGCAGCAGCGGCAGCGGGAGGCACCATTAGCTAAAGTGGTGCTTCAGGTTAAGAACAGTTTCAGGTTAAGAACAGACCTCCAGAATGAATTAAGTTCTTAACCCAAGGTACCACTCTCTGTGTGTGTGTGTGTGTGTGTGTATGAGAATAGGAAAGCAGAATAGAAAAGATTAAGGGGTGAACAAATGCAAAAGTGACACATACCAAAAAGTGAATGATTTGCCTTCCCTAGTTACTAGCTTAACAGATGGTGCTACAAGAGAAACAAAAAAGGAAACAGACAGGTGAATCTGTGGGTGTCCCGAATCAGTGGTTGGGTACAGTAAGTGACTGGTTGGGGTGGTGGTGAATAAACTGAGATTCAGTCCAGACAAATGAAAGTACTGTGAGTGGGTGGTTCATCCTCTCGGGAGAGTGGTGTTCAACCTATTCTGGGAGGGTTGGCATTCCTCACCAAATGGGTGGGGAACCTGTGGCCCTCCAGATGTTGCTGGACTACAACTCCAATATTCCCTGATAATTGGCTAGGTCTGATGGGAGTCCCAGAATAAACCATAAGTACCTTATCCCTGCCCTAATAGATTGTATTTTCATTCTGTAGTACTTATTGCCAGTAGAGACTCAAGTGGCCTTGGTGACTTGAACTGCCTGTAATCAGCTTTGATTCTGAAGGTCATTTCGGTTCAGTGTTGTTTTGAGAAGTGTGAATTAGGCAGATACACATTAACATATGAGCTGATCCACATTTTCCTAGTCACCCTTACAAATATGCCATTTCTAACCTGATAGATCCTCTGCACAGAAGAAAAACAAACATGTGCCACACTGGAAGTCGGAAGATTTTTTTCTTGGTCTCACTTTGGAATTACTTATCTTTTTCTTCACATTTGAAAACGAGCATATTCCATCAGCACAGCAACCCCAGAGTGCAAACATAATTTCTCACAGCTAAGGCAGAGACTCCATAAAGTCACTTATGCCTATCATTCAGAGCCAGTAAAAATAGTCAGTTCAATGGTATTCATAAAATTGACACATGGAACATTTCCTCAAGTGGCAAAGGGGGATATTTTTGTATATAGCCTTTGTTTAATTTTCTCTTCCATTATATTTTATCCTTTCAGATCAAAAGGAAATTAACATAACCCGAATGCTTGGCCATACCAGTTACACAAACAGGTCACAGACTCTCTGTAAGGGTCTGGAATACTAATAAGTTAGTGTGTCTGTGTGTGGGGTGCGGGGAGATATTACTCTTCTCTAGGTGAACACCATTACATTGAGAGCGAATTGTCATATGCCGAATGTTCTGAGCCTGCGGTGATTATGGAACAACTTAATCTGGCAAATATCACAGATGATTTGAAGAATGGCAGAAATGCCAAGGTTTAAAATAACAATGAAAGTAGTGGAGAATTGCAGACAATTTAGAAGTTGCCTCTTCTCTGAACCTGGGAGAGTTTTTTGTTGGTGCTGTTTGCTCCTTGATCATTTGTATTTGAAAATTTTAGTATCGGAAGCAAGCACCACTATTTCATCAATGCTGAATTAGTGTCAAGAAACACATGAACACAATACAATGTCAGTACCTGCATATCTTATTTTATTGTACATTAAGTTTAAAATGGGAGCAACGCTATCATCCAGAATCTAAACATTCACAGGGGTATTGAGGAGTATTGAGAGACCTCAGGGTTATAAACACACCTCTCAGATAGTTATGAAGCATTGAAGTATAGTCCATTCTATGGGTGTTGCCGGTGTGGGCCATGTGACTAACTGGATGACAGGAAAATAGACATCCAAAATGATAGAGGCTTTAGTAAATGGGTGTTCCAGGGCATAGATAAGGAACTTGTGGCCCTCCACATGCTGTTGGAGTTGAGCTCCCGTCAGCCCCAGGCAAAGGTCAGCAATGATGGGAGCTATAGTCCAATAACATCTTAAGGACCACAGGTTTTCAATCCCTGCTCTAGGGCATATCTGTTCTAGATGTCCTTACTCAGTAAATGTTGAAGTTGACACAAACAGCCTTCTTCATGTATTCTGCATTGGGCTTAAGTTGGCATGCAATGTGGTAGCAGGAATGAGCCTGTTAGGTCCACCCTCACAGCTGCTCCAGTCACCCTTCCCAGATGCCACCATTGTATATTTACTTAACCCTACTACTGAAAGCATAAGTAGGAATGTTACTTCTGATATAACTGGGTTCCCTGCCTTAAAAAAACTCCCTAAAAACCCTGCTTAGTTCATTGACTGCAGGACAGATATCCATGTTTTGCTGAATAATCTGTCACATCAAAAAATGTATATTGCAGGGGAAAACATTTGTGGGGAAATGGAACTTCATTTCAATCTTAGTTACCCATCCACATTCCCCTGCATCTGAATATTTTCCTGGATAAGGGAATCATAACATGATAACCTTTTTCTCAGGTGTTGCCAATTAAGGTATAAAGTTAAATAAAACTTTGGAAGGAAAATTATTATCCCTTTCATTCAATAAACACATCACACCACTGTTTCTCCCTCTTATTTTCAAAAGCATCAATTTTGTGTTGACCTTAAATTTGTGAAAATGAGTTAAAATTAGGATTAGTATGTCAAATGGGAACACCTGTTTTACAGATAAACATATTTAAATATCAACCTTTCCCACTTGATTGGTTTTTGAAGAAAAGAACTACTGATTAGAAACCGACATTTAGGTCCATGACCTTCCAAAATGGCAGCTACAGTGTGGTTAACATTCTAGTACATTTGCTGCTTCCTCCCCAACGCATTTAGTCAAAAGGACAGTTTGAAGAGTCTTTTTCTATTTATTTTTCTATGCATGCTTCCTTCTCTCTAAAATGTGACAAAAGATCTTGACTGCAGCCATGAAATAAAGAGGTGTGACACAAGAAATGTTCGGGTAAAACATGTGGTCGCATTTAAATTTATGCAAATTATCTGCAATTTGACAGTGCAGGAACCTAGCTGTTAACCACCCAGGCAAGGTCCACTCTACCACATTAAGGAGGTGCTTAATATCACCCACTTTTCATCAGTCCCCACCTAAGCATGGGCAGGGAGTCCTTCATGACCCATCCCTTCTTGGGGAGTGCCACAACTCTGCCACAGGTTAGCCGCATAGTACCTTCAAACAATGAAATACCTGCCATTGTTTAAAATCACAATGTCCCTCTCAGTTTCCTCCATCCAGACATTATTCAAACATATGCCTTTGATTTAAAACACCACTTTCCACCTCTCAGTATTCCTTCCTTTAGCTCCCATGCCATGGCCACTGCTGTTGTTCACTTTTGTTCCTCTACCCTGCCCTGACTTCATTCAAATCAGGGGCTGTGGTGTGACACTCCCTGATAGGGGTGGCCATAATGACATTATTATATTTTTATTAAATACAGAGAAAATATCAGCATTAAAATTCATCAGCATTTCAGTGCAAGTTTATCCTAATATACACATTTTGTATGTTTTTTCTGGCCTTGTGTGCACATTTTTGCAAAGCAAATTATCCTACTACAGTCATACCTTGGAAGTCGAATGGAATCCATTCTGGAAGTCTGTTCGACTTCCCAAATGTTTAGAAACCAAAGCATGGCTTCTGGTTGGCTGCAGGAACCTCTTGCAGCCAATCAGAAGCTGCAGAAGCCCCATTGGATGTTCGGCTTCCAAAGGAACATTCGAAAAATGTAAGACTCACTTCCGGGTTTTGATCGTTTGGGAGCCAATTTGTTTGGGAGCCAAGGCATTTGAGATCCAAGGTACGACTGTATAATGATCTTTTACATTTTTTATTTCAAAGTAATATATGCATCTTTATGCGCAATGTACCCTAGTACATCCTAGTATACCCTTGTACATATTGCTTGGTTAGAGAACTGCATTGCAAAATTCCAAAGACTGGCTGTGTTATGGTTTTCATATTGTTTTGGAAAGTGAAAATTTGGTAGGCTCACCTTTGTGAACATACACCTGCTATTCTTTGTATGATTGATCAACTTGGAAAAAAGCCACCATAATTGCTTTAATTTTCACTACTCTCCACATGGAAGCGCCAGACCATGCAACTGAGGCTCAGATGTGATCCGAGACACCACACAACTTCTCCCAGCCCTGGGATTCAGTTGTATAAAATAGCAGGACCTTAGGATGTGCTGGTGGTTGGGATTTTTAATTGGTTTGTTTCGATGTTTTTACAGATTTGGAGTTAGAAGTTCCAAAAAAGAAGAAGAAAAAGAAGCCCCTCAGCATCATAAATATGATATGTTTCTTGTCCTTGTGGCTTGGCATCCAACATATTTATGCCAATGAAAAGCAAATTATCATATGTATCCAAGTATGCAATTCGCTGCAGCCATTTGAAACAAATTATCCATTCTTGGCTTAACAGATCATTACGCCCAGTGCTGCCGGTAAGATTTGCCTCCAAGAGTTTGGCCATTCTTAATTCTTGTTTAAAACTTTCCAGAAGTTTTAACTTAAAACTGCAAAAGGTTCATACTCAAAGATCATTTCCCATGAAGAAAACATACCTCAGGTTTAGATCTGTCACTGTGTTGGGAAAGAGTATCAAGCAATTAGAGTAATTAAAACAAATGAATAGGGGGTTAAACTTTTATGAAAAAGCTGTTATATTGTGGAATCAGACTTTTTAATGGACTGCAGGCATTAAACAGACCTGGTATTAGACTTTGAAATTAATGGGTCACTCACTGTATAGCATTCCAGTCTTCATAGCTTGATAAGATTAATGCTTGCTTATATAGCAAATTCAATGGCTCATTTAATTTCATATGAATGTTTAACGTTAAATTGCTTTTGGATTAAGTCTAAACTCATTATTCATTTTAATGTTTGAAAGAAGTTTCATTTTTCTTCCATTTTCCTCAACCATATGCTTTGCCATTAATGGAAGCCTATACCCTTACATAGCTGAGAAATGCAAGAGTTTTATAATCATCACCGTCAACATCATCTATTTGTTAACATTTATTTGGTTCTGCAGCCATGATTTCAGATGATAAAATACTGCTCATTTTAGCCCTTACACTACTTATAATTAGGGGTGTTTGATGGATTTCTGATTTCCAATAAGAACTGGTTGATCCTCTCCTTTTGCACTAATATTTGGATTGGAACTTACGTCACCTCTGCATAATAAATTTTAAACACTGTTACACTACTTTTAACAGTCATGGAAATCATGGGCACTGTAATATGTTAAGGGCACAGGGAATTGTAGCTGTCAGGTTAGCATCCAACAACAAACTACACTTCCCAGAATTCTTTGGGGGAAGTGTGGATGTGACCAATTACACTGCCCAAACGTTCCAAAATCTGGCTTTTTAAACCATGTCAAAATGCACAGTGAAAGTGCATTTGGAAATTGGCATTTTGAGAGAGAGAAATAGATAAAGTCTCATGTGGGTTTAAGGAAAGTAAATTAAGGGCTAAATGGGATGGAATAGACTTACCAGTTAACACATGCAAAATTGACCAGAGATGTAAATGTCATTTACAAAATGATACGCAGATAAGAGAATGTACAGCACTCATTTTTATTAAAGATTGTTCACTATACAAATTGCAATGTTGCTGCAACTAATAGCTAACATTATTCTCCAAATACTAAAAAAAAAAATGCTCAGTGCACTTAAAAAAACCAAATTATTAATATTTAATTATTAATTATTAATATTTTATCCTATTTATTGTTATATATGTGTCTCTCTCTATAGCACCAATTGTTGCGCAAGTACTAAATTAAACGTACACACAATTTTTTTAAAGAAAAGAAAAGAAAGAAAGAAAGCATAAACAAAAGAAAAGGATACATTGCAGTAGATTGTAAGCAGCAAAAATGCAATATTTGCACATTACTTCCAATCACAGGGATGGTTCAATTAGAAACTACAGTGTAGGTTAATTTCAAGAAATAATATCAAAGCAACTAATAAAACAGCTATATTCTGACCTCTATTAAAGAATGCCTTGCATTAATAAATTATAGTGTAAGTGCTCTCTACCTGCCCTGTCATGTGCCATATGTGGGTTAGTATCATCAGATGATTGATGAGGAATTTTGAAATGTGGTTTGCTCAATGTGGTTTGAAATGTGGTCTAGCACAATGAAGGAAGGGAAAGTGGAGGAAAATATTCCAGCTAGGGTTAGGCTGAAGCTAATCAGGTTTTGGAAACATTTTCAGTGGTGCAATAAGAGAGAGAGTGAATTAAAGATTTCTCACTCTCTGCAAAAATGTGCAGCAATCCATAGATATTTCCGTCATTCTCCCTCAGTTTTAGTGACTTAGTATTGTGACTTGGATTGGCCTGCTCAGTGCATAGCCCATTCTTGGTTGTGATAACCCATGTGAATAATATAACCGGTAGGGAGAAACAATACTGAGAGCCATGAGGTTCTTTTTTAAGATACACAAGAAGGGGAGCAATGCAATGAGGGCAGGAGACGGCGGAAACCCTCATGATTGTAATGGGCAACCATTGCTTTTTTGTTAAGGGTAGAAATGGAGGGCAGAGGGACTAGTCATCTTGTGAAGCAGGGGCACCATCCTGCCCTCAGGATTGTGGGTGCCTGCCACCACAATACAGGCATGTGACATTACATGCACATCCCTGCACATTGTGTGTGTGTGTGTGTGTGTGTAGAAATCAGCCGCATGTGCAAAGGTAAAATTCACATTCATTTCTGCAGCCAATTTTGCCTCTGGCCCCACCCATCAGTGGTATGTGGCCCCTTGAACATTGCCCCAATGGAAATGTGGCCCTCGATCTGAATAATGGTTTCCTCACCTTTGCTACAAAGGTTATATCAGGTAAGAAGAGAGGACAATTGGACAGACCAAAGGCAGAATACCACTATAATGAGAACAGTAATGTAACCTGGCATCTGAAACATTCCAGAGGCTGAAATAAGCAACGGTACTCTTTCTGATCAAAGCAGGGGAGGGAACACGTTAGTGCACCCTTCGTAACTTCTTCTGTATCTCTGACAGAAGAAAAACTACTTGCTGTATCACCCCAGGACAATCACATTAAAGACAGCCATTACCGAGAATAAACAGAATTGTTTAGACTTGGCACAGTGGACCACTCAAATCTACAGTGCACAAAGTGGAAATGCCCCCCCCTTTAAAAGCCTAACATGACAGACACAGGCCATGCCGAAAGCATTCCATTTGGGCAATGAAATTGTGTTTGACAATCTCCTAATGAAAGGCTGGAGACTGCCTTTGGGCATATAGCCCTGAGCATCAGAAAAGGAAAAGAGGAGAGATGGAACAAGGTCATTGTGCTGGGGGGATAGAGGCTTCACATTAAAAAGCTCCCACCAGGAATCTTTTGCGTTATAATTTGTTGCTGAGTTGTGAATTCATAATTTCTTCCTCTTTGCTTCTGGTGAATGTCCATTAATTGTTGTGCATTTCTTTCCATCTGCTACGTGAGAGCCACATCTTTCTCTTCAGGCCTCATGTCCTGCATGAAATCTCTGGTTTAACCTCCTAGTCTGTTCCAACTCAAACGAAACGAATGCTCAAGGACACTATCTTCAAAAACAGATATACAGTGATACCTCGGGTTACAAACACCTCAGGTTACAAACACTTTGGGTTACAGACTCCTCTAACCCAGAAGTAGTACCTCAGGTTAAGAACTTTACCTCAGGATGAGAACAGAAATTGCATGGTGGCGGCACGGCGGCAGTGGCTGGCTCCATTAGCTAAAGTCGTACCACAGTGTAAGAATGGTTTCAGGTTAAGAACGGACCTCTGGAACAAATTAAGTTAGTAACCAGAGGTACCACTGTAATAAAGTTTCATGATACACAGCATGTATTTAATGGATGGAATTTGCTGCCACAATATGTGGCCACTAGCTTAGATGCTATTCAATTCAGGGAAAAGAATAGGTCAGTTTATTAGAGCTGTGCACAGTGCTGTCTGATCCACACCCTGGCCCTGCTGGTGTGTGTGTGTGTGTGTGTGTGTGTGTGCGCGCAAATCAACCTGCCCTGGGCCATCATAGGGACTACTGGGCCCAGATCTGAGGTGGTACAACTGTTGAGCTAGGTTTTTTAAAAAAATCAGTGGCACCCGACTGAGGTACTCCTTCAAAAGTGGCTTATCTGCACCCTGTGGATGAGTGCCCTGCACCCCACAGGACTGATGCTTCATATAATTGTAGAATTAGAAGGAACCCTGAGGGTCATCTAGTCCAAGACTAGATGCAGGAGTCTCAACTAAAGCATCCATGACAGGTGGCCATCCAACCTCTGCTTAAAAACCTCCAACCAATGGGATTCCACGATCTCCCAAGGGAGTCCGTTTGTCAAATAGTTCTTACTATCAGAAAGTTCTTTCTATTGCTTAATCAAAATCTCATTTCTTGCAACAGTTATTGCACAGAGGCATCTATCCTGCAGGGATTGGACATAAGACAGGAATGAGACTCAGGCAGCATCAGGCTCCTGCATTTGCCTGGGAAGACAATGACAGGAGGTCTCGGTCTTTTTCTGGTTTTTTTCCACCCACTGCCCACCACTCCTTCTTGCCTTATGCCCCTGACAGCTGTGGGGGAAGTCCTAGGAAACAGGTTGCTGGAATGTATAGGCTATTGGTGAGACCTAGAATAGAAGTGTTTTGTCCTTTTTTAGTTGAACTTGTTCATAATCAACCTTGGTTACACTGCCCCATGAGTGGGAAACCTAAGCTTTCCGGATATTGTGGGAGTCCAACTCCATCAACCAGCATAGCCAGTGGTGAAGGATGCAAGTTGAAATCCAGCAACATTTGGAGGGCCTTGGGTTCCTCACGCCTGCTTCAGCCTCTCCCTTCTCCTTAATTTAGTCTTCTCTTATCAAAACTCAACATCAATGCTTCTGAATAACAGTTGCTGGAAACTTCAGGAGGGGAAAGTGCTCTTGTGCTCAAATCCTGCTGTTAGGGTTTCCCCCAAATGTCTGGTTGGTCACTGTGAGAACAGGATGCTGGACTAGATGGACCACTGGCCTGATCCAGCAGGCTTTTCTTAGGTTCACTGCAACTGCTCATATCTGATTTCAAGTTCATTGGCAGTTCTATTTGATCCATTTCAGCAGGAGATCATCCTGCCAAATTGGGTACACACTTACAGAAATAGAGACATTTTGAATTCACCTTTCATAGCCTTAGGAATGCTGCTCTTAGCTTTGTAGGGGAAAGACAAGGCAAAGATGTAATCAATAAGCAACCTACTACATTTTGCTAGCCCTATTCAATGTGATGCCTTTACAAAATGCTGGTGTTAAGAACCACTGATGTTTGTAAAGAATGGCTGCATCTTTCGCGCATATAAAAATGGATAGAATTGTTAGGGGCACCATAAATTCCCAACATGAGTACCAAACTTGAAACACAGTACAATAAAAGTCAATAATAATGTTGTTTAAAATGTTCACATACATTATTTCAGCAATGCAATCGATCTAAGCAACAAACATGGAAAAAGTAGATTTTACACATTTCATGGTGCCAGGATTACTCATCTGACAGTACCCAAGAATCAATTACATTTTTTTTTAAAAAAAGTCATTCAGAGTAGAGAGATCTGGTGAAAATAGGATAATTCTATTAGCAAACAGTCCCATCATTTGAGCCATTACCATCAGCACAGCCATTGAGTTTATTCTGGTCTGTTTAGTATGGGGCTGCAAGCTGGTTCTATGAACTGGGTTGCTTCATTGAATCAAGTGACAAATCTGACTGCTTGAAAGAGATGGGGTTGGTAAAAATCATTGAATTGATTTTTATACATCTTTCTGAACCTTTTTAATGTAACATGCTAAGTGGTGGTTTCTTTCATCTTTCTTTTCTTTCTGCTTGATCTGTCAGATGGGGGAGGTTATATCATACTTATTCAGCCAACTGGCTGGCATTCATCATTTCCTTGCCCCAAAGATGTTCTCTGCCAGGGTTGGAGGAACTTTTTCTGGACAACAGGCCTTATCTCAGGCCAAATTGACAGGTAGGTGGAGCTGCTCATTTGTCATTCACCTGCTATCACTATGATGTCAAGTGACATTACACTTTGAAGTTCTGATTTGTCAGTACTCAGCCTAAAGTTCCTAAACCAGTCCATAACTTACAAAACTTATGGATGGAAACACTTTCTTCCCTCCACCCTACAATCAAGTCAATGTTTTTATTTCCCACCACTGCAAACTGGCAAAATGCCCTCCTCCCCAAATTCACCCCCGGCAAATAGAGCAGTGAATTGAGGGAAGGCTTTTTGCATCTCAGACATACTTTGGTGTAATGTGAATCACACATGATTGTGAATTTTCCACCTTTCTCAGTAAGGCTTCGCTCTGACTCTCTCTGTTGAGTGGCAATTTTCATGAAAACAACCTGCAGCAGAGTGAAAAGTTATTCAGAGGTAATGAGAGAGGGCTAAGGGCAAATGAGGCAATATATAGCTAACAATTCTCCGCCTCAGATTAGAAGCTTAATGGAGCAAAGGAACCAACACATGATTTACGTCATTCAAATATATCTAAACTGAATGATCTGGTGTGGAAAGGCATTGAACCAAAAGGATCAATGGCATGCTGTTCTTTATACTGAATATATCTATTGAATATCCTAATGGTAGCCTCTCTCTCCTCCATCTGTCCTCACAGGGGCTTTTGCATAGCCATCATGCCCTGAGGAAAGCAAAGAAGACAAATTCCCCCCTTTTTATTGTTACTTTCAAAAAGCAAGTCTTATTGCTGCAATTATCTTATGTAAACCACTTTGTGAGGTCCACCCAGAAAGGAGTATATCAATACATATACTTTCTAGATCTCTCAAAACAAGTCTGCCTTTGCATGAATTTTGCACTCCTAAAAGAATCAGTTCACACATTACAACTAGGACTTAAATATATCTGTAACTCTCTTATAAGATTTTACTACTATGTTTTTGCATGTCAAAGTCCTTGATTCGGGGTCTCTAGGGGGACTCACAGCAAAGGACTTATGCAGAGGTAAATAACATAAAACTCTCAAACATCAAACAACATGACTTTATTCTGTCCTATTGATATGTACATAAATATAAATTAATTTTACATAAATGACACAATATGATGAAACAGTACACAATCCTCCCAAAGTCTGGTCACCATAGAACCTCTCCATTTGGTCACTATCTACATTAGCTGGGTCCCATCTGCACTATATGTTTAAAGCTCTATCATACCACTTTATACAGCCTGTGATGAGAGTAGTTAAGAAAGCCTTATTCCCCTCACAGAACTACAATTTTCAGAGTGGTTTAAAAATCAAGCCCTATTCCCACGGAACTCTGAGAACTGTAGCTGTGTGAAGGAAAAAGGGGTCTCCTAGCAATGATAAACACACTAAACCAACTACCGTTCCTAGAATTCTTTGAGGGAAGCCATGACTGTTTAAAGGGGTATCCTACTGCTTTAAACATGTAGTGCAGATATGGGTTTGATCTTCCTGAAGTTTGGTCTTGCCTGCTGGCCACAGAGGGAAAATTGTCTTTGTTAATTTGCCTCTGCTCTACAGCAGTCTTCTCAAAAACGTTGCGTGTGTCAATAATTCATAGAAGTGAAATTAACAGGACTTTATAACATAAAGGAACATAAACAGACAATGAATGAGGGAACTTTGTAACTAATTTTACATTTTTAAAGGAAACCTCCCTACTATCCTGTTCTTAAGGGTTCAGAGCTTTACTCAACCTGAGTGCAGTTAGGAAGATGCCTGGCTAACCCCTCTCTGTAATCCCCCTTTCTTACAGTAGGCAAACTGCCCATAATGGTGGCAGCTCCCTGCTTCAACTCTTTTACAGAACATCTTCAGGAATATCCTTCTACCAAAATTCTTAAAGGGGAATTCCTTAGTAGACTACATGCACATAAACATCAAAGTACGAATGTGTCAAAGATGTTTCCATATCTGTGTATCAAACAGGCACATTTCTTAAGGAGCCTTAATTGTGTGCAATTTCTTGAGTGTTTCCTTGGTAGCTACTCAAAGTTGGTCCCTGAATAATTTGTGAAACAGCCCAAACAAAAGATGTAAATCCACACCAGATCTTTCAAATGTTTATGAATTTGAGGAGCTGCTGTTCTCAAACAAGTGATACATTTTAGTTTCAGTTTAATCTGCTACTTTGAATATACATTGGAACATAATATTGCAGGAAAGAAAGAAGCCTCTACATTCTAAATACAGTGGTACCTCTAGTTACGAACTTAATTCATTCCGGAGATCCGTTCTTAACCTGAAACTGTTCTTAACGAGAGGCGTACTTTCACTAATGGGGCCTCTTGCTGCCACAGCACACGATTTCCATTCTCATCCTGGGGCAAAGTTCTCAACTCAAGGTAACTCTTCCAGGTTAGCAGAGTTTGCAACCTGAAGCGTTTGTAACCTGAGGTCTTTTGTAACTCGAGGTACCACTGTACTAAAAATAGATTGGTAGCCTTATAACCGGAAGTGGTTCAGTGAGTGAGGTGAAGCTACAATGCTAACTTTCTAGCAGGTGGGTCACTGCTGCTTACTAGGACAGAGAGGGGCGCGGCAGTGGGGAGGTTGCAGAACCTGTACTGATATGCTCTCATTGTTGTTAGGAGTCCTTTCCAGCCCAGTCTAGAGATGCTGGAAATGGTTTTGTGTCATTGTAATATTCTGTTTATTTACAAAAGTTCATGTTGAATAGGGGTATAGAAGCAAACACATAGGTATCTGAACCTCAGGTGCTCATAAAGTCACAAATCCTCATCTTTCTAGTACCCTGAAATTGTAAACCACCTATACAAACAAATTAAAATAAAAGGTATTGTTTTATGGCTCCAGATCCATGATTTTAAGACACAAATGGAAGGCAACATTGCATGTTACACATATATGCCTATGTCACTAATGACTGGTTTTCTGATGAAAACTTTGCTTTAGAATATATTTTTGCAGCAAAGAAGCAGTGGGTAGAAGGGACATTTAATCCTTTCCTCACCTGCTACCTCTCAGCTCCCACTCCCACAGTTCCCAAAATGCTTGTCTTTGTAGTTAGGACATTAGAGTCTGACCAGTGAAAGCTCCTGAGTGGTGGCATGTAAACATATGCAGACTTCATGATTATCTTCCTCCTGCAGGCATTAATGAAAGCATCACCTACCTGAGTTCCCAGAAGGTACATTAAGAAAAGTTGTTTTTACTTTGTGTTGTCCTTTGTGAATTAGGAACTTGTAAGCAGAGCTTTCAAACACAGCTTTTCTGATCTACACTCAGCTCACAAGAAACTGCTGCTCATTTATGAAAATACATCTCAAAAATGGCAAGGGAGTAGCCTTATCAAAGCAGAGACATCAAGTTGTCAGTCACTCTTCTGATGCACACCTGTATTGAGGAAAAATGCTTCCTTTAATATAGCTTGATATTTGATAAAAATGTGACAAAACCAACTTGCTTTTCCCCTTCATCATCATTACGCCTTAGGGGGTTACAAAGTTGATCTAAGATTCAAGGCCATTAGTGAACATATATGCACAGGATCAGAAGTTTCATTTTGATTCCTGAAAGAAACTCAGCCAAGCCCTCATATATACAGGGGGCAGAATTTCTTTTTAAAAATCATCAAAATGTAGTTATAAAGCTTCCATCTCCAAAAAGGTTTGTGATAAATAACTTGATATACAATTCCCTCCCCTTTAAACAATGAAGCTTAAAGTATTGCCATCAATCTTGATTGCTTGAAGAATGGTAAATACATCTGTAGGATGGGGAAGAGAAAACCGGGGGTTGCTTT
Organism: Podarcis liolepis; assembly: GCF_965112155.1. NCBI lineage: Eukaryota > Metazoa > Chordata > Lepidosauria > Squamata > Lacertidae > Podarcis > Podarcis liolepis. The sequence goes on along the minus strand of NC_139561.1, from coordinate 50,170,872 downwards.
GATGTTTGAAGACCTCTTGATGATGCAGTTCCATATTCCATCATAAAAATATAACTGTATGAAGATATCCTTTGTCTCTATTTCAATTGCATGTATCTTTTGTGGATCAAAACATAAGAGAGATCGGCTGGAAGGGAGAAATGACTATATAGTGAAAATGGAACCTCAAAGCCCTATTGGAGAAAGACTAATGCACTTTCATGTGCAGCATAAAGGCTAGGGATAAGATGGCAATCTTTGCATAAGATGATAATAATAAGACCAGGTATTTGGTAAGCAACTAGTAATATAGGCTGAACACAAATAAACATTTGTCATGGTGGTAGAGTACTGGAAGGAGATACAAACTAAAGCTGTTATTATTCTTGTTCCTCAAGTCCACAAGGTCTAATAGTCAAATGCAAGAGAGTAAAATAGAGCACATAGGATTATATTCAGTGTTAATTATATGCAGAATAAACCCATTAAAAATAATGGACATTATGAATTTTTATTAATTTTAATGGGTCTACTCTGGGAAGAATTTAGTTGGTTGCTGTTGGAGTTTGGTTAATCTATCACAGTGGTGTGCAGAAAGAAATAGTATGGTGAGGCTGCTGGTTGAAAGGATAAATAAAACTTAAGGTTTATTACTTATGCCAAACAAAGCCATTCTAAGTATAGGTTTTACATGTGGCCAAGCTGGAGCCACAGAATTGTTGGAGAGAGGTTTAGTACAGAGATTCTTACTCTCTCATAGCAGAGTTAGCACTTTGGTGATTGCTCCAAGCATATTAAAACTTGGTAAGATTTGCATCTGCCCTCATCTACCTTTAGATGGCTACTTAGGCTAGAACAAATCTCAGACACTTTGTTTTGCAAATCAGTGAATGTTTCACTCACAGAGTTTCCAGGAGTTAGCAAACAAGTCCCCTGTTGGCAGTAAAACAAAGAAGAAAAAGACTTAAAAAGAAAAGTGTTTGGTTTCCTTACAAAAATGTATGTGCAATCTTTGGGTTAACAAAGATACAGCCTGCAAAATCTCCCTTTTGGAGCAATTCAGTTCATTTGCAGTATTTGCTGAGTTGGGAGCTAGCACGGGGCTCCTTCTTTACTTGTTCCAGGAAGGCACAGAAAAGAAAAATAATAATGGGAGGAACGAAACAAAAGGCTGCAGGGAGCCTGCTAAGCTCCACCCAAGTGGCAACCTGAGCTCAAGTTAACTTTTATGCACACAACTGTGAGTCAGTAACTATATATTGCAATGCAAATTAACACTAGCACATGCTATCTCTTTCTGATACTGACTAAACTTGGAGAAGCAGCAGGAAGGAAGTAAAGTCTGAAAGCAAGTGATCTCCATTACCAAGAAGGAGTTATGAAAAGGGAAGAAAGCAGTCAGGAGGAAGAATAGGTTTCCTTTCTGCCTGTCTCTCCCCCATTGGTTCAGGTTGTTTACTGCAAGCAGTGTTGCTTTACTTTCAACAGATATAAGCCACATTTTCTGGGAGGCAAATGCTTTCAGAGCACTTGGAGCACATACATTTGACCATGGCTGAACAAGCAGTGCATCCTTTGGGGGTGTTACAAAGGAGCCAGTGAAAGAAATAGGAAGCAAGTCACTTCCATCTTCATTTCTGAGTGTCATCACTTCTCAATTTTTCTGTTTGTTTGCTGGCACTCACCTCCCTCCCCACTTCAGCTGTTGCCAACTCATTATGCTTGGGAAGAATGAGTTCATTGCAAGGGGATAAAATGGTTCAGATAGATTTTGTAGTGTGCAAGTGCTTACTATGGCAACCCTAGGAGTGGAATTTGGAATTTGGGATGGCGAAGAAAATTTATTTTGTTTGCATTTTAATGAGAAATTACCTAATTTGAAGTTCTGAAACCAATATGTGAACTGAAACATAATTATCCTTCAATATTTGACCTCTTCTGATTCATACCATAGTGAAAATAACATGCTAAAATGATTACATGAAAATGCTGCAGAAGCATGAAGAGTTGATTTTAACATGGTTAAAATTAGGAAATCAAAACTGTCAGGTTTGTCTATTCCTACACACTATGGAATGGAATGAAGTCCTGGAAAAGGCCATGGCTACTCGGAATCCTGAACTGGAGCCTACCATGCTGCAACACTTTGTTGCAGTCTTGTTGAGGTACTGCAGCATTCATTGTAGAAGAATGATAGCCAACGAGGTTCTGTCTAGTTCTATAAACCTGATGAATGTGAACTAGCTCCCAGTCTTTTTTAAAAAAAACACAAACAAACCAAACAGACCCCCAAACTAAGGCCAGTATGTCTGTGCTCTCCTAATTCTTTCACTTCTTTCCTCTGCATTTGCTTTTGCATCCCGGCATCTCGCTAGGTAACAAACTGCATGAGACAGAGCTTCCTCAGGGAATGGCAAGGGATTTGAAATTCACATCACTTACCCCGTAAGGCTGTCAGATGATCAGATAGCTGAGAAACTGGTAATAGCTTAGGCTCTGGTGAAATATGTTTTTCAGTACATAATTACCTTTGTATTTTGTTCCCCTTATCCCTGATTGTCAGCATTTTAATTAAAAGTAGAGGTGGGAGAACCTGGGAAATGTGACTGTTTGTTGCAGGGTGGGGGAAGGGTGGTGGTGATTGCAGAATGGGGGAGACGTTAGACTTCTAGTTGAAGCCAGCCTGGCTGCATTTGAAAAAAGTTATCACCTGAATCGACTGCCTTTGTTTCACTACTCAGCCTTTCTGTGCTTTCTCTTCCACTACAGTCAATGTGATATTAATTCAAGGCATAAAGAAATACAAATTATTGGATGATACCTAAGTAAGACATATGAGGAAGCTGGTATGCTCTATTTCCAGCTGCTAGACAAATGGGTTTCATTTGTAGGGTGGGCTCCTCTGTTTTATGTGTGTGTTTTCCCGGCAAAGGCACTGTGCTTTTTAACATCTACAAGTTAGGATGCAATTCAACAGGCACTGCTTTCCCCAGCAATCACATTTAGTAATGGGGAAGCATGCTCAATGAACTGTCAGCTGCCAAAGCTATTTATATTATGTTACCTCTTCCCTTTGCTTCCCTGCCTGTGTGAAGCAGAGATGGGGAGTCTCAGGTCCAGGGTTTAAATACCTCCCTCCAGGCGCTGTCCCCAGGCCACCCACCCACCTCAGTCCTGATTCACATCCTGGATGGAATGTGTCTTTAAATGCTTCTTGCTTGCCTGGTTGGAAGATAGAGAGGGATGCATGAGTGTGAAGAAGGTAGCCCATGATACAAAGGAAAAATTCACATTTGTTGTTTCATGGATGGCTACAAGAAGAGCTAGTTTCCTTCCTTTCTCTTAAACATCTCACTGTTTTTCTCTTCCATGCACAAGGATCCCCAATTAAGGGATTTCATCCAGCAAGTCTTGGAAAAGTCGCTGTCTCAAATCTTGGAGAGTGTCTATTGGTGTGAGGTATCTACAGACCAATCATCTAACTATAGCTAGTGCTTTTTTTTCTTTTTCTTTTGCTAGAAAAAGTGAGGTGCTATGGGTACCAGCACAAAAAGGCCATGGGCAGCAAAAAGAGAGAGGTGGCAGCAGCATCACAAACAAATGCACTGATTGTAGCCCTAGCAAATTGTCAGGTGTGAGTCAGCAGTAAATAACACCGAATAGGTGAATAACTCTTTATTAGAAAAACAGGATCCACACTGTAGTGCTAGGCCTAATGAGCACAGCAACTCTTCTTTGGTAGGTCTTGTGGTAGTTGTGGAGATGGAAGGTTCCTTCATTCCCTCCTCTTCCAGATTTTCCCCAAGCAATCTGAGACTGCACCTGTGCTCCTCCAGCTTCATGCTCTTCTGGTCCTGGGAGATCAGGGGAGAGGGGAGCTTTTCACATAAGGAGGGGAAGACACTAGTGCTTCCTCAGCAGTCTGTCTCACCTCTGCCTCTTGACCTCCCTCATCCTACTCTCATGCTTCTGCTTCTGTTTCTGGACTTCTCTTTGCCACAGACTCTAACGTCTCACTAAGCCCAATTCACTAAGCTTCAGCTTCTGACACCTCATCCTCTTCTCCCTCTGACCACTCATTATCATCCCACCACAATCCCCAAGCTCTGAGCCTTCTTCCCTTGGGGGTGTCCCAGCTTATTCAACCCACCATTCCTCTGCCTCCAGCCAGTCTCTGACACAAATATTATGTGAATGTATCTATCTGGGTGGGTTAATAAGACTCATATCTGCTGTCCTCCATGCATTCATATGAAGGTTGGGATAGAGCTTCCATGTGTTATCAGCTGCAAAAACAATATATTATTTCCATGATCTAGGAATGAGGAAGAAAGACAGTTCAACACAAAGGTGAACTGAAATGCAGCTCTCTTTCAGAATTTGCATTTCTCCAAATCTTATGATGCCATTCTCCAGCCAAAGAAAGGCATACACAAAGGTACACATTAAGGGACAGTGCACATAGAAATGAATGTACTAGTGAAAATACCTAGCACCCCCATAGAATGGTCTTTGAATTTTGCTCATTGATTTGATCTTTAGAGGGACATATTCACCCTACCCCATGAAAAACGAAAGCAGCTTAGCTAGAAGTCAGACAAAATAGCTGAAGACAAAGGAAGCTTTCTTAATAGTAGATCTCTAGTGAGGCTAAGCAGCAAACCACATCCTGGCCTACAATGTACTTTGCTGCTCTATTTTTGTTCTGATATTTTATTTTATTTCTATTTTCTCAGCTAACAAAGATTTTATGAGAACAGAAACTGTATTTTCATGACCAAGACCAAGACAATATTAACAATGTATCAAGAGAGGAAAAGATATATGATTATAAAGTGAAGGTTAGATTGGATTAGAGAGATGCTTCTTTCATTGGAGATGTGTTGCGAAGCAACCATGGCAGTCTAGAGTGTGAAAACCAAGGTGATAGAATGATTCAACAGGAAGAACGACGCAATGAAAAGAAGTAAAACAATATGATAAAGATGGAAGATGATAAAGTCTAAAGGCAATGAGAGAAAAAGCCAGAGAAGTAATAACGGGAAACACAGTGGGGAAAAGTGATGGGCCAGCGAGGAATTATTGTAATATGGTTTATGATTATGCTTTATAGGAGAAAGCATTAGGATAATATGATGGAGCGGTAAGGGTAGTAAAAATATTACCCCAGACCCTAAACTGGAGGATCGTATATTATCTGGACAAAATACAAGGCTGCATAAAATGACTAGATGAAAAATACATTTCAAGTTGAGGTGTTGGTTTGAAGATTGAGCTCGTATGAGGCTAGGTAGATAATGGCATATATTCAAATATTCCTCATTACAAGCTTTAATAAACTGTAACTCAACAAAAGCACAATTAAAAAGATGGTTACCCGTGCAAAAGTAGAATAATTTTCAATGCAGCTTGCTCATAGGTAACTTTTCACATATTTTAATCCAGAGGTAGGGAACACTTTTAGATTCCCACAGTCCAGCTTTGAGTGATGGGTGGGACAACCCACCTGTCCATTGCATCCATAGGTGATATGGTCCATTGTCCATAGGTGATATGGAAAGTGATAGTTTTGGAGCCCAGGAATGCCCAAAGGTCTGCAGTTGCAAAAGAACTAAAGAGCCCACGTGGTTTGAAGAATGTACATAATGCAACAACCTTATTGAAAAAGCTAGGCAGGTGTTGGTTTGGTCTACTTTTTTGAGGGGAGAATGCCTTGAAATCCTATGTATAGCCTTGGGAAAGGTACAGTACAAATGAAGTCAATGAGCAAACAATTTCTTTGACAATATTTTCACTTGCTGCTGAGTTTTAGTTTATATTTCACTTCCCTTTTTTATTTTTAGATTTTTTTCATGTAAAGGCATGAAACAATAAAATGTTATTGACTTGGGATGGGAGTCTCCTATGAAAGCTGAGGATCAGAGGCATTTTTGCTTTGTTTTCTTAAAAACAACAACACCTCCTTTGGTGTTTCTTCCCTTTTTATGGATAGATATTTGAGGCTGGCCATGTTGCTCTATCTTTTGCTCACTGAGGCAAAATTAGAAGCTTTGAGCTTCCTGCTGGTAGAAGCTGCTCTCCATTTCTCACTGTTCAAATTCAATCTGATTTCTATCTTTTTCACTAAAAAGCTGTCAACAGAAAATAAGCAATTCCCATCAAAGAGTTATATTAGTTTCTGAGGTATATAAATTCAGCTGCTGATGGGAAAAGAAATAATTTAAATGGTTTTCTGCTTTAATTTGTTTTCTAGGAAACGTGACAATGACAATACCCCCGCAACACACACACACACCCCTCCATTTTCTGTGCCCCAAACAATGACAACTCAATAAGTCTCAATTCACAGTAAGATTCCTTAAAGGGATAGAGGAAGGGATGCTAACAGGTGGTCCCATCTGACTCTTCTCAGCTATTTTATTTGGTGACCTGACCTATTTTAAATCAGGTGTAATAATTAAAAAGAAGAAGTTTGCTCCTGGTTTGCTTATAAAGAATGGAAGCAATGTGTCAGTCTTTGTGAATTTTATATAATTTTTATTGATCTCAGTGTAATTTAACACGTGTAATTCATGGTCTTAAGCTGCTTACACACCATAAATTTAAAACACCCACCAGGGAAAAAATATTCCCAGGGGCTGTACTTTATTCCTACAGTTTCCATGATTCTTTTTTTATTCCTACAGTTTCTCATGATTTTTTTTTAATGGGGGGGGGAATGCTTTTATGGGCTTCAAATATGTGGTAAATATGTAGCCATAATTTCAGGTAAGTAGGGTTTAGATCACAGTCTAATGCTTGGATATTTGGAAAAATGATGGATCGTATGTGATCTGTCTCTCATTCTTAGTGCATTTCGCAAAGCCCAAGTCTCATTCCACATGCTCAAGTTGATTGGACTGGCAGTTCCACAGTGGTGATGAGGCTGCTAGAAGTGGTTTGCTGGGCGGGAAAGAGGCATTGTGCTACTTTTACAGCTGGAGGAACATTGTTGCTTACCAGGAGGGAGAGGGAGAGTAGTGAGGCAGCAGAGAGGTCAGCGTGGTGCAAATGCACCAGCAGGAACATGTGATATTTGTATACCAGTGTTTCATTTTAAAATATGTAAATTGTTTACAACAACCATTCAATAAAACGGCATAAAAGGTAAAACAGGAGTCAGCTATTAAAGGTTACAAAAGAATAAACATTTCTTTCTTTCTTTTTTAAACTAAGACCTAGAGATGTATGAAGCTCCTTCTCACTTCTGCTGTGCTCCAGAAGTAATTTAGGGAACCTGGATTTTATTATCATTCACACTTTTTACTTATATTGTGGGTGGGTGGGGGGATAAGATAGGATGAATTCCAGACTGAGTCAGGAGAAGTTTAGACCCCTATGTGTGCACCTATCCAGAATCCTCCTTGGCACACTTCCCCCTCCCCCCAGTCCAGCAATGGAACATGTTATGGCTATCGGGTGGTTGCTCGAGAGTGATCAGGCAAGATGCCTCACTGGTCTTTTCAAAAGCTTTATTATTGGTGCTAAAACCTTTACAATGCAGAACGCCTCTGTTCCATGTCTTGCTCACTCACTAGCAGAATCTGAGAGTGGGCGGTCGTTAAACTTTCCCCAGCAGAGTAGTTTCTTGACCCCCAGCCTACGCCTCCCATCTCTGCCCGAAAACCTACTGCGCAAGGAAGGCTTGGGTAAAGGGGGACCTCCCTCCTCCCTGCTTTGCTCAGGCAAGATGTCCTGGCACTGCCTTACATCCTCCGAGCCCTGCACCTCTTCCCCACTAGAGGCGTGGCTTCTTTCCTCCGCTGAGGAAGTGCTGCTTCCCACGATTTTTGGAGGCTCTCTGTAATCCATCTGCCTTTCCCCCTCTCGCCTCTGATCCGATGGCAGTTCCCTGACAGAACACCTGAGAGGGAGCTTGCTTGCGCAGGGTAGTTGACTCCCTTTTGCCATATAGTAGAAGCCATTAGAAATTAATTGATGCTGCAATGAGCATAAGGGGTTCAAATGATTCCTTGCATGTGTTAGCCAACTATGTATTCATCAACAGTAAAAAAAGAAAAAAGAAATAAGGAAGAGGAGCACTGCACATCTATGAACAGAAGAAGACAGAGATGACAACTTTGGCACTAAGCAAGACTTTACCTGCTAGCTGACTTGAATATTAAACCAAATACTTGTAAAGGTGTTGGATTATTAGAGTAGGAATATGCATGTTTTAAGTCAAATAAAACAACATGTATGGTTGAAAAAGTGTGAATAAAGCATCTGCAAAGGTATTCTGTGCTTGTCTTTTTCAGGTTGTTTGGTGTGTAATACACCAGGGTCTTAAAATACCCCCTTTTTAGTGCAATAAAGATTACTGGGGTGGTTTTCTTTGGGGGGTGGGTTAATTGGGTTTTATAAACAAGAATAATGTTATACAAATAAGTATACCAAGTTTTCTCATGTCATATGTATACCACAAAAATAGCATAATAAATGTGAAAAATATCTACAACATATGTTTCATTATTAGTGATCAAGGTATGAGTTCTTGGTTTATGAGTTGGTTTAAACAATTAGGAAGAAGCAGAAAAAGAGGGGGAAGAAGGGGAGTGGCGTGTGGTGGGTGGGGTGGGGTCAGGTGGTTATGCTTCTATTATTCTACTTAATGTGTGTGAAGGGTTATGTCAGCGTTACTTGTATGGGTTCTGTTGATGAATACCTAGTTTCATAATGCATGCACAGAAAGAAGGTGTTGATGGAGCCACCTGGGTGACCCATTGCTCTGCATCTCCACTGTACTCCCAAAATATCCATATATTCAGTCTCTGTTATAAGGAGTCCTATTTGTATTGTGCCTAATCATTAATCTTACAATGCCTCTTTGTGGGTTTCAGAAAAAACAGAGGAGTTTGGCCAGCCTTCTTTGTGATGCACAACACAGGATTTCAATCTGTTTTGTACTTTACATCAGTATTGGAATTACAAGCAGGCAAGGTGGCTCTCTGACAGAGCAATTCATAAGCAAGGATGCACTAGTAGGGTTGTGTTTTGCTTCTATTTTTTAGGGGGGAAATGGGGTGGAGGAGAGTCAAGAAACACAAGAGTAAAAATGTGCAAAAAAAAAAAAGTGTGCTCCAGAGAGAATATAAAGTTGAAATAGCTAATCTAAGGAGGCTTGTATAAAATTCAAACACTTGTATATGTCCCAATCACCACTCATTTCACCACTGCCAATAATGGGCAGTAAATTATATTTCTTTACCTGGTGGTTGTCCATTGCCAAAAGATGATTAAATAAGTACAACTCACACAATTAAGCAAATGAGATTCTTTAATCAGCAGCAATTCATAATTCACGATCATTTTCTTTATAAAAATTGAAGAAAGAAGGAAATACAAGTGATTGTCATTGACATTCTACATGTAAAATCTAATCTAGTCATTTTACATTAAAAGGTAAGGCTACAATCTTAGGCATGCTTGATCACAAGAAAGTCCTGCTGAAGTGAAATGGATACACTCCCAAGTAAATGTGAGGCCCATGCTTCAAGTGACACTTTCCTGAGAAGCCTCCTTAAAGGACAGAAATATCTTTGCCATTAACAGTCTGCTGCTAACTCTGGCTTTGCTGTCAGATGTTACATCTGATTTGTACATCTCCACCCTTATCTTTTTACTTTCCAGTAAATGAGTGGTTGGCTTCCTTAGTCTTGGATGCTTAAACTGACTGAGGTTTCCCCCCTCGAGTTCATTCCTCACATTTATTAATGCCTTTTCATTTGCAGGGAGAGCTGAATCGAAGACCCGGCTTCAAATAGATTTGAGCTCATAATGATGGGGTGGCATTAGTATGGAAGGGGCTCTCAAATCTTGCTGGTTGGCCCTCAGGCACAGGCACACCCACGGGAAAGGTTTTTTGAGACTTGGATATGCCTCTTCAGCATCTTCAGTCACACAAGGTGCACAATGACCGTGCCATTATCAGCACTGCAGTACTTGGCAATGAAATGTGATGAATGTGGAGAGAGCCATCTGTGTGCATTGTCTTGTGTGCGCTTGAAGCTGCCCCAGACTGCTATTTTAAAGATCCCAAAGTGCTGTAATGATATACAGTGGTACCTTGGGTTACAAACACCTCGGGTTACAGACTCCGCTAACCGGGAAGCAGTACCTTGGGTTAAGAACTTTACCTCAGGATGAAAACAGAAATCACGTAGTGGCAGCATGGCGGCAGCAGGAGGCCCCATTGGCTAAAGTGGTACCTCAGGTTAAGAACGGTTTCAGGTTAAGAACAGACATCCAGAACAAATTAAGTACGTAACCAGAGGTACTACTATAAATCTCTGTACAGTCATACCTCAGGTTGAAGTAGCTTCGGGTTGAGCGTTTTCAGGTTACACTCCGCGGCGACCCGGAAGTAATGGAATGTGTTACTTCTGGGTTTGCTGCTCGCGCATGTGCAGATGCTCAAAATGACATCACGCACATGCACGGAAGCGGCGAATCGCAACCTGCGCACACACAGACACACAGGCAGGTTGCATTCACTTCAGGATGTGAACGGGGCTCCAGAACGGATCCTGTTCGCATCCAGAGGTACCACTGTATTGTAAGCGTAGAAACACTAAGCATTTGCTCATAATGTTCATTAACCTCAGGAATAGTCTTTGTTTATTCAAACTTGCCTCTGGGAAATCCTTGTCTATTGTTTGCCTTTTGGGGGGAGGGCAAAAAAATGTATGTGGTGGGGGATACCCTTAAATTTTCCTTTTAATGTGTACACAAATGCTCTGAAGCAGGTGTAGTCAATGTGGTGTGTTCTCCATGTTGTTGGACTACAACTCCCATCATCCCAGACCACTGACCATGCTGGCTGAGGCTGCATTGAGTTCAGCAACATCTGGCCTTCAGTTGTCATGTATGTATATATATGCACATAACTATATGTACAGTTCTTTCTTCCCATATCTTGAAATGCTGCTTAGTGGTACTTGAATCTGGATCACGCTGCCTATCTCTGGTCCATTGATCTGGCAGCCAGCTCCCTCTGAGGACCTGAAAACCCAACCTCTTGAGGTCTGATGCCCAATGGACCCTAAAAGCCATTAATGCTACACCAGGGTTAAAGAGACATTGTGTCTCTAGGCAGGACAAAAGACCCAGCACAGTTTCCAAAAATAAAGTGAAAACAAGACCTTCAGTGGGTCTGACAAGCACATCCAAGTCTTTCTTTTTAAATGTATTTTTCAGCAGCATATGTGTGCTAGAAATGAGATATTTTGGGGTTACCAAAGTAGGACTTTTCCCAGCAGACCAGCGAAAAAAGTAATTTAACTCAGGTGTTTCATTTTGCACCTGTAATGCACAGAGAATATTTACTGTGTAGTGTTTAATGGGCCTGAAAATCACACTTCCCCCTAAGGTTTGTGTTGAAGAAGTGTCGGGGCAGGGCAGCAGACTGTATAATCTCAATCCTGTAGGAGAAGAGGCTGTATCAGTAGCTACTAAGGGGTTTTCCTTGCTTTTTCTCTCTGTGATGCTTTTTATTCATCCAAACGTATTACTTTTCTTCTTGCCAACTGTTTAGCACATTGAAAAGGAACACTGCAGAGCTTCACTCCCAGAAGGGATTAGAATGACCACAAATCTCATCGCTTTCAGAATGAAATGTAAAGCTAGCTTGCTTTGACCTTGCTTTCCCGGAACAACAATCATCTTTGCCGACCAGGGGATTCACAGAAGAAACAAACATCTGGTAGGTATAACTGCCACAATTTCTAAGGCATGTGGGGATCTTGATTAGCTCCTTAGCATTGCACAGAAAAAGAAAAGAAAGAAACCATCCGTTTTAGTCTATAGATGGGCAGCTGCGGAGACTGGGAAGGCCTCATCCTTTTGCAAAGAGAATATGAGATGGTCCTGGAGTTAAGCCTGCTGTTATCACTCAGGAACACCAGATTCTACTATTGCAGGAGAAAGCTGTAAATACATAAGGAAGTCAATGCCATGGTCTGAACAAAAAAGGACAGCACTCCCATTTATCTTTTGTGTGAGACCATTTATTGTAACAGAGATTTAGAGTTAGATAGTGATCTTGGTCCAAATCCTTCCTAACTGCAAAGCCAGAGTTAAACTGGCCTGTTCAGAATTAGTGTTGAGTGAAGCTGGCTTCAGACATCATATAACTAAGTTGGAATAGGAATTTCATGAGCTCTGCTTCCTGTTCTCCAGGACTTCTTTGCATGGACTGGACATAAAGCCACACAATAGACACTGGGTGCTTGATAGCCCTATGACTGAAAGAACAGCCATGGACCCTGAAAGAAAACTAGCTGTGATCCTAAACACAAGGGAGCAAGCCGTGTCGAAAACAATTTCACTTATTTCTGTTGATTCACAGGATTGCACTGTGTATCAGTTAAAACAACAGATAAGCTCCTTGTGGTGGTATCCTAAAGCAATCTTTCTTAAACTGATGCACTCCATATGTTTGGGATAGCAGTTCCCATCATCTTATTGGCCATGATGTTGGGAACTGCTATTGTTGTTAGTTATTTCCCCCCTCCAAAATTTATCAATGTGACTTAGAAATATTAAAAACAGACATAAAAGCTGTGAGAGAAATCAACTCTATATAACCAACATGCTTGACTCTAATTATGCATGCATGACTCTATAAGACCATAGAGTAAGCTGCCCTGCCAGGCTTAGCTAGCTCCCACCCCGTCACCTTGGGTGGAAGGATTACACAACATCTTCAGTCCAGCTGAAGGCATATGAGAGTAACAAGGCGAAGAATATGCTAAACAGAGTTGGGGCGAGAACACAGGCTTCTTTTACACTGCTCTTTATAGGGAAGGAGTCTGAGGATAAGTTGTCAAATTGGACATGTTATCATAGAAGGACACAACCTCCATGCCAAGACAAAGTGTAGTAGGTTGACAGTGCACTCTGAGGAAGCTCTATAGAGACTCAGCTGCTTTGCCCAAACCCATCAGCCTGACAAAGACTGGTGTCCTGGGTCAGGACGTCACCAGCTTTCCACATATCATAATTGGGGACCACACACTGGAGGTAGCAAATAATTTTGTCTACCTGGGTTCCACCAGCAAACTCTCCATCAATGCTAAGCTGAACAAGTATATTGGCAAGGCAGCTATGGCAATGGCTTGCCTCTCCAAAAGGGTATAGGAGAATGTGATTCTAATGACCAATACCAAAATGAAGGTCTACCATGCTGCTTTATGGAAATGAGTCATGGGCAACTTACAACCATCAGGAGCGATGCCTCAATGCCTTCCACATGTACTGTGTCAGGAAGGTTTGGGTATCACATGGAAGGACAGAGTTTCAAATAAAGATGGGCTATCCCAAACCCACATTTCTCAGCATGTTCTGTTTCATCAAGGTATATGCTGATTTGGCCATGTCCACAGAATGTAAGTTTGCAGGATCCCCAAGAATGTGCTCTATGGAGAGCTGGCTTCAGTCACCTGGCCTGTTGGCAGGCCAACTCTGTGTTACAAAGATGTCTGCAAATGTGACATGAAGGCTTTCAATATCAACCCTGCCATGTGGGAATCCCTTGCAGAGGATCACAGTGCCTGGAGAAAGACAGTCAGGTTGTATGTCCATAGCAGTGACCAGAGGAGGAATGACCACTGGGAAGAGTTCAGAAAGAAGAAATGCCATCGTGCATCTGCATCAGCACAAGCAGACATCTTCATCTGCCCCAGCTGCAACAAAACATGTCTCTCCCACATTGGTCTGTACAGCCACAGCAGGTGGCTGTACAGTTTGACGTCACCCCCCAAAGCGCAATCCTCCATTGTCTCCCAAGACAGATGGATGCTAATGGCAATGACCATCCACACTGGGATGGAAGTCACTCAAATAAAGTATTTAGGCCTAAGCGCTCCTTTTCAGTCAGACTCATCTTTGAATGGGTGACTAAAACATGACACTCACATTCAATAATATCTCTCCTACCCCTCCAGAGCTACAAGTGGTAGAGTTTGAGCAGGTCACGATCACCCTTCTAACAGCTTGAGCAACCTTCATATTTCTTAGGCCTTAAGATATGTGAGGGAGCTTTAAAAACTTAAGTGAACAAAAGTAGGGCAGGGAATTGTTCATTGCTCAGTATATCAATTTCCCAACAAGCCATTTCAGCCATCATGCCTCCGATGATTCCCAGCTCCTTCATTCCTCGTGATGTGCTGTTAAGTTTTATCCCAAACGATAATGGATGCAAATATTTGTGCCATCATTTAACACTTGGCTGGTTCCATTGAGCTCTTCATCTAACAGTGCACAAGCAGCATTTGCCTTCATTTCTCTTTCTGTCGACTCTTTCATCTATCTGAAAAATTTATTATGCTTCAGAGAACTGTTTTACTTATGCAAATAAAACAACTCTGGGGTTTGTGGCAAATTAAACAGTAATTGTAGCCGGCTAGATTTTTGTGATTAGGTTAGGAACAGTGCTGTTGATCACAAACAAATGGAAAACATAATCTAGTGTTCTGCATGCTAGAAGCCAAATGACGAAACAGTGCCTTATTAAATCAGCATATAATATTGCACCAACATATTATACACACCATTTAAAACAGCTAATAGCATCTTTCCTTTCTCTCTGGAACTCTTCAATAAAAAATTTCAAGGAGTATTATAGCTGTGATCTATAAAGCAAATACTTTTAAACACTTGCCTGCTCAAATTGATAATTGTTTACTATTTGTTGAATGCCGTTTTATGGAAGCACAAGAAGAATACAAAGGCTGCAATCTGATAGAGCGTTAGACCTTCAATTTCAGGGTCGTGGGTTTGAGCACTACATTGGCAATAAGATTCCTGCATTGCAGGAGGTTGGACTAGATGATCCTATTGGTCCCTTCCAACTCTACGATTCTGTGATGCACGCGTACTCTGTGGTCTTGTAGCATGTGGTCCATGCCATCATTTCCCCATAGCCATTACATACCAAGCTTGGGCAGGAAAAGATATCATAATTAAAAGCTAAAGGTTCCAGTGAACTGGTTCTCATTTTTTCAGTCTTATGTTCTAATCCCCATATCTCCACATCAGTTTGCTGCTGCTTTTATTATTATTGTTATCCCTCATGGAAATTCATCAGTATTTTAGTGCAGTTTCTAATATACACATTCCCCCCCCCTTATCTCTTTCTGTAATATTTGCACTGGTCTGTCAACACACTGCCGTGGTACTCTGAGCCACTAGACAGCATAAGAAGAACATAGACCAAGCAGATATTTGGAATCTGGCCCTTGCAGAAATCCAGCACATGGCCTGAAGGAAGACCTCAGGAGGGGGAACATGGGATGGGGAGGCACCACCATGATCTGCCATGAGGAGCAGATCTTTCTCTCTTTACACCATGGGAAGTTTTTTTCTGTGTGAGAGAAATGGGAACAGGCTGAGAAAGAGGAAAAGGAGATTTATTGTTGCATTTTTGTGGGTATGGGAGAGAAGGAGGTTTGGGGAGGTAAAAAACAAAGAACACACAGGGAAGTATTGAGGAAGAAAACTGAGGCATGGAGAAGGGAGATCTGTGGTCAGAGGGTGAAACTCTGGGGGAGGAAAACTGAGACAGGAAGAAGATGTGGTTCAGACGGTAAACTGAGGCAGGGAGTGAGGAGTCATTGTTGCCTTGTAGGGAAACTTTGGGGAAGTAAAACTATAAAGCGTGTTCTCATGGATGACCGTGTTGCGGTGGGGGATGACGAGACACCTCACTGTTGCTAGGCAAAAGGTTTGGCCATTCTTTTAAGCAGGGGCGGGCTGTTACTGGGGAAATTTATATGTTGCCATTTATTGATTGACAGCCCTATTTGTTAAATACATTGCACGCAGCGACGAACTTCCTCTTTTCGCTGCGTGCTTCGGATGACCCGCCCTCCCTTCCCTAATGTTAGGCTGTTTGCTTGACCTTGCTATGCCTATCATGGGGTCGTCTGCTTTGGGGCAGGGGCCCGGTAGGAATTTTGTCCATTTGGCTGATTGCCTGGTGCCATTTGGTTTTTGCCTACTGCATAGCAAATCGTCACAACTTGTAAGGTTGCGGTTAGGCATTGGTTTGGGAATTGGTTGGTGGAGGGGTATGTGTTGCTGCTGCTGCTTCAAGGGTTTTCCGTTAAAGGAACCCAGGGGCTTACCATGCTTTTGTCCGAAACCCCCTGGCAAGGGGCTAGGACCACACAAGAGCCCCTGGGAGCATTCTGGGGAGAGGTGAGGCATGGTTCCCAGTCCTGTCTCTCTCCTCGGGTGACTTACCCTTGCTGACTTCGCAGGGGGTGCGAATGTCAGAGCTGTCCCCATGTGGGGTCAGTTAGTGCTACCAATGCCTGAGCAACCACTCACATTGCTGTAGGGAACCAGATTCCCCTAACATTTTGTATGTTACTTTTCTAATATACTTTTACTAATTATTATTTTTTGCATAATTTAGCCAATTGTAAGCATCTTGGTTGGAGAACTTGCACAGCACAGCAAAATTTTGAGAAGTGTGAGCTTTGAAGGACGGCTATGGTTCAGTTTGCAGATTGTTCTGGAAAGTGTGAATTAGGTACCTTTGTCTTTAAAAGAAATCCAAATCACATTTCTCACCTATCCTCACATAGCAGCCATGGGAGACTCGGAGGGATTCACAGAGCCATAGGGCTCTGCACAGCCCTACTCCCCAGTTGATCCAGGGAACATCAGACCAAGATCTGGCCTTGAAACAATATGAGGAGATGGCTAATGTTTAAACAGGGTTTTTTTAAAAATTCTAATTGAACATATGGTTGGGACTGGGAAGGAGAAGCAGGAGAAACAAACCCATTCAGCATATAGTAGAATTGAATCCTCCACTGACCAGCTACTGAGTGGGGGAGTCAGTCCTGCAGGGTGCTGTTATGCAAGTGTCTTCCCTTTGTGGAGCTTTCCAGATGGTCAGTGGAGGAGTCACTCATGGCGGGGTCTGTTTCCCTAGTACATTCCCTGCATGGAACACACTGGTGAAGCAGACGTCTGCAACCTTCTTGCTCAATTTCTCACTCCCTAAGAGCTTTGGATTGCTCTAGGTACCCCAACCAGGGTCAATCTGGTCTGCCTTGGCCAAAACCCAGATTCCCAGAAATCAGCTCAGTTCTGGTGAATAGACCCACTGTAACATTCTCATAATGCTGTTTACATTGGGAGTGATGACGCAATTTGTTTCAGTGGAAGTTTCTTTCCCTATACCAATAGCAGCTTCAGGTGGAAGGATTTTATGAACTCTATGGAGAGTGGAAAGGGTGTAAAATGACCCTCTCCACCTTCTTGTCATGGTACCCTCACCCCTCCCATGGCTGCTATTTACATTTTTAAAACTAGGAATGCTATACTGCTGATTTGGTTGTAAATCTCAGCAATGTGTGAAACACATCAAAGGGCTTGTCATTTCCCCCTTTTGCCTCTCTCTGTATTCTCAAAATAAGAGCACTCCCAACTATCTTGCTGTATTCTCAAAATTCGATTTCCTTCTTTGTATTAAAATGTTATCTCCAGTCATTAACAGGCACTCTCTTTGAGTTCACAGCCACCGATAACAGCTAACTTGCATGGTTTGGTTGGATTTATCTTTATCTTTTCACATTCCATCCCTGCTTTTTTATTGTTTTCTTTTATATTCTCCCTATTATCCTTGAAAGATATAATCATTTGAAACACAAGGAACCTTTATATGAGGTGACTGTTCCCCTTCCATATGTCAAAGGATGCCTCTTATAAGGCAGTGGGGATCAACTGTAGTCACCTACCAAAAGCTCTGTTCATCAGAATCCATATCTGGGGCCTATCTACAGCAATGAACAGTTTCAAATCAGTTCATACTTCAGGATGCTCCCCAAATTTTCCTTATCTTAATTTCTCTGTAGATCATGGAGTTTTGAATAACCTGGTCATGTTTCCAAAGCAGAACCAAGACATTAGGAATCCTCCATTAATCTCTTTTATATTTCCCAATTTGGCACAAAGTATTGCACACATTGTGTGGCTAGCTTTCAGTTCATTTGTTTATTTCCTCTGCATTGCCACTATTCATCGATATGGCTCTGGAACAAAGCAACCTCAGTGTGACCATATGTGCAACAGTAACAAGAGGGTTGAAGCCAACTGTGCAATAGATTTTGATCTAGCAGATGCCTCCACTTTCACAGCAGAGGGAGGGAGACAATTTTCTGGGACAATTCCTCCCTCTCCCTGCATGCCAAAGTCTTTGCTTCAGAATGTTAGAAGACCTTTCAGAATGGTGTGGAAGGTGGCATATGGGGCTGCAAAATGACTCCCCTCCTCTTCTGTTAGCAGTGTGGGGTACCTTTGGCCCTCTTAATGTTGTTGAACTAGAACTCCCATCAGCAAGCATAGCTAAAGGCCAGAGATGATAGGAGCTGTAGATTGGCAATAGCTGGATGGCCAGAATTTCCCCACACTTGATAATACATCAATTATTTTTCTGTGAATGAAAGAGGCAGCATTGGATACAATCCAATGTGGTATGTGTGCTATTTTACTGATGTGCAGGAGCTATGGGCACATCAGTGAAACACCACACAAAAAGAATTGTGTTGTAGTCATGTGCAGATCAGTATTAAGAATGGCTGTTGTTTTCCATTGTCATTGTTCTTTTGTTTCGTTTATCAATGTGCATGTACAATGTGCATGTTGGCAATATGTGGAGGTGAATTGAATACAAATGAACAGAAGGAGCTGGTAGCTGGAGCAAAGTGTTCATGTTTTGATTCACACAAGCATTCTGAAGTGAACCTGATATGAGGATCCTTATCTGTTTCTCTTCACTAACTCCTTGAAATGCAAATGTCTTCTGGATAGATTGCCAAGGAAGTATATGAGTACTTACATGTAGTGATTCTGCCAACATTCTTGTTTCCAGGTTTCAGTAGCAGTTGGAATGGTGGTATTGCTTGCATGACCTCCCATGACTGTCAACACTGTGGCATACCAAGAGGGTGAGACAATAGCAAGGTTGGTGTGGTGCAAATGGGATGTCAAGCTCCTACCAGTGCATTTGCACCACGCTGAACTTGCCACAACCCCACCCCTTTACCTCCTGGGACACCTTGTGGTGATGGAAAGGTAAACAGCTGCCCCATTTACCCAAATGCTACTGCCTGGGTTGGAAAAGACAAATCTTGGTAGATTTATTATGTTTGTTCCAACAAGAAAGAAGAATTGCACCCCAAAGAAGGATTTCCCAACTTGTATTAAAATTTAAAACAGGTATTAAATGAAGCTGTCCCCCACATACCTCCATGTCCCCTGTCCCTCCACTATCTCGATGCCCTGCCTCCACTTTGTTCATGCACCAGCGATGGTGGAAAGAGGAAGGCACATCTGGAACAATTACAGAAGGAAGTGAGGTCAAGGGCAAAGGTGTGAAGACATGGTGTCACAGACTTGTAGGATACTGATGAGTGTGCACCAGGGGAAGTGGGGCTGGAGAAGCCTTTGGGGCTATAGTGGGGAGAAAGATGGTTTCCAATGCCATTGTTAAAAACAGAAGAAAATCCTGCAGGATCAGGCCAGTGGCCCATCTAGTCCAGCTTCCTGTACTCACAGTAGCCAAGCAGATCCCTGTGGGAAGGCTAGAAAGCAGAGTTGGAGGGCAACAGCACTCTCTTGTCAAACATTTTCCAGGAACTGCCTCTGACAGTGGAGGCAGATAGCCTTATCCTCCATGAATTTGTCAATCCTCTTTAAAAGCCATTGAAGTTCATGGTCAGCACTACCTCCTGCAAGAGTGAACTCCACAGCAGACATGGTTGGCCCTGCCATTAGGCAAAGTGAAGCAACTGCCTCAGGTGGCAGATAAAAAGGTAAAGGGACCCCTGAACATTAGGTCCAGTCATGGTCAACTCCTGGGTTGCAGCGCTCATCTTGCTTTATTAGCCGAGGGAGCCAGCATACAGCCAGCAGGACTAAGCCACTTCTGGCGAACCAGAGCAGCGCACGGAAATGCCGTTTACTTTCCCGTCAGAGTGGTACCTATTTATCTACTTGCACTTTGACATGCTTTTGAACTGCTAGGTTGGCAGGAGCAGGGACCGAGCAACGGGAGCTCACCCCATCATGGGGATCGAACCGCCAACCTTCTGATCAACAAGTCCTAGGCAGGTGGCAGATAGAATCATATAATTGTATAGATGGAAGGGACCACAAGGGTCCTCTAGTCCAGCACCCTGCAATGCAGGAATCATTTGCTCAACATGGGGCTTGAACCCACAATCCTGAGATTAAGAGTCTCATGCTCTACTGACTAATGCTTGGGGTGCAATGGAGGAAGCCCTCAGGTTTCTCCTCCAGTCATTTCCCCCTGCTGTCGCTTGTTTTCCCTCCGTCCGCTGAACTAGTTTAGTGCTTCAGAAGAGGCATAGGACACTGTCATCTTGCCAAAGTAGATTCAGCCACCACTCCAGTTGGTTTATATATGTGGAATGGAGTAGAATGCCACCTTATCCTACAGGCAGCAAAAACATGTCTGCCAGTGGCCCTAAATTTCTGCCTTGCATTGAACTATTGGAGGTACAGGAACTTTTTGGAGGGAAATGACTTTTCTAGAAAACAGCCCGGAGGCTCAACAGGATCCGAACTGGCCTAGAATTAGGTTATGAATAACTTGAGTATGGGGGAAATGGTTCAGGGATCTTTTTAGCCCCATTTTGAGATTCTCATTAGGAGTTCTCCCCATCTGGAATACATGCTGTTGCAATTGAGTACTTGCAATGGATATGTACTATAGGTGCTTGAAAAACAGAATTCACACCCCTGTGTCTTGAATTGCTCAAACGGTACTGGAATTAATCAACTCAATCAGTCATCTCTTTAATCACCATTAAAATATTTCTACCATTTTTTAATTTCTTCCAGTGACATACTTTATTTCCAATCTACCAACCTAAGATCCTGTTAAATAAAAATAAAAATGATTGTTCAGGAAGAACCTATTGGGTATTTGGAAGATAGATCAAATAGTCATGTAATTAGCTCAGAAATCAGAAGAATCAAGAAATGCCTTTTTCATATTAGTATATTCTTTGTAAAAAAATTGTAGATATTTAATTAACATTTATCAAAATAGCCTACAGCAAATTAAATATTAATTGTTCAAATAGTGACATTTAATGAGCATGTTCAGTGATAATAGACTTGCAGGCTATACAGCTGTTAAAAACCTCCCAACCAGATACTATACCAAACATGATCTAGATAAAGCTTTTCAACTCTGAAGCACTTACAGCAGGGATTGCCAGTCCTGACATCATCATGACATAGATGATTAACAGGTTAGCAGCTCCATTCCACTGTCAAACTTGGTCCACAGAAGATGGAGGAGATAATTATTTGTCCCACTGACCAGCTTCTATTGGCCACCCATGAAGTAAAGGGTAAGGTTTTTCCTTCTTTTGGGGGGTAGGGCTCCTGCAGAAAAAGAATGAGCAACTTTCTCATCTCCCATTTTATTGGTCCATGTGATACTGTGATCTATAGGTTAATAAAAACAGCATCTGGGCTACGCACACCATGCTTTCTTGTCTGAATATGTTAAATAAAAAAAATCATTTTAAATCCACCTCTCTTGCAATGTGCTTGCAACAAGAAGTTAATGCACAGGGGGACTAAAGTGGAAAATATATATTCCACAGAATAAAGTTTGCAAAGAATTTTACAACATGTTGTACAGTTCTGAGATGTGAAGCTCTGTGACTTTAAAAGATATGATTTACCCTGAATCAAAGCCACTAATGGAATCCGGAATCAGCCTTGCAGAGCTAGTCTAGAATTGCACCAGACCAAAGAGAAAAGAGGCGAGAGGTAGTAGGAGAGCACATCTTAGCTTTATATTTTCGAATGGCTCAGATAAAGTGTTATGGAAGTAATTAAAGGGATGCGTATTGCCTTGGGAAAAAATGTATCTATGATGATTCATAATTTCAAGGCCGGATTTCTGAGTCATTGAAAAAGAATTGTGCCCTGAAGATTTCAGAACTCCCAAACCAATGCAATTTATTTTCATAGAGCATCTATCATACGAAGAAGCCCAATGTGCTGTACGGGGAGTGAAGTGGAAAGGGAGAGAATATATTATGGAAGCTGAATGCAATGTGATTCCAAGAAATACAAAGAAACAAAATGAAGGGCAGGGAGAACATAAAGTAGCACCAGGAAGAAAAGAAAGGTGCAATTCAATATAACTGGAAGTTCATTAAAGGAGAGTTGCCATGTGGGAAATGTCTCAAGTCCCAACTCATTCACTTGTAGCTGATTAGTTCCAGCATATGTGTCTGGCACTCAATTAAAAGTGGAAGTATGTCACGGTTGGAGACTTCTCAAACTTTCTGATAGTGAATCTCTTTAAGGCCAACATTCCTTATATCATACATCAGGTACATGGAACCTCAGGCTTGCAGGCCAAATGATGTCATCCAGGCCTCTCTACCTGGCCCTCAGGTAGACTCTCCTCATGCCACACATGGCCCCAAGTCACATCCCTCACCAGGCCTGCTTTGCACTTTCCTTGAATGTCACAAACATCATAATAATAATACATTTTATTTATATCCTGCCCTCCCCAGCTGAAGTTGGGCTCAGGGCGGCTAACAACAATCAAATAATCCAACATTCTAAAAACATTTCATTATAAAAATTAATTAAAATCAAATTGATGGCACTTTTCCTTGTATTTATTGGCATTTCACTCAGAATGTTTACAATGTTTTTCTTTTTTTATTATAATTCTTTTCATTATTATTATGAGTCATCTCATTTCTTTATCACTGTATATTTTTAAGGAAAAAATATCAGAGCGCTTTACAACCCATGTTAAAACATAAAACAATCCAGAATAAAATATGACTGAAGGAAGTCGAATATAAAGTATACATTCAAAGCAACATAATTAACAGGAAACTGCAATATTATCTTAAAGATTTTGGAATAAAACATTATGAAGTGAAATATAAAATGCACATTTAAAACAGCATAATTAGCAAGAGATCTAAGGATGACAAAGGCCCTGTACACTCTGACTGTCAGCAAGAACATAAGAATAAAACCTGACCCCATCTCTCAGTCATGGAGGGAGCAATTGAAGCATAGGACCAGGGAAGACATGTGTGTGTGTGTGTGTGTGTGTGTGTGTGTGTGTGTGTGTGATTTCAAAAAATGATAGCAGCATAATAAGGAGAAAAATTATTTTGATTTTTTTTTTTTGAGAAACTACCTAATTCACATTCTTGAATCAATATGTGAACCAGTCATATGTGAACCAATCAGATACTGATCATGGAATCACCAGTATGTTGACAACATGCATCTTGCCCCACCCACTCTCTCCATTCCATCTGAGTGTTGGACCAGTGCCTGGAAGCAGTGAATGGCTATATGGGGACCAGTGAAGGTGCTATAGGTGGGTGGTTCCAATGTCTTGGAATTATGCTATGACCTGTCCTAGGAAGGTTGCACTCCTCCTGAAGGAACCTGCTTGTAGTATAGGAGTAGTTCTTGATTCCAGCTTGTAGGATGAGACTTAAATAGCTTCTGCGGTCAGGAGTGCTTATGCCCATAGCATAGCTTCAGTTATCCATGCTCTAAAGCAATGTGCTCTATATAGAGTCATATGCTAGATGCCATCTTTAGATGCTCTCACAGATTTATTTATTTTTTGCTTTAATTGTGCCTACTGTATTTTACACAGCATTTACACTTCCTATCATTTGCAGTGAGATTACATCTATAGAATGAAGAGTGGTCAAAAGTTGTCTGATGACAGATTGGCCTGACATGCTTGAACCTTGCCTTTTTTCCTGCTGTGGCTGCACAACAATTATATCCTTGTCCAACTAACTTACTGAGACCTAGTTCAAAACCAGAGCAAGCAGATAATATTTTGTTGGCTATGCCTACCAAGGTTTGATCTGAGATTAAATGAACCCAAGGAATTCAGGTACAGCTGCATTCCCATCACTTTCTTCCACTTAGCGTACACCTAGAGACAGTTGTTTCATGCCAGAATACCTGCTGTTCCATTTGCTTAAACTGGGAATCTCATAGAAATATTAGCCCTCACAATAAGGTTTTTCCTCAAAGTTTGGCTGACTCATTCCCCAAACTTGCAGATCTGTACTTAGCATTGTCTGCCCCTGTTTGCAAAAACAAAAAACCACTATCTCCTACCTCAAAAATAAATGTGTAAAAGATCTACCGTATTTATTTATTTACTTTAAATCGTCATTAATCAAAATGGATATTTGCGTGTTGAGATCCCCAATTCACACTTTACACCATAATTTTGTTTAAGGTTTTTGGCATAATTTTGGCCACAACATTATTAAAATATAAAAAATGTGAGTGGTTGCTTAGGCATTGGTTGAGACTATCTGTCCCCGCCCAGGGACAGAACTAATATCCACAAGCTTGCAAAGTCAGTAAGGGAAAACATTTTATGGGGAGTAAATGGAGCTGGGTACTAGACCTTCACCTATCCCCAAATGCTCCCAGGGGCTTTTGCGTGGCCCTAGCCCCCTTGACAGAGGTGTGGACAAAAGCATGGTGAGCCCCTGGATTCCTTTAATGGAATACCCTTGCAGCAGGAGCATTGGAGGGGCATGCACAGCCAATACATACCCCTCCACCAACCATTTTTTCTAAAACCAATGCCTAACCGCAAACTTACAAGTTGTGACGATTTGCTATGCAGTAGGCAAAAACCTACAGGAACGCGGGTGGCACTGAGGTTCGAATCCCTGCAATGGGGTGAGCTCCCGATGCTCAGTCCCAGCTGCTGCCAACCTAGCAGTTCGAAAGCACATCAAAGTGCAAGTAGATAAATAGGTACCACTCCAGCGGGAAGGTAAACGGCGTTTCCGAGTGCTGCTCTGGTTCGCCAGAAGCAGCTTAGTCATGCTGGCCACATGACCTGGAAGCTGTACGCCGGCTCCCTCAGCCAATAAAGCGAGATGAGCGCCGCAACCCCAGAGTCAGCCACGACTGGACCTAATGGTCAGGGGTCCCTTTACCTTTAGGCAAAAACCAATTGGCACCAGCCAATCAGCCAAATGGACAAAATTCCTACCAGTCCCCTGCCCCAAAAGCAGACAACCCCATGACAGGCATTGCAAGGTCAAATGCAAAAAATGACCTAAAATCAGGGAGGGTGGGCAGGTGATCCAGTGCACGCAGTGAAAAGAGGAAGCTCAACGCTGCGTGCAGGGAATATATACAACCAAGGCTGTCAATCAAAATTGGCAACATCAAACTCTCCCCAGCAACTGGAGGAGCCCAATCACAACTGTGGCCATTCAAACTAACTCACACAGCAACAAAGGGGTTTCTGGTTAACCCCACCGCAACCTGTGCTGTCCATGAAGGAGAACATGCTTTCTGCAAATCTCATTTACAACATGTTAAAAGTTCAACACTATTTTGCCCAAGCAGTCTTAAAACTTTCAAAAGCCTGAAAAATATTTATTTAGATACTATTTTGAATACCTTAAAAGCACATTTCAAAGTTGCTCTCCATCTAAATATTGAAGGTGTAGCAATTCTTCTCAGAGCATGGATGAAATGAGACAAAAAAAAGGCAGAGAGACTGCATTTTAAAAGCCAGCCTGTATTATAAAGTTATTTAAACTCTCACTTTTTTTCCAAACCCAGCCCTAAATGAAATGTTTAATTCTCTTTAAATGTGTGACACCATCCATCACCATTTTAGTCAGACACATAATAATGTATAATCTCAGCTTGCTGTCCACTTGTAAAAATGGGAATAGACTCAGTGAAATAAGCAATTTCCCCACAGAAAATTGGAAATTCTGCCAACCAATTCCAGGTGACTTGCCATCAATCAGTGTTAGATTCTCCCAAGCTGTTACTGAAGGGTATTGCTATAAGTGTAGGGCTTCACCTGGTGACTAATGGCACATAACAAATACATTCAAGAACTATAGAAATCCTAAGATTCTGTAATTGTCAGTTAACTTTCAGCAAAGACCTTCTCGGGGATTTGAAATAAAATAAGATTCCCCCCACGCACCCATTCTTTTGCACTCATATAGTAGCCATACTTTTGCTTCTTATTATAACGTGCTTAGGGAGAGACAAAATTGTTACAAGTCTCTGTATCATCATGCAGTACCATCACAGTTTATTGAGGCACAAAGCAGACCCTTCATTATCTGGAGGCTTAATGTGTGTCTTTGTCACTGCTGGTCTATTTGTATTCCAGTAATTATTCTGAATTCAAGCTCAAATAAGTTCCAGCTCCCTGTCAAACTTTTAAAGTACTATTATTAAAGTACTCTGGAGTTCAAATTTCCAGAGCAACCCCCCCCCTTTCATTTAAATTAACGGCAAGTGTATGTAAAATTCATTAACTCTCCTGTCTGCTCACATATAGAGACAGAGTAACTGTGAGTTTACTTTAGAGATGGAAAAATATTGGGCAGATAAGAAATCTTGAATGAGCCGAACTAGCATCAACCAGAGAAATTATGATGGATTTGTGATAGGAGACTTGCAGGGTAGGAAAATAGGTTTGTCAAAGTTGAAATCCAATTGGATATGAAGCTAAGGCTCAGAAAGTACACAATCTGAACCCCCTAGATGAGCATCAAAGGAGTGGGTGGAAAGAGTTGGAAGAAAAATTGAAAACTGGGAAGGCTTAATCCTGCAATCAGAAGTGTTTTGACAGATATGTTCATGCACAACCCACCTAGCACTATCAGCTTCAAGTTCATTTCCCATGGCAGGAGTGGGCAGACTGCAACCTTTCGGGATCTAGTTTAAAAACAAAAAAACACAAACCTGAAGCTTGAAAGCCACCAACTGGAGCCAGATGGAAAACAGTGGTTCAGTTGGGTGTAAGCTAAGCAATGGTGGCTGGTTCCCATTGATCCTGGTGGGATGGAGGCAGAGAGGTCAATAGGAAGTGGAGCTAGAGCCAGTGATGGCCATAAGCAATTAGACAGAGCCAACCAAATCTAGTTTTGCCCTGTCCTCTTCCTGATGTGTTCTACAAGGGGCAGCAAGCACTCCAGTTGGAGAACAGCCTTTACCAAAGGTGTCATAGACTTTGAAGAAGCACGAACTCAGGGTGAAAAGGAGAAATGAGCTAAGAGGAAGGCATGTTTGGCAAACCCTCACCGTGGTCAACTTCCACCCTGAAACCTATGTCCCCTCTGTGGAAAGATGTGTGGATACAGAATTGGCCTCCAGAGTCACCAACAGACTCACTGTTAAGACCATGTTCATTGAAGACAATCTTACTCGGCTATGAGTGATTGCCAGAGAAAGAAGACAAGGGGCAGCACTGAGATGAAGGAAAAGATAGATGACAAGCAATCCTGCCCCTTTGACTAGATGTAAGTAAGAAGGCAGGCAAGTGGACGGCAGAATGAGTTGGTGGGGCAGCAGCCCATTTGTCCTAATGGACTGATCTCTACTGCTGATAAGAGATAAGGAATAATTCAGTTCTAGAATCAAGTCCATGAATCTTTTCACATAAAAACTGCATGTTCCATATCCCTAAACATGCTTTTTCAGCAGCCTAATTTAGGAGTAGAGGCAGTGCGGAGATAGAGAAAGTTTTTGAGATGTTGCTACTGTTAGACAATTGGGAGTCATTTTTTTGGAGGGGATATCTGTTTACGGTTTTCCTCTCTCCACCCTTGGCTGTGGTCCCTACTGCAATACAATCTATCCCAGCCCCCAGCCCCAGTCCTGGACTCTTTGTCTAATGAACCAGAAAGCTTCCTAGTCAGAGGAGACAAATACTGTGCAGCTGGATTAGGCTAGTGCGAGGAATTAGATGTGCTAAAGGGAGAAGATGAGAAAGCAAGCAAGCAAGAAAAACATCAGCTCAAGTATTCTCTGAACCAAGGAAAAAGTGGGGCACAGCTCTTCTTCAAGGGACAAATTAAAATACTGTCCTCAGCACTAAGGTGCTAGCCCAGGGATGGAGAAATTTGATTTTATTCGCATTTTAATGGGAAGCTCCCTAATTCATACTTCTTTAACCAATAAGCAAAACCAAATGAAAGCTAAACTTCAAAATTTGCACTTCTCAAAATTTTGCCATGCAGCTCTCCAACCAAACAATGTGTACAAAAATGCATGTGTGAGGAGGAAGTATGCATAAGAATGCATATACTGGTGAAAATAACATACAAAATTCATTACATTAGGTGAAATTTCTGGCAAAATAAAAGTATATTAGGAGAAATCCACACTAAAATGATAATGAATTTTCATGAGGACTTTTTTCCAAATAAATAATAGTAATATCAAATTGTTGCAGAAACATGGAGAATTTAATATAAGTTTGTAAAAAATGAGAAACGGAGAAAAACCAAAATTGGCAGAGTCTTATATCCGTACTGCTGAAATGGAGTAAAAATGGCCACCTCACCAATGCACTAATGAATTGGGGATGGTTATTTTGGCTCGCCCTTAATGTTTGTGTGCATGTTTTGAGGAGTTTACAATACAGAGGGGAGAGAGAGAGACAGCTGGAAATGGCACCATTTACCAAGTAGTGCCGCTAAAGGAGACACAGCCAACCGAGTTGTTAATTTGCTTTTCTCTCCTTCTCTTCCACTGTATCTGAAAATAAAAAGACCTTTCCTTTCTCAAATACTAAACGTCTAGAAGCCATGTAAATATTGACAATGGTGAAATGAGACCACTTTATCAAAGGAATGAAAAGAAAAAGAATAGCAACATGGACAGCGCATGTTAAAGATATCAAAGTTCATGTGACCATTTCAAGGTTTTAAACATCAGATATGGGGAACCTTGCTTAGCCCCCATTTCTTTTTATTTTCAAAATGTTCATTACTAAACATATTTTGATATTAGTCTTTTCTGAGCTGGGGACTATGTCACAGCAATGGGATAAGCAAAATTTTAAAATGTTAACAAAAATATATATACTGTTGAAAATCTTGAAGCAGTTTGCAAAGAACAATCTAAAATATTCATTTTAAAATACCAGTAACAGCAAATATTTAAAACAAATTGACTTAATTTTTTATCTATCCCTGCTTGCTCTGCTTACCAACTGCTGCCACTCCCCCTATATTAACCACATATAGCTTCTCCTTGCAACTAGTAAGCTCCCTTTTCACCTACCCAACCCCATTTCTGATATCATTTCTCTCTTTATGCCAAAGATAGCCCATAGTACATGGAATAAAATGCATTGTGTGAAGTGTTGGGAGACTGGCCTAAACCATAGAAATTAATAAATGATAGGATTTTGATTATTTGGAGTATTGAAGGGAAGATTGCAGGCCAGCTGGAAAACATAGGCTAAGTTTCCTTTCCAAGCCAGGACCTCACCTGGGATAGAAGCGTTTACATGACAAAAATATGTTGATGGCCCATCTAAGAGGAATTTTGGGCCTGGGCAGACAGAGGTTGCCAAAGTGATGGTGTGTGAGAGACAGGTGACAGGGGGAAAAGGTCTCTTTAGCAAGGTGCGCTGGGAAGAAGAAGGGAGTGAACAAAGACAAATCCATCTTGGGGCAGGCTGGGAGAGGTGCCTTGGACTCCAGTGCTGCACTGCTGTGAGGAACATCTCAAGCTCCTCTTGAGATGACCATGCTGTAAGAGCTGTACTTCCTCCATGCAGACTGAAGGTGTAAATATGTGAATAAATCATATTTCTCAAAGCTACAACAACCTCTGCTACATCTTCAGTTCTCCAAAGGAGCACAGAGCCTGGTTGAAGGCCAAGACCTCTGGAATCCCATGCACAGCTTGGCAGGGGCAAGTTTCAGCTAGTACTCTTAGGTTAGAGAAGCCCAGCAGAGATTTAAAATTATAAAGCAAGCATGGCAATACAGGCTGTTAGACCTCCAAAACATGCCACTCCAGGCAAGTTAAAAAATAGTTTACTTACAAACTCTCCAAAAGTCAAATTAATGTGCCTCAGAAAAACTGCACAGGGGTTAAAACTTAGCTTAGCTGCAAAAGTTCCTAAATGATTGGTACAGGAACTCAAGAGTAGCTGATGAGAGCCATGCATTTGAGCTAGGGCAATTAGCTCAATCCTTTTCACAAGCCGAACTTCTCAGGTAGACTGGGGGAGAACAAAGGCTTGATTACCCCATTCTTCTCAATGTGGACATAACTAAGCCTGGCTGGACAACTTGCTCTATGATATTAACCTCTTCATGCATTAATTAGACTTAAGCATGTTGGTTATATGAGGCTGGTTATCCCACAAGAAGGACCTCTCCCATTGCCTTAAACCACCACTTTCAACCTCCACGCCTCCACTCCTTCTTGCTCCCATACCGTGGCCACTGCTGTTGTGCAAGCTGTCCTGCTTTTGCTCTGCTACTGTACCCTGTCTTCATGAAAATGCTAGTTTATCATGCAGCACTACAAATCCCCCCATGGGGACTGTTTGATGATACTCTTACATATAGTTATAGGTATATAAATTGTTATGTATTGAGCTTGGATCCTAGAACAATAGGCAGGTAGGATCCTAGAAGGCAGCAACCTGATTGGTCTGCAGGGGCAGCCCAATCAGGCTCCAGGAGGAAGTGAATCAGCAACCTGACTGGTCTGCAATAACAGTCCAATCAGGCTCCAGGAGGGGAGTTGAATCAGCCAATCACACGGGACCCATTGTGTAAATAATGTATATATAGCCAGAGGTTTGGGGGGGGGGGGCAGGGAAAGCACTCACTCACTGTTTACCATGAGCTGAAATAAAGAGTATGAAATCAACACTCAACTCCAAGTATATTTAATAAATAAAATCAGCAATTAAAAACAAAGACAAATTATACATAATAAAATTTGAGGTCAAAATTACATGCCTGGGCAGCTTGCTGAAACAAAATGTAGATTTGCTAAAACAAGCTATACAGCAAGGTGCCTGCCTAAGATTAATAGCTAGGGAGTTCCAAAGAGCTGCCACACTGAAGGATCTGTTCCTTGCACATGAGTAACAAACATAATGTGGCATTTGTAAAATCCAATAAATAGCTGTGTTCTGCTCCAGAAATTATTGCACAAGGTGCAAATCTTATTACAATTCACAAAGATCTAATTCCTCAAGCATCTTTCTTTCTTCTTTATTTCTTTCTAATTACTGCTACTATGGTATTATTTTGTTTGGTACCTTATGTTTGGCATTGTTCTGCTGTCTTACATGGCTGCTTGCAGAATCTATAATAAATAAAGTGTGGCACTGGAAGGGTGGAGTGTGGAAGAGAAATTAATGGGAGTTGTCCATGAGCCAGAGTTATAACAATTAAATAACTGAATGCCATGTACATCAGGCTTCTACTTAAACCCCAGTTTTTCTTACCCCACTGCAGTTTCTTCCTGTTTACCATCCACCTGGCCTGGGACTTAATAAGCACCAATCTCAGGCCTGTGGATGCTGTTCTGATTTGAAATTTGAAGGCTTCCGCTCATAATGAAGTGGTGCCACTGACACAGATCTCCTAATCAGGCATTTAATAATTTTTGCTTTGCATCTCAGAAAATGTCTTTCATTAAAATTCTCCTGCTAGCAGCCACACGCCAGGCAATTATTTTTGAACAGAGGATTTCAAAGTCTGAGTAAATTAAGTGGGCTCTGTTCTCAAAGCAAAACTGCCCTAAGAGGATCATTACATTTAAGAAATAGCAGACCTGAACCGATATTGGGCTCCTTGCCTCTTCTACATGTGTGTACCTGTAATTCCAATGAAAGTTAATGAGAGGTGAGTGCACCTGTTAGAGCAGGTGAGACCTTTAAAATTCTCCAAATGGAAGGAACAGCTTGAATTTCACTCCTGGGCCTTCAGAAAGGAAATGGAAAGCCATGGTGGCTAGGAAACAGCAGAGACAGCTTTCCAGCATAATAAGTATTTGGTTTATTATATTATGGGGCATTTGATTATTCTGGAATCACTGACGGTGAAAGGAAATCATATACAAATAGAATTCTCCTTGGAGCAGAGAAGTATGAAGACGAAAATAAATATTCTCTAGTATTTCTCAGTATTGTTGACATTGACTGGCTACCCAGACTTCAGACAGGGTTCTTTCCCAGCTCTCCTGGAGATTCTTGGGATTGAACCTGGGACATTTTCCATGCAAAACATGTGGACAACTGCTGAGGGATGGCTTTCCGCCTTGAGCCAGCTGCCAATGAAAGATGGGAAAGGAAAGCTCACCAGAATATCCAAATTCCTCCTTGGATGCCCACATTACCTGTCAGCTGTCACAAAGGATTTAATATAACAATCAGCCAACTACCCAAATGATGCTGATATATATAAAAAAACCACATGAACACTAAGTATAAGAATATAAGTTTACCACTTCTCCCCACTCTTTTTTCTCCTTTCCCAACCTTATTCTGTATATAACACAAGGTCTCACATCATATGTAACTGACATATAGAAAAGAATTTAGAACCTGAGAAAAGTGACAACACACGTACTTTTGTAAACCAAGAAATTTTTTAAATAAAAATATTTTTTAAAAAAACTAATAATAATAATAATAATAATAATATGTGAAACAGATTGGAGAACACTTCCAAAACCTTACACAGCCTCTACTGGGCAGGTTGAAACCATGCTGGTCACAAAGAGGTCATTTGGGAAGTGGGGCTGACTTATAAAGGTGCATACCCCAATCCTCTCTATTGGCCAAACATCTGAAGGGCTTCCCCATCTTCCTTTATCCCAGATAGGGTTGGGACAAAGCTGTACCTGCCCAAGGCTACAGTTCTCAGATTGGTTTAACAGTCAATCCATCCTATGATATTTTGGGAACTGTCTGAAGGGAATGGGGGTCTCCTAACAACTCTGAACAAAGTATAGTTCCCAGGATTCTTTGGAGCAAGCCATATAAGTTTGAAGTGATATGATACTGCTTTAAATGCATAGTGCAATGGATTTCAACCAGTGTTTCTTGGCATCCTGGGGTGCCTTGAATGATGGTCAGGGGTGCCACGAGCAACACTGGCCTCTTGCCTTCTTTCCTTCCCTCCCTCCTCTGATAACCTCTTGCGTCTCTGCCTCCCAAAGGCTTGCACAGCTGTTTATTGCAGCAACCCTGATGGTAAGCTCTGCAGGAGAATGGTGCCTCTGGAGGGCGCCTCTCTTTGTTAGCTCAGAGACCAGGGATGACAGCAGCAGCAGCTGCCCAGAGTACTCCCAAGGATAGGGGAGAGGGGAGGAGGCAGAGGTAACACCACACAAGGGAAGGTGTTCAAAAAAGGATGAGAGGCTGCCAGCTCTGCAGGCAAGGGGTGACATAATTGGGCTCCTGAGCCCCACAGGGCTGCCACAAAAAGAATGTAGTTGGTTAAGAGAGCCATGGACTCGGAAAGGTTGAAAACCTCTGGCATAGTGCATATGGGACTTAGGTTGCATTTCTTTCTGTCAACATGTATTATATAGGTTTTTAAAAATCCCATGTGAAAAATAAATTATGTGCTCATTCAGCCACTTCACTCCAAAGAACTGGCACTTTTATAAGTGTCACATAATGTTTGCGCCACACTTGCAAGGACTCATTCCTTCAGTGTTACAATGCCTACTCTATGGAACTCTCTGCCTATTGATATTCGGCAGGAACATTTGCTGTATTATTTTCTACGTTTTTAACATCTGACTTGAACAGTATCTTAAACATATATATTTTACATATTTGTATAAACTACTTAGGGGTTTTGATGATTAAGCAATATATAAATCATGTTAAATAAAATAATAATGATTAAAAATAAATAAAATAAAAATAAAATAAACAACCCCATGTGTGTTAATGATATGTGCAAGGATTGTCTGAAAAAGAAGTCAGCTATTTTAAAAATAGAAAACTGATCCAAGAAATAAACAGAAATTCAAGCATTTTCTTTTCCCCCCTTGTAAGGGTATCATAAAAAAAAAGAAATGGGGGCAAAGAATAATAAAATATTACTACCACCTTTACAAAACTCTCTTGTCAGAAAAGCCTTTGGAGGTCAGGGCTAACTTAAGCCTGTAAAATGAAAATGCTACCACACCACAATCAAATAACTGTCAGGCACATTATTTCATTTGGTTCCATCCCAGATCTTAAGGGACCATTGCTAAGCTCCAATTTAGCTGAAGATTAAATAAAAACTGATCAAAGATTTATAGAATTCTGAAGTGATACTAAACAGGCCATCCCATGCCTGGAGAGGTTTTAGTGTCGACGTGGTGAGCTTCATCAGTAGGTTCAGAAAAATAATAAATCTGTTGTTCACAGAACCTAGGAGTGGAAGACAGTTACAGTAAATGACCTTTTTTGCGGGGGTGGGGTTAACTGTCTGTATAAGGTACAATCCACAGGATAGCTCAGTTAGTAGAGCATGAGACTCTTAATGTCAAGGTTGTGGGTTCAAGTACCACATCGGGCAAAAGATTTCTGCATTGCAGGGGGTTGGACTAGATGGACCTCATAGTCCCTTCCAGCTCTACAATTCTATGATTATTTTATGATTCCCCCCCCCCCAACCCTGATGGTTATGTTCAACCTCCACTGTTGGAGACAGCACAATTCTGAATACCAGCTGCAGGAAACTGCAGGAGGGGAGAGTGCTGTTGTGCTCAAGTCCTGCTTTCAGACTTCCCAGAGGCCACCTGGTCAGCCATTGTGAGAACAGGATGGTCCATTAGGGCAAATGTGCATTATGGAACTGTGGCTTTCTGAAATATAGTGTCATGTGACATCAATTTTCATTCCCAACAGTGGGCATAGTGCAGAGGTGCCAGCTTGCGAGCAATTGGGGGAGGGCACAACGTCTCACACGCGTGATGTCAGGACATCGGGAGGAGCCATGTAGATAGCAG
The DNA here is from genome assembly GCF_965112155.1 of Podarcis liolepis. Classification (NCBI taxonomy): domain Eukaryota; kingdom Metazoa; phylum Chordata; class Lepidosauria; order Squamata; family Lacertidae; genus Podarcis; species Podarcis liolepis. The sequence goes on along the minus strand of NC_139561.1, from coordinate 50,136,009 downwards.
CACATCTGTAAAACTCTACAGAAAAAAATCTTTATGCAATTATGTAAAATCTCACTGGGATCTTTTCTTCTTTTTCACTGGTTTTTTTCACTGTGTTTATCAATAAAATAAAATAAGCTGCGGCAAACTGGGGATGGACAAAGTTTTATACAAAATTCAGAAATAACAGTAGTAGTAGCAGCAGAATGTTAAGCACCTAGGGATTCCTAATGTATCAGTTCTATGTTGGAGGACAGGGCCAGGCAATGTGAAATTTCAACATCTAGTGACAGTAGATATGAATAATTTGAGAGTATCTCCAAGTACAAACAGTTCCCCATTTACACTGGGGTTATGTTCTGAGGCACCATGTGTTTAAGTGAAATCATTTATATTTGAAACACCATTGAAAAAGCCTGCAAACGCCTAATTCTGCCCCTGCGCTGCGCCATTCCACCCGATTGGTGATGTTTTGGGGTCACTTCCAGGTTTGGTGCAATGCACATATGCACAGTCACACACATTTTGAACATGCATAAATGGGGGGGGGGGTTGCCTATATTATGTAAGATATGTTGCTATGGTGACCACCTTAGTGCCCCAAAGACAAAAATGTTTCCTGAGAAATAGTTGATATTGAGGATAATGGAGGCCTCTTTGAGTCCAAGATGGATGTGCAACTAAAGACTTCATAAACAAAACCAATAAATAGAACCAGTTACTGTTCATCTTACAGGTGTAGCCTATATACATTATATTTTACATGTCAGTTTCTCATTGCTTGAATTTTCCAAATTCATTTACCTATTTCATTATGCAAAGTAATTCATTTCCCAAATGAAGTAGAATAACTGAATGGGGAATTGTAAAAACAAAACAAAACCCACATGATGTGTACTTACTCCTGTGCGGTCAGGCCATGTGATGCCTTTTCTCACTTCCTCAGTACTAAAGTAAGATGAAACAAGCCGTAGCTAGGTTTTTGAGCAGATGGAGTACAAATCCAAGGATTTGTCATAGGGTTCAAAAATATATTGCTAACAAACAAAAGGAAATCTCTCTTATCTCCAGCTCTGTCCACAAGCAGCATCTGTGCACTGGGAGAAAAACAGATTTGCTTTTTTAAAAAATAGACCTCCAGTCTCAATGGGGTCTAGCTCTCGCAGAGGTGTTAAATCTGGGTTTCTGTTTTAACACATCAAGTTGCCTGTCAAGGCTGCCATATGCAATATTTCCTCATTAGGGATGGAGAGAAAATTTAAACCTACCTGATTTGCACTTCATGGGCCAATATGCAGATGAAAGCACAGCTGTCATTTGAATCTCACATTCTAATTCTGGAATACTGTTCCATCATGGCAGAAAGGCCGGATATAAAATAAACAATAACTAGACTGGTATCTGTTGTACTTCTTTATTTACGTGCATTCGTATCCTGCCTTTTTTCTGTCCTGGAATCCAATGAGATGTACATGTGCTTCTCAGGTGGTCTCTCATTCAAGCACTGACCAGCCCTATATCTGCTTACCTTCAGCAAGATGGTGACCTCATATGCTTCCTTATCATACTGTTTGCTGGAGCCATCATTTCTTTATATTAGTACTTGTCAGAGGCTGGACTGAGGAGGAATGGTGGGAGCCACACACACCCCTCTCCTGAACCTTCCTGAGAACAAGAGGACAGTATAGATTTAGAACAGTGGTTTGCAGAAGGAATAGTTCAGAGGCTGCAGACGGCAAAAGCTGGGAAATATTGGGAGAGGAACAGCAGAAAGAAGAAACACTGGAGAGAGACAGCTGACAGACTCAATGTCTTTGGAGAGCATTCCTGAGCACCCCTCCCCCAGGACTAAGCGTGCAGTGCGAGTAGCCAAACAGAAAGCTCAGCGACAGAAAGCACAGGGATGATGTAGGATAAGAGAGACGAAGGGGGCTTGGGCTTTACTAGGAGCAATGCCATCACTGAAATAAGGACTACATTCCTTTGTCTCTCTGTGTGAATACTGAATAAATTACGTGGTAAGGACTCTTTGCGTTTATCTGCTTTTTTGGCTGCCACTGGTGGAGGGATAGGATTCCCTGAACTTTGACAGTACTAGGGCTGGTGCAAAGAATAACACCCCAACAACCCTTCTCTTCCTGCTGCCCCCAGCCCCTCTTTGTATTGTTGGCTCCATCCTTCTTTTCTCCTTGCTGCCACCCCCCCCCCCATTTCCTTCTCCTCACAGGGTGCCTTGAAGTTGCCAATCAACAGCATCTGGACAGGAGACAGCATCACAGTCTTCCCCAGTATGGACAATGCAATGCATAAGAAGTATGTTTATGTGAGGTCAATGTACCTTTGAGGAACACAAATGTAGTATTTAGTAAAACAAGATTAAAGTCCTATACACATTTCCTGAGGAGTAAGCGACAGTGCAATTAGCTGTGCCTTCTTCTGAGTAAACGTGCACATATTTGGTCAACTCATAAATTCGAGAAACAGTAATGGTTCATTTTGATTGTGCCAATAATATATAGATAATTCCTGCAAAGCCTGGATAATTATTTACATAATGGGTGATAAAGTTTTGGCCTAATATTTAATATATTCTATTGCAATTCTTAAATCTGGTCCCTTTTGAGTGAATGCGCTTAGCTTAGTGCTTCAAGATCTCCAGATTAGCATAAGAAGCCGCAGAAGCAACAGAAGTGAAATCTCACAGTATGTGACCCGTTCATCTGAAAGGAATTTGGTTTTCAATCCTCCCCCTTTCAAGTAGGTGCCTTCTCTTCTGTTCAAGTTTATGTGAAATGTAAATAATTACAAAACATTTTAATTTTCCAACTGTCAGTGCCTCAGACTTCACTTTCTCAGCCTCTCCAGTGGGATTTGAGGCTTAGAAAGCAGCTCCCTCTGAATTCACAACACATTATTTTTCATAACGCTTTCCTCCTCTGGAACACCTCCAAAGAAAGCCGCTCAAGAGGAATGGAGATGAGGAAAGAAATCTTGAAACTGGCATTTCCCCCAACAATTGTCACAGAGGGTCACCTTGGTTTAAAGCCAAACAGGATATGATTACTGAGAGGGGTAGGGAGGGAAACAATGGCACACTTCTGATGGATGGTCTTAATTCTAGCTTTACAGACACTATAAAAAGGATGCAACCTGTGCCTTACCGATGCATTAAGGTAGACCTCAGCAACCCATGTGACATATATGAAATATTGGTTACTTCAGGACTTGATTACTGCAACGCTGTCTATGTGGGGCTTCCCTTGTGCTTAATCCGGAAGCTGCAGTTGGCGTAGAATGCTGCCTCTTGACTTCTGACAGAAGCAAGACCTTCTCAGCATACGACACTCATGCTAAGCGATCTGCTCTGGTTGCTGATTTGCCCCTGCCCCTTCTCCATTCTGAACACGTTAAGAGTGCAAAAGTTTTCAAGGCTGCCATCTTTTGAGTGCAAAAATTCTGGTAGCTGGGAAGGTGAAGTAGGCTGGACTTGGTGAAATATCTCTGAATACCAATTGCTGGTTTTTGTGAGTCAGGGCTCACTTCCAGGCTTCCCAAAGGTATCTAGTCGGTCACTGTGAAAGCAAGCTGTTTTATTAGGTGGGCCTTTAGCCTGATCCAACAGGGTTCTGTATCAATTCTCCGTTCCAAATATGCATTATTGTCAAAACTGAACATTTCCAGAATACTTTTGAGGCATTTAAGCAAAAGATTTCAGACATTATTTCCTTTTGATGAAAGATGAAACTTATCCATTTTGTCCAAGGGCCTTCTGGCAGTTCCCTCACTGCGAAAAGCCAAGTTACAGGGAACCAGACAGAGGGCCTTCTCGGTAGAGGCACCCAGCCTGTGGAAAGCCCTCCCACCACGTGTCAAAGAGAAGAACAACTACTTTTAGAAGACACCTGAAGGCAGCCCTCTTTAGGGAAGCTTTTAATGTTTAACAAACCACTGTATTTTAATACTTTGTTGGAAGCTGCCCAGAGTGGCTGGGGAAACCAGATGGTTGGGGTACAAATAATAATAATAATAAGGGGGTCCTTTGGAATTGTTTCTATCTTCTGTCTTTGACCATTGTGTTTTGCATGAGAGGCAGAGACAAACAGAGAGAGAGAGATAGGTAGCCGTGTTGGTCTGCCATAGTCAAAATAAAAAATTCCTTCCAGTAGCACCTTAAAGACCAACTAAGTTAGTTCTTGGTATGAGCTTTCGTGTGCATGCACACTTCTTCAGATATCTGGTATCTGAAGGTATCAGGTATCTGGTATCTGAAGGTATCAGGTATCTGAAGAAGTGTGCATGCACACGAAAGCTCATACCAAGAACTAACTTAGTTGGTCTTTAAGGTGCTACTGGAAGGAATTTTTTATTTAGAGAGAGAGAGAGAGAGAGAGAGAGAGAGAGAGAGAGAGAGAGAAAGAGAAAATAACATTTACTTTCTGGGGAATATGTTAAACATCCCAGGAACACAAATTGTTGTTTGTTCGTTTGATAAGCTGTAGGAAAAATAATTTAAAATCAGGAAAATAATAAAATTCAAGCTGTCTTATATATATTTAGTTGAACAATGCAAACAATTCTCAGATGTTTCCACTTGGGAAATCTTAACAGGAACATTTTATTGTAGGCACAGTTTACAGACAGAAGGATTGGCAGGCAGAATAACAAAAAAGATATGAAACATAAAAAAAATGTCCTTCAGGAGAATTCATTTTGTAAACCTGATCAGAATAGTACATTTGATAAAAGATTTATACATAAAAGAATACAATGTTTCTGTTGAGAACTATTTAAAACGCAAAACCTTTAGTGAATAATGCACCTCAAAGTTATTTCTAAGAAATCAAAACAATACAAATGCAGGGGATATGAATGTTCCCAAGTAAAGCTAAAAACTGAAGATCTTGCTACTTTTCACCAATAAGTGAGTGAAGAAGAAAGCCTTAGGAAATAAACAAAAATGAATAATTTAAGATTAGTGCTAGAGAAGAAATCTGTTCTACTCAGATTCCAAAGTGGACTACTAATACTAATACTAATACTAATACTAATACTAATACTAATACTAATAATTTTATTATTTATATGCCACCCATCAGACTGAGTTGCCCCAGCCATTCTGGGCAGCTCCCAGAAAAATATTAAGAACACAATAAAACATCAAACATTAAAATCTTCCCTATACAGGGCTGCCTTCAGATGTCTTCTAAAAGTCTAGAAGCCCTGACCCAGATCAATAGTGAGGATCTGGGTCACTTCATATGGGGAAAAGTGGTTCTTGAGGTACTGTGGTCCTGAGTCATTTAAACCTTTACAGGTCTAAACCAGCACATTGAATTGATCACAGAAACTAACTGGCACCCAGTGCAGTTGGGTTAGAATTGGTGTAATACGTTCAAACTGTCTTGCTCTGGTGAGAAACTGCACCAGCTGAAATTTCCGAACCATATTCAGAGGCAGTCCACTGTATAGCATGTTGCAGTAAACTAACCTAGCAGTTAACAGACCATAGGCAACAGAAGTTAGGCTATCCCTGTCCAGATAGGGTGCAATTCGGCCTCAAGCCAAATCTGATGGAAGGCACTCTGCACCACTGAAGGCTCCTGAACCTGAGAGAGCAATGGATCCAGAAGTATCCCAAGCTGTGTACCCAGGGAAAGGAAAGCTAGGTATCATCTAATATTCTTCTGCCTTTCTGAGGCTGGAGTGGAAGCCCAGGACCAGTAATCCTATGTTCTCTGTTGTATCTTCTTGTAGTTTCCTCTGAGATAGGTTTCATCTTTCTGGAGCACAGGTTTCAACCACTGTATCATTCCAGCTCTGCACTTCACTACTCTGTATTCTTCCATGTTTCTTGACTCTTTCCTAGGGATGGAAGGACGTTTCAATTTCAGTTTCTCTTTTCTTCTTCTTCAAATTTTAAGTTAATTTCTCCCCAATTTTCATAACTGTTTGCAAGTCCTGCATTTTTGTAACTTCTTTGAACTAATATATGCATTTTCTTGTACTTGTCAACATGGTATAAGCATTTTGTACACATTCCTTAGCTGGAGAATTGCACTACAAAATTTGGAGAAATATGAATTTAAAAGAATGTCTGTGTTTTGGTCTGCATGTTTCAGAAAGTGTGAATTGGGTAGGTTTGCCTTTAAATGCAGAATTTCTCCCCCACCCCCAGTCTTGTCTTGGAGAGCAAGGGAAGCTACTGGAACTAGTTCCTTGGTTAAGACTTTGTCCAAATTAAGTACTATTTTTGAAATCAAGATTTGTTTTTAACTCTCTAGGAAAGGGTTGCCATATTTCATTGATCAGTCCAGCAGGATCTGGCATGATATTGTCACTAAATTAACATTAAATTGCGATGGCATCACATGTCTTCGCAGTTATTTGTAACCCCCAGCTTCCCATCCAGATATTTCTTGCCACCTTTCATGCTCACAGTCTTGCAGAAGTTATTATCAGTTGTCGGAGACGTTTAAAGACAAAAAGTCTCCTCGCAGCATGAAGAATGAGATGGGCAAGTTCTTATGTGTGAAGTTAAGCTTTAGCACAACACACAAGCGCCTGTGAATCAAAGAGGGTTTAATAGGAAATGGCAGCTCTAAGGATGCGAGAGCCAGCTCAGTCTCTTGGTAACAAAAGCCTGTGACAGATCCAGAGGCAGCTTCAAAGCTGCTATCATGACTACATCTGCCAAGCAGCCAGATGCTCCTGCTTGACAATTCCGTTTGCAACTAGGCGCTGAGGAATCATCATCACCGTTCAAATGCCAGAGAAAGAGCAAAAAAAGAAAAGAATAGCAGTGCAGAATCAGAAAGAACTGCTATTCAGTCTTCTCCCATATTCGTAGCTTCCAATTTTGTGGTGATGCTGCTGAGTTTTGAAAGCAGTGGTGGGAGCAGGGTGGGCAGTAGTTTGAACAGCAGATTCTTCAAGGTTTGATGCACACACCTGGGGCTCATTTCAATTCAGGCTGACACAACTCTAAAGATCAGGGCCAGTTTGAAAGTTCTCCACAGTATTAGTCCCTTCAGTAGCAGGGTTTTGCATAAAAGGTCTCAATTCAGTACATGGCCTCTTTAGGTCTGAAGTCCTAGAGAGCCATAGCTAACTAATATTGATAATTCTGAGCTAGATGACTAATGTTCTGCCTTGGCATAAGGCAACCTCCTATGGTCTACATTAGCAATCTTCAACTTTTTCAGATCCAGAACCTAAATTTAACAAAAAAATGCATTTGCTTGCCCTTAAAGGTTTTCCCAATGTTCAGATACTGGTAGTGCTGCTATTGTCCACCACCTTCAATCAGGCAGAGATCCAGTACTGGATTCCAACCCATCAGTTGAAGACCAGTATTCTACATATTGACAATAATATACTTGTACCTATAAAGGTGAGAACCTTGACCTTATCTTTAAATGAAAATCTGGATCCAGCATAGATTAGCTCTTACATGTGTGGAATGGGTCTGCTCCAGTGGTAGAGTGCATGCATTACATGCAGAAGAACTGAGCTTTGATCCCTGACATCTCCAGATAGGATTGGAAAAAGCCATGTGTCAGTGCAGGTAATTCTGAGCAAGATGGACCAATGGTTTGACTTGGTAAAGGTATCTTCCTATGTTCCTAAATCATCTACTTTTGCCTGCCAAAGGACCCAGGTTCAAACCCTGGTATATCTAGTTAATGAAGGACCAGGGAACAACTTATGGGAAAGAACTCTGTCTGGCCACTATCCTGAAGAGCTTCTGGCAGCCAGAAGTTGCTAACTTTTCTGGGTGAGTAAGTCAATATTGGAAATTTGAGAATTGTGGGCTCCAGTCACAAAATGGGTGCTGGATTAGGGTGTGTGGCATAACACAAAATGGTTGTCTTGAGCGTGTGGCATAGGCCTAAATGGTTACCAAATGTCCTGACAGAACCCCCAGACTTATTTGATTTATTTGGTAAGCCTGAGAAAAATAAAGGACAGGTCGGAGATTAATTTTGTTTATGGAAGCGTTATACAGAGGCTGTCCCAGATCAATATGATTTTTGGAAGAGTACAAAATCCACATAGAATGCCAGTTTTTAACCTGCTTGTGAAAATCATCAGAGATCGCAAAGAAAGGAATTTATGATAACAACAAGAAGAGAAAGGAAGTAATAAAGGACTATCTGGATCAAACTGGAGAGAACTGTCTAATTAATGCAGCAAGATAAGTGACGCTGTTTTGGACTCGAGCTGAGCTTGATGTATGGGTACCCCCAACAAAATTTAAAATTTGGCTGTATAATTTGGAATCAATGCGATATGGATAATGTGATGTGATTGGCCTGTTAATAAAAATTATTTTTAAAAAATGGTTACCAAATGTAAAAGAGCAGGGGGGGAAAGGTGGGACCACAAAGTGGTGAAAGCAGGCTCCCTCATCAAGGAAAAAGATACCCACATCAGACACCACTGCACACATTCACAGACGAAAGCTCTTTGCACCTCTGCTCTGTTCAGAGTGGAAGGAGGATGGGTTTCCAGTCCTGGCATTTGATGAAATATTAAGGGGCATGTTCAGTGCAGGAGAGAATGAGTCAATACCAACAGGAGCAGGAAAAACGAACCGTTTGCAAACACACCCCAGAAGAAGACTTGGCACACCACACCCTATTGGAGGGGCAAGACTTATATTTATTAAAATATCACAAAATTAGAGGTGAGGCAACCCGTCCCTTCCAAGGCAGAGTGGGGTGAGGCAAATTCCCCCCTGAGGAAGACGGGAATATAATTATCACGCATTGTCATTTTTTCAGTGGATAATTACTGAAACCTTTTTGTGGGCACCATAGGTGGTACTGGCAAGCACCCTGGAACCCACAGATCCCACATTGCCAACACCACTGTAGACAATCCTGAACTTGATGGATCAATGGTTTAACTTAGTATAAGGCAGCTTCCTATTTCTCAGGGTTTACAAGAGAGAGAAGGCTATGGGCTGTATCCAAATAGCATCAGGAAATGACAAAGTGTGTACAAGGCACAAGGTGGCTGTATCATTGGAACTTTGGCTATTTTAGAAGTGTGGCCATCAATAATATAATCAGTACTGTGCTATTATGATTTTCTAAAAATGATGTAGTACTCTATTTAAAAATACACAACTTTTTCAAGGTGCAGTCAGTGTTTTCTCCCAAGGCGCATGAGAAGAATTAAGCTAACAAGACTCATTAGAGATTAATTTTCTAATCTTCAAAGGGTTCTGCTGGGCCCCAAACCTACTCATTTCAATTATGCCAATTACTGCTCCATAGAAATTACAGTTTAAAAGCATTCCTAATGACTTCTGAAGTCCCCCTGTAATATTCTATAGAACACTGTAACAAACTGTAATATTTCATTATTCACTTGATTCTATTGTTTCTAAAAGTGTGTGTGTGTGTGTGTGTGTGTGTGTGTGTGTGTAACCTGGATTTTTCATTTGAATCAATGTGCTTATCATTCCAAAGCTAAATTGCTGCTTTAGGATAATTGCATTTCTAATTTGTGATGATCCGAATAAGAAGAACTATGTATTCCTGTTTCCTTCATTCATAAACAGAAGAACTGGCTCTAAAATGCTCTGGAGGCAATACTAAATTCGATAGTGTAGAAACTGAAGTTTTTGTACATGTTTGTGTGTATGTGTGCAATATATTTATTTGTGTGCTTGTGAGCATATGTAGTATAATCCTTTCCCTTTTATCTCAGATATTTGCAATTAGGAATGCAAAGTTCAGTTGACTTCAGTTCTCTCACTGGTTTTTTCCCCTTATCTTAAACTCAGTTCCCCATGTTTTGCAGCAAGTTGTGCTTCTTTTTTTTAAAAAAAACACACAAACAAGTCCTCAGGAAAAATTGACAGCATTTTAGTGAGAAATTCTCCTAGGTAGCACATTTCTGCAGGCAGTTTTGACTAACGTGTGCATAGTTGGAAGCAATTTCCGCAAATATGATGCATTTTTTGCATTATGTTCACTAGTATTTTCATTTTATGCACACTTCCCCCAAATATATGCATTTTTGTAAACATTGGTTGGAGAATTGCATGATCAAATTAGAATACTGTAAGTGTGATTTTTTTGTTTCGGGTTGCATATTGTTTAGGAAAGTGGGAATTCAATAGATTCAGCTTTAAATGTGAACTGAAACAGATTTCTCCTCTATCCCTACTTGCAAGTATGCAAGGTGTTTTTCACACCTTCCACCCTCAACATTGCTGCAGCTTACCTAGATGGTGCTTGGGTGGGTGTCCTCTCTCCATTGTGTCTATGCAGCCCCTACCTAGCTGTCACCCTGTCCCAGCAACATCCAGGTAAACTGTAGCATAGCCAGTATAGGGGTATGTCACTCCACAGCTCTGCTCCACCACACCGGGCACAACTGCAACCCAATCCACCATGACCCCAGCTTGATGCTGGAAATCGTGAGCAACTCCCAGCACACTGCTATCCAGCCTGTACTTGACTGACAGAGAGTCTACCTCTCTTTCATGTGATTGGTTCCATTGCTCAGCTGGTCTTTCATTAAAAAGTTTCTCCGGGTGTTGAGCTAAAATCTACCCTGCTGTAACTGAAGCATATGAGATTGAGCTCTGACCACATGTGAGACAACAGAGAAGATTCCACCCCACTTGACTTTGACAGCACTCAGGGCAAAACTAGGCTTTCTTTCTCCCATGTCAAAGACTCAGTTTGGCACACACACATCCCAGATACATTTTCATACACATATCCTCCCATGTCCTCCATACTACATGCTTAAAGAAGAGTCACTAATAACACCACTATCTATGTGATCTTGAAAAAGCAAACAGATAAAGAATCAGGAAAAGCACTTTAAAAATCACAGCAAACTGCTCCTGGGAGGTGCAGCCGACTACACTACAGAGACAGTAAGCCTACATAAGATGGATTCAACTCCTAGCTGAGGTAAAATTTCTCCATAGTACAACCACTGAGAGCTGTTGACACTACTGACTTCTGCCTTGCCTTAATCAGACAAGACCTGTCCTGATATTGACTTGACCTCTTCTTGACTCAACTTGCCTAGAAGGGACTATCTGTTTCCACTTCCACTCTCAGCCCCAAGCCCCAGAAGAATGGGGTAATGAGCACAAATATAACACTACAGATATATGTTCAAACTACCTGAAACACAATGTTTTGGATTCAGACTAAGCTAGTTAAACTTGTGGCCCACTCCAATGAAGGTAGTTGTGACTCAACTCCCATTGATTTCAATGGCAACTTAGGGAAGAATTCAACAACATGCTAAGGTGATCATTCCATCAGGGCAAACATTTTGGCTTGCCAAATAGAATTCCTTCCTCTCTTTTCCCCATGTGCTGCTCTGGGGGTTCTCTCTCATACATACCCTAAGCCAATTTTGGGGGTGCAGTGGCGCCTGGAGGTAGGAAAGGGAGTCCTTGTGCAGGGCTTCAGCAGATGGGACTCATTATTTGTATCCTTTCCTGTGTTCAGCTAACTTAGCCTAGATCCAACACAATTCCTTTCAGCAGTTACTTCACACATCCTCAGTTGCAAATTATTGTGTTCATTAATCAAGTGTAAAGGACAAAAATGAAATGATGCTTGTATGAGTGAGGCATATAACATCACTTCTAATATAGCCATAGGTTTATATGTGCAAATGTCACAAGGACATAATTCTTTCCACAGCTAGGTTTACTAATGCCAGATTCCCACTATTAATTTTCATACTCTGATCTTTGTAGGGGATAACATGATGTATCTCATGAGTATTGCAACTCTTGCCCTGGACATTTACATTTTTGCTAATTTAAGCATCATCAGATGCTGATGGAGAAGATGTCTTGGCCTAAATAAATAATTGCTGATAGGGGAGCACATGATGAAGTACCTCTTGATGATTACAAGATTTGACTTTGCCATTGTTATTCCACAACATCCTTGATAAAGACTCCATCAGGAACCAATGATAAACTCTTGATTTCAAAAGAAAGGCTGACAAGGAATTTTAAAGGTCTGAAATGTTTTAAATGGTCAGTTTTATTTAAAATGCTAATTCCACACAAGGATAGACCTAGTATGCACACACATTTCTAGAAATGGGAAAAGTGTAGGTTTTATGCTGCCTCATGTTTCCACCATACATTGCTCCTATTTGAAATTAGGAACCTGCCTTATACTGAGACTACTGGTCTATATTATTCTAACTCAATGTCTACTTTGACTGAAAGAAGCTCTCTAGGGTGGGGTGTCTCGCTGTCGTATGTGGAGATACTGGGGTTGAACCTGGGACCTTCTGTATGCAAAGCAGCTGCTCTAACCATTAAACTACAACCCTTATCCTCAAAATTTCCAAAATCTTCTCCACAAGCTTGCAACCTCTGGACTGGGTGGAGAGACATTTCTGATTTAAAAAATGGCCTTAAATTCACTTTTCAGAGGATGTTTTATAGGATCCCTGCCTCATAAATGTCTTTATTATTTGTGCATAGCTATCCTGAGAATTGATGCTCTTGAATTATGGTGCTGGAGGAGACTCTTGAGAGTCCCATGGACTGCAAGAAGATCAAACGTATCCATTCTTAAGAAAATCAGCCCTGAGTGCTCACTGGAAGGACAGATCATGAAGCTGAGGCTCCAATACTTTGGCCACCTCATGAGAAGAGAAGACTCCCTGGAAAAGACCCTGATGTTGGGAAAGATGGAGGGCACAAGGAGAAGGGGACGACAGAGGACAAGATGGTTGGACACTGTTCTCAAAGCTACAAACATGAGTCTGACCATGAGGCAGTGGAAGACAGGAGTGCCTGGCGTGCTCTGGTCCATGGGGTCATGAAGAGTTGGACACGACTAAACGACTAAACAACAACATCCTGAGATTGCAGTGGCTAATTGCATTACCGGTATATAGGAACATGGAAATACATCTTGTACTGAGGCAGACCATTGGTCCATCTAACTTAGCATTGTCCATTCTAACTGGCAGTTGCTCTCCAGCATTTCAGGCAGCTCTTTTGTCCAACCCTACCTGGAAACAACAGAGGTTGCAACCTGAGTAGATCCATTCAAATAATTGAACATGACTAACTTAAGTCAATCAATTTTAGTGAGTCTACTCTGAGCATAAGTTGGTTGGAGACAAACCAAGACATTAAACATGAGACATTCTGCATGCAAGACGTATGCTTTGCCACTGAGCCACAGCATGAGATAATATCAAGAACTGTGAGACTGGTCAACCCCCTAATATTTAAAGATCTCAGTTTTGTATATCCTGAGCAAGGTAAGCAAATTGTTTAATTTCAGCATTCTTTTTGCAAAGGCAAACTTCACAAAATATGTTTGTCAACCAGACAGGGAGGCTGTCTGGCAGGTACATTGGAAGAGCTTTGAATGTATTAAGGGCTGTGCGTGCATGTGATGTGATGTGCGTCAAGATCATAGATGGTTGAGAAAGCTTGACAGTTTTCTTCTAGCTTTTGCTTTAATCAAAAGATTTTTTTTTGGGGGGGAAGACTTTATAAGCCTTTTTACACAAGGGATAATAGTACTGATAGCACAAGTGTGAATATTAAAGGTCTTGTTTTAATATGACAGGCAGTGCTGTCTTGCTATTAGGGTGATATATACTAGGCATGAGCAAGCTTCTCTGACAATGTGAGTAAGTAATAATTCAACAAAGTCTGCCAAATTACAATTTTAACATTTCAGCAGGCAGGGCTTGAGTTACTAACAAAAAGCATTAAAAATCTATTTAAGCAAATGAATTTGTCACACTTTTAACTTTGTTGCAATTTGGCCATCGGCAAGAGCTGACGACTTTATTATCTAAATCAGTCATTTATCACATTTAAGTCCTCATTCTTCTTCTAAAGAGACCGGGGTCAGGGCAATAGGGTTTTCTCACTTCATCATGATAGTAACCCTGTGAGGTAGGCCAGGAAGAGAGAGACAACATTGTGGCCAAAGCAACCCAGCGGATATGGTGGAATCTGAACCCATCTTTCCTTGGTCTCATCAATAGCCCTAAATTGGCTCTCACAGAAGCCCCAAATAACTTCCATCCCTATTAGCATCCTTTCCACCTGGTTGCTTCAGAGGGAGAGGTGAGACAGTAAGCCTTCCTCCATAGGCCTAGGTAGGACTACTATATTCGGTCCCATCCCTACCTTCAACAGTTAAGCTCCTTCCCTTTTCAAATGCAGTGCAGCTTAATCCTTCCTTGATTTTCAATCCCTTCCCTTTGTTCTCCAGTCAGTGAGCATGTATACAGTGTGAGAGATGGAGTAGAGAAAGTGGGGGTGTCAGCATTGCTGTCCTATCTTGGTGCCAGCCCCATGTCATTTTACTGTCTGCACTGATGTCCTCCTTGGTGCTCTCCTTGCCAGGGCCAACATTTGGCTGTTAGGAAAGAGGAAAGACAGCTCAAAGTGGATTTGTTAAAACAGATGATCCCACCCACCCCTTCTTGCTGACATCTGTCTTTTCAAGAGACAATGGAGTGCGCCTCAGGGGTGAAGTCAAACTGTTGAAGCATCACCGAGTCAGCTGTGGCTGCAGAGACCGGTAACTTGTAACTGCTGCCTCCAGCATTGTTTTTGCTGTGTTAACTGCACCAAAGTGTCCTGAAACCCAGGACATACACAGCGTGAAGTCCCCACTGGTGTATACAGTCCCCAAAAGTACATTCCTGTGCAGAGGAAGAAGCTAATCTGCTGCTTCCAGAATCACTGGTGAACACAATGCATCCAGCTCAGTCTCTCCTGGAATACAATACTACTCTCCCAGGAGATCAATCACATTCAACCCTGGGTTGTTTTTATTATTTAATTTATATTGTGCTTATATGCCAGAATGGCTTCTCAGCAATTTGAAAGTATAAAATCCATAGATAATTAAAACACACAATAAAACAATTCCATTGAAACATCAAAAGTACCCATATTTAAGATACAAAATAAAGCAAATCCATTAAAAGCATTACTTTTAAAACAGTTAAAATAATAATTAAAAACAGTGCACCAGAAAATTCAAGTTTACCACCACAGGTATATCTTCAAGAGCTGGAGGAATGTTAATGCAGATGGGCTCTTTCCTATCCCACGGTGAGGGCATTTCACAAAGCGTGTTGTCCATCACAAAGAGCACGTGTTGCGATTGGGGATTCCAAGACACCTTGCTGTTTCTGGGCAAATGGTTTGGCCAACTCGTAAGCAGGGGCGGGCTGTTACTGGGGAAAATTACATGTTGCCATTTAGTGATTGACAGCCCTATTTGCTAAATACAAGGCACGCAGCAATGGACATCCTCTTTCGCTGCATGCTTCGGATCACCCTCCGTCCCTTCCCTAATGTTAGGCTGTTTGCTTGACCTTGCTATTGCCTGTCATGGGGTCGTCTGCTTTGGGGCAGGGGCCCAGTAGGAATTTTGCCATTTGGCTGATTAGTGTGTGCCACTTGGTTTTCGCCTACCGCGTAGCAAATTGTCACAACTTGTAAGGTTTGCGGTTAGGCATTGGTCTGGAATTGGTTGCTGGGGGGTATGGATTCGGCTGTGCCTGCTCCCCAAAACGCTGTTGCTGGTGGAGGGGTATGGATTTGGCTGTGCCTGCCCCTCCAAAATGCTGCTGCTGCTGCTGAAGGGTTTTACCGTTAAAGGAACCCAGGGGCTCCCCCATGCTTTTGTCCGAAACCCCCTGGCAAGGGGCTAGGGCCACGCAAGCCCCTGGGAGCATGCTGGGGAGAGGTGAGGCATGGTTCCCAGTCCCGTCTCTCTCCCCAGGTAACTTACCCTTCCTGACTTCTCGGGGGGTGCAAATGTCAGAGCTGTCCCCGTGCGGGGGCAGTTAGTGCTACCAATGCCTAAGCAACCACTCACATTGCTGTATTTGAATAAAGTTGTGGCCAAAATTATGCCAAAAAATGTAAACCAAAATTAAGTGTCAATTGTGTTTTCCTTTGGGGTGTATTGGGGACCTCGACACGCAACACTGGTGCCACCAACAAAAACATTAGAGGATTACCCTCCTTTACACATGATGTGATTCACAGTGTTGTGAAAGGAAGGTTGGAACATGGCCCATCTAGCTTGCCCACTACCTTTATCTAAGTTGATAATTGAAGGTAACTTGAATGCAAAATCATTATTTGATATGTCCTTGAGATGAACTTGTCCTTGCAAAAATTCTCCTTGTGACAAAATCACTACAATCCCCCCCCAGCTCCTCTTCTCTTGTCACATGAATCCATGAAATTCATTGATTAACCCAAGGTCCTTACTTAGCCATTCTAAAAACAGCAAATGCTCCAGCGTATCAGAAGAAGAAGAAGAAAGAATTACACATCTGGCAATTCTGCCTGATATTTATAGCCATTATGATAGCGCCATAATTGATTCCAATGCGTATTTCAAAAATGCAATTTACTGCGCCGCTCCTACATTTTAAAGCTCTACTACACTGACGTCTACCAGGAGAATAATCATTCTTAGAGGCAAGGCAGAGATAATAATTGCACAGAATTTTATGATAACTTCATGGATTTGCATAAACTTTTTTATATTTCTCACATGTTTGTTTACCAAATGGCTGATATTTATGAGTCATATTGTTTCATAAAGTATGATTGACTGAGTCATAAAGTAAAGGTGATCAACAAGCAACAGTGTAATTATGAACCGAAAAATCCCTCCCCTCCCCCCATTGCCCTCTGTTTTTTTACTGCAGGCTCCTTTTTAGAATGCAAGTCCATGAAATTATCTAATTATACAATTTAGGATGCATTTTCCCATAGCTCCCAATTCTACACATATTTTATTGGAAGCAGAGTTCATAGAAATGATGGCTTTAGTTTTGAAGTAGATGCCATTACTTTGCCCCACATATGGAACGAAGCCTCGATGAGACAGAAGTTGACAGAAGCTTACATTTATGAAAACAAAGCATAAAGAACCAGTCTACTCAAAGAAGTGCAGACAGTGTAACCTGCACAGACAAGGAGGAAAAATCTCTTGCTTGCTGCAAAACAACCCCAGTTTACCTCCATTGCTTGGTGTGGGACAATGGGAAGCTAAGTTTCCATCACCTCTTAAATAGAAGCCTTGGTTGTGCATGCCTGACTAGTCCCAGGCACCCCGCCTACTGCTCAGTGGGTGGTACACACCAGGTCCCAAGAGCACCACATGAAGCACCCTGCCCCAAGCTAGTAGACAATAGGAGATCATCAGTGAAGTGCCCTGCTCACCCCGACATGCTGTGGGGTGCCTACCAAACCTGCAAACTCCTTACCTGCCTGCACTAAAAGACAACAGAAACAAAACAGCCAACTCAAAAGCCCAAACCCACCACAAGCCAATCCAAGATAAGAACAGTGTGAAGCTGTGCTTTTCTTCTAGAAGAAATGGGTGCCCATATTCTGTAGTACACCCAGAAGAAAAAGCACTGGTGTGAAGTAAGGGGAGAAAGGTCTGCCCAAGGGCAAGTGCAGTGCCCTCCAAAAATTCCTACTGAGCCCCGACAGATTAGATTTAATATCCACACCCCACTTTTCTATGACAATACCGTTGAGGATTCCATTCCACCTTTTGTTGCAGACATGGGATTGTAGTGTTTCATATGTCTGTTTACATTCCAGCACAGATTGCTGGCGTAAGTGGAACTTCTGCTCTGTATAGCTGTTGTTTTTAGCTCTCTCTGAGAAGACGGCAAGGAGAGATGACATGTTTCTTTGTCCTGATTTGTTTAATAAATGCATAGCTTAGTATGTATCTACAGCCTCAAGCCTCTTCTGTTGTGCAGTATACACTGCTGAGTAAAGTGTGCTCAAGTCTGCAAGCTTGAGTTGCTGATGTATGTTGGAGCCAGAGGTTGATGAATCTCCGCAACGGCAAGGCTGAGAGAGAGACGTTCTAGCTGTAGCCGAGCCAGCTGCCTATTGACCCCCAGATGCCGACAAATACTGCTCAAACCATCTTACAAAATAAAAAAGATACAATATGCATCAATAATAAAATGCAGAATGCAACATAAAATATATACAAGATACTGAAATTACTGAAGAATATCAAGAATAATTATATTCCAACCACTGTTGTTGTTGTTGGAACAGAGGTTTCCACACCCTGTTTTCCAGATCCTCCCCAAACAGGAGAAAGTGAAATTCTGGAATTTGAGTATATATTTGCTTCATTTACCTTCTAGTAAACATACATAGGATGAGGCTGCACAACTGTAATCACATACCACTCACTGAGGAGTAAGCCTCATTGCACATAGTTGGGTTTATTTCTGAGTAAACACATATAAGAGCCATTGAACACTGAATTACTTGTTTCTGAACAAAAATGTATCATGTCAAGCATTTCCCCCTCTGTTCTGTTTGCATTTATTTTTAAAATGCTGACTACTTTAGATGTTTTTCATGACATTTTAACCAAAAAGCTTTTACTAGGAATTGTTAACATGAAAAAATAAGGAAGTAAAATGAGTGAAGTTAAAGATGATAGCATACTTTTAATATTTTCTAATGAGATGACTGGGTCTGGTGGATGAATCTTGGGCTGTAGAAGCAGATGAATCTTGGGCTGTAGGCTTGTGAGTTTGAATCTTAAGTCACAGCACTCTGAGGTTTCTGTATTTGTTCAAAAGAACACTAACATGACTGAATCCAACTTTGACCATGTACAAATTTGGAAATGCCAGCATAACAGCTCAAACAAAGCCCAAAGCTTTGTATATTTTAGAGCAGTATTCTCAGTGCTCCACTAACCACCTAATTTCTTGCCATTGAAAAGTGTTTTTGCCTCAAGTTCTATGCACATTTTGAGGAATGCAAAAATGTGCTTTAAGAGAAATGTGCACTAAAACTGATGAATCTTCACAAGGACTTGCAAACTGATGTAGAAATGGAGAGAAGAGAACTTACGACTGGGGGGGAAATGAGAAACTGAGAGAAACCAAAATCCTTCGCTTCTCTAATTCCTAATAGCAGCCCAAATTCATCCGGTGTTGAGACCATGAGGGGCAGGGTAACTCTTGGGTAAATAGTTTGATTACTGGGAAACTGAGGTTTAAGCGGAAGGGATGGAGAATTTATAGAACATATGACCGCCTTTCTTTAATTGCCAGAGTTGCATTTGCACAGACCATTTGCTAAATTGAGCTATAAGCCTCTCATTCTCTGCTTCTTTGTGAACACTGAGAATTAAGGAAGCCACTTTCTAATAAATTCACAGCAAATGACAGTTTAATGCTTTATGGGGTGGGGTGAGTTCCACAACTGGTTCTTGTATTACAAAACATCAAAAGTTTTGAATGCACAACAAGAAATGCTGTTTTGAACACAAAAGCAATCACAGCAACCCAGGGAGAAAAGCACCACAAAAATTATTTTGGAAAAAAAGAGAGAATTGAATGCAAGGAAAAAACAAAAAACCCTCTTGTGTGATTCCTTTATCTGCTTTGTAAAAACTGGCTCTTGATAGGTGAGGAGCTCCTTCTTGAATCATTAATAATGCAAACAATCACTGATATTTTTTAAAAAAGCAGAACAGCCTTGCAAACAACCATCCATAACAAAGGAAAGCAGCTAATTAAACAAATCACACATTATTCCAGAATCTCTCTCTCTCTCTCTCTCTCTCTCTCTCTCTCTCTCTCTCTCTCTCTCTCTCTCTCTCTCATTTTAAAGTCCATGGTGCAGAAAGTGGGGAGGGGGGAATCTTTTCAGCTGATATCTTCATATAACAACTTCAAAATAACTCACCCATATTTCTAGATAAATCATATCTGAAATGTCAAGTCTCTAAGCAGGCTAGGGATGAAACATTTTTCTCTGTCCACTTAGCTGGTTTCATGCCCTTTATTCTTGAGTATGGGGAAAATGAAAGATGAATGGTTATTTTTCTAGCACCCTTTCATTGCACCCAATCCTGTTCTCCATGATTATTATTATTATTATTACTAGTACTGTCCTCACTCTTAATTGGCTTCGTTTGCCCTCAGTGACATAGTTATCATATTGGCAAATCTGAAGGGCTACTTTTCAAATGAAAAATTGTGACAATTAAGGATGAAAGCAGGGGTAAATCAGCACACAAAAATGTGAGCTTTGAAGGTCCTTTGGCAAATTCTAAACACCCAAAATGAACCAAAAATGCATGGTGTTGAGAATGTTCAACTGAGCCTTAGGGTTATATCCAATACTATGCCTACTCAAAGCAGACCCATTGAACCAATCATTTTTTAAACTAACTGTTGTTTGGAGTTGGATTGGGCCCCATGGAGATGAGTCAGCTAAAAGTTTAAGCCTAGCAAGACAGAAATGCTTCAAAACTTTTTTGAAGAACAGTGCAAAGACATGATGATTTTCTGTTAAAGTGTAATATGTATCAGAGATTTGGGATGGAATCCACTTTATTCTGCTTTCTCCTTAATTGAATGGAAGCCTTCACTACATCTAATTTCATTTGGAACTAATTATGATGCAAAAGGTCACACATGTAAGACTTTCTGCATAAATGTATTAGAAGAGGAGGACTGGCACAATCTCACATAATCACTGTTTCTTTAAAGGAAATGAAGAAATAGATTTTTTTAAAAAAAAAATTAACACAGAGAGCGAACAAATTGTGCCACTTTATGTGATTTGGGCAGAGGGGATCAGCATGCTGAAACTCTTATAATTGGGAGAGTTGTAACGAGAAGCCATGTCTGAGACAGGAGTTACAGGGGAGGAGAGTGGCATGTTTGAAGATTCTTTGCATACAGAAAACTAGTATGCCAAGTAGAAAGTGAGGCTAGGACTCTATTCCCTAATTTTCATTGCCCACACACTCAGGAGACATGAACTGGTGTAAAAGACCACTTTTATTTAACTGTTACGTTACCTCCATGCTAACTCACATATTCCATACCCCATGCATTGCAACTACTAAGCACCATTTTCACCATCTGTACAACTATGGAACCACCACTCGCTCCTATTTTTCAGACCCTTTCATGTCCTTCATGTCCATCTTCAACCCTGTTCCCATGCCCCCTACTCCCTCCTTTTTTGCAGCCCCAATTTCCCTCTTCACTCCCTTTCCCCTCCCTCTCCTTGCATTTCTTAACCCTCTCTTGAACACAGATCACCCTCATTTCCATGCCTCCTCCTCTCTCCTATTCTGTAGCCTACTTTGCACATGCAGTCTAATATCACTATCACCCCACCCCCTTTTCAACTGTCCCCTGTGCTCAGATCACCCTGATTTCCATTACTTCTCCTCTCTTCTATTCTGCACCATATTTTGTGTGTGTGTGTGACCCCCCCCCCATGTTACTGTATATTTAAGATGAATAGACTCATAAGAGCAAGCCGGTCAGTTAGCTTGTTCAGTCAGAGAAAGTTCAGTTCATTTGATGAATGTTATGTGGGCATTTGCTTGTTAAAGGTGAAGATGTTCTAAATCACCACACTGAATCTGAAGAAAACACAGCAAATGCACTATGGAAATTATGAGGGTTCCACATCTCTCATATCAGGAGGAGAGAGAGAAGTTTGAGCAGAGTGAGAAGGGAGGGACACTGCCATTGTTTAAAACGTCACTTTTCCTCTCAGTTCCCTGCATTACTCAAACTTCTACCGTTGTACCTCTCAGCTCTCAGTTCCCCCACATTCAGATTTCCATGCCATGGACACTGCTGTTCACTTTCCTTCCCTTTGGTCCCCTACTCTGCCAAACTCTCCATTAGGGACTGCATTGTGACTTCATAAAAATCATTCAATTGATTACAGAGATACATGACATTCTTACATTTTTATTATATATAGAGAGAGTATGCAAATAATGAGTGAACATGGGCGATCTGTTTGCTTTCATGTCCTGTTTCTGAATTTCCCAATAAATCTGGCTGGATGACATTTGAATCAGAATGGTTGGGTAGCTGGACATTGGCAATACAATTAAGAGAACTGGCAAAGGTGTCGTGTTGACTGCAAAATTGTGCTCATGTTTATTCTCATTTAACTTTCTGCACCAAATGTATCCCCCCTCCCCCAATTACAGGCTGTTGCTTTTCCTATGTAAATTTGTAATCAAATATTTGAAAAAAGCTGATGACAAATTATTTGGGTAACTGCTGCTGGCTGTGTACAGCACAGTTCTAGCATCTTAGGAGTTTAATTGGTAAGTTTGTCATATATTCAGGTTCAGACGTGCAGATCCTAAAAGCCACAGAGGTGAATTTTTCAGCTTATTAAATGCTTGGAACCAAAGTGCCTCAAATTGGTGTCAAAAAACCCTTTTACTATGGTTAATTTAGCAAACTTCTTTCTCATTATAGGCACTATTAGAACAAAGGGATTTTAATTAACTTACTGGATTTTTGGTCATACTTCATAGGGATAATTTATCATTTTTACAGCCTGTCCCAGAAATGGATTTATATGAAATAAATAAATATTTGATAGTGAACCCAAAAATAATTTGTAATAATTGCTTGTTCATGGTTCAAATGTTAGGCACCACACCATGCTGTTTAATTACATTTATATTGCAGTAATAGAATGGGGAAACAATATTTCTTAAGAGTCCAATTTCTCAACAGACATAAGTCTGTTGAAGTCATCCAAGTTATGGCAATCACACTTTCATTTATTGATTTGTGCATTTTCTTGCACAATAAATGTTTCATTAACTGTTGGTTGCTGGGTATGTAAATAGGCCTGAGGGAGATAGCAGGGACTGGTCTAGTGCAGGACAACCTACAGCTCTCAGCCTACTTTCAAAAGCCTTCCCCAAGCAAAAAGTTCTGACCCTTGGCAGAACAGTCAGCTCCTCAGCCCACAGCCAGCTGCGCAGGGAGGAAAGAGGAAATAAAAAAATGAGGTTGCAGAAATAGCAAGAGAAAGGGAGTGTATGAGTGATAAAGAGACAGAGAATGGGTCACCTCACCCATTTCTTTCCCTTTGGGAGAAGTACTGTAGTTCAGTGGGGGTTTTTTGCCTTGCATGTAGAAGGTCCCATGTTTAATACTGGCATCTCCAGAAAGCACCCAGTATGGATAGTACTGAGCTAGATTGGCCCAATAGTCTGACTAAATAGAAGACACCTACCTATGGTCCTATATTCCACTACTGCAGTGTTTCCCAACCTTTTTTGGGCAAAGGCACACTTGTTTCATGAAAAAAATCTCGAGGCACACCACCATTACAGCCCCGTGACGTCAGCGCGCAGCGTCACGCCGGGAGGGACATGAATTGCTAGCAAATTACATAATCACCTCCTTGAGGGCTGGCTCATCTTCTCCGAAGGCAGAACCCCATTAATTAACAGCACAGACTCACACCATAGCCAAGACGAGGGGGGGAAACCTCAGTCATGCACAGTCATGCACATGTGGGGGCTAAATGAGGACGAAGACTGGGCAGAGAGCAGGGTTCAAATCACCCCACCTGGCCAGGACAATCCCTGGGTGCTCCCTTGGGCCACTCGCCTGACCCACCTCGCAGGGCTGTTGTTGCGAGGATAACACGGGGAGAACCACGCGCGCCCCCGGGAGCTCCTTGGAGGAGAAAGCGGGCGATGAATGCAATGCACGAAATATATGAGAGGCGACCAGGTTTTGCAGGTGAGGGGCCCCCGCCAGCCTCCACTTCCAACACCCGGCGCAACAACGCCAAAGTTTCCCCCCGGGCTCAGCTCGGGGAGCAGCGCTGCTCCCCCCCGGCTCCCCTTCGCCCTCCCGGCTCTCTCTGCCACCCACTGGGGACCCCCCTCACCTGCCAAGTCCAGAGCGCCGGTGGAAGTTGCATGCATGCATGCAGGGCGCCGCGTTGCCATTGCATTGCACTGCACTCCATGCAACGCCTGCACGCATGCATTGCCTTGCACGCCCGCCAAGGGGTCTCCCCGCGGTCCGATGCGTCCCCTCCGGCGCGGATGCAGCATTGCAAAAATAAACCCCCCCCCGACGCAGCCCTACCTGGGGGGCAGCCCTCGCCGCTCCGCCTCCGCGGGGATCCCCGGGCTCCATCCTGCCGCCCAATCTCCGCGGGGGCGCAGGCAGGCTGCGCGGGGTCTGCGCGGAAGAGCCCCTGCCCGCCCAGCCGCCACCGCTGCGCTCATTCCATGGCCGGGAGAAGAGCGCTTCAAACAAAACGCCCGGCCCGCCAGGCCACGCTGGGAAACGTAGTTTGCGCACCCCGCGCGGGCGCGGAGCCCAAGGGCGAGGGGACTACAGATCCCGGCAGCCCCCGCGCCGGGGGCGGAGGGGGAGAGGCCGGGTGCAGGGATGGAGGGACGGGTGGGCGAGCGAGTGAGTGAGTGGCAGCCGCCAAGCCTTGGCCGAGAGCCAGGAAGGGCCTCCCCGGAGGAGGAAGAGGGAGGCACAGAGCGGGAGGGAGGGAGGGAACCCCAGGGGTCATCTAGTGACGGCGCCCCAATCGAAAATTTGACTTAAAAAATAATAATAATCTTTCGAATTTTTTAATTTTTCCCGCGGCACACCAGGCAACATCTCGCGGCACACTAGTGTGCCACGGAACAGTGGTTGGGAAACACTGCACTACTGGTATGTCTCTCTCCCTCAGCCAAGGCAAAAAAAACCTTGCAAAATATTGGGGAGGTGGACTGATATTTACTGGGATCCTGTGTTGTGCTTGCTTTCCAGTTTTTCCAGCTTGTATATTGGGGGAGGGGGGTAATATATGGCCCTCTTAAAGCACTGTATACCTTCAATTTTTTCTCTCTGATTATGTTAAATCTTACTTCCTACTACTTTAGGGGAGAATGAACCAATGCAATATCATTTATACAGAAATCCATTGTCTAGCTGTTGAAGAAGTAAAAAAAAACAAAAACCCCCACAGACCAAAACCCCCAAACTTCATTTCTGTTCCCTTGGTCTGTGTTTTAAAGCCCTAGCTATAGTGAAAGAGGCAAGCTGTAGAGATGATCAAAATACAGCTTGAATACAGAATGAGAACAGGTGATTGATCTCGAAGTGGGTATCCAACCGTCAGTGAAATTCTCTAGCAACATCATGTTTATTTTGAAAAAGGCTTGATTTGAAGGGATTTAAAAGAAACTTGGAGCTTATCCACACTTATCTTTCCTCCACTTTCCAGGCACTGTCCGCACTTGAAAACTCTGTCTGAGCATCTGTTTCTTTTGTTCCAGAACTTTGCCCATGAAAACCCGCTCTTTGAAGCTGAATTGGAGCAAACAGCAATTTGCCGAGAACCGAAATTGCTGTTTGTTCTGATTCCGCTTTAAAGCACTAGTTTTCACAGGGGAAGCACCAGAGCAAAAAGAAAACAAAACTGGCACTCAGACATGGAGCCGACCTGTGCCTAGAATGAGCAGGGCAAAAAGGTAAGTGTGGATAAGCCCTAAATGGCACAGCAGGCAGAATGAACCTAATTTCCAGAGAAATGTCATATTTTAGCTCAGGCAAAGTAAAGCTTGCAACACTGATGTTTTCCACTAAACATTACCATAGCTCTTAGTGATGTCAGGAGGACAAACATTAACAATATATGAATCTCATGTGAACCAGGTCAAGACTGCATTAACAAACTGCTGAATACAAAGACCACTGGTATATGGAAAGGAATTGTAATTTTTGCCTTCTAATGAAGAAATACGATCCTTTTGGATTGTGTACATAAGATAATGTCTATGCAGAAGACCTCCCATGTGTGAGAGGGGGGCAAAGTAGGCAGAATGTCCTGTTCCTTTTCCATGACTCTTTTACTACTCATTAGCTCAAAGGTGAACAGGTAGCGACAACAAGGAGAAGGAGCAGCAGGGTCAGCATGTTTCAGGGATTGGTGGTAGCGATGAGGGACAGATTCAATTAAGTATGTATTTAAAGGTGACTCTACTGAATTCACACTTTCTGAAAAAAATATGCAAAATGAAACATGGCTGTGCTTCAAAATTTGCACTTTTCAGCATTTTGCAATGCAGCTCTCCAGCTGAGTAATTTATGAAAAGATTAATATATGGTATATAAACTTGTATATATTATGAAAATGTGTATAATAGGAAAAATTGTATACTAAAATGTGTATATTGGGAGAAAATTCACACTAAGATGCTGATGAATTTCCGTGGGGACTTTCTAAAAAATAAATCCACCAACAGATGTGGGAATATGGAGAAGTGAATTTAATATTAGAAAATGAGAAACTGCAAGACACCAAAATTGGCAGAATTGCCTGTCCCTAATTGGCTGTGCACCTCTTTACTAGGGTGTGGCTCTCAACAGTTGCCCAGAGATATTGATCACTGACACTGGGGATTTTAAATGAATATGTTACACTTTGTAAATGAAGTAATCTGTAACTCCACAATCCAGGGAGAAATTTGTATGGGCTGAATTTTGGCAGCATGTCTTTGGGACCATGTGCCTAGATGAGACATAAATAAACACCAGTATGAATAAGCTAGTAAAAATGTTCTATAATTTTCTCTGAAGTTAGGAGCAATGTTTGCTACAACCAACAGGTTAAGTCTGCAGCAAATTACAAAGCTAAAATGAAGGCCTGTATAACTCCTCAGTAGAAGTACACCTTGCTGTTCACTATGAACCAAGAGAAAGGTACTTTTCTAGAATTGATTAGTGGATTGTGTCTGATGATTGTATTTTATTTGTGTAGATGTTGGACAGCCTGTGGTTCTTTGATGACTAAGAATGAGACTCTTTTTGTAAACCCTTCAAGGTGAATGAGCATATTGACTCCCCCAGAATTTAGGACTGGATCCCAAGGTTTCCTTGTGGCAAACAATAAAAACTGCTAAAGAAAGCAACAGCTACAACAAGGTCGATTATCCTCCCTGAGAAAATAGTCAGATGGTCCAAAAGAAATGTTCAACCGTCAGCAAATAGTTTTAAGGGGGAACATGCACAAACCACAGTTTGTACCAAGGAGTCTTTTAGGAATAGATAAATAATTCACAAAAGACATCTCTTAAGGATGATTAATAGAGAAGCAAGCCAAGAACTGCTCTTGAGAGCTGGTCATTATGTGCATTATTCATTTAAGCAACACTTTTATGGATAAGACAAAAAGAGGCTGATGGGATCTAAGGCCTGATTCATGCATGCATGTTCATCCCTTGATATTGGCCCCATCAAATGATGGCTTGCATGCGTGGAGTGGCCATTCCAGATGGAATACTAAAGAAGAAATCATTTCAGATTGAATAACATTGATAGGAGTCCATTTGCCAGCACACTAGAAAGAGGAGTCAAGATAACCAAATGTGGATACATAGATTATCTTAATTAAATATAACAACTTGAGGATCTGCAAAGCAAACTATTAGTCAGATTTAGCCAATGTACAGTAACCAAATAAAATTAAGTCCAGGGAGGTGTTAACTCCATCACCTGGGCAAATTAACAGCCACACACCGGTTGCACACAGCAAGGTTTCCTCCTTCCCTGTTGCGTAGACTGCAGTTTCCCCATATATAATGCATTTTTGTATAGTATGTTCTTTTTATCAATATATGTTTTTATATGTACACTTTACCATAGTTTTGGGGGTTTTGTACCCATTGCCTGGCTGGAGAACTGCATTGCAAATTTCAGATTCTGAAAGTTCAGTTCTCGACATTTGAGTATCAGTTTGCATGGTCAGCTTTCTAGTGTGCATTTCATATGCGCTATGGTGCTCCCCATTGCACAATATATACATTTCTGCAAGCAGTTTTGCCACACCGAATACATTTTTGTGTGTTATTGGTAGCAACATGCACATTTTTGCAAACTTTCCCCACATGACTGTATTTTTTAAAATGCCACTATTTCCACACATACACATATTCTTGTGTGTTAAAATAAGACATTAGAGCAGTAGCAACTGTTAAAATGAACTCTGGAAATCTCCATGCTTCACTGTTTGCCAGTTGTGTTGTTGGCAAACAAATCTCTTTCTAAAGTGCATTTGCTCTGTAGAAGCTAATTTATAATCTTTTCAGGTGTGTCTCCCAAAAGACATTGCCACTCGTCTAAGCCTTTATCTGCACAATGCAGGAAACAAACAGTTGTCTTGGATGTTTGTTTCCAGTTTGAGATGGAATGCTGCTCAGTATTTCTCCCTCCCTCCCTCCCTCCCTCCCTCCCTCCCTCCCTCTCTCTCTCTCTCGCACACTTTTAAAATTAATTAAATAAATATCACTTATATTTGCAGGGTAAAACTTAAAGGTGGTGGGTGGAAATATAATAAAATGGAATGCTAAAAGCAAAAGAGGAGATAAAAACCCCCCAGCACATTTCAGGTTAAGATTGTTGCAGCTCCCTTGCTGTTATTTTCCTGGTTTCAATCCGCACTGAAACTTTTTTCATAGTCCAGGCATCACATTGCTGGCATTTTTCTCTGAAAACATTGCTGCTCACTAGTGGAGCACACTTTATGAAAACACAATTGTGCTATTTTCCTCCTTCACAACACCCAATGCTGGCTGCTCCATTCGGGTGAATGGGGCATTGACATGCCAATCTTAGTCTGCCCCCACCTGCTTGCCTTCCTGTTTATAATCAAGAATTGTGTGTGTGTGTGTGTGTGTGTGTGTGTGTGCTCTGTCCATCATTGGTTCTGGCTCCACCTACTTTTGGTCACTCTGTCTTCTACTCTATTGGCCCCAGTGGGCACCAGCTATCACTGATACCACCATTCTGTGCTACATGTCACTGTGCAAGTGAAATAAAAAGTGAGAGGGTTTTTAGCCACACAACATGAGAAGTTTATGATGCCTGAAAGGTCACCTTTTCCATATTCAGGTAAAAGCTTGCACACTTTCTCACCTCAGTAGCTGCACGGACAGTTAATGCAGCGTAATGGAGTGAGCAATGTCTTATCTTTTAAAGAGGAGGACCTCATTATCTCAAGCTCCTGCGCTGTTTGTATTTGAGTGGATGATATTTTCCTCAGCCTCCTGTGGGGGGCAATCATAGAATCATAGGTTTGGAAGGTACAGCCAAGGGTCATCTAGTCCAATCCCCTACAATGCAGGAATCTCAGCTAAAGCATCCATGACAGATGGCCATCCAGCCTCTGCTTAAACACCTCCAAGGAAGGAGAGTCCACAACCTCCTGAGGGAGTCCGTTCCACTGTTGAACAGCTCATACTGTCAGAAAGTTCTGACAGTAAGAGTTCTGATGTTTAGTCAGGAGGATAAAATGTCATTTTCCCTTATTCATTCTCACTTGCTCAATATTAAAGATGAAATGAAAGAGGATGAAGGGAAAGGGTCCTGAACAGTTCTGTGGGATCAAAGTCACTCCCAGCAAGAACAGCAGTAATAGCAAATGGATGGTCGCCATGGGTCACATTCACAACATACTTTTAAAGATCATGGCTTTCCCCATTGCTGTGAACTGTAGTTTGCTAAGAATGCTGGGAACTGTCTCTGTGAGGGGGTAAACTATTGTTCCCATTTGGGGGTAGCCATGTGCCTGGAAGGTGTTTTAGCGGCATGGTGTGGATATGGCCATGAAAATCCATAAGCAAAGAACAATGTAAGGAAAGTCAAAGTAATGTTTTCCGAAATACCTTAGGGCCAGAAGTGGTGACTCTACATGTTACGTCACACATCTAGTGCCTCACAAGCAAGCAGGCATGAGGCGGCAGCAGGACAGACGGGGGAAGTAATATGGATTGGATTCTGTTAACCTCCAAGACCCCTGCTTTTATTTTTGTACTACTCATTAGGGTATAAAGTTAAATGATAAGCATTAAAAATCAATAAGAGAGAGAGAGAAGCCACGTGAAATGAAAGGATTGTGCCGCATACATATTTCATGCATCTGTAATTTTCAGTGTTGGGGGATTTATGAGACCCCGTAATGGTTTACAAGGGAAACAACACATTTCAATGGACCAGCACAATCAGTATGCTATGGTGTTCTCTATGGCTCTGGGTAATTAAATAAATACAGAGAAAAAAATTACTGTCTTGGGAGCAGAGCATCACCAGAAGGAGGCATCCGTTTGCCCTTACATCACCACACGTTAGTGAGAAACCTGTTTCTAAAACATTCAAGCAAAATAATAAAGGAAAATGCAGCAGTTAAGCATTGTGATGGACAACACTCCTAAATGTAGCATGCAGTGATAGTGCCAGTGTTGATACTTGCATTTTTTGTAGATTGTGGTGTTTTTTTGAATTGTTAGTATTTTGCTAATGTTTTGATGTTTCATTGTTTGTTTTACACTGTATTGTATGTTAACTGTTGTCACATGAGACAATAGATGGACACAGAACCTTTCTAAACGCAATGTGGTATTTTTGTGGTTCACAACACACAACGGTGTATTTTATTTGCTTTATTAGAATCATTACCCATCTTTTCCCATAAGGTCCTAGGGTGGGTTACAAATTTGCATACAATTCTCCACCTGCTTTTGTGTGACTGGCTTGTGGCTGCTGCCAAGAAGAGTGTGTGGCCCTTGGGTTTAAACACAGGTTCTCCACTCCTGATGGAGATACTGTATGTATACTGTTGGAAGAGAACTGAAGTCATTTCTGCAAAGAGCACTTTTTCAGAGGGAGGGGGAGCCTATTTCCAACACACCTGGGAAATGGACAACATATACAGTTAAATTAGAACAATACCCATAACAACAATCAAGAGTGTTTTTCCTAGCTCTTTGTCACTTTACCTTCTGCCAACTCCCTAAGCAGAACAGCCTTGGGCGCTTCACCAGATTTCCTCTCTTATTTATCTCACAACACCCAGTGGCCATTTCCTAGCTTGAGACGGTTAGCCTCCAGTTATTGCTGCTTACCTTGTCATGTGCTCAAACTGCAGATTTTCTAGCTTTTCAATTAGTCTGCACTTCTCCTAATAATGGAGTGTCCTGGGGCATCACCAAGCATTAGAGGATTAACTCTTCTTTTACTTCCCCCCTCTTAGATGTTAGTGTGATGCTCATTATAAGAGATCAGCCCAAACCCTTGAGGCTGAAAGATACACATCTCTACAGCTTGCAGTTGTGTCTTAAAGGCTCTGCATTTGGGCATCACACACTTGCTTATAGTCTGCATTTTGCACACAGAGCAGGAACTCTTATCTCCTCTGCAAGGGTTTAATTAGCATTAAAATTATGTGGCTTATCCTATACAATATGCCTCCTTTGACAGTTGAGCCTGTCTTGCTGATAAGCTGGTTGTTGCCATGCCAAGAAAGAGGGACAAAGAATAAAATATATAAAACAGTGTGGGGCCAGATATTTTCCTCTTTCCATTTTGAGGTAGTTTTTGCTTGTGTCTGGAATAATAGGTAATGTGAAAATCCAGAACAAATCCAGAAAATTGTTTCCCCCCCCCCTTTTCCAGTTCAACAACATTATGTTCTATGGTTATATCTCTACTATTTACCCTGGATGCTGTTGTTTCCTTCTTCCTGGATTATTAATTGGATGATTCCACCCAATCAGGAATCACAAAGTGATGTCACAGTGCAATATAGCTGATAGCCATCAGTTGCATGATTGAGTGATTTGCTCATCTAAACAGCACACTTGTAATGCACTATTACAATGGACTTCTGCATTGGAGGAACTTCTAGGAAGGCTGCACATTTCAAGGGCCATAACTCTCAGAGAGATGGGAGGCTCCATCAATTTTGTTTCTCCTGATTGCTCATTTTTTCAATCCTAAATCCAGTTATCCACATTTCTGAATTAAAACAAATGTTGGTATGCAGTATTAAATAACGTACACAGTTTTGCAAGCAATGTCTCCTAATATAATACTTTTTATATGTTATATTCATTTGCTGTGCTCACTTCCCCTAATATTTGCACTTTTCTAAACACTGTTTGGTGAGAGAACTGCACCACAAAATTTGGATAATTGCAAATTTTGAAGGGTGGGTGAGCGCTGAATCAATTTTCTCTACCATCCCTACCCATTGGTCAACTCCCTCATTCCTGCTCTTCCCAAAGGGTGGGAGAGGTACTGAGGGGACGGAGATGGTAGGTTGCATGTTTGGAGCTCAGGAAGTCCAAGGAGGTAAGGCAGGCATCCTTATTTGACTTGGATTTTATTTGATGTTTGATATTACAAACTAAGCTGGACATAAATTGTTCTGCATTGTATCTGACTAAATCAGAGTAGGTCCATTAAAACCAATGGACTTAAGCTAGCCACAACTAATTTATCTCCCATCAGCTTCAGTGGGTCTTCTCTAAGTAGGACTTAGTCACATGCAGCCTTCTGAGCCTCTCCTGCCTTAAATCCCCCCAGCCACCCAATATGAGTTCTTTTTTGTTGACCCTGATGCCTGTATATCACCAGCATGCATAATGATTGCTTTCCCCTGTTTTGTATTTGCAGATGGATAATGATTGTTGAGTTGCAGATAATTGTCTTGACCTTTTGCTTTATTTTTCAGAATTGCCTGCATAGAGCGAAGGCTATTACCCTTTGTAATAATGCCATGGATACTTCAAAGGTCATTTCATAAAGCACAGTTGTACAAAAGATGTTCATCATATTTCTAATAAGGGCAACACATGGTCAGCTTTCAGCATAAATAGAACTATCTTCTAAGCTTTGGTTGAAGCAGATTCATTAGAGGAGGGTTTATTTGGATAAGCAAATATATTTTGAGAAGGCCAGCTATATTGGAGTGCAGTTTTCCTCCTCTGAAGTTCCATTCAAAGTACAATTTGGGTTTCCTGTTGACCTTCCTTTCAAATATTATAAAGGTCAATTCACACAATTCCTCCAAAAAAAGAAAAAAGAAAAAAAAGAGCACTTAGCTTCTTTTGCCCTGGGCACCAGCAAAATTGAAAAGAAAAGAAAAATGCATTTCAACTTCAGTGGTAGAAGTCCTGAGTCCTGGAAGCGTGACTAACTAGGATGCATTTGTTTGTTTCATTTTGTGGATGCCTGGATTATTCAAGATGGTGGTTGGGAAGAAGGGTCATACTTTAGTGGTGGAGCACACTTTGTGTGCAGAAGATTCAGTGTCTAACAGCTCCAGGTAGGCATGGGATAGCTCAGTCGGAACAGCAGGAAAATCTTGATCTCAGGGTTGTGGGTTCGAGCCCCACGTTAGACAAAAGATTCCTGCATTGCAGGGGACTAGGCTAACTCTACGGTTCTATGATTCATTCTATCCCAAATTCTGGAGAGCCTCTGCTAATTACTGTAGATAAGACTAAGCCAGATGAACCAATGGTCTGGTTCAGTATAAGGCATCTTCCTATGCCCCCTCTCTTCTTGTCCTCTGTACCCAACCAAGCCATTATTAGTATTCTGCAGTGCTATTTTTCTAGAAAAAGAGGTGCTGGAACTCACTATGAACAACTCCCTCTTAGAATGGCAATGGCGCCCAACTGAGAGGTGCCGGAACTGAGTTCTGGTGAGTCCCAGCTAGGAAGAAGAAAGCTCTGGTTATTCTGGCAGGCATTTGATCTTTGAGACTGAAAGTGTTTTTAGTGACTGGTCCTCTTGTTTTTAAATTGTTTTAAGCTGTTATATTTCTCCCCATTGTTATTATTTCTTGGGTTGTTTAATTGAATTTTTAAACTTTTTTGTATTTTTTTGTTTTAAATAGTTAGCTGCCCTCATCTCTGTGAATACAAATGAAAGGTGGGAGATACATATTACAAGTTCATTCACTGTCCCACTGTCAAGAAGTGGGAGAAAACTATTTTTTTTGGGGGGGGGGAGTGTCAGTGTCCTGAGTTGACCACTGACTTCCAGGCTGTCTTCCATAGGATGTACAATGTTTCTCCAAAGTATCTAGAAGAAATTCAACCCCCCAGCTTCCTCTAATGTAAGACATGCCACAATGCATTTTAATTGGGAACTCCACTTAATTAAACGATCAAGCAATTCCTTCTGTTCTTCTTAGACAGCAGTAAGACTAGATGAGCAACGCAAGAGACTTCCTGAATCTCTTTAATATGTCACTCAACTTTGCTTTGCATCACTCCCAAACTAATACTTTCCCCCTAACTTTTACTAAAAAAAACAACAACCTAGTGGTTTTTTTATTTTTTAAGTAAAAAACTGGCAGGTTTTCCCTTGGTTGCATCTAATATCAAAATCAAGATTTATTAACATTACAAAGAGCACCACTCTCGTAGAGTGCCCCTTTTATCATTCTAAGCAGCTGCCTTCAGGCAAAACATTTAACCTTGGGAAATGCGATAGGAATTGTGGGAAGCCAGAAATCTTTGAAACCCTTTGAATTCAGCCAGAAATCTACTATCCAGCTTGAGCTGAAAGAAGACGAGGCCCTTATTTTCATTTGATGTTTATCAATTCTATCCATTGCATTTAAAATTGAAAGATATGGCAGCTCTTACTTATAAACAATGACTTTTCATTTTTCCTTAAAGCAGTCCAATGATGAAAAACACACCTTTACCCCACTGGGAATGCTATTAGGATGAAAGCAGCCAGGAAGAGAAAGAAGAAAAAAGCTCGCGTGCACTAAGTGTTTAAAATAGGACCACAAATGATCTTATCTATTATTCTGGCTGTTTTATAGCAAAATGATAAATTTTGTGTTCCGTTTTCCTTTTATATCACCTGTTGCCTCTGCTAGAGTAAAAGGAATGGTATGTCAATTATAAGTCCTTCTTTGGCAGTTGGCAGTATATTTCCGGTTGCAAAACGAAACAGAACAAGATGGATGTTTTATTTTTCAAAATCTTATTGTAACAATCTGCCCAGCACTGAGAAAAACTAACAGCATCCCTCCAAAAGGAGAATTACCTGTAGTAATAAATACTTTCATAAATGCTTTGAACTGCATAATTGTCACTGAGAACTCACTTAAAATAGGTAAAGAAAGGCATTTGAAGGTCAAAAACAAAAGAAATATGCTGGTGTGGAACGGGTGAACCAATTTAAGCTGGGAAAGTAAGCTTGCAGCTTTTGCATCCTACAAACATAGCAGTTTTGCCACCCACCAGTAGCATTTGGTGTGGTGGCACAGACAGGGATGCATTGCTCACCTGCCTTCCCAATGCTGAGCATCGCCGGCAGTTCCTGAGAGGGACAGCAGTGAGGTGCAGGCTGCAGGTGAGGAGTGAAACCAGTCTGACACCCCTGCCTCCACATTTGCATTATACTGAACTCCCTGCCCCTCATCTGTCACCCACTTGGGAACTGGCAGAAAAACTCAGCATTAGGAAGGCCAGTGAACAATGCTGCCCTGCCCCTCTGACTGCTACTGCACCAACCCCTTCCCGTTGTTGTTGTTGTTGTTGTTGTTGTTGTTGTTGTTGTTGTTTTGGCCAGCCTCTCACCATGTTGAAAGTTCTGTCCAGCACCACCACCAGCTAATCTTTCCCTGACGATATCCCATTAAGCCCTTCCAGGGGTGCCAACTTTAATAAAATATTGGAGGGGGCAGGTAAGCCCTGCCCCATATAATCGATCACAAGACACGGTGCACACACCCCATTTGAATGGTAATGCCCATCAACTTGGGGGAGGCCCAGCACCCTCAAATATTTTTCGTGGGTGCCTAGGAGCTGGCTCCTATGAGTCTTTCAGGTTCTCATTGCCTATCAGAAGAGAGACTTCAAAGTTTTAAAATGTCAGATCTGTGCTGTATTTGTACCGTCCCCCCACATGATAAGCATAATTTGTAGTCTCAGATATATTAATTCTTGATAAGTAATTCAAAGAATAATTTCAACTGAATATGTGGCATGCAAACCAAAAATTCGTCAACCACAAATTGACATTGGCTTTGTTTCACATCTCCAAGACACACTAACTGCCATGACTTTCTTTCTATTCATATTTTAATCAGAACATTAATTACAGTGGGAAATTGCACACATGTTAAGCTCCCTGGCAGCAGCTGGCCTTAAGGAGACTATTCTCTGAGCAGGTAAATGACTATGGAAGGTTCAATTACAGGTGTCCTCTAACTTTCACAGATTTAATTCTCGTAAGTCAGAGGTCTTTCTGCTTAGCTCTCACCACCTGTTCAGCGATGACTCCCACATTGCCATCTCTGTTGGCGGCACACGATGGGTCGGTCAGACACTTCAATGCTCTTTTTATAAAAAAAAAATCCCTGAGAAGCAGCACATTGCAGCTAACCTTTGCCACCTTATCAAGCTACCTTATTACCATGTTCAGGCTGTGAACAGATTAAAATGAAGGTCTCTGTGCACAAATGCCAAGATCTCTGCCATGACATCTATACTTGATCAGCGTAGCTAACTTTTATCCGTTTTTCAGAATGAGTGGAGAAAACTTCAAGGTTGGCACCATTTCCAATATACTTCTGTAGCAATTTCAGACTGAATTCTTTAATGTCCTTCATTGACTGACTGATAAATTTATTTCAGAGCACCACCCATAACAGCAGAAAGATAAGAGAGAGGTTGTAATGCTCTGTATAAAACAAATTTGATAGATCCCGCTCTTAAGACTTAGCTTACAATATAGCAAAAGACACAGGCAGAAGTGGCTCATTGGGTGGTGCAGAATCACTATGCTAGCATCTTGCCAGGTGGGTTGCCATTTTTTACCAAGGGGGATAAGGTAAGGGTCAATGCAATGCTCCTTCCTCTCCCAGTAAGGAACATCCACCCACTCACTGGGCAGTTAGAGCAGTGCCCCTCTCACCCAGAGATGTTTGAGAAATTTCGCTCCTGTGCACCTCAGTGTCAACTGACCCTACCCATACCTCCAAAGCTAGTGTGCAGATTGGAACACAATTGCATTTCAGATTTTCCCTTTTCGAATTTTGCAACACAGTTCTCTGCTCAGAAAATATACCAAAATGTTTAGAAGAGGAATTTGTGGTACAATGATTATTTTAGGGGAATTGTTGCTGTTGTAGAAAAAGAAGAAAGGCAGATCAATGTGGACATGGGATGGATTTATGCAATAACATATGTGAAAATGACACTGACCATAAACAAGACTCACCCATCAAACACTAGTTACAATATTATTTATTTATTGAAATCCCAGGTTGACCTGAAGCAGCCTGATTTGGTTTGGAATCCAAGATCTGGCTGGATCTAGTATACAACCTTAATATATATTTTTAGACTATATATTTTGAAATAATGACTACAATTTAAACAGATATGCATTACATATTACTATAGTAGGAACCAGGTGATCTGTGTTCCTGCTCACTGTTGAGAGGCCATTTCAACACACCTGTTTTTCCTTCTTATGGCTCTTTAATTTTAAATTGCACTTGGGTTAGGCAGTTCTTCAAACAGGGGTGTGTAAAGACACATAGCCACCCTAGTTCCTACTGTTGCTATCACCTGTCCACTTGCCAAGCAAATCCAGCAAATAAGGGGTCGGCAGTAGCCATTGCTCCTATATTCACTGCTAATGAGGAAGATTAATAGTAGGCCAAAGAGACACTCAAAAGTGTCCTTGGAGGTAGCTTGACCAGACCATGTTCACTTCTCATGTCAGTCAATCCTGAAGTCTTCCTGCTGTTACTTTCAGTAACTGGACTGCTCACATCTTTAACTCTGATACTAAGCTGCCTTATAACAAGTCAGGCTGTTGGTTCATCGGTCTGTCTTCACCGACTGGTGGTGGCTCTCCGGGTTTTCAGGTGTGTTTGGGGGTCTCCCCCAGCCCTCCCTGGTGATGCCAGGCATTGATCCTGGGACTCTTTGCATCCAAACCATGCTCTACCACTGAGCCACAGCCCTCCCCTTCATTTGGAATGTGAGCAGCTCTACATGTTACAAACAATAATCTGGTTTGCCAATGGTGTACCATTATTGCACCAGTGCTTCTTGCAACAAAGATATATAATATGAGCGCCTATTAATCACCCATCTGCATAGTTATGTGCACTGATTGCCTCACATTCCTCCAACATCCGTAAGAGGTCAAAGAAATGCTCCTGGAATTCACATTTCACCTTTAGTGCATGGTGACTTAGAAACATATGAAGGAGTCTTGTACCAAGAAAGCCACAAAATGTGGCTCAATATTGTCTGTACTGACTGGCAGCTTCTCTCCATTTTCACTCTTTCTCTGCCCTGATACCTGCGGGTGCCAAGGATTGAACCTTGCATGTTTTCCCACAAAAAGCATATGCTTTGCCACTGAGCTGTGTGCCTGTTCCAAACAGGATTATTACGTAAATAGCTGAACCATTCTTTCAGCACAGCATTATGTTGCCTTCCTTCAATCCATATTTATGTAGAACAGGGGAGAGACCTGACATCTGTGAACCTTACAGACCCAAGGGCAAAGTACAAAAGCCCCAGGACTAGTTATAACCTGCAGCCCTCTGTCCATTTTAATCTAGTCTCCCCAAAGTAACCTCACTAGAAAGGTATTGTGGCATTTCCAAAATATGTTCAGGCTTTGGTGAGTCTCCAAGGGGAGGGATAATTGCATCATCTGACACAAAATGCAGCCACAGCACTCCTTGCTAATGTGAATATGCCTTATGGCTGGGGAAGTCTCTGTGTGGATCCAGTGTGAATCAATCCCAGCTTCTGGAGTACATTTATAATTTGTTTTGGCTCAGTTGTCCAGTTCTGCTGTTAATTGCCATCTGTTTGGCAATGTTAACTTCATTTAATTTCATCCAGTTGTCAGTGGGGTTCAAGATTCATCTCAAAATGTTCATTGCACCTGTGTATGTACATGGGAAAAAAAAATCATTTAGTACTTCCTTCAAAGAGGCAGATTAAAGCCCTGGGACTGTACTGTTTTTCTGGGAGGAGGAAAAGCAACACTCTTTTTTCTATTCCCCAAAGGTTTCAAACTGTAAGTGTTCCTGTCTCATGAAATGGGCCTGAAGAGCATGCTGCGGTTGGAAGCAGAGAAGTAGGAATTATTGACTTAAGTTACTCTGATCTTTTCTTTTTAATTGTTCCATGGGTTCACTCTGTCATGCATTCAACTCTCCTGAAATCTCATTTAATCAGGAGAATTTCTGAAATTTCATAATTGGTTGTTGCAGTGTTCAGTATCTTCTAATCATTTACACTTTTAGCATTCTTTTACTGATGTGCACTTGTGCATTGACAAAACAAAGCCGAAAAGGCAACCTTTGTGCACTTGTACTTCAGAGTATGCTGAACTTTTCAACTTTTCAAATTCTAAAAATGAGAAATGCTAAAAAGTTGTAACATGACTTGGGCATTCAAAATATATTGTTTAAATTAATATAATTTTGTCTTGCTCAGTAAGTAAAATGTGTGGAAAATTGCACAGAAGATTTTAAAAATTGCAAAAAGTACTTGCAATTGTTGTTGTTTCGAATTACCTGAATTTTTCAGAAAGTAAAATTTAAATTCTTTGGTTTTTCCAAAAGCATTTGATGTGCTTCTTCAACAAACATAGACTTACCAAGATAAATCTTGTCCAAAATGTTAGCAGACCTAAATTTCTCACATACAAAACCATATTTTTAGGACCCCTTACTGAAGGAATTGCAAGAAACAAGTTTAACCCTGTAAAATGTTTTGCCCTACTTGTACCTATGGTTACAGCAAGATTCTTTTAGTGCAGGGTTTTACTAGAGCCCCTATACATTACTGGTTACTTATAGATGCAGCCAGGCCCATGCAGACAATGCTGTTATAATGCTATTGGGGTGAGAGTTCTTGGAATATTGTGTACAGTTCTGGTTGCCAAAGCCCCTAAAAAGAATATTGTAGATTTGGAAAAGTGTGTTCTCCTTCAGGGAGAGCATGTGTTGCGGTGGGGTCTACTGAGCCACCCCCTTTGTTGCTGGGAAAGTTCTCCAAGATGGCCGGGGGCAGTGATTGGATTGCTGAGTTGCTGGGGGGAAAGTTATGTTGCAATTTTGGTGGGAGGGGTAAAAGGTTTAAATACTCTGCACGCAGACTTGTACTTTCTCTTTTGCTGCATGCAATGGATCACCCGCCCACCCGCCCTAAAGTAAGGGGTTGTTGCGTTGACCTTGCTATGCCTGTCGTGGGGTCATCTGCCTTTGAGCAGGGGCCTGGTAGGAATTTTTCCACCTGGCAAATTGGCTGGCTGGGTGGTTTTTGCCTACTGCATAGCAAAACGTCACAACTTGTAAGGTTGTGGTTAGGCATTGGTTATAAATCTGGTGGAGGAGGGGTTAGGATAGGCTGGGCCTGCCCCTCCATGGTTGCTGCGGAAAGGGAATTCTGTTAAAGGAATCCTGGGGCTTGCCATCTTTTCGTCCAATCCCTGTAATGGGACTAGGGCCGGCAAGCCTTCGGGGAGCAGGCGGGTGAGAATTGAGGTCTGTGACTCAGCTCCAATTCTTCCCCGACTTGTTTTCCCACACTGGCTTTCGGTGGTGCCCGGAAGTCAGTTCTGTCCCCAGGCGGGGGGACAGATAGTCTTAACCAATGCCTAAACAACCACTCACGGTTTGTATTTTAATAAAGTTGTGGCCAAAATCGTGCCAAAAATCTTAAACAAAAAATTACGTGTCCGTTGTGAGTTATTTTGGGGGGTGGATTGGGGACCTCGACACGCAAAGCTTCAGAAAGGGGCAACCAAAGTATTCCAGGGGAGAAGCCTTTATGAAGAAAGGTTGCAGCATTTCAGATTTTTTAGTTTAGAGAAAAGGAGAGTAAGAGGTAACATGATAAAAAACTATGTATGGCATGGAGAAAGTGGATAAAGATTTTTAGACAGAAGTACTGTTTTTAGAACTAAGAGACTTACACTGCAAGGTTAGAAGGACAAACACCTACCAACTATCACCCAGTGGTTGGGAGAGTTCAGTGCCCTTTCTGTGTTTGAAGGTATGGCTCATGGGTAGGTAAACGAAGGCCCGGGGGCCGGATCTGGCCCAATCAACTTCTAAATCCGGCCCACGGACGGTCCGGGAATCAGCGTGTTTTTACATGAGTAGAATGTGTCCTTTTAATTAAAATGCATCTCTGGGTTATTTGTGGGGCCTGCCTGGTGTTTTTACATGAGTAGGATGTGTGCTTTTATTTAAAATGCATCTCTGGGTTATTTGTGGGTCATAGGGATTCATTCATTTTCCCCAAAAAATATAGTCTGGCCCCTCACAAGGTCTGAGGGACAGTGGACCGGCCCCCTGCTGAAAAAGTTTGCTGATCACACAATGTCAGCTGGTGGTGGTATCATTGCTATTTCTTTTTATTTAGCTTCTCTTCCCACCCCCGCCTTACAATTGGAATTTCTTTTTATATACCTTCTCTTCCCACCCCCGCCTTACAATTGGAAATAAATAAGCAAACAAGTCTCTGGGCGAATAATGCTTTGTCTTCACATGTAAATAGCTATAATGTTTTAAATAACAACCACCACACACCTTTTTATTGCCAGGTAGTGCTTGCCAGGAGCACGTGACCATCTCTGCTACTCTGCCGGCTCTCCTTTGGATCCACAATACCCACTTCTTCTGTCAGTGTCTCATTATACGTGTCACTGATAGCCTGCTTGGCCTCAAGCCACATGGCAAGCTGACAAGATGTGAAGCAGTTTGGTGGTTTCCATACAGGGCACAGCTGCCACTCTCTCTTATCCTCCATTTCCTAAAAATCAGCTGGTTTTGGCAAGAGATCATAAGCAATGACTAAGCAGTAACGGTGCATCCTTTTTAGTAATCATAGCAATAGAAACATCAACCTGTCTCAACATTTCCCATTTTTTCTCCCCTCCCCATTCCCTCTCTGTTACGGCTTCTTCTCACTGATGGAGAGACAGGAGAGTCATTTCCCTTTCCCCTTACTTATTTCTCAACTTGAGTTTTCTTTCCTTTTTCAATGTTGATTGATTTTATCCGAAGTAGCCTACAGAAAACATAAATTAAAACATAATTAAAATTTTGAGCCTAGTCTCTGGAACTGGATTTCATTTATGTTTTAAGCTAACAAGCTACAGCAAAAATCAGAAATTACCCTCTACGAAGTGTCACTATTATTCTTACTGTCACTGCAGCATCAAGAAACAACTATGTGTTCTACAAAGTAGAATCCTAAGGTTGATTGATTTACTATACCACCTTTCATCCGAGAATCAAATAAAATGCAATATAAAAACAGAGAAATACCTACCGTAGTAACAAAAGCAATACCCCACCCCACCCGCCCACCCACAGTTTAAAAGGCCATAGATTGTTTAACAAGCCAAAGGCCTGGGAGAAAAGGAATGTTTTTGCCTCACGCCTAAAGATATGTAATGAGGGTACCAGACAAACCTCCCTGGAAAGAGCATTCCACAAACGAGGAGCCACTTAATTAGGAAAATCATCCATTCAGTCCATTCAGTTAGATTTATTGTGTTTAGCCAGCAGCCACATAAACATAATAATAACAAGAATACTGCTAATAATCATTAATATATTCTAAGATGGGCATGTTCACTTTATGCTGTTAAAGTGATCATAAAGGATCAGCTTTATGACAATGTATTGCCATATGCACCTATTGTCCCTTAACATGACAACACTTAAACTTGATATTGGAATTCCTTTGTTGCCTTTATACAAGTTGAATATGGAAAGCCACTTTGGAACCTTTTTTTTTAAATGATTTTGAATTTTTTCAGAAGAATACAGCAAGCAGTCTACTCACAGTGTTATTACAAAGCACATGCAGCTTAAAACCCAGGGCAAAGTAAAGTTGTGTTAAGACATACTGAACTCATAATAGAAAACTAATACTCTGAAGTACTAAATAAACACAATAATACATAAACTTCTTGTTATTTGTGGATCGTGTTTTGTAATCATCAGCAAGCATCGTTTAGAAGAAAAAGAAAAGAGATAAACCTTTATTAAATCTGTTTCTATCTCATCATATGACATGGACTCTATAGACGGGCAGCAAGAATATTAATAGGAAAAATTTGAACTATGGATTGACAAAGGATTTATAACAATAGAGTTACGGAACAGATGCAGAGGGAAAATCATTATATGATGATCCACAAATGGGGGAGGGAGGGAAGTCAAAGTGGATTCCATGTTTTTATTGTGTTAGTTTATTTTTCTTTTGCTTATTGTACGTATTGAAAATGCAAAAATAATTATATAAAAAATGGAATCTTAATAGTCTTGTCTTGAAAAGGAAAAGGAATCTTAATAGTCTTGCCTTGCAAAGGCTGACACTCTTTCTCTTATGCGAATGGGCTGCAGGTCAGTGGTACATGTGCGCAAGTTTTGCATGCATGCTTTGTATGCAAGTGTTCCCAGGTTCAGTCCTTAGAATCTCCATGTAGGTGTGGGAAAACCCAAGAGAGTCATTGCTAGCCAGTATGGTCACTACTGCTCTAGATGGACCAATGATCTCAATATATGAGAGCTGCCTATGCTTTGGGGAAATATTTTGTTATTGTTTCCAATATTCACACACACAAAAAACACACACATTGTTCACCTATCAAGAGGCATGTTGCTATTTTTATCTTTTAACACTCTTTTGTTTGGGTTGCAGGGTAAGCTTATTGTTATAGAAGGAGTCTTTGAAATATTGATGCAAAGGAACATGTTCAGTGTTCCTGTACATATCACCCCAGTACTTTGAACAATGAAGATTTTATTCCTGGAATGTAATTGCCTCAGTTTGTCCTTCGTTTCAGGCTATTTTAGTGGTTGGACAGATACCAGGAGGCAAATGAGAATATTTGAAAAACTCCTTTGTATATTTCATATCAATGACATGATGATTGTTAGTTTTTTTAAGTATCATTTCCTGCCACATCAGTGTCTCTGAAGAATTCCCATACCCCTCTCGTTCTCATTCTTATTTTCTTTTCTTTTCCGTGTGGAGGTCCCCAGGTCCACCCCAATAACTCACACATCACACAGAAATTTTTGTTTAAGAATTTTGGCATAATTTTGGCCACAACTTTATTAAAATACAAATTTGTAAGTGGTTGCATAGGCATTGGTTGGGACTATCTGCCCCCACCATGGGGGACAGACTGACATTCCGCACGATGCAAAAGTCAGAATAGGGGAATACACTTGGGGGTAACAACGGAGCAGGGAACCTGCCCTCACCCCAAATGCAACCAGAAGCTCATTGTTATGGCCCGAGCCCACCTTGACAGAGTGG
This sequence comes from Podarcis liolepis, assembly GCF_965112155.1. NCBI lineage: Eukaryota > Metazoa > Chordata > Lepidosauria > Squamata > Lacertidae > Podarcis > Podarcis liolepis. The sequence goes on along the minus strand of NC_139561.1, from coordinate 50,092,018 downwards.
ACAAGCAATAGTTAGCTCCCAATTCCTTTAACGGAATCCCTTGCAGCAGCAGCATTAGAGGGGCAGGCACAGCCAATCCATGCCCCTCAACCAACCAAACCATAAACCAATGCCTAACCGCGAACCTTACAAGTTGTGACGATTTGCTACGCAGTAGGCAAAAACCAAATGGCCCCAGCCAGATGGACAAAATGCCTACCAGGCCCCCGCTCCAAAGCAGACGACCCCATAACAGACATAGCAAGGTCAAAGCGAACAACCCTATTCTAGGGAGGGAGGGACGGGCAATCCGATGCACGGGCGAAAAGAGGAAGTCCTAACCTGGTGCAAGGAGTTTTAGTATTTCTGGCTGTCAATCAATAAATGGCAACATTAACTTCTTCCCAACAACAAGGGAAGCCCCAATCGTATCAGTGGCCAACAATCAATTAGCCCGCCACCCCCAACTTTGGAGTGTCCTGGCGGCCCCCACCGCAACACGTGCTCTCCATGAAGGAGAACACGCTTTATTTAAAAATCTGTCTGGACTCCTGTGGGGTCAAGCTGGAGAATGCAAAATGGATTCTAGCAAGAGTAAACTTACACATCTATGCAATAAATAATCAATTACACCAGTTGGCAGGCAACATAAGAAATCACACGACCGTGTTAGAAATGTTACATCTGAGGTGATGTAGAATCATTGTCTGCGGTTAGGGCTCTGGGTGTGAGCTCTGTCCCTGCCTCTGGCCAAAGGAGTCATAAGAAGCACAGGTTGCCTGATGTACTCAGAGCACCCCCTAGTGGGAAACATACACTAAGAATTTCATTGTCCCCCTTCACCACAGGACTTCACTCTGTTTTGTTTCTACATACACTGTCTTCTCTTCTGCCTTCCCTTATCCAGCCCTTGTATGGTGCCCTGCCAGTTTTCCCACCCCTTCCCTCTTTCTTACTTGCCAGTAGGGATGGCACCCCTAGACACTTCTCTCTAACCCCTCTTCGCCTTTCTGCTCTTCCTCGTCCTTGCTCAGGCAACTCCTTCTTCCCTCATAGGTCTCTCTCCACCCTGGTATTTCCACTCCATCACTCCAGTCCCCCTCATCCTTGCTCTCTGACACTGACCTTTTATCTCTTGAAGGACACTGCCTTCTCATCTACCAACATTTCCAGCTCCAATCAGCAGCTGTGCATTGGCTCAGCTGCCAAAATAAAATCTTAAAAGAGCTATATATCTTATTAATACCTTGAAAAACACACACACAGAGAATTTTTTTTACACTGCTTAATGTCCTTTGCCTTACTTTGAAAATATCCTTTTGGAGATCCTCATAATCCTCATAACTCTTTTTTGTTTCTGTTGATGTCACCAACAAACCTGGCCACCTCACAGCTCATCCCTAACTCCAGATCATTTATGAACAAGATAAAAAGCACCAATCCCAATACCAATGCTTGTGACCCATGGTAATACCCACCACCTCAGATACTGGTGGCCCAAGCATGGGTGAGGGTCAGACATCCCAGGGTTTCAGGTAAACAGGAAGGCAAGATGGGGTGAGATGAGATGATAGCAGCAGCACCTTGGAGGTGTGAGTTTGTGGGCCACAGTTAGTGATCATGCAGTTAAGGCAGAACTTACAAGTTGTGTCAGCAATGCTATGGATCAACTGAAAGACTCTATCTATCATCTATCTATCTGTCATCATTATCTATCTATCTATCTATCATCATCATCTATCTATCATCTATCTATCATCTATCTCTATCATCTATCTATCATTTATCGCTATCATCTATCTATCTATCTATCTATCTATCATCTATCATCTATTTTCAGAGTTTGAAACCCCAGGGCCTCAGAAAGCATCAATGGCTGCAGAGGAAGGCAACATACCTTTTACTCACTTGATGCAGCATTCAGAGGATGGGGACTCCAGTCAATGAATACCTACTGAAAATATTTCCTCAAAGCTGACTTTAACCTTTGAGGAGTCTGTGGCCCAGTCATTAGAGTCTGGTAGCAGATATATCACATCAGGGTTTAGGGAAGAAGACACAGGCATTGGTGACTGGGCTCCACGTGGGACAGACATGAAAAAGCTCAAGAAGTAGATCCATGTACTTATGCTATCACAGAGGACTCTCTTTCCCACTCTAAGCCATTTTCAGTTTATTTGGCACATACACCAGAGGAAACTGTTGCAGTATATAAGGAAGGTGTACTAATGGAGGTATGTGGTGGAAGAATAGGTATTTTCACACGTCTTGTTTACTTTCCAAGGACTTGCTTATTGGGGAGCTTGACAAGTGAAATAAATGAATGTCACATCCAAGGTATCTTTGCCAAGTTGTCATGCTTCAGAAACAGCTGTGAGTTCTGTGAATTAGACTTCCTGTCATAATTAATCAATCTGTCTTCAAAACATACTGTCTGCAACGACATGAGTTTCACTTTGGAGTAGCTTGTAACAGATGAACTAGTTTCATTTCACATTTTGTGATATGTGATATGGGACAAGGCTTCCCATATCAAAATGACCATAAGGATTCAAGAACATTAATGCATCACATCAAATGATGCCACATGCTTCCACTATTGCCATCCAAATGCCCACAAGCAGGTCATAAGGGTACTAGCCTCTTCAACTGTTGTTTGCAAGCAATTGGTACAGGCAGCATGAGTTGAGACTGGATTGATAAAGCCACATTCACTAAACAAGGATTGGGTACCTGTGTCCCTCCAGACACTGAACTGCAATTATTGAACATTGACATTTCCCACCATCCCTGTTCACTGACCATGCTGGCTGAATCTGATAGGAGTCCAACAGTATCAGGAGAGCCATAGTTTTCCCACTCCTGCTGTAAATAAACCAAACTGCATTGTTTATGAAATTTCAACCAAAACTATGTAATGGAAATATCAGGAATCTTCCAAATTATCAGGGTACATGTGTTTACCACCAGATCATGAATTTTGGGCTAGGCTGTTTACTGTACAATAATGTTTTCCTCCCACTAAACCTTATAATGATTACGTCCCCCTTGTTGATACTTGACAACGTACAAATGCCTCTGAGGAATTACTGCTTTAAAAGAAGACGATAAAAAGAAGCCATATGATGTAATTGAATTCGAAGGCAAAGAATTAAGCGGTTCATAAACTACCATATATATTAACCTCATTCAACTGTTTCAAGATTCTAACCTCTAAAGATGATATCAAGGTAACCTGAATCCCCTGGAGAGAACTATTCATGCCTATTAATTGTTGCAATACAAGCTACTGTGGGCTTTGCATTGGATGCCAGTCCTTTAGTATTTGAAAATGCGCTTCTCAGCAGAGAGTGGAGGACACCGCTGGGACTCATTTGACTCTGACTTTCACATTAATTTTGCTGTGCTGTGAAGAGCACAGACAAAAATCAATGTCCATCAGTGATTATTCAGGGTAAAATATCTGGCGACAGTGAATACCAATGGCAGCAAAGAACATTAAGCTTACTTCAAGTTTGGTGGTTGGCAAAAGATTGCAAGCCCCTCTATTATAATCAATGGGACTGTTGCCATCAACGTCATTAGGCGCAGGATCACACCCAAACCCATTTATTTCAGCTGACTTTCTTTGCTATGTTGTTTATGAATTTAGCATGAGAGATAACTAGGAGACTTAACATAATGGGTGGGATGCCTGCCAATGCAGAGGACAAAATGACAATGATCTTTATAAAATTCTTTCTGCAGTATTCTCCTCAAGAATACAACAGTATGAAACCTCATGCATGTTACCATGAGAAGTTGGGCTACCTGCTCACAGAGCCATTTTATATCAATTGTCAGGATCAAGAGGTCATTTTTTTTTTCTGGAGGGCAGTGAGGCAGTTAGGTAATTCTAGATTCCAAATTATCATATCATTAGACTTAATGGTCATATGCTGCCTAATACTGAGTCGGACCATTTATCCACCCAGCTCAGGATTCTCTACACTGACTGGCAGCATCTCTCCAGGGTTTCAGGCATGACATACTACCAGCCCTATCTGGAAGTAACAGGGACTGAAGTTGGGGCCCTCTGCATACAAGGCTCTGCCACTGAGCTATAGCCTGTCCACTCTAGATGCTAATGTAAGCCACACTGCTGCATTGGAGCTCCTGTTTATTCAGTTGATCAGCTCCCTAAAGTCCTGGCCATTACTTTCCTAATGACTCAGCATGGCAGTAGAGAACCAAATGTGCAACAGATCAAAGCAACCCTGGTATAACAACAAAGGTATGTGAATATCCACATCACTCATTGTAGGTCTAAGAAGAAGCTCAAATGTACTGTATTTCTATGAAAATAGGAAAGGAGCTACAAAATGGATGGAAACATGGGAAGTGCAAAGACTAAATCAGTTGCTAACAACTGAATGTGAACCCTGATATTCATTTGGTGGATTAATAATTGTATCCTTGTCTCATCCATATATAAAAGCATTTGGATTTTTGGGGGGATTCTGATAATCACTAAAAAAATGTGTGTGTGTGACTGTGATTAACAAAACAGATCTCATTTATATGGCAAAATATTTAAACTTCTGTTGCTGTTAATGTTTTGAGAAGGGCTTCATTTGCTAATGCCTTGTGATATTTTCACTGTCATCCATCATGAGGCCATGTGGCATTAATACATCCAGTGTGTAGATCCAGAAGTTCAGTTTTCCCTCCCTCTATATAAGTCTAGGCCTATGCCTAACCTGGTCCAAAGGCATGGTCTGATGGCAGCTCCCTTTCTGAAACTAAGCAACTTTGGGTCAGTTTGGTGACTGAATAGGACACCACAAGGCAATCCCATGTACACTGCCTTCAGTTTCTTCATGGAAGGCAGGTGGGATATTAACTGAATGGATGGATGAGTTGGTGGATGAATATAAAAGTAACTCCAGACTTAACTCAATGTTGGGGAGGCTGAGGGGAGGCTTTTTCTAGTCACTAGGCATGAGGCTTTGTCATACATTTTCTCCCTTGCCCACAAAAAGGGAGCTGGCTGAGGGAAACGGCCTCTTAAATGTTTTTGTGGGAGGCAGTTTATTGGTTTGACTTTTTTAAAAAAATGTATTTTGTATTCTCATTTTGTATTTTTATGTTGTGAAGGCCGGTAGAAAAATGTAACAACAACAACATGACTTGTGACCCCTAAGGAGTGCTTTTTCCCTCTGTACTAGATTGCCTGTGCCCTTAATCCTATGGGAGAATTCTGTCTTGTTTCAACTCCAAGGGAAGCACATCAGTGAAGCCAGGACAAAGGACCTACTCTGTTGTGGCCCTTTGATGTTGGAGTGCCCTGTCCCAAAATATGCATCTGGCACCAACTTTGTTGACATTCTGACACCAGGGTAAGACCACCAGTTTGCCTGCACATTTATGAATGATTAGCTGCTTGCTGCTACAATGGTTTACTGTTGCTTATCTATCCTTATTATTGGGTGTTTTATTGGTTTTCTTAGATGTTCAATTTTATTTTGACAGCATTGATATTGTTGTTACCTGTCCTGGGATTTATACAAAGACTGGGGTATAAATGGAACAAAATGAATCACTTGTAGAAGCAGCCTACAGAAGCACCTTCAACCTGTTTAAATCTAAGAGTTTGGGACTGACTGCTTTGTTGAATGGGGTGTTTGCAAATGATAGGAGAGCCGGCATTCATCTAGCCGACAAAGACTGGTGGCACATCCTTCAACCACAGGCAGTTAAGGCTAGGTTTGTTCTGAGAGTGAGATAATGCCTCCCTGTTTGTACTGTAGATTGATTTTTCTGTTCACTTCCAAATAAAAATCCAACATACTCATTCATCCACTTCAGCTATAATGTCATGCAGTGCAGCATCACATTAATTTAAAGGACACTGTGTGAGCAATCTCATGGGATTGAGAAGTTTAAGAGGATGTAGCAAGGAAGTCGCTCTACAAAACCAAACACAAGGATGATGCTTCCGTGAAGGATACCTATCAAGGTTATTACTTAAGCAACTGTGTATCAAGTTACATGCTCCTAAGATACAGTGGTTAATTAACTTTCCCTCTCCACTAATCATTTAATCACCAAGTGAGTTACCACCAACATTTTCCCTAACAGATAATTCAAAGCAAATTTGGGGGGTTCTTCCCTGGTGAAACAGCTGATAAATTTTGAAGAAAGCCAAAAATGTTCCAACCAGTACTGTATAAGGAAATATCTGGAGTTTTAAAATTCCTGCATCAAAATTTTATCTAGGTTTTGTCTAAAGCAGAACTGCAAAACAAATCTGAAGGTACTTATACAGGCAAAACATCTACAAAATTACAAGGCAAACTGCCAGAACATGCCAAAAAATATCCAGCTGTTTCTGTATATCCTTAACCATAGTGTGATTTAAACCTGGTTTATGTTGTTATTGCCTTGTGATATTTGGATGAAAAGCAGTATACAAATTTAATAAACAACAATAATAAGCAAGTTAATTGTATCATTAAGAACAATCTGCTATGTGAAGAGTGAATTCACATGAGCCTCTTATGTTCCTAACCAGAAGACACCAAAGGAATACAGCATACAGTATAATGCAACACAGATGTAACAATGATCTCTATTCTTTTCTTGAGAGCCAGTAGGCTGTAGTGATTAGAACAGTAGTAACTAATGTGGTGCTGCCCATGTATTTTGGACTCCAGCTCCCATAATCCCTGCTCACTGGCCATTCTGACTGGATCCTATGAGAATTGGATTCTAGCAATATCTGGCAGGCACCATGTTGTCTGCTGATGGTTTACAGTGGGGGGTGACTAGCATTTGGCCCTCCAGAAGATGTTGGGTTTCCATAAGCCCAAAGCAGTATAGGCAATGATCAGTTAAAATGGGAGTTGGTATCCAGCAACATCTAAAGGAGCAAAGGTTCCTCATCCTGGTTCAGATTGCTACACTGTGAAAATCCCAGTTGAAATCTTGAATCAACCACATAGCTTGCAAATTAACCTTGGGACATTCATTATTTCTCAGTCTAACCTACTGCACAGGTTCGTCTCCCAGAGCTGGATTTTCCTGGCTTAGCAGAAAGGCAGACGGTATTTCTGGTTTCACCAAGCAGAAGGGTATTTGAAGCCCCTACCACCCTCCTCCTCTTCTTCCTCATCTTTTGAAACATGGTGCCCAGCCCTCCATCCCAGTATGCAGTGTGAGTCCAGCTGGTCATTCAGCCTTGTTTTTTAAATTGACAGGACTTAATTTTATTTCTTATTTCTCTGCATTTTATGATACATTTTTTTTGGCTCAAATATACCAAAATGCATAAAACTGCATACAATGATATAGAATAATAGAATTCTGGAGTTGGGGGGGGACCACGAGGGTCATCTTGTCCAACCCCCTGTGATGCAGGGATCTTTTTGCCCAACATGGGGCTTGAACCCATAACCCTGAGATTAAGAGTTTCATGCTATCACTATAATACATATTTACATGCAAATTGAGTGATAAAATGCATATTTCAAAGCATGTATTTGTAATTAAATAAGACTGCAATCCTAAACACACTGAGCTAGGAATAAAATACATTGAACCAAAGAGAACTCATATCTGAGTAGATGTGCATAGGGTTGTGTTAAGGTACCAAGGGGTTGCTAAAGAGCAAGTAGGCAAATGCCTCCCTGCTCGGCTGTGAAGCCTTGCTTTTGATGCCAAAATAACTTTGTGCACAGCGCCACTCTGCCGTGGCTGGCTCATTCACTGGCAGAATCCGTGTGTGGGCAGTCCTTAAACCTTCCCCAGCAGAGTAGTTTCTTGACACCCAATCTGCACCTCCCCTCTCGGCGCGGAAGCCTACTGCACAGGGAAGGCGTGGGTAACGGAGGGCCTCTCTCCTCCCCGCTTTGCCCAGGCAAGGTGTCCTGGCACCGCCTCGCCTCCTCCGAGCCCTGAAGCTCCTCTCCACTGGAGGCGTGGTTACTCTCCTCCGCTGAGGCGGTGCTGCTTCCAACGATCTTTGGGGGCTCTCTGTAATCCATCCGGCTTTTTCCCTCTCGCCCCTGAGCCGATGGCAGTTCCCTGACAGGCTGTGCCATAAACCAGGTTATTCTTTGTGGAATCTGCTGTAACCGCTGCTTCAGTCTTACTGAATAGACCAGGCCCACTGGATATTCCTGGACTCCAACTTCCAGCAATGCTGAACAGTAGTCATGTTGACCGGGACTGAAGGGCATTGAAGTCCAACAACATGTGGAGGGCCACAGGCCCCCCCCCCCCGATTTAGACCATTCCCCGGGATGCTACAGCTATACTATCATGCCTCTGTATATACTAAGATCTCCAAATGGTGCCTAGACATATTGTGATTTAGTGTTTTGCATCATTACAAAGAGTAGGCAGGATAATAGCCTCTCATAAGCTGATATAAAGTAGACCTTTTACAAATGGACTCTGTATTAGCATATTTTTGACATTTCATTGCATTTTCTGCTTATTAAACTAATTCTCTTAACCGGGGCAGCCAGTGTTCCAGCACAGCTGAAAACAGTTTTCCATTTCAGATGAATGGTTTTATTTTCATTACCCCTCTCCATCCAACTTCCTTTCCATCTATCCTGTGCTTATCCCCCTTTTCCACGCGCAAGAACAAAAATGTAGACAAGCTCTTTTGGTCCTGCAGAAATTAATCATCGTAAGTCAAGCTACTTGTCATTTACTAGAAACACAGCTCACAGGAATTTTTCAAGATTTTATTATTATTTATGTACCACCTACAACGAGCTGCTTTACAATTAGAGTTGTATGATTTAGGTTTTTTGTTTTTTTTGTTTTAAGCATATCAGTTCCTGGAGGGCACTTTTATAGAATTCTCTCATAATACGCACCCACCCACCAAACTCATTATTTCAAAATGCATTATTTCAAAACAAAGATCAGAAAACCTTGTTTGGGGCTTTGATAGATTATTCAATACCACTGCAGGCAAAGCATTGTGTAAATAGAAATAAATAGTAATGTGATTTTTGTAGATATTGCCAATAGTAGAAATAGGTCTAAATAAGGCAGTCATATTGATGTATTTGGGCTGAAGAAGTGCATTTTAAAAAATAGGTTGTACCCACATTTAGCCTGCAGCTAACGGGAGAGGCCATTTTCCTTGTTTTATTCCTGTACTGTTCATCTGATTCATTCTGCCCTGCATTTTGCTCCTCTTGAATTCCTCTTGAATTCTGGGTTAATTAGGAAAATTTCAAGCACCAATTCTAGAATGAACAAGCAGTTTGCTTCCTGCTTTCAGTTTTAGCTTAGTTTCTAAAACTTAGCTTCTTCCATGGTGGATTGTACCCAAAGCAGCTAATAACAGACAAATATCAAATGACAACACACTTACTTATTTACTTACTTATAAGCCTACTTCATTTCAAAACCTAACAATTCAAATAAGGCACAATCAGTAAGTCAGATTCCTAATGAATGGTTTGTATTGGTGGTGCGTATCGTTTTCTGGTTGTGCTTGGCAGGGGGAAATATGGCATTGAGGGCAGAGGGTATCATCTGATAAGAAAACTGGGGTAGGTATTTATGGACCATCCCTTGTTCAGATCTTCTCTCCTTATCTCTGCCTGATAGATATGCCCCATAGGCTTTCACTCTGGTGGTGCTGTTATTGAACACCTGGTTGGTATATAACACTTCACTTATCCACAATTTTATTTTGGAGGAGGGTTCAAACCTGATGTGTATCACCAAGACCTAGGTGGGTAAGCTGGTTCGGGTGGATCTCACCCAGCTGTGTCTATCCAGGTACTCCATAAAGCATCAGTCCAAGCCAGAGTGTTGGAAGTTACTGAACTTGCTGCAGCTCAGAAATGTTCCGTTTTTCTCATGTGAAAACCTCTCACTTTGGAGTGGAGGCTATGAGGGTCTGCATCTGGTGTTGGGCCAAAGAAACAGATTGGGGAAGCTGCTTGTGTACCACCCACCCTGCTGCCCAGCAGCTGCTAACATTTGGCTCCAGCTGGTCTACCTGGCCAAGTCCTAGACCAATGCTAATTGTTTCCTTTACTCAGGGTTTGAATTTGTGCATTGACAACCCGGTAAGAATCCTTATGCATATATGGCATTTGTTGATCAGTTATATGAAGCTATCAAAATATATATCGCAGTATCCTAATAGAGGATCAGAGCCGGTAGCAAAGCTTTGGGTTAAAATGAATGACCTATGATGAATTATTAATATTTCATCTGTGGCTTTTAATCACTGAGCACACTTTACCATCTGTCCCACTGGGTTGCTAATGAGCAAATTCAAAGCTTGATTAGGGAACAAAAAAAAAAAAAAAAAGCCCCCCTGATGAAGTTAGTCCCAAGAGGGATTTCAGCATCCACACCAAAATCACTCTTAAGGGGACTTCCTGGCCTCCAAATTAACTATCAGGCTATCTCAGTTCGACACCCATTCTATACATAGAGTGGGACACATCCTTGATTTGGTCTCTGCCCCAGTGGTGTATGAAGAATACTTTGCATATAAGAGGGGGATTGAGATAACTCAGTTATAATGGGCAGATCATTTCCTGGTGTCAATCACCTCTTATGGGGTGGTGAACCCATTTATATGGTCTACATGCTGAGACATATGGAATTCAGAGTGTTCCTGAATGCTCAGGGGGATCTCTCAGTGGACACAGCTTACAATCTTTTTGAGGCCCTGGGCTATTTATGGAATAAGAAGGTATAAAATTTCTGATCTTCACAATTACTAGAACACCATGGTCCAACACACCATCTGGTTCAGTTTTGTGGGATCAGTTTCAGTTTTTGCAACATGACAATGTGGGAGAGGCACTTGCAGCTTTTAGTCCAACTTTCAGTCTCTGCAGCATACACGTGCTGAGTGCTGTTTCAGACTGATAGATACTTTTATACAAAAGGTGAACAGGTGTGTTGGTTGACCTGTAATGAGGCTGGCATATCCTCTAACACTTCACCGATAGCTGAACATGAAGGTAATTTTGTGTACTTGAACCAGTCCTAGGGCCACGCCAATAGCTTACCTACTAATACTTAAGGCTTTTCTCTGCCTGATGTTCACTTTGCAATAGTCTGTTTTGCACCAGCTCCTGAAGCAGACGTATTGGAGAAATGCTCCTTCTTAAAAAGGTTTCATAGGAACCCAGGAAGCTGCCTTATACGAAACAAGACTATGAACCTGTTCCTTCAGGGGGAGTGTAGCCTCTCCAATAACAGTTGAACAACTAATTCCAGGACTCAGGATCCACCCATCCCACATCTGCCTTATTCAGCCTCAGGTTATTATTCCCCATCAAGCCCATCACTATTTCCAGATATGCGTCCAACACCTTCAGCCTCTCCTGATTGCAGTGGAATGGAATGATCTGGACACTACAATTCTGCTGATCTAAAAGTCAAGAATTCAAATTTACTTCTGAGTAAACATGTCTAGAAAGAGCCTGTACTTTCACTTAAAGCTATCTACTGGGACTTGAAAATTGTGTGGATGAATTTCTCTCTGCTCATTGCATGTTTTATATGAATTTTGAGATTGTTTTTGAATGATTCTTAATAAATTAATAAAAAGCAATTGGTAGACACTTTGGTCTAACTTATCTGCAAGTTCCACAGAAAAAGTGTTAGCCACCAAAAATAAAAACCAAGCACTACTGTGTTAAGCAACTCTGGCCTTTTGGAGGGTTTAGGCTACCAGCAGGGGAATAAAACCAAAAAGCCAAAACAAAAGCTGAGTTTGTCTGATGAATTATTCACTGAGAATTATCCACTGTAGTGCCAGTTAGACATATGGAGGGCTTACATATGATGATAGACTGCAGAAACTGGGATTAAGACTTTTGCTTTGAAAGGCGAATTGCTGGGGAGGGAAAAAAGGGGGGGTATCAGAGAAGCGGCTCACTGAACTGAAAAAGCACCACTGATCCTTTTGCTGCCTTTCAGGAATCAGGCACCGCTTATCCCAAACCTATGCACTTGAGACAATTAATCCAGCGTGTAACATGAAGTTATTATTGTTGTCGATGCTCCTTCTCTGCTAGAATGCACTGTTTGGACTAAAGCTGAACAGAAATTTCTCAGAAGACATTTTCCTGATTTCTGTTTTTTGCTTTCTCTTTGCTGCCCACCCATCCAGCAAAAAAGAAAAGAGAAAAAGAACAGCACTCTGTGGAATTTTTTCCACTATTTTAGTGGTGGTTGTCATTCTTCTACCTTACCTGTATGCCCCAGGATTGTGCCAACTCTGAGGCATTGTGAAGTGATGCAAAATGGTGATCAGGCTGCCAACACAGTTGCTGCTGCTATTATATATAGTAGTGGGTTAAAATCCTTAAGAAATAAAAGAGGCGCTATGCTCCTGACATAACAAATGCCCAACAGTAAGCCATAGTGGAGCAGGTACGGATAAATCTATCAATTTCAGTTTCCCAGCCTTCCCTATTTAAGTATTTAAGTTACACACTTTCCACATATATTTGCAATCTTTTTGAGGTGAGCAGATCTATATGAAAATTCAAATTCTGTTTTGTGCACATTTCTTCTAATAAATTATTTTTTCCCTAGCAACTTTGCCTAGCATATGCATTTTAAAAAGAAATATTCTCCTAACAGAATGCATTTTTGTGTTATTTTCACTAAGTTGCACATATTTATCTGCAGTCTTTGTTTGGGGAATTGCAACACAAAATTTAGAAAAGTGTGAATTTCAGTATTTCAGTTCATGAAATACTGCTCAGGAAGTGCAAATTGGGTAACTTTCCATTAAACTGACATGCCTATGCATTAAGATTCTTGATTTAAATTCAGGGCATATTCAACCAAGTTGGTAGACCCATTGAAACTGCGGAACCACTCCTTAGAAGATGCCCTTTCTCATGCTCTGTTGGTAGTCATGGTGCATTGTACATGTACAAAGAAGAGGACCTTCTCTGTGGTGGCACCCCAACAGTGGAATGCCATCCCAAGGGAGGTATGCTTGATTATGACACTTGTATCGCAGAGGTGGGGAACATTTTTTAACTTGCAGGCTGCCCTCCCTTCTTAGCAACCTTCTGAGGGCTGTGTGCCAGTGGTGGGTGGGTCCAGAAACAAAACTTCTGAGGGCTGTGTGCCAGTGGTGGGTGGGTCCAGAAACAAAACTCAGTAGCGCAACACATGTAAATGTTATATTTATACAGCACTCTGCACACACTCACACAGCCCTCTCTATTATCCTCCATCCAGGCAAGCAAGAGTCATTATCTGGGACCAGAGAGAGGAAACTGCCATGAGGACCTACAAGAGGAATGAACTGCATTGCTTGCTTGTTAAAGAGCAATGTGTTATTTTGTATTTTGTAATGTTTATTTGTAACTATTTTAAGACTGTTTCTAGTAAAGCTTTGAAACTCATTCTGGTGGTGGAAAGCAAATTCATTTCTACTCTGCACAAGTTGCAGATCAAGGATTCCACTTGCATCAACTCTAACACTGTCTGCAGATGTTACTGGTTGCAGTACAACCCTGTATCTGTTTCAGGGTTTTATATGAGGCTGTGTGATGCAGCCACTTTGCTAAAGTTAAGAAGGTCAAAGCCTGGCTCATGCTTGGATGGGTGACAAGACTGAAACATTTTGCATTCCCTACATTCCCTAATGGGCAACCTTTTGGAGGTCTCGTGCCAGTGATGCACAGAGCTGCAAGTAAAAGTGAACAGAGCAATTGATGTGATTCTTATCTTTGTACACTCAGAACAGTGTGGAGCAGCACCAATCAGAATTTGGCCTAGGGTGGGATGTTATGGCCTGAATAGATTCCTAATGGCCAGTTAGAGAGACCTGGAGGACCACGTTTGACCCCAGGACTGAGGCTGCCCACCTGGCCTAGGAGGTGGGAAGCCCATGCAATCCACTTTTTATGTTACACATTTATTTATTTCATAAAATTTATATATTGCATGATTGTAAAACCAAACACAAAATAAAAGCATAAAATTGAGGCAGAGGGAGCCAATACATTAAAATATACAAGAAGTCATAATACCAAAACAGATTAAAATTCACAACAGCATTTCTAAACATCTGGGCAGCCTTTTCCAAACAAGAATGTTTTCAGCAGGCACTAAAAAGAATACAGTGAAAGCACCTGCCTTGATATCAATAGGGAGGGAGTTCCAAAGTATAGGTTCTGCCACATTAAGCTATTATTAAAATTAAGCAAATTAATGGAGCATTAATAGCTCCCACCCATGATGGTTTTGTGTGCTATCTTCTGTGTCCAAGACAGTCGGCTTCCAAATACAGGACGCTGGACTAGATGGGTCTTTCGCCAGATCAAGCAAGGCTTTTCTTATGCACACTGTATTGAGTTTCATGATGCAAGAAGGGCAGCACAGAAGTGCTTTAAATAATATGCAAAATAAATACTGCAACATGTAAGGAATTGCAGAAAGAAGCAAATGTTTGAACACAGAATGGATGGGAAATGAGACCTCAGCAGCTTGGTTTTTTTAAAACCCGCAACTTGAATTACACACACTACATGTTTATGTTTTAATTAGGGAGCAGAAAGATTTTGATAAATTAATGTAATCAGATAGCTTTGGAACTTTGAACAATCCTATAATTAACAGCAAACCAAGGCAGCCTCTCTATCGAACTCTTATCTCCTACATAATTTGGAGTTCCAGTGCAGCACTTGGCTTTTAATGAAAGTCACCTTCCTTGCACCCTCTGCTTCAGTGTCAAAGAAAAGCCAATATGAGTTACTCAGGGATGTAAGGACTTCACACATTGCCCTCTATCATGATGCTGCACTTGCTGAAGGACTGAGTAAATCACTAACCAAAGACTCAAAAGCTGCTTTCTTCTGTAGAGCAAACACAACAAGTTGAAATTAGCAGTTTCTTCTTCATCAGGCAGCACAAGCCACAGATGGCCTGATATTAATAGATTCAAAATGTAAGCTCTTCTGGACAGGGACGTTTTATCTGTGACGTGTTCAAGTGCATTGGCATCATAAATTTACAATATTCATTTATTGCTACCTTTATTAAGTTGATTCATTAAATTGCTAGCAACATTTCTTACCGATGTAATAAAATCAATGAAATCATAGTAAAATAATATATTGTGCCAATGTGCGTATAACTTTAGAAAGGGAAGCAAAATATAGATCTCTGCTCAGAGAGGCTCTCCTATAAATATATGCTTGAAATTGTATAAATATTAATATATTAAATCAGAGGTAGGGAACCTTGGGTCCGAGGGGGAAATGTAGCCCTCTAGACCTCTCTGTGTGGTCCTTGAGACTATCTACAGGCCATACCACATCATGGATAAGAGGCCCACCCATGTTCCACCTTGTCACTGAGAAGATGTCATCCCTCACCTCCAGTTCTGGATTTACATATAAACTAAACAAGCTATAGCTTAGGGCCCCACTCTGGATGTACCTGGATGTACCACATCTGGATGTACATTTACAAAATATAAGATAAAAAACAAATAAAATAATACCTACATACAGCAACAGTGGTAAATGGCTTTAGATATCTATTAGGTCCATAAATTACCATATATTCAACACAAAAAACAGTGACAATTTGTTGTTGACAAAGGACAGCTGGACATATAAATGGCCCCATTACCTGCAGTAGCTGAGGGCCTCATCAAACCTAAATCCGGCCCTGCTTGCCTCACTAGCCTCCAGTCCCTGATCTATGTGCCATCACTCCTTAACTCTCAGTTCATACCCTTTTGTGCAATTCAACCCTTTGTGCATTGAAATATTTCATGGAGGGATTAGCTTTTCTGATTAAAACACTGTTCTTTTGCTCTTAGGCTGTTGGACGAAGCATTTAGTCAAGTAGCTATTTTATCAGCTAATTTATTCCCCCTGCCCCCTTACAGGTCCTCACTGCTCTATACCAGTTAGGAATAGTTATGAAAGCTGAATAATGTCACCTCCCACATCTCTAAAAGGCAGCAATAAATAATGAAATGTTTTTTGAATTTGAACAAGGGTTCAGCAGGGAACTTAAATACAAATAAACAAATTCCTGCCATGTATTATGGAATGTTGAAATACTAACAGCTTGGAGCAGCAGAGTCTTTCAATAAATCACATTGTCACACTGACCTTTATTGATAGACTTGTTCCCATCTGAAAGCATTAGTCTTGCTGTTTCTAAAATATCTCTTTTGTTGTGGAATACCTGAAGAGTCATCAGGTAACAAAATAATTATTTCTACCTGTAGGGTGTCCTGAATCAATGTTTTCAGAAGAAAGGGAGCAAAATGGGGGAGGGAATTTTTAAACTTTTCCTTATACTAGAAAGGACTGATATTCTTGCAGTCCCACGCAAACTTTTGTTTGTATTTCCAGTTATGGAGGCTGCAAATTTAACTCATGTAATTCTCCCTTTAAGATGGTGAGCTACATAGCTGTCAACCTTCCCTTTTTTGGTGGGAAATTCCCTTATTCCAGCGCTGCTTCCTGCTGCTTCCCGTTGCTATCCCAGATTGTTAGATATCCCATAGACTGTCCCCGGGACAGGTGAGGCTGCTGATCCTTTATTTTTGATGCTGCCGATCCCTTATTTTCAAATCTGAAAGTTGACAGCTATGGTGAGCTATCAGGTAGGACAGGGATGGCTAACCTGTGGCCCTCCAAATATTGCTGGACTCCAACTCTTATCAGCCCTAGCCACCAGAGCCAATGGTCAGTGATGATGGGAGCTGGAGTATAGCAGCATCTTGATGTTCAAGGGCTCCCCATCCCTGATGCATCCATTCATGCTAAACAATTCTACCCAGTGTTAGAGCACCACCACATTTTCTGTGATCCCTATCTGGGTGGGGTCAGCTGTGTATTCAATCCAGGAAGGAGGAAAAGGCATCCAGGACCAGGAGAAGAATGAAACTAAAGAAGATTTTTTCTTTTTAAGTGAATGTCTACACAATCTAAATGCTTGGGGGGGGGCAAATGATTGAGCATGCACCTTCAGTTTCTATCCAAAGAGCAAAAGTAGAGAACATTGAGTGTAGCTCAGCTCTAAATAATATTTCAATGGAGTCATCTCAGCTCAGGTGCTGTCTGGAAGTTTCATCAGTTCTGTTGAACTAGTATTGATCTCTCAGAGGATCAATCACCATGGATTTTAGGAGAGCTGCCTAGGTTATTATATCAAGGCATACGTTTCATCCACAGCCCCAAAGGCAGAAAATAACCTCCACTCTGAAGTCCAGAAAAGAGCTGCTGTGCGTGGCAAGCGCACGGTGGCCTGGGCAGTACAATTCACTAGATCAAGAACTCCCACTTGAACAAATGGCTTCTTAGAACGCCTACATTTTGTGTGAAATTCCCTTCTTAAATTGTGCTGAGTGATGGCCTATTGTGCAAGGTGTCACATCCAATTGCCATCTGTCATAACAGATGACAGACACATCCAGTAACCAAGTCTCAGATTCAGCAAGACATACTGCACTTGGTCTATGTAGAAGGTGTACATTTTCCAGCAGCCTTTTCAGCTGGAACTCACTGGAATTCAGTTCTGGCACCTCTCAGGTGGGCGCCATTGCCATTCTGAGAGAAAGAGGGAGGAGTTCATGGTGAGTTCCAGCACCTCTTTTTCTAGAAATAGATGAGAATAATGTGGTCTATCTTTATTAGTTTGAAGAAATATAGAGAATGTTTACAGGCTAATGGTACACTGTATACTGGATGCCGAAAGTCCCATGTTGAAACTGTGCACTGGTTCAGGTGACTGTGTAGGGATGGACCCATCTTAAAGAGAATCTGCTTTGCAAGCAGAAAATTCCAGGTTCAGATCCATTGAGAAATTCAACATCCTTATGGGGAAGGGCTTTGGCTCAGTTGAATAGCATCTACTTTGCATGTGGAAGGTCCCATGTTGAATTCCTAGCACCTCCAGTTATAAGTGGGAGAGACTCTGTGTCTAAAATGCTGGGAAGCTGCAGCAGCAAGGGCATGTGGCTTAGGGAGAGTCCTGAGAGCCAGACAAAAAAGTCTTGGAGGACACATTTGGCCCTGGGCCTGTCTCTACTATTGTATCCAAGTATGGTCCAAGACACCTTATGCACAAAGCGTTCAATTCTATGCATGATTAACTTGAGGTGTTGCATTGCAGGGAGTTGGACTAGTTAACCCAACTCTATTGTTCTGTTGTTCTATGATTCTATAGGGTAGAAGCCAAATTGAAGCCTGTGGGATTTACTCCTGAATGCATGCATAAGATCAGTTTGTATGCTTCGTTTCTTGAGTATAATTTCATTTTCTTTAAAGAAATGATTTAAATCATGCTTGTGGAGGAGAGCTGGTTATTTTCTTGTATTAAAATTTGTTTGATATGTTAATCTGTTGTTTAATATAACATTTGATTTTTTAAAATAACTTTGATAACTCAGAGGCCCATGTAAAGCTAGTTGATTTCAGGTGACAAGCATGTCACATTGATAATTTGATGTCCCCATTCATTGGCAACACCTTTAACATTTGCTATTGATGGCTTTGATAATTCTGTTATGATTATTTAGGACAGAATGTAAAAATTTATTTTGAAAGAATTTGAATTTCAAACACAAACTAATTGGAACTTTGCAGTATCACAGCTTGTAATGCATATTCATAGTTGGTCAAATCAGATATTTAAAATTTGATACTTGGATAATTAAAGCTCATATTCCACACACACACGCAAGCATAGTCTCAACTATACAGAATTCCACTATTTGAGAAAGTTCATCATGACTTCATTTGCTCTTACTCATCTTTAACAGAATGGCAACTTCTGGAGACAGACTAAAGCGGATGGGTGCAATTTATTTTGTGTTGAGATTTTTGTTTCCATTCATGGGAATTCAAATACCCCTCCCCTAAAAATGAAAACAGTAAAGCTGACTCCAAAGCGAATAGTTAGAGCCCTCGAGTGGCAGGAAGATGGACTACTTCAGTGATCATAGGCTGAATTGTAAAGAATCAGTTGTTGGAAGATTCAGGGCAGACAAAATAAAGTACCTCTGCTGCGGTTAATCTACGGAATTCACTTCCACAATATGTAGTAAGTGATGGCTACTAACTTGGATTGCTTCGAAAGGAGTTTAGACAACTTCATGGAGGAAAAGGCTACCAGGGGATATGAGCTACAATGGCTGTATTCTACCTCCACTGTCAGAGGGGAAATGATGCTGAACTCGGGATGAGGGAAAAATTTGATTATGTTCACATGTAACAATGAACCTACCATATTTACACATTATAAGGCAATATACGAAACCAAAACACAGTCATCCTTCAAAATTCATACATCTCTGAATTTTGTAGTGCAATTCCCCAGCCAAGTAATGAATACAAAAGCGCTCACTAAAGTGTGCCTAAAAATTGCATAAGTGCAAATGACATGCAAGAACTTGTTACAGTATGGAAAGTCGCTTTTAAAAAATGTATATTAGGCAAAAATGCATACAAAAATTGGTTTATTAGTATGAATTTGCAATAAAATGCTGACATACTTTCATGAGCACTTTTATTTTTTTTAAAAAAAACTGCAAATTGCAGCAAAATTGTGGAGACCAGAATATATGATTGCAAAAATGAGAAACTGAGAGAACTGAAATTGATGGATCCAACCACCCCTTGTCTGAAAACCAGTTGTTGGAAATCCTAAGTGAGGAGAGTGCCATTACACTCACATCCTGCTTATGGGCTTCCAATAAGCATCTGGAGGACCACTTTGAAAGTAGGATATTGGACTAGATGAGCCTTTGGCCTGACACAGGAGAGCTCTTCTTATGTTCTCATGTCTAGGCTGGTACAAAGCTGTGCATAATCATATCTGGCATGGTTAAGCTTGGGACACAGGCCATGGTAGAAGCCTAGGGGTGGGGGAATGTTGATGTAGCCTCCGTTTTGCTCTCAGAACACTCCATTTGTCAATGAGGGGCCATCTGCTTGGCACCCTCCTCAAGAGATTTATATGAGTTTGCACTTAGAAGCCTCCTAACATTTGTATGACCAGAATATCATGTGCTGCATATTCATTGCTCCACTTAAATTTCACCTCTCCTACCCCTGGCATCCAGCCTCAAAAGATAAAGCAATAAAGTCAGTATGGCCTTCTGGCTCAAAAGGGTTCCCATTCCCCTACCCTGCCTTGGGAAGAGACCAGTCCCCTAGTATGTGAAAATTATGTCTTTTCAGCCATGGTAACTCTGTAAACAGAATTCTGAATCATTCCCATCTCTTAATATGAATTTGATTACTTGGTTGTTTTATTGGTCTTATTAGGTTAATGCTCATTTTATTTACTTTTCAATGATCAGAAGTTGATGATTTGCCAAATAAAATGATTTTAAAGATGTCAGCTGTGTTTTGACTTGGAAAGCACAAAATTCAGTATGCAAGAAACCCCAAAACACCCTTGCAAAGGGTCTATAGCACTGAACACGATGACTAGAGAATAGAGGGTGCATTCAAGCAAATGTGATAGGGGATTGTAAATCAGAGGGAATTATATGTTTGCCGGTACAGCTTAAATATGGATATTGTAGGGAGATCGATACTTCTAAGCATTTGGAGCTTAATCGTATTCCAAAGAATGGTGCCATGATTAAATTCCCTATCTCTGCTGTGTGACTTTGTATGCAGTCAGATCAATAGATACCTCATTTCATTTGAGTCCCTTGCACCTCCCAGCAACTAAATATATGACGCTGCTTCTTTTCATGGTCAAGTTCATTTTCCCAGCCCTACCCTTCCTCATGTTACATTTGTTGATAAGAATATGCCATTAGCAAACACTGGATGGAGCTATTAAATTGCATTTAAACTCTAAATACACAGACACTGTATCTTAGTCTGAAGTGAGGAACACAGATCTACAGTAATTAATTCTTCTGATGGGCACAAGGATGGAAAACAAACAAATCACCCACCCTGATATACTGGCTAAGAACTAACATTAAGATAAATTTATAGAAAGATGGTCCCTTTCATTAATTTTTGGATTGAGATGCACAGCACGCAACCTCCTTCACAGTTATATTACCTATCCTCGCTCTTTGGCCAGTTGTCAGGGGTGATGGACACTGTAGTCCAACAGCTGGATCAACTAGAAGGCCAAAGGTTTCCTTTCTCTTATTGATACTCTTATCCCAGAAAAGTTAACTCATCTTCTTGTATGCAATACTAAAAATCTGCCCTAAGTCAGGACTCGATAGGAGAGGACAGTGTTTAGTTTCCTGCACCTAAGTACTTATTTCTTTTACTGAAAATCACTGCCGCTGAAGCTGGAAATGCGAACACAAAAAAAGAACCTTCTTCCCTTCTGAAGCCCTGCGTATCTGGCTGCAATGTGTCACATAGATTTAAGATGGAGCATCCGTCTTCTTCAGTCACATATTCATATTCATATTCAACTGCAATTTTTCTTTCCACGGTGAACTCAAACTGCAAATCTCACAGGAACAACCCCAATCTGCTTGACCACTATGAGAACAGGATCCTGGACTAGATGGTTCTTGGGCCCCTTCCAACTCTACACCTTTATGTTTCTATGAGTTTAAGGCCCATTTAGTCCACCATCTTGTTCTCACAGTGGCCAACCAGGTTATACATTGATGCACTCCAGATTTCCTAAAGTAGCCAGCACATAAACAGATATTATAATATTGCATATTCATGAATACAAATATGATTAATACTTACAAAATTATGTTGCAGAAATATACTGCACAGAACTTGAGGCTTTTATGCATGTTATAGGTATAATGTGCAATGTGTGTTTTTGAATAAAAAAATGCATATAATTAGTTGTTGGTGGTTTTTTTTTAACTGATAGTGCACAAATGGCTTGATGCAAGAGGCAGTTGGTTGTAGGCAAATGCCTTTGGACTGGAACAACCAAACTGCATGTATAAATCAATTTAAAACAGATACCCCCCCCTTATGCTGTACATTTCCCAGTGAGAGGCAATCCCTTCTAATTTGAACCCAGCCTTGCTTCAAGACCTGGGCTTGAGTTTGCGCAATGATCTCTGTCCTCTGTGGTTTTCTGAAACTAGTTTTCAGATGATTCTTTAGGATACAGAATACTCTCTAGCCCCACCTTGAGACATATGAGCTACTTCCTGACAATCCAAGATCCAACCAAACATAACGTTAGTCCCCATAGATGTCAGCCCCATTGGTGCGAAAAACTAAATTTCAGAGAGAAATAAATGTACCTAACTTTATATTGAGTTGGATCCAAACTATTCAGGAGCTTGATGGTCTGTGCAGTTAAGCGCAATAAATGTTTACACTATTAGAACATATTTAAATGTATATATGTCTGAGAATGTTAATACAGAACTAATAGATACATTTATGCTGGGTACTTCCTTACATTATGGCAGCAAGACATATTAAGGTCACCAAGAAAATCAAAGGCATAAAGAAGCATTTGTATGGAAATATTTATCTACTATATTAGAAAGGTAGGAGATCTGCCACACCGATGTAAATTGGCCCACATTCAGTGGGGCTAAGCCACATTTCTCTGTATTGCTGTTCTGCATGCTGAGATTCTAGTAAAACTAGCCAAATTCAAACTCTCTTAGGCAGTACAATTAATTAGGTCATTCTCAGCAGTGTGATAAAAGGCATCACAAGGATAATACCATTAAGTCTTTGATGTTGCTGAAGACTCCCATTATGTCCAGGAATGAATGAATCGGAAGCGTTGGTTGGAGGGCTGAATATCTGTCATTGCGAGCATCAACAAAGAGTTAGGAAACACATGGTAATATTGCCATGCCGTGGGTGTGCTCTTGCACATGAAAATTCTCTGACGTTTAGGTAGGGAATTGGACTAATAAACTATGCTTAAGTGCAATCTTGAATTGACATCTCTGGGGGTAAAATGACTACAGCTGCAAAAGAACTTTTTGGCCTAGAGACACAATGCCTCTTTATAAATAACAAGTAAGTCTTATTATTGTTATCCATTGCTCATAAATTAGAGTATAGATTTTGTGTTCTTTTGTATTAGAGAACAAGAAAGCTAATTCAGTGCACTTCAGGGGAAAATCCATACTAGAAGAAAAGCAATGTTTTAGCTGCTGACAACCGATTTAATAATTCTATGATAATTAGGCAAAACAACTGATGAGGTCCTGCAAGGTGTTATCAACAACTCTTTATTTCATAGAAGAAATTGCCTCTGCATTATTATTTTTTCTGAGCAAGAGAACTGCTCTCCTGTGCAAATCACTGAAGCAGATCTGTCAAAGAATCTCACCTAAAAGAAACATTGGAGGTTAAATAGGAGGTGAGTGGGGGAGATTCTGTCCATACGTGAAGGATATGACAGAATTAGAAAATTCAACAGGCCCAAAATGCATAAGTTATATTACTGGCAGGGGTTCCTTGTTACAAACTGCTCCACTGGCCACCAGTTTGTTTCCAGGAAAAATTCAAAGTTTTGGTTATGTTATGACCTTAAAAAAACCATATACAGATTAGGCCTAGGTTACCTGAAAGACTGTATTCTCTCACATTAACCTGCCCAGGCTCTGAGATCTTCAAGAGACACCCTTCTCTCAGTCCCACCACCCTCACACTTGGTGTGGACATGGAAGAGGGTCTTCTCAGTGGCTGCACTGGAATTCTCTTTCTAGAGAAGCTAGACTGGCTCACTCTCTGTTGTCCTTCTGCTGACAGGCCTTTAGGAACTTTTTTTTTTAAAGAAAGGATGAATTTTTATATTGTCTTAATTATATTACAGTTTTTTATGATAATCTTTTACATGTTTTTAGCTTTTTGTATTGCATCTGCCACGTTTTAATCTGTGGAAGCCACCCTAAGTCACAGTCCAGGAAAAAGACTGGATATAAACAGCAACAAACAGGGTGCTGGATCTCCAGGACATCATAAAATGGTGCGTTGTCAGCAATGGGGCTCCCAGAATTAGAAAAAACAAAACAGGATTGTTAAAAAGGCGAGTGTTTGGGGCTTTCCCTCAGTTTCTGAACTCCACTTTTTGAGGCACTGTACCTCTGAATGCCAGGCAATGGGAATGAGGAGTGTGAAGCTGTACTCAGGTCCTCATTGCAGGCTTCACATAGGCATCTGGTTGGCTACTGTGAGTACAGGATGCTAGACTGGATGAGCCATTGATCAAGCAGGCTCTTCTAACACTCATATGAGTTGTCATTTCATGGGTCAGTGGAACCAAGTTTAGAGGTCCACTGGTGATGGTTCATAGGGCATCTGGTGTGATTTGGGTTCTGTTGAAATAGGGTGCTCCCTCACAAAGATGGTACTCGTGGAGTACACAGAGGAATAGGGTCCAAATTCTAGCACTTGTAGCTCCTAATAGGTCAGCTAAAGCTAGTGCAAATGCTGCAACATGGTACAGAGGAGTTCCCAGTTTCTCATTTATTGGTTGTTTTATTCACTTTCATTTTAAGTGAGAGCTGGAGAAGAAGCAGCCAGAGACAGGTGAAGCAGTCATTTGTTTTAAGGGTGGGCATTTTGCCTAATATACCCCTTCCATAGTAGTACTTCTGCTCATTGACCCAATTGTTAACTTGTGGGAAAGCATTCCCAAGCTGTTGTATATGCAGATTGTGGAATGCATGTATCGGAAAGGTGTTTAGCAAAGCAAATTGCAACACTCAATAGCTCTATCAGTTTCATCAAGCAACATTTTTATATCCTCCTTTGAAGCAGTTTGAAGATGAATAATAAAACTGCTGGCAATCAGCTTTAAGTAGCATAAAGCTTGCCTTAAAAGGTGATTAGTCTCATCAGCAGGGTGTCTCAAAGAAATTAGCCACAGCAATTCTAAAACCTGGTGGCAGTTAAATAGATGCTCTGAACAGAAGAATCACAACAATTTCCCCTCTAATGCTTTCCCTTTTAGTTCATTCCTTAATCCCAGTCCTTAATCCCAAATTTGCCTTCTCAATTTGGTTGCTAACTAGCAACTAGCACCCATGTTCCTGACTGGGTTTTTCGGAAGTCCGACAGAGCAATCCTGTGCTTGTCTACTCAGAAATAAGCCCAACTGGGCTGAGTTGGATTTGCAGCCTTAAGAGAGTTGAAAATACCACTAGGGATATAGGACCTGATGTATACTGAATGAGACAGTATCGGTTCCCAAAGATCTATTGTTGACATCTATTAAAAACTACCTTCTTTTGACTAGCAACATTTTATGTGGATTGGTTGTTGCATTTAAGTCTCTCTACCCTAGAACAGATCTGTGTAATTCATTGCCCACAAGCTGCGTTGCTTTGGACAACCCCACAACCTCTTCTAAATCTCAATTTGGGTCAAGTGCCACCCAACATGGAAGGAAAAGTGAACTGTCAGTGAAAAAGGAGATCATTCTGTTCCTGCCCTAGAACTATCCTTCCTTCCTTCCTTCTTTCCTTAAAAGAGAATGTGGATGTAAAACTTTACAGAAGGGAAGTATGTGAATGGGAGGCTGCTGATGGAAGGGATTTGTGGGAATGAGGACTGTGTGAATATGGGGATGTGGGTGGCTGTGAAAGAGAGAGAAGAGGCAAGGGAGACAGAAGGAAGTGAAAGAAGATGGCATGACAGAATGAGAGCAGGAAGAGATGTCCCTTTTTAGCCTGTGTTTCTCTTCTTCCCAGATATTATGGATGAACTGTGTGTGTGAGAGAGGGGAGGGGGGAATAGATGAATCTATCCACAAATTGGGTTTTCTCAATTTCTCCTCTTCATAATTTTAATTTCAATTCTCCACATTTCCACATTAATTTGCATAAAAAAGTAACCATGTAAATTCATCAGCATTATGGTGTGGATTTTCCCTAGTCACATCTGTATGCAATTTTGCCTAATACACACATTTTTGCAACGCAATGCATGTTGAATGTATGCTATTGTCATGAACTGGCAGGACAACAGGGAGGAGGAAGAGGATCCTGGTGAGGGGTGCAGCTGTGACTGGGACCCACCGGGACAAGCTGGGGATGGGAAAGGAGAGGTTGTGATTGTGAAAAGTACTAACAGGATAGCAAGGGGATGGGGCTCAGTGTGCAGGGACCAGAAGGGCAGGACCCTTTATCAGAGCCAGGGAGGCCACTGTCTCCATGAACAAGATGGGCTCTGAGGCATATGGAGCAGCTGGAGATACACTCTGGGAGGTTGAAGGAGGCAAGGACACACAGTCTAGTTCACTAGCTGGCCAGGTGGGGCTCATTAGCTCTGGGAAGAGGTGTGTGATTCTTCAGCTGGATTAGGCTCAGGACAGGTGAGGATCACATGCCTCATCAAGCCCAGGTGCTACAATCAAGACAAGCATGTAAATGAGAGCAGAGCTTTGGTTCTGTGTCTAGTCAACTGCCCAAGGTGATGGACATTGGCTTGGATTCTCCAGGACCTCTATGGGACTGTGCTTCTGGGCTGTTGGACTTGGCTTATGTGGTTTGACTCCAGACAATGTTTCCTGACCATTGAATTTTGATCTTGACCTACTGTATACCTCAGTGGGACTTGCCGCTAGGTGCACCCGGAGTTCAGGACAGTTATTTTCACTACTATATGCATTTCTATGGACAATTTATCCTGGATTGCACATTTTTGTATACTTTACTTGGCTGAAGAACTGCATCTCAAAATTTGGAGAAATGTGATTTGTGGAGGATGGTTGTTTTGGTTCATGTAAAAGATAAAGGTAAAGTTCAGTTGCAGACAACTCTGGGGTTGCAGTGCTCATCTCGCTTTATAGGCCGAGGGAGCAGGCTTTTGTCTGCAGAGTTTTTCCAGGTCATGTGGCCAGTATGACTGAGCCACTTCTGGTGCAATGGAACACTGAAACCAGAGCAGCGCATGGAAACGCTGTTTACCTTCCCGATGGACCAGTACCTATTTAGCTACTGTACTTGCACTTTTTGCCATGCTTTTGAACTGCTAGGTTGGCAGGAGCTGGGACAGAGCAACAGGAGCTCACCCCGTCGCGGGGATTCGAATCACCGGTCTTCTGATTGGCAAGCCCAAGAGGCTCAGTGGTTTAGACCACAGCGCCACCCACGCCCCATCCTTTGGTTCATGTAGAAAGTGTTAATTAGGTAGCACCTCTAAATGCAAACTGAATCAAATTCCTCTCCCCATCTGTGTGAAAAGGGAGTGGGGCACAGCGGAAATATGAATGAATAATAAATGCAGAGGCAGGAGAAGAGAGAGGGATCTTCCTATCCCCTTTTTTCAGTCTCTGGTGGTCACTAATATGCAGCCCATGACAGGGTTGGGGAACCTTTGAAGTTTGACAGGCCAGAAGCTTGTATCTACAAGCCCTCTAAGGCAAATTTAACAAATGTCTGCATTTATTGAATCATCCTGGAAAGGCACTCCAGAGTGGAAGCCATGCCTTTACTTGCCTTCTACCTGACATCATTTCTGGCTGTCCAAGTGGATGTGGTTTAGGAAAAATTGCCTCAAGGGCTCAAATTGGGATTCTTGCCAGACCTGATTAGGCCCACAGGCAGGGTATTCTCAATTCCTGCCCTAAAGCAGCAGTACTCAACCTGTGGGTCCACAGATGTTGTTGGACTACAACTCCCATCATCCCTAGCTAGCAAGGCCAGAGCTCAGGGATGATGGAAGTTGTAGTCCAACAACATCTGGGGACCCACAGGTTGAGAACTGCTGCCCTAAAGGAATGATAACCTTGGCACTCAAACGTTTGCTCACCGCTGTTCTACAAAATAATAATAATAATAATAATGTCTTGCAGTTACGTCCTCCAGGAGCCCAGAACAAAGAATTAAAAAGGCGCCTGAACTACTTCACTTATCTCCATTCAGCATATGAAGTAGAACTGAGACACAAGCTGTGATGGCTTCCATCTGAATTTCTGTGACCACAAGCCACTCCAGACTGAACAGCTCTTTTCTGCAAAATTGCAAGTCGAATTTCAATTAGTACTTTGCTGTAGCGCTCCAGCCTTTCAAAACTCAGGGTGAACTCTATTAATAATAATTTGCAAAATAATGATCCACACTATTTGAAATCAAGTGTAACAAAATGCAGTAATTTGGGTTTGAAGTCATTAATAAATCTAGCCTTTGTAGCTGCTGCCGTCATGGATGGGCTGGCAACCATTTGGACCCTTCAGTTGCTAAGGATAATCATACTCCTTTGGGGAAAAATTTACACAGATTTTTTGCAATAACAGACCTTTCTGACTATGCCCAGAGGCAATTAAAGTCTTTTAGGATTGTCACAGGAGAGTTCTTTTTAGGGTTTTCTCCTCACCCCCGTTTCTTCTCTGTAGTATAACGTTTTTTGTATCTGAACATGAAAATTCAATACCAGAATCAGATAAAGCTCAAAGTGCCTTCTAGGATTGCACCCTGGCTGTGACTATAGGGAAGCACTTTTTACATTTTTTGAGGGTGCCAAATGTAGAGAATTTGTCAAAGGGCTTACCTTACAGATGAAGTAGGAAAGGGTCAATTTCTTCTCTGGTTCTTTGACCCACCCACACCTTTGTCACCAGCTTGGGTAGTGGGAGCCTACTCATGCGCCTTCATTTTCCAATAGATGCCCAGTGGAAACATAGGGCTGGATTTAACTAAATCCTACTCAGAGTAGACCCACTGAAATTAATGAACCTACGTTAATCATGTCCGTTAACTCTCCTCTGAGTAGACGAGCATAGACTATAACCCATACTATTCCCAGAGTGATCAATCCCTCTTTCCTGTAGCTCTGTAGGCAATAGGTTCTCCTATGAACTCTCAGTACCTTTGGACTACAGTTCTTGGGATTCTTTGGGAGAAAATATGACTGTTTTAAGTGGTATGATATTGCTTTAAATATATCATGCAGATGGTGCTTTCCTGTGAACGTATGGATTAATTTCCAAACAAATGCCATTTCATGCTACCGGAAAGCAAACAAGTTTGCCACTAGTTGTAAACTCAGGGCACATTTAACTTTCCCCCAGCTTTTTCCAGACACAGGTCTGTGCTTAAGAGCTCAGTGTCCAAGAGGGGTTTTTTTGTTTTTGTTTTGCCCTGGAGCTTTCCCTGTGAAAACCTGCTCTTCAGCACTCAATCAGAGCAAATGGCAAAAAAGGTTTTAAGTGGGTTGCTGTTTGCTCTGGTTGAGCTTTAAAGAACAGATTTTCACAGGGAAAGCACCAGAACAGGGGAGGGAAAGGTGGGGGTGCACAGGCAATGCCTGGAAAGAGTGAAGTGTAGGTAAGCCCTCCGCTGGCAATAGCCACCAAAGTTAATGATAACTTGTTTGGTTTATAATTTGAACCTAAGTGATTCATAATGCTTGCCTTATAGTTATTTGTCTGGAGAGAGTAGAGCAGAAGGGAAGGGAATGTGCCAGGTGATGGTGTTTGGAAGAATCAGTTACACTCTTGGTGATGTTTTGGATCTGATTTGGGTTTGTATGTGGCTTAGAATAAACTGAACTATTTCTGACTTAAAACAACAACAACAGGCAAATAGATTTGCCACATTTAGTTGCCTACCAAACATCAGGGGAAGTAGTTGCCAATTACTAGACACAACAGGGAGTTACAATCCATCACAGCTCCCATACAATTTACTGGTGTGTTGAACATAAGAAGCTGCCTCATACTGAGTCAGGCTATTGGTCCATCTAGCCAATATTTCCTATACTGATTGGCAGGGATTCATTGCAGTTTCAGACTGAAGTTTTTCCCAGCCCTGCCTGGAGCCTTCCACATGTAAACAGAAGCTGCACTGCGGATATATGGTCCTTCTTCAATAAGTTTGCAAACACATGTCAGATAGGTATCTGACATTTTGAGGGGAGGAGGGAAGAAACTGCAATCTTATCTTACCTTTTTATCAGCATGCCTAAAAAGGCAATGTGTGAATTGATCCTTTGTGACAGGGATGGGGGAAATGCGGATCTTCATCATCATTTACCTGTCTGTCACCAGTGGGTTACAACGAATTAAAAATTAGCATTAAAAACAGTTAAAACAAATTGCAGTCACATGAATGTGCAAGGGGAAGGTTTCCTGAAAACACACACCTCAAGTGTCGAAGGCAAGAGTAAGCAGGTGTGCATTCAGCATCTTCTAATTCAAAACCTACACAGTACTTCCAGTGCAATCATGCATATTTCCATCTTGCTATGCTTATGGAAAAGCCATTATCACTTTTTTTTAATCCCAGGCAGTAAAGCACATCATTATTTTACATACATAATCCTATCAAAGGCAGCCAGCTAGCTGCCAACTGAGCAATAATTCTGCCTGACTTCAGGGCCACTGAGTTGTATAAGGATTTCTAGATGCACAATGAGAGAGATAAGAGAGAGAGATTCTTACCTTGCTAACATTTTTTTCTGATCATATCTGTGTGAGAACTCAGGACTCCTTATTGTGAGACCAACAGAGGAGAAAATCCTAATGAAGTTTGCAGGAGGTTCTGTCTAATGCATAGACAGCAGAGGTGAACATGTGCTGGTGAGAATGCAAAGAGATATGAAGTGAAGAACTTTGTAGCAACATCTGATTTCTTTTAGCGTTATGTATTTCAAAAGTTTCAGCTTCATCTCAACTGCAACTAGTTAGCAGGCTTTAAAAAAATCAATAAAATCTATGTGTCTGCTATGCTGTTAAGAGGTTCAGAAAATATTCTTTATGCTTCAAATGTTATCAAGCATTCTTTCCCTTCTTCCTCAGACTCCTGTTATTCAACCCTCTTATAATTATTCTTTGTACTATGGGAATCTTAAGAGGGTTTGAGATTCCAGAACTCCTGCGTCAACTCTTATATGCTCACAAGGGCTGTCCCATTGATTACAACAAAGGAAGCAGCCTGCATGGACATCTGATTAACATTCATTTAACATTTTCCTCCATTTGAATGAATAGAAAAGCATAGAAATCTGTTTTTACATATGAATTCTCCCCCCATTGCTAAAATTACTATCATGAATGGAATCATGTCATTGTTTTTCTTGCTGATGTTTTTATTGTGAAATCATTGAGATATTTTATGGGAAGTGATTAATAAATAGAAGAAAATAAAGCACATGTCCAAAGCTCTAGAATACAATCAATTTCTCAAATGGGTAGTAGAATTCCTCAAAATGCAGCATTAAAGTCTAGAAGTAGTCTAGGTTGGATCCCCCCCCCCCGGTTGATTTACCTGGTTGCAATGTTATGCACATTAACCTAGGTTTGTGGCTGAGTAGACATCCATAGAATTGAACAAATTAATAATGCTAGCTTTGCTTTCCAGAGCATGTGCACACTGACTTGCATGCATGCACCACTTTTTAATAATTTCTCTTGAGTTTGTGTTCTCCCATTTTCCCTTATCAAAAATGCCCTATGCCTATTTTTTCAATTTCAAGATGCTTCTCAAATAAAAATGTCTTGTCCAAAGGTAATGAATGGTTTGTATACCACAGGAGAATGCTGATCTCATCAAATGGCATTATGCTTTAAACTGTAACACTGAAGAATAGCTCATCAAGGAGCCAACTGTGAAAGTTGATATATTTTGATAGATCTGGAGCTACAAATTGGGAACATAAAATTAAAGGCATTTTAAAGGATAGATGTAGGTAAATAAATGTCCTTATACACTGTGGCTGCATTCAGACATACTTGATTCTGTTTTGCATTGGGAAACCAGAAATAATGAGGTAAGACACAAAAATTGAGTAAATATATAACATAAGACCACAGTGAACTTATGCATAGGGGGCAGGAAATTAAACCATTTGTGCTTTGAGACCCCAACCACCCCCAAAATATGAAGACACAGTGACGCAGGATTTTAGTTTAAGTGATTGGGCAAAATTTAGGCCACAACTTTATTGAATACAGAATGTGAGTGATATTGGCTTAGGCACTGGAATCATCCAAACTATATCAGACTCCCACCCACATTGCGGGGATTCTGATAAAAGGGTAAACCACTGCCAGAGGGAGCCCTGCCAATGCGAACCGACGAACTTCTTCCGGTGCCTCTGTGGGGTCCTGGTATCGCCCTAGCCCCTACCGTGGGGTTTCGGACAAGACTCAGGCCAACCCCTGATTCCTTTAACGGAATACCCTTGAGTTTGGAGGGGCAGGTGATGGCCACCTCCCCTCCCCACACATTGCTGATCCAATGCCTTACCGCCTAACCTTACAAAGTTTTGGCGTTGCTACGTGATCGGTGAAAACCAAATGGCTCTGCCAGTCTGCCAGATGAAAAATTCCTACCAGGCCCCCATTGCAAAACAGGCGACCAACAACATCCATAGCAAGGCCAACACAGCAGATAAAGGGGGTGGGTGGGCAGGTGATCCGCTGTGCAAAGGCAAAAAGTCCAGCAAGCATTGTGCAGGGATTAAATAATGTTTTGCGGCCACCCCCCAAGCCAAGCCATTGGCTTTAGGGACCAAGTGACAGCGAAACGACCAACCAGAGTGGAGCAGGGCATAGCTCTGCCCACACCAGGAGGTGGGAGATGCCTGGGGACCCGAACGCAACACATACCCTCCTTGAAGAGGACCCGATATGTAGGATATGACCCCAAATTTTATCAGGTTCCTAAGCCTGTTAACTAGGAGATACTGGCGTGCAGGGAATAAAGTTGCCCCTCAAGGTAGGGAGGGTGGTTTTCCTGAATCATGTTCCTTGGGACAGCAAAACACCAAGTGAATAACACTAGTTAACCTCAAAAGTGATCCATGCTCTGCCCCATGGGTTGCAGAGTTCAATGTGCAAGATTGTGGCATTACTATTCACCTTAAATGTGCCAAGTTAACAAGGGCAATTTAACCAACCAATCTAATTACCCAACACAGCAGTATGGAGTAGATGGGGGGGGGGGAATCCTTCTGCAGGCCAATCACAGAAAAGGACATGCTTGGCTCCCTGCTAAGGTTACTAGTCAAACCAGTTAATTTTGCCCTGTGTCAACCAGACATGTATGGTATAAAACGGTTATGGGACTTCAGTAGGAAGTTACAGGACCACCGCAGAAAGTCACAGTGTGACCACCCCAAAACATTTGCAGGCACACACATTACTGAAAGTGGGCTGGTGTGACTGCCTTTATGTCATCAAGAGTACAAATCTTCATTAATGTTCAATGAAAAATATGTCTGGAGTTGCTCACCCCATTAATTGGTCTACAGACCATAAACATCAAATACCATATAGGGTTATCAAAGACAACCGCAACAGAGAACAACAATATAGTTTCCCAGAAATTGTGCCTTTAGAAATAGAGAATAACAAAATCCAAAAAATGATCCCAAATCATTTAAAAATGTAGACAACTTTGATTCAGAACTCAACATCCCTTTAATAATAAACCATTTTGCTATGTTTTGATGACTACTCCAGCTATAATTTCTGTAATATTGGGGTTTACCATTTAAATTAAAACGTAGAATAAGTCTGCATATTGTAGAGAAAATACTGGGGATGTAAGAATATACATACCAATATAAAATCATGAAGTTATAATCCTCTTTAAAAAATACATGGGCTAACATTTCTACCGATGTGCTCTTGCAAGGACAAATACTCAAGTGTCTAGGCAACCAGGCAGGTCAACCTTCAATGGCTGGAAAAGAGGATTAGACAAATTCATGGAGGAGAGGGCTATGCTCTGGCTCAACAGTTGGAGGCAGTCATGCTTTGAATACCAGTTGCTGGAAACCACAAGAGGAGAGAGTGGTGCTTGAATCCTGCCTGTGGGTTTCCCACAGGCATCTGCTTAGCCAATGTGAGAACAGCCATTGAAAAAGTTATCCCCAACTGTCTCATGTTGATCTAGAGGTCCTGAAGGAGGCTTCAGAATAATTTAGCTAAACATGATTAGAAGCTTCCCAGAGCTTAGGAACCCTTTCCTATCAGGGTGAAAGAGACTCGTGTGGAGCTTGCTTGTAGAGTAGAATTGTTTGGGGACTGCCCTACAACTGTGGAGCTCTTTTACACCAACACAACCAGAACCTTAGTCCTAATTTACATGTTGAAACTTTTCTCTCACAAAACAAGTGAGAGAAAGGAAAGGAGACTGGAATCAGCCAGGAACTTTTTGCTGCCTGAGGCAAAGGACAAGATGGGACCCCCATTCCACATACCAAAGCTGACTAAAATGGCAGCTACTCCGAAACTGACAATGATATAGCATCCTCCTTAGCACCTGAGGGACACAGGCTAGTTTAGAGAGCTGTTCAGAGGACATAATGACAGCAACAGTCTAGTTTGGGTGAATGCTGTCCTCTTAGTATCTGGTGCCTGAAACAGATAGCTGACTCTACTTAATGGCAGGGCCAGCCCTGGAGAGGAAGTGGCAAATGTACAGGGATGCCTAAGACAATGTCTAATCCCAGGAAGGTCCTCCTCATGTGATCTAGAGGTGTGGAAGTTTTTATTTTCATACCTCCATTCATTTACATTCTTAAAAATCCATTTTTCTCCTCCCCACCCCGCCACATTTGTTATGAGTTCATGTGCTTTAACCTTTTCCCATTCATTTCTATTTCTCCCCATTTGGTTTCATTGGGACACCCAGCCAGTATTATGCTGCCAGAAACTCCAGAGTTTGCTTTCCAAATGACAGTTTTTAGAAGTCATTCTGCTACCCACCAAGGGAAAGATTTGCCAAATGTCCAGATAGATTGTGGAATGAGTTCTCATTTTACAAGCTATATAAAAAGGCACACATCCTATAAGCTTCCGTTTGATTTAAATGGGAGACCCAATTGCAATTATTGTGCTTGTAATTTCTTTGTGTTCATTCAAATGAATTTTTTGAAACCAAGCATTCTTCTCCTCTTCCAAAGGATAAATTCTGCAACACACACACACAGAGAGAGAGAGAGAGAGAGAGAGAGAGAGAGAGAGAGAGAGAGAGAACAAAGGTACTCCATTCTAAAGACCCTATTTTGTATACCGGGTATGTCAAGTTCACTGCTCTCATCCATATGACCTCTCTGTGAACTGAGCTGGCAGTTCCAGATTATGTCTCCAATGCAAAGTGTTTAGAAATGAATGAGAAAGGATTGGGGTTTTCATTGGCTTCTCATTCATTTTAATTCCCATTCATTTTCAATATAAAAAATGAATGAAACCAACAACACTCATTCATTCACCCCCTCCCCAGGTTGCATTTCAAATGAATGCACACCCTTAATGTGAACTCACTCACCTCACATTTTGAGGAAGATAAATTGGGGGGGGGGGGTTCTGTAGGGTCAAACTGTCAATGGGAAATCCCTGGCCCATGCATTACTTGGGGCTATACTGCATTGCATACTTTGTAATCATTAACCAAGAATCAGTGGATTGAACATTAACATTGGTGCATTCACAATTCAAGTAATTTTCAAAATTGGATTGTTCAAGTCATCCAAATATTTCAATGGGAAAATGTTGTCTGTTTCATCAAGGATCCTATTTAGATATAAGGGGAGCTATAGAGATACGAAGATAAAAGAACTTATTGTATGTGAAAGTGCTATATACAGTGGCATTAACTTAGGCTAAAAAGCAGGGTGGAAGAAAAAGTGGATTACGGTGAATGAGATAATAGGATTTCAGCTGTATCATAATTTTAAGTTATATTTCCACTCATTGTTCCTTAGATAAAACAGAAATGCTGCACTCATGATTTGGGAAGGGTCAGCCAAATTTTTGTAACTGGTGAACCATGTTTTCTGGAATGTGCAAATGGTCTGCTCTCCCTGTATGAGCCTGCTGTTGTCAGTCATTTTCGGACTGAGTGCTTTATAGCTTACTTAGCCTAACGTGGCTTTCCTGCCTATTAAAATGTCACATGGATAAAAGAGTGTACTGACAGCTCTGACAAGATTATCATTGCTGAGTAAAATCACATCCCTGGTACTTGTATGTTCTGCAAATCTATTTTGCTCTGTTTTTCAGTACTGAGTGAACGGAAATTATTTATCCAGACACACACACACACACACACACACACACACACACACACACACAAATATCTGAGAGAATAATTGGTTGGCTTGTTTTCAGTGGAAGCGGGACTATTAGGGCAAGTGGCACACTGCCCAAACAACCTCCTTCTACCCTCAGCCAGCCCCTCCCCCGGCTTCCTGGCTTCTTAATTGCAACAATTAACAGGGGTAGCACTGTCTATCAGTTTTCCCCTTGGAAAACACAGCCAGGGAGAGGTTAGAGGCACAACTAGAAGTACAGTGGTACCTCGGGTTAAGAACTTAATTCATTCCAGAGGCCCGTTCTTAATCTGAAACTGTTCTTAACCTGAGGTACCACTTTAGCTAATGGTGCCTCCCGCTGCCGCCGCATCACCGCCGTATGATTTCTGTTCTCATCCTGAAGCAAAGTTCTTAATCCGAGGTACTATTTCTGGGTTAGCGGGGTCTGTAACTTGAAGTGTCTGTGACCCGAGGTACCACTGTAGTTGACTCTGGCTCCACCTAGTGTTGGCCTCCTTGCTTTCTGCCCCAGCGATGTCAATTGGGCACCAAGTACTGGTGCTTGTTTTTATTAACCATTTTTTTTTTTTTGCAATGTTAGGATAGCATTACCAATCTGGAATAAATAAAACAGTGTCCCAAATTATCTTTTATTTGTGGTGGCAAGTGATAGATGCTGTAGGTAAAGTTACAACCTATAAAAAGACTGGAAAAGCTTTTGGAGTTTGAAGAGACATCAGCTGCAACTAATACTGGCATTATTAGTGTGATTCTATTTCCAGGGCCCCTTTGGATTTAAAATGCTTGCACAATTTCCGTTCCTGCAAAATCCTGATATATAGATTCTGAAATATCACCCCCTTAGAAACAAAACCTGCCGGTAGCTAATAAATCTTAACAATGTGCTTAGGATCAGCTGCAATAATCACAGAGGAGCATCTGAGCAATCTGGGAGTGTACAGAATGTTTTATCCATATCTAACAAGTATCCTCTTGACTTGGGCTTAGCAATATTTGGGGCAGCATCTAGAAGATTATAATTTTGTATTCGTTTATTCAAAGGAAGCCATGCGATCTCACTTTTGGTGATAGCTGTAAGGCTCTTGTGACAATGTTCTAGTGCAGAAACAGGAACAGGAATGTTGCAAGTGCTTCATTTAGAATTGAAGTGTCTTCTGCCTGGAAAATAAATGAACTCATGCAAGCAAATCATTTAATATCCCTCCACATTCTGGAAAGAAGGCATAGAAATGTATAAATTGGGTGGGGGTAACTTTTCCCCATAGGACTGGAGATCTGCAGATCTTGTTAACAGTTCTGTGTGACAGTTCTGTGTGACACCTTTAACTCTAGCTAACTCAGGCCCCAGTACCTAGCTGGGAGCTTCCCCATGGAGTTTAGTGGTGCTTTTTTTTTGAGTAATGTATAGGTATTGCGACATTAAGCCACACTAGAAATTATGTCAACAGGGATCCCTCTTAAACCAAGGTTAGATATTTTCCAGTTTAGTTAGTGACTAAGTACTTATACATCTGCAATGCTTTAGCATCCCCACATTTGCAAGGAAGGAGGGTGGGAATAAAGCCAGAACTAATTGACCTCATTGGTTCCTGCCCATGTGACCTTATTGGCCCCACCTCCTTGGCCACAGGCTGCTCCATCAGGCCAAAGCTTAACAATCAGCTAACAATGCATTACAACTGCTCCTCTCCCCATGGATTGATTTCTACACAGATTTAACATGAGCAGATCTATAGAGAAAAAGTAGTCCCTAAGGCTTTATGACTCAGGTATTCAAGATGAGAATATATTGCCCATTTCCATTTGTTGTTTTCATACTGACATGGTGTGGAAGTCAGAGAGGGAGAGTGACCCTTTGGTGTGTCTTGAAATGATTAATGCTTCTGTCCTTATTTGCTCTCCCTTTGAAATACACATTAGCCTGCCATTTACACCCATTTCCAATATAAATAATCAAAGCAAAAACACAGATTAGTCTGCCTCCATTGCACAAAGGGCCCGAGAGAATAATCAATTAAGGTTACATGTTACAAACACCTGCTCATTTGCAAACTGTCTTGCCACTTTCTAGTCATGTATAAGACTTGCAAGAGGAATTCAGTTCATTTCTGCTCTGTAGATTCTTGTGGGAAATCCTCTGGCCAGCCTAACACAGGTTTACGTAGGTGTAGTCTTAACACCTACGTAAACCTGTGTAATTTCCTTAGCTTTCATTTGATATAGAATGATATTACAAGACTATAGAAAATGGTTTTGGGTGCAAAATGGTTAAAATATTGCGCACATTAATAAAAATGTTATTTATTTAATTGAAATGTTTATATACCACCCTTCATTATCAACTTCCAGGGATGTTTCAAATTCTAGGGATGGGTGGGGCTGGTATGTGAATGGAAGAAGATTCACTTGGACTAATGACTGAAAACTGTCTTTTTCCCTTCTCCCCCACATCCCCAGGTCCTGTATTGTTGTGAGGATTTTTTTTTGGGGGGGGAGAGGTGTTAGGCTGTATGCCTGTGTCCCTTCTAATCCATGGCTCCAGCAATTGCTAGAATAGCCAGGTCAGGTTTTGGGTAATGGCCCTTAATGCTGTGAGCACCTCCTTTGTAGGCTCAGGTTGTAAATATATGCAAAGAAACCATATATCCTAAAGACACTACAGTCTCTGCTGTTCTTCATTCGGAGGAAACCAAGCCCTGGGTAGGCACCTGGAACCCCTGGAATCTCACACCGCTTGGAGATTGGGGTGGCATTTACAGTATTGTATTCTGTTTCAATCTTTTGCCTGGCAAGAGTGCGAGCCTTTGGCATAAGCCAACACAAAAGGGCTGTAGTCCTGTGGCTCTCAGCCTGGTTTGCTAGCCAGCAAGTCATCAGTGGAGCAAGAGATGAATCAGGCTAGGTTGCTGGTGGAAAAGGGGAGGTTAAATCAGACTGGCTACCAATACGAGTTTATGGTGACCTTTATGGCCACGTTGACTGTGAGGCTGATGTTTGTGTCTGTTATCAGTGCTGATTGCTCCTTTATCAGGTGCTGAGGTTACACAGTACCATGACTGTTATTCTATAGATGGAAGTACAGTATGATCATATCTTGAAGTGGGATTATGTTCCAGGGACGAGCATGTATGTACAAGACCACATATACTCAAATTACCCCATTGGAACCATCTCTGGATGAAGCATTCTTGCATTTTTAGAGTCATGCGCTGAGCCGGGCTTGTCCCCAAACAAGGCAGAAAGGTTTTAAGCATGATGTGGAAAAAGTGGAGAAATAAACATTTTTCTTCCTCTCCCATAACATGACATCAGGGCCACATAATGAAGCAGAATGCTGAAAGTTTCAGGACAAACATATTGAAGTACTTCTTCACACAGTGTGTGGTTAAACTATGGAATTTGCTTCCTCGAGAGGTGGAAGCTGAGAAAGGGCTGTTGCTCAGTGGTAGAGTATTTGCTTTTCTTGCAGGAAGTTCTTGGTTCAATTCCCAACATCTCCAGGTAGGCTTGGGAGAGATTCCTGCCTGAAACCATGGAGAGACACTGCCAGTCAGTGTAGACCAGAGCTCTCCAAACTTCTCATGCTGTTGACACACTTTTTAGACATGCACCATTTTGCAACACAGTAATTCAGTTTTACTAGCAAACCAGAGGTTAAACGAACCTCTTTCCAGCCCCGGGGGGAGCGATCACACAACACACCTACACACTGCAGCTGACACACCTAATGTGTTGTGACACACAGTTTGGAAAGCTCTGGTGTAGACAATACTGACATAGAGGGAAGCAAAGGTCTGTCTTAGTGTAAGGCAGCTTCCTAAATTCTCCCTTTGTGGTAACGGCTATCAATGTGGATGACTTTAAAAAAGGATCAGACAAATTAAGGCTATAGGTGGCCTGTAGCCATGATGGCAATGTTCAATGACCACTGTATGAATGCTAATTTCTGGGAATCACAAGTAGGGAGAGAGCTGTTCCAAACAGGTCCTGATTGCAGGCTTCCTATAGGCTGCCCACTTTGAAAACAGAATG
The DNA here is from genome assembly GCF_965112155.1 of Podarcis liolepis. Taxonomy (NCBI): domain Eukaryota; kingdom Metazoa; phylum Chordata; class Lepidosauria; order Squamata; family Lacertidae; genus Podarcis; species Podarcis liolepis. Next base: position 50,052,035 of record NC_139561.1, on the reverse strand, counting down.
CTGGACTAGAGGGACTATGGTCTTGATCCAGCAGGGCTCTTCTTGTGGTCCACACTTCCTTGGAATGTCCAAAGCAGCTCTCAGGAAGCCGTCCCAGGCTCTGTTCACATTCCCATTTACTGTGCAATTACTGTGTTTTCAGGGCTGAGTTTCTAATCTGTGTTCAGACGATATCCAGAATGCATATGTACCCTGTATTTTGTTAAACAATCTGTTTGATGTGTTGTTTCTCAAATCAGTTTCACACTGGCTGGAGTCCTTAAACCATTCCTAATTTGTCTCTAGCCAAGGTATTGAAACCTTTACCTAGGGTAAATAGATCCCTGCCCCTTCAGTACACCCCCCCAACTGTGCACACAAACAAAAATGAATATGACACTAATGAAGTTGTGCTGATGTGAAGCGCTGAGGGGAAACAGCCACGAAGCACACCAAAAATAGTAAGAATAATTCCACTGTGCTCTAAGGTAATGTGAACGCATGCCTATATTCCATTTAACACCTTAAAAAGTCTATTGTTGGCACCAAATAAACAATTTTCTGTTTCTTACAATAAACTCTTGAGTTTGTCCTCATGTTATTTTGGCCCTTAACAGGACGAAGCATAGTTGCTGTAGGTTAAAATCCTGTTTAATGAATAAAATTGCTGCTTTTGATACAACTGCTTTGAAAAGAGAGAGAGAGGCCCTAAGCAAAATGAAATCTCCTTTGCTTTCAAGTCAATTCCTGTCTGTGGGTTTTTGCCATTGTTTGCATCTTGTAAAAGAGTACACATTACACAAATTGCCTCTGGCTATTGTTGTCTGAAACATTTTATAGCTCTTAACATTGACAGTGTGCTGCCAAAAGATCCTCTAGCTGCTTACTCTAGAGTGAAATATAACCTGGAAATATGTGCAGAGTGTACAAGTCCTTGAGAAATCCGTAATTATGCATTCTTGGACATTTTGTTACTTGAGGACATTTTTACTATCCACCCTTCTCTACTTATTTTGTGTGTTTTTATAGCAGCAAAGTTCAAGAAACTGTGGAGAAAGGAGTGTCAGCACTTTTTGTTGCTAACTTGGATTTTAGAGTTTGTAACCTAGCTTGCAAAGAGAGAAGAAAAAAAATAAAAGCTTCTTTCTGGGCTGAATCTTAGCTTGGTGCATTTCAAACTGAGTAATATTTTATTCTAATTAAAACAAATATATATATATCGAGAGAGAGAGAGAGAGGGAGAGAGGGAGAGAGAGAGTCAGTGTGGTTATTTTTAGGACAAACATAAAGAACAGAATGAGTATTTGGATGTTTCAGAAAAGTTCAGTTTCACTCCATTGGGTATTTTTGATGATTCTTTAAAATCTTTTGTTTTGCTTAGTTTGCCAAGTATAAGGATAAGGGAGTTGTAAAGAAAATGCCAGACAAGTCACTCATATGGTTGTGTGTCAGTGAGCTTCAAAAGGTTTTACAAATAAAAATAAAAATCCTAACTATGAAGTTATAAAATAAAAAGCACAGATTCTACCCGCAGCCAAAACAACAAACAACTTTCACTGAAACTTTAAAAAACCAAAAAGTTTTCATCTTCTTTCTCATGTGGTTCTTAATTCTTTCTCAGGGTGTCAGAAATTTGATAAATCAGCAGCAAATTGATGGTTTTATAGTACAAGCTTATATATGTCTACTCAAAAATAAATTCCTTGAGTCCTAGGTGGGGATAGGTAAATCTTTAAATCTTAGTTTCTCTCATTTTTTTCTAGTCTTCAGTTCAATCCTTGGGATTTCTACATATATTTGCACTTTTCAAAACAAAGTCATCATCAAAATTCATCAGTATTCTAGTACAAATTTATTGGAATACACACATCATTGTATGGAATTGTGCCTAATATACACATCCTAATATACACATCTTTAGTTAACAATGTCCTCTTATGTAGTGCATTTTGAATGCTATTCATTAACAATTGCATTTTAATATAATTTGCCCTAATTTTTATACATGGCTACATTGCAAAATTCAGAGAAGTCCACATTTTAAAGTATAGCTGTGTTGCAGTTTACGTATTGTTCTGGAAAGTGGACTGAATTGAATTTCTCCTATATCCCTGCTCCCAGGTTAGTGTGTTTGGGACGGCAGCCCTACTGTTTTACATGTCTGTCCCATCTATTCCCAAGGCTCAATGAAGTTAACAGTTTTAATGGGGAAGAAAGCAATAAACCATGGTGTGTTCAAATAAATGCTCGTTTATTTTAAGGTCACCTCCAGGCTTGACTACTGTAATTCACTCTACCTGGGGCTGCCCTTGAAACTGTCCCAGAAACTCTAGGGCACGGGTGTCAAACACAAGGCCCGCGGGCCGAATCCGGCCTGCCAGACCTCGTCATGTGGCCCGTGTAGCCGCTGCCAGCCGCCAGCCTTCACCTTTTAGTCTCGCTCTTTTTTTTGACACAAGAAAGCTGCCTCTTCAGCGCATGCGTGGCCTGAAAAGCAGGCAGATGGGTGGGTGGAGCCTCTGGAGATGAGGCCACGCCCCCACTCCCGCTTTCCCTCAGTGGGGAAAGAAACGACGAGCCTGGCTTTTTACCTGCTCCAGTAAGGCCTGCAAGCGGAGCTCGTGCCGCGGCGCCCCTGTGACCCCTGCCACACATAGGCCGCGTTCACGAGCCTCTCGCTGGCCACGAAGTTCTCCATATTCATGGTGGAGGAAAGCGAGGGAATGAAGAGGCGGGGCTGGGTTTCCGTGCGCATGCGCACTCCGCGCGCGACACTTTCATCGGTCAAGGGCAGTGAGAGAGAAGGCCGCTCTCAGCGTTGTAAGAACACGGGTGACTGGCACCCCCTATCGGAGAGGAGGACGAAGGGGAAGGCACTCGCCGCCTGCTTTCTGAACGGCGCCGCGCCACAGAACGCGGCTTTTGTTCTGCACACGCGCAGTTAGGTCAGTGATGGGGCTCTACAGATGTTGGACCACAGTATCTTCATCCTTGGAGTCTCTTGACAACTGCTTCCCTTAGCCTTGGTGCAGAGAAACTCCCGTAGCAATACTATTATTATTTATTTCATTTATTAAAGCTATATTTGCTATATTTTTAACGACTGGACATTAAAATTGTTTTAAAGTTGCCCTAACCTTGTTTTCTTGCATGGGATCAAAGTTTTGTTTTCAGAATTTGAAGATCTGTGGCCATTATAATAATTTGACAACACATCATGTAGAATTAATGTGCTCAGAATTTAGTGATGTAAATATATTTGTCTTCAAACAGGAAATATTTTTGCTTCATGATGCTGTTTATTATTATCAATAATTGAATGCAGTGACAATAATTTATGATAATAAAGAGTGGACACATAGTCCTACAGATACAACCGGCCCTTTGAGGGTGACCAAACTGCTGATGCGGCCCCTGATGAATTTGAGTTTGACACCCCTGCTCTAGGGGGTGCAGAATGCTGCAGCGAGGCTCCTTAAGGGGTCCCTGCCATGGGAGCATATTCACCCAGTGCTTTACCAGTTGCACTGGCTCCCGGTGGAGTATCGGGTCAGGTTTAAGGTGCTCGTTTTGACCTTTAAAGCCCTTTGTGACTTAGGGCCCTCGTATTTACCTTAAGGTCTGCCAGTCAGAAAAGACAATGCTAAGCTAGAAGGGCCAATGGTTTGATTTGATATACGGCAGCTGCTTCTTTTCCTAATGTTGTTGGGCAGAAGATTACAACCCAATGTGCCTTGATATGGCTGATGCCGCTGTTAGCACTTGCTCTGACTGAGAAAGAAGTTCAATGAGATGGTGGTGGTGTACCATCTTTGTTTCATATTTTCCCAAGTTCACTCAATCAATTAATTTCAGAGAATCAAAGAACTGTAGAGTTGGAAGGGATCCTGAGGGCCATCTAGTCCAACCCCCTGCAAAGCAGGATTTTTCAATTGAATCAGCAGTGCTGAAAAGCAAAAAAACAATAATCACATTTGTTCCTTTGTTAGGAATTACAAGTGTTTCGTTTGATTATATTTTCTTTGGGTTTGTAAAAATTATCTTTATTCTACTGTAGATGAAAATAATAAAAGTAATTATGGATTAGTCTTATTTTTAAATGCAGAAAGGGAGCATACATTTAATGAACAGAGCTGCTTAGTCATTTTGAAAGTGATTTCAAAGCTATGGAGGTCAAGGGGATAGATGGAAAAAAGGATAAATATTACATATATTCATTCTGGGCAAAAAAGCTTTTTATTACACAAAAGCCCAGCAGTTCATAATGAAGTCAAACAATACCAATGACAGAAGAAAACTGAGTTTAGAGAGTGAATGCTTGTTTCACAGAATCAGAGAATTGTAGAGATGGAAGGGACCCTGAGAGCAACATCCAGTCCAACCCACTGCAATGCAAACCTACAACTTTTGGCATTGTCAGCACCATGTTGTAACCAGCTGAGATATCCAGTTGGTTTGGGAACATGTTGTTTTTCTTTTGCCATTCTAATACAGAACACAAGTTGATTTGCTTATGTATGTTTGTGTGTTAGAGAGGAGAGGTGTGTGACTGGAGCTTACTGGGATTGGAAGAGCAGAAGACAGAGAGACCAACACTTGTTTTCACTGTATTATAAATCACTTTGAGATAGAGAAAAGCCATAGCTTAGTGGGACAGCATCTGCTCTGTACACAAAAGTTCCTTGTTTCTTTCTTTTTTCCAAAAAACCCCAACAATTTTATTAGTTTATTAGTGTTTTAAAAATACAATAAGAGATAATAGATAAAGAAGAAAGAGAAGAAAGAAAGAGAACAAGAAAAGAAATAGGTAAAAAGGACTTCCAAATTTCCACCTGTCAGTTATATATGCAATAATTTTTAAAAACAGTCAAATGTTCAATCTAGATTAATATTCTGCTAGGTGATATTTTCCCAGTCTTCAGTCGAGGCCTTTCCAGTTCATTCCTTTCTTTCGATGCAAGGTAATTCTCCAATTGTTGTTAAATATAATAGACAATGCTGAGCTAGATTGGCCAATGGTCTGATTTGCTATAATTTGCTTCCTATGCTCCTAAAGTGAGAGCAGAATGTGTAGGATTGTAACCTGTGTTACTCTGTGGTAGTTTGGTCACCTCTCTGCAGGCTCGTATTCTGTTTTAAATGAGACTCGTTGGGTATTCCGTGATGTTCAGGCAGCTATCTGTATTCATGTGGCACACAAAGCAAAATAACCATTTGAAACATTTAGCTTGTGCACTCTGGGAACAAAATATAATTTATTCTAGTCTTTTCATTGTCACATTCTAATCATTACGTTGATGAGAGTGGTAGCTTTGAAGAAGAAAAGAAATATCGAATGAGACACCATAAAGTTCTCTCATGCAATTATTACAGGTACAATTGGCCAGAGTTACAAAGGTCTCCAGATGACTGACTGTTCATAAACCAATGCCCTTTAATTCCCTTTTTATAGTTAATGGAATACGTCATTTAATCATTTTAAAAATAATTTATTGACGTTAAATTGCTTCTCTCCCCCCCCCTTTCCAATCTTATCATTCTTATTTTTTCTAAATGAAAATCTCATTTGTTTGCTATGCCATTTGAACATAAATTTCAGAATGTAATGGAGTGAAAATGGAAGACCGTTGGCATCAATGAAGTTATTAATTTGGTAACCAAAAGATTCGTTTGCCTGATTTAGACAGATTTCTTCTGCAGCGAAGTTTATCTCTGGACTTAATTAAACAATAAGACACCAAATAAATAAGGGTTCTGCATCAAAATCCCCTACATAAATTGGAAAGGACATCTTCATTATTGATATGGAGATTAATCTGCAAATCATTTACTTTTAATAATTCTAGCTAACAGCTAAAAGGGTTTGCACCCTCAAAAGGCCAAACATCAAACCTTAAGAGGTTGCTGTGGCCAGAATTTAACTGATATAAGCAGGCAGTACATTCTATCAGTTGCCTTGCCTCCTGGTTTAAAAATAAATAAATAAATAAATAAATAAATAAATAAATAAATAAGTTCTCGAAATACAAAACAGTACACAGATCGACAAAGGTATTTCCCTCTGCCCCAAAGCCAAACAAGGATTTATTGAAGCACATTGCTCCAAAGATGAAAGTGTGTCAATGATGAGGGGCAAATATGATTATGTTTGTTCATATGTGTTATAAAAGGGTACCAGTAAAGTTGTCATCTGATAGTTGTCTTTTGATGTTTTCACCTGTTTTGTGAATTTTTCCATGCATGCAATTTTCCATTCTTTTTGTCTCCAGCTATGAATTTGCAAATTGTCTAACTTTTTCCAGCTTTGAGCTGGGTCCAAAAGAAAAGTAACTAGCTCTTTATGTTGGAAGTCCTTCTGCTCTCCATGAAAAATGATTTAAAAAGCAACCTGTGGGGTGCCTTGTATTGTTTGTAGAGTTACTGAGCTGATTTTGTGAAAAGAAGTATTCCAGTCAGGCTTGTTAAGTCAAATGCCCATAAATGTGAAGCATAGTACCAATGCAGTCAAAACCCTTCTAACATTGGGGTCAAACTTGTAGCTTAAATCTGTTACTGTGTGAGGTTAAGTATTTTTTAACATAGACTTACCCTTTTTTTAGAGTAAGTTTTCTTCAGGTAGGGGAAAGTAAGGTTAAAGAGTGGGTTTAAGAGAAGCAGTATGTTTCGACAGAAGAGAGGAGAAGAAACATCGTAAAAAGGATGAGCATATGTGTCAGGGAACTGACATCGGAGGGAGAGGTGAAGGGGAGGCTCCCAGATGATGCTGGCGAAGGACCCAGCAGCAGGGGGAGAAACAGCTCAGTAGAGGGGGAAGCCAATCAGCGCAACACCAGGGATAAAGGGGGGCAGACGGGGGAATTGGAAAGAGGGCTCCAGGACTCTTCACTGGACATCAGTGAGGAGAGCCCAGGTCCTCCGCTACCCATGCCTTCCCTGCGCAGAAGACTCCCGCGCAGTGAGAGGAGGAGGAGACTGGGTGTCAAACAACTTTTATGTTGGAAGAGGTTCAAGAAACGCCCACTGACGGATTCTGCCAGTGACTGAGGCAGCCACGATGAGAAGGGGCTGTGCAGTCAGAAATGTTTAACAAGGCAAATTAACCGAGAAAGGCACCAGCTTACGCACGAGTAACTCATACCTACTACAATATGTTATCCACAAGAAGGACAAGAGCACTCTTGCCTCCCATGGTTTTTAGCAACTGGCATTCAGAGGCGTACCAACTCCAACAGCTGAGGTAGAACACAGCCATTGTGAGTAGTTGCTGTTGATAGCTTTATCCTTCATGAATCTGTCAAATCATCTTACAAAGCCATCAAAGTTTGTGGCCGTCGCTATGAATTACATAGTTTAACTATGCACTGTGTGGAAAAAGTGCTTTCTTTGGTCTGTCCTGAATCTTCCAACATTCTGCTTCGTTGGATGACCCCATGTTTTAGCATGACAAAAGAGAGGCAGAAAAACTTTTCTCTGGCTGCTTTCTGCATACCATGCAGAATTTTATATACCTCTATCATGTCTCCACTGATTGCCTTTCTCTAAACTGAAAAAAAAGCCCCAAATGGTGTAACCTACTAGTGAGGAGACAATGCACCAAGTCTATCACTGACCAGCAAAGACAGCAATGAGCACACCCAGGTATACTGCTCAGTATATACATTTTAAGGGGAGATTTATACTGCATATGAAATGCACTATAGGATTTGAATTCCCTCCACCTCTTTGATTTTCTTCTCCTTGTAAAAACTTGGAATAAATAATCACTTTACTGAAAGCATTACAAAGCCAGTATGTTAAAACAGAACACGTCGAATCCCCCATCAGCCTTTGATTTGACATAGCATTAAAAATGGATGAAAAGAAAAATAAATAATAAATGCCATTGTGCCATTGTTGTGATTCATATATCCCTTCTTCCCCTCCTCCCCCCACCTCTAACCCCAGTGATAGGCAAGGGCAGCCAAATGCTGTTGTTGGAAAAGTACAAGACACAATGCACATCCTTTTCCATTTACGATTAGTGGATCCCTTTCATTTTTCTTTTTTTCTTTTCTCTGCTCTTGCTCTGCTTTGCATTCCACCGTTCATGAATGCTGGTGTTAACTAGAAGAATTTCCCCAAAATCATTTCCAGATAAAAGCCAATGCAGCTTTCGTTTTGCTGCAGCTTTACATCTGTAAGTGTTTAGTGGCTGCTGTGATATGTGTGTGACTACCTCACCTGGCAAGCCGCTGAACTGAAGGTGACAGCCTTGTTAGGGAAGAATGTTCCAGACTGACTCTGCCCATCTAAGCTGACAACTGGATCCTTCTGGGTAGGAAGGGGAAGGAAAGACTTGCTTTTGCATTTGAGTTTCCTTGAGCACTTTGGTCTTCTTGAGCATTGGTGTATACATGTGTTTTGCTTTCATTCTGACAGTTCTTCTGTCCTGACTTGCTCTTTGGTCCTGACATGGCTTGCTTGCTTTTCAACCCAGCTGGCTGGTTTGTTCTGTAGTCTGGCTTGCTCCATGGCTTCTGATCCCTGACTTGAGGCTCAGCTGAGATTGCTGCTCATAGCCTAGCCCTGACATTATTTGAATATGACCTCATTTATTCAGGCAGCAAATATGTAGCCAGTGTGGGTTGTGTTTGACATGTACAGCATTGGCCAAATTGGACTATTAACCACAATCCCACAACTCTCTTGTGCATTGGGCAATTGCATGAAGATAGCAATATAAATACTTCTAAAGTAGTGGTGAGGAACACTTTTCAGCCTGAAGGTCATATTTTCTATTGGCAACCTTCTATAGACTACATGTCAGTGATGAGTGTGGCCAGAGGCTAAAGCAGGTGGAGCAGCAAATCTAAATTTTACCTTTGTCCAGTAGCCTAGTTTCTACAGATGCTCATACCACTCTCTATCCTCCATCCAGGCAAACATGAGGTAGTATAAGATTTCAAAATGCATGGAAATTGTAAAGCAGGGTGGTGAGGCATGTGGCCTAGGGAGAGTCCCATGGCCAAACTGAGATCTTGGTCACTATCATGGTCCAAAGAATGTCACCATCCAGGCCACGTCCCCACTGCAAACAGCCAATAAGACGAGGGAACAAAAGAAACTGCCACCTTTCCCCCAAGACTAGTTGAAATGAAGCCACTGAACATAGACGTAAGGTGCAAAGTGCTTCTGCACTGATGTCTGGATTTTGCTCTGAGCCTGGATGAGCATACCATCCATTATTCAGTACCCAGCTAGATGAGTGGATTTACTTTCATTTTAAATCCAAAGTACTCTGCAGCTCACAAAAGCTGTACTCGCTCATATGCAAATCCAGACCATTTAAAGTACTGTGCTACTTTCCCCCTAGAGACATGCATGCCTTAAAAGCAGAGAGGGAGAGAGAATAAACACTTAAGAGAAATAAAATAAATTAGTATCCATTAAAAAGCCATAACAGTCCTCTTCATATGCAAGGGGGGGGGGTGGAGAAAGCTCAGAAATTATTTGATACCAAAGATCAACCAAGATGAAGTCATTAAAAGTGGGGGTCCCCCCCCAAGTTTCTGTACATACTTAAAGTCATGTAACTTAGCTCTCGCCAACAATCACCCAAGTTATTTTTCATGCATTATTTACTAGCATTGTGCACCTTCTAGCTCAGTGGTAGTTTAGATGTGGTGTTGAGTAGATTTCCCACCTTTCGCTGCTTTATTACAGGTGTTCCAATGCCCCCTGCCTTTGTCTAGAAGCCCCCAAAGCTCCTGTGTTCTTTGCAGCAGCTGAAATGTGGGGCCATGAAAGCATACATGCTGCTTTTTATCTGTCCTGAATCTTCCAACATTAAGCTGCATTGGGTGTCCATGCATTCTAGTGTCAAAGAGAGAGGGAGACAAACTTTTCACCATCCAGTTTCTCCATGTCATGCATAATTTTATAAACTTGCATCATGTCACCTCTTACATGCCTTTTCTCTAAGCTGTAAGTCTCAAACTCTGCAACCTTTCCTCATAGCAGAGTCACTCCATCCCCTTGGTCATTTTGGTTGCCACTTTCTTATCCTTTTCTAATTCGACAATGTCCTTTTTGAGGTGGGGTGACGACACCTGTACACAATATTCTAAATGAAGTCACACTATAGATTTGTTTAATGGCATTATGGTATTGGTGGCTTTAGTGTCAATTCCTTACCTAGTGATTTCAAGCACAAAATTTGCATTTTTCACAGCTGACACACACTTGGTAGACATATTTATTAAGCTATCTATCATCAGCTCAAGATGTTGTTCCTGAGCCAGTCCTGGCTAGTTCATACCCCATGAATGTATATGTGAAATTCAGATTGTTCTCTTTTTGAACTGATATGCACCACTTTCCGTTTGTTTACACTGAATTGCGTTCGTCATTGTACTTCGGAGAGATTCTTCACAATCTCTTTGTTTTAATAACCCTGAACAATTCAGTATTGTTGACCATATCCTTGCTTAACTTTTAGTCCACAAAATTACAGAGATGCTTTTAATATGCAGGTGCTTGTTGGCTTTCCACAGTCAGCTACAATCTAGTAAGCAATTCAAAGTCTACATCGTCCAGCAAGGTTGCCTTTAAAGTAATTGATGAATCTCATAAAAAGCATTCAAGTAACAGTTTCAGACAAACATGAGCTAAGATTACACTCTGAATTCCCCAGGGTGCCATCTGTAAAAGCATCAATGATTGTGACCTTTTGGGTAGATTTGTCTTTTTAAAAAGATATATAATTATTATGCACATCAATAATAGGGAAGAGAGCAAGGAAATAGAACTTCTTAGATATTCACATTTGAAACTCTGCCAAGACTGTATATTCAGCTGGCTCAGTCTTGTCAGTCCATAATTCAAGAAAATGTTGAAGAAAAAAAACCTTAGAGATGGGGCAGAAAGCTATATGGAAAATTCTCTACCCAAACACTAGGTGTAGACCTGGCTCCAGATGGATTGGCGTTCTGGCAAGAAAGATTGATTTTCTATGGGAGACTACAGGATGCAAACCCACATGTGAAAGTCCCTTGAGCAGAGCTTCCCTAGCACCTAAAAGTCAGCTGGTGGTTGTGCTCTTGGAAAGTACAGTGCAAGGGACTCTGGCAACCCTATACTTTGGGCCTGGGCAGTGCTGAGCACCAAGCTTGCAAAACAGTTTGTGCTGTGCTTTCCAAATGCCTGAAAGCCAACTGGGTCCTGGGCTTTGCCAAAGTTGGCCAGTGGGCCAGAGGCTTCCTGATCCTGCCATAAAGATCAAAGCCAGCAGGTAGATTACAAATCTACTGGGAGCTCATGGAGCTGTTTCAAGATTGGAGTGATCTGCTTAAGGATGGGAGAACCTGCCTATTTCTGGTTTCTGTCACTTTGTCATATATTTACCTAGAACTCCATTTCCACATTAATCTGTGCAGTGGCACTATTAGGTCTGGAATACAGAAAACACAATAGTCCAGGAATTGTGGATTAGGGCAGATGGTATTGGAAATCACACGCATGCACACATACACAAAACCACATACAGCATCCCTAAGTATGCTTTGGGGAGGGGGAAAAATGGGTGGTCACACTATTACATTCAACCTAAATTAGGAATGTTGATGTGATGAGACAGTAAGTCAAAATGGCTATGGCTTCCTCAATTAAACAAGTCACATCTGTTCTTCACTTCCCCAAACATATGTTGCTTATGAAACATGAGGTACCCAAGTCACTCTGCATTGTTCTTCCATCTGTAAGCCTTATTCTGTTGGTCCTGTATAGTGCTGATGATGGATTTAACAAAGGGCACTTTTGCACATTAATCAGAATTTTTACCAATTGAACACTCCTTTTCAGTAGAAATGAAAGTGGCTTTACAGATAAATGATTGCCAAGAATATTAGGATCACTTAGATCTTAGTACTTAGAGTACTTTGTGACAATTGTGTGCACTGTCCTGTCAACAGTGAATGTATATTGAGAGGTGCCAGACATGATGTGCTTTGCAGTAAAGATAAGGGCTTTTCAATATGATAGAGCATGTATTTTTCTCATTTGAATGACAGGATTTTTCTTCTGCAGTTATCTGCCAATGTACGTTCAAAATGGCCCATGAATCATTCCATGGTCACCCAAATTATTCTAATCCACATTGCAATGAAGTATTGTCTAAACCTGCTAGATTATGTTTGTACATAGTCATGACACATCACACATTTCAAACATGGCACATTGTTATTGGATTTATAGAATGGTGCATGTTCTCTCTGTTGCTTGCTGAGAGTCATTTCCTTTTGGAAGAGGAAATCCAAACAAGAATGAACCAATATGGTCATAATTGAAATCTTCTCTCTCTCTCTCTCTCATCTCACAAGATGATTAAAAGCACAATAGTCCTGCTGGATAAGAGCAAAGATCTATCTAGTCCCTGCTTTCCATATGCCTCTGAGAGACCATGGTCCGTTTATGACAAAGGGATGAGGGCAATTTCTCCCACTACTGACTCACTCCCAAACTACTCTGTAACAAAAAACAGATCAAACTTATGACACATCAGGAATGTTGGGTCCATGATGTACTGAAATGGACACATGATAGTCATGGCAGGCAGCCATGAAATCCAGAGTTGACCTAGAAAAGCAAGCATGCTGTGAAAGCTGAAATCCCATAATACCAATGGCCGAGGTCACTCAAACACCACCCCAGATATCACTTCTGCCAGCACAGCCAGGGAATAATTTTACCTGCAGTGAGTGTGGCACAGCAGCAAAGTTCTTGTTAGGTTTCTCTGAATCAAAGAACACCAAGAACAGAGTCTTGAAATTGGCTCCCAAATGTATTTGTTTCTTAGACAAAGAAATGGAATTCCCATGGTAAACTGTGAATAACAATTAACATTTCTCCTGGCCCTCCAACTTTGATCCATCCTAGGTGGCCAGAGATGGGTCAGATCAGGTCTCCACTGAAACCAGAAGAGTTGGTACAGTCAGGTCTCTGGCATGCCAGACAACTTTCTGAAGGGATTTGTTGTCTTGAACGTGGTACTACAGTCTCCTAGAAGGCACTCCTGAATAGGCAAATTCAGTTGATCACCCAACATACAATTATCCTGATTGTAATAGTGACTTGTATTTCAGTTTTCTGTCATATTGGAGGCAGTTTGCCCCTGAAAGCCAGGTGCTGGGAATCACAAGCGGAGAGAGAGCATGGTTGCACTGTTACAACCTTTCTGTAGGTATCTGGTTGGCCTCTGTGAGGACAGGATGCTGAACTTGATGGGCCTTTGGCCTGATTCAGCAAAGCGGCTAGATGAAACAAGTGCAAATTTGAGCCATGACATGAGAAAAAAATCACTAGTCATCCCTCACCCCAACACCACACCTCTCTCTGGCAGAGAAAATGAGTCCTATGTGGAAAGTAACTGTTGTCTGCCAAATTGGTGATGAGTCACTGAGGAGAAGTTGACCAATTAATACAGGTCACACAGTACGATTGCTTTATGCATTGCCATACCTGACACTCAGAATTGGATCTATGAGGTGCCTTGGCAGGCTATCTGGTAAAGCAGCCAAACAGGAACCTATCCTCCAGGGATGCCAGCAGGTGCTAAGTGTATGTTAAGCTTCTCTCAGCTGGAAACTCACTCTTTCAAGGTTAAAAATGATTGTCATGCATATCCAATATATATGGCTGAGCTGTTCGACTAGAAGCACTGGAGGAATAAAGATTGCTTTTATCCATTTGGGTACATCATGAATAGTGAAATGAGCTTGCCTCTCTCTTTCAAGGAAGGAAAAGATCTATCTGGAGCAATTAGACTCTATTGACAGCAGCTTTTGCAGAGGCAAGAGAGTTGCAGGACTTATTTCCACAGTAGTCACATTGCTGAAATGGTAAACTGTACCCAGATCTTCTTGCCTTAAATTCCCTGTTAGAGAGGCTGAGAAATGATGACTTGATGCAGGGGAGAGGAACCTCAAACCCAGGGATTATATGTGGCTATCCAGACCTCTCCATTCTGCCCATGCTTCCTCTCAGACCACACTCCTTACTGCCTCTGCTACATGCCCTTTTGCCTGGCTAGAATTTGCCCTTGTTTGCCTGGAGGGAGGTGTGCTTGTGTAGAGACCTCTGATGTTTTGCATGATTCAAATGTTGACTACTCTATAAAGGTATGTGTTGTCCTACCTACTCTTACCTTTGCCCACCCCACCATTGACATGTGGCCTTCAGAAAGTCACACACAGAAGAATGCCTCCCTTGTGCTGAAAGTGGTTCCCCACCCACTACTTGCTTTATTTTTTATTATTTTGTTGCTCACTATAAAAGTGTCTCAAAGTCACTTTACAGTTACAAGGAGTGCCTTCCAGCACCAGCTACTTTCCTAACTATGGATAGGGAGGAAAATCCTGGCTACACCAGGGATGGCCAGGGCCAGGGATGGGCCAGCCTGGCATAGGGGGAAACCAAATATCCAATCAGATAGGATCCTGATAGTCTCAGGTTTACAGGAAGGCAAAATCTAGCACCTTCCCTTCTTGCTAGATGGTATTAATCCAGGAAACCAATGTCCGGTGGATTTATGCAAAGCTCAGACTTTGCGTTTCAACTGCCTCACTATTAAAGAGGCACAGGGGTCTTGGCAAACATATTATCAGAAGGGCATACCCTCCAACTGCCCTGAATTTTCCAGGACTGCCATGAAAATAATTAAGCTATCACAGCTTCTTCCTTTGCCATGAGGAGTCTCGATTTAAACTGCTCTTAAAGGGGCAGTGGGCTTGCAGCTACCTTGCAGCTTTAGCAAAGATGCCATTTTGACCCCTTTAAGAGTGGGGAGGCACCATTCACTGTTCACTTTGTTTGGCTAAATGCCTTCCCATTGTGATAACTGCACCAACTTCTCCACACACACTTTTTCCCAGCCCATCTTTCCCCTCTTTCCTTTGCTCCCCACCCCATCACCAATTCTGATCCTCTTTCCCCCTTTTCCAAAAAATGTCCTTATCCCATCTCCCCCACCATTTCAATTCTTCCGCCCTTGGGTTACCTCTTTCCTTTTCTCTTCCTCCAAGGCTCCTCTTCTCCCCAGTTTCTCCTTTCTTTCTCTCCCCCACTTTCCTTCCTTCCTGTTCTCATTTCCCCAGTCCTCCTTCCTTTTCTTCCTCACCCACTTCCCCTTTCTTCTCTCCCCATTTCTTTACTCTTCTCCTCTCCCATTTCCCCTTTCTTTATTCCTCTCTTCATTTTCTTCTTCCCGTCATCTTCACTTTCACTCTCTCTCTTTCCCATTCTCCCTTTCCTGTTTTTAATTTCTTCCTTCTCTTTCTCAACTTCCCCTTTTCTCCTTCCTTTGTTCTGTCCCTCCTTTCCTGATTTTCTCTTCCCTTATTAATTACAGTAACTGTTTTCTGTTAAATTACATTTCATAGGCAAGACAAAATATATCACTATCTACAGTTAAAGAGTTAATTGGGAGATCTTATACATTTCCTAATGGGCACAGAGGCTGTAACCCTATGCACACTTCCGCATGAGCAAAGGCCCTGGTATGCAACTGAGACATCCTAAAACAAGGCTCAGAGACTATGAGGGCCAACCCACAAGCTTTGCTCTTTTGGAGCTTGGGGCATCTGGAGCTTGCTCCAAGGTAACTGGGTGAAGACTGTGCAGTCTTACTCTGTAGTCCTAAGCATTTTTACTCAGAAGTAAGTCCTACTGAGTTCAATAGAATTTACTTTCTAGTAAGTTCCTGATCTGGGGCGCGGGTGGTACTGTGGTCTAAACCACAGAGCCTAGGGCTTGCCGATCAGAAGGTCGGCCGTTCGAATTCCCGTGATGGGGTGAGCTCCCGCTGCTTAGTCCCTGCTCCTGCCAACCTAGCAGTTCGAAAGCACGTCAAAGTGCAAGTAGATAAATAGGTTACCTTCTGGCGGGAAGGTAAACGGCGTTTCCGTGCACTGCTCTGGTTCACCAGAAGTGGCTTAGTCATGCTGGCCACATGACCCGGAAGCTGTCTGCGGACAAACGCCAGCTCCCTCGGCCAGTAAAGCGAGATCAGCGCCACAACCACAGAGTTGTCTGTGACTGGACTTAACAGTCAGGGGTCCCTTTACCTTTACCTTTACTAAGTTCTGATCACTCTCACAGTTTCTGTTATTGTCATTGTTATTCCCCACATTTTTCCCCTGACAGGGACTCAAGGCAGCTTACAGCTAAAACTCCCCCCCCCCATTTCATTTATGTTGTACATAATCCCTTCCATCACACATTCTTTTCTTCATAACGATCCTGTGGTGTAGGTTAGGCTGAGAGGTTGTAATAGGATCAAGGCGACAGATGTATATGTCTGTATGACGTACTGTATATGTATGCAGTACGATCAAATGTGGAAGAAGCTTCCTGATGTAGAATAGTATGTCCCTATTTTCATTTGAGGAACACTGGAGGGTATGAAAGGGTATTGATGATGAACATTTTGGATTCTGAGCTGGGATAACTCAGTTGTTAAAGCATGAGACTAAATCTCAGGGTTGTATGTGCGAGCCCAATTTTGGGCAAAAGATTCCTGCATTGCAGGGGGTTTGACTAGATGATACTCGTGGTCCCTTCAGTCTTTACAATTCCATGATTCTATGATAATGTTGGGAACTGGGCAAGCAAAGTTATTCCACTTCCTCTTCCATGCATTGATTGTTTCCATATTTTAGCTGCCTGCACAGACCTTTTGAAAAATCACTTAGAAACAAAACAAGGGGTAGGACTAGCTCAGCAGCTCCATAAAAGAAGATCCCCACAATTCATTTCTTACGCTTGCATGCATGGAGGTGTGCGGAATAGTTTTTCATGCCAAAATATTCAACTTGGGTTAGCTTCATTAAAGTGAAATGAGATCCATTTCATTAAAGTGACAGGCTGAAACGAATCCAATCTTTCTTGATACAGTGTTTTATAGACTAAAGTGTCGGATATCTCTGAACATTTTTTTTTTAAAAAAATGAAAAGGTTTAGCTGCAAATAATAAAAGAATGGACTTAAGCATTCAAATGCAGGCTGAGTGTCTTTGAGCATATTACTGTTATGCCAGCATAGTAAAGCAACTAAACATAAAATAGAGGCATACAGTCCATTAAGGAGGGGTGAGGAACATGAACTACAACTTCCAGCATTCCTGATAATTAGCAATGCTAATTATCCAACCATTATTGCTTCAGGATGAGAACAGAAATTGTGCTCCGGCGGCGCGGTGGCAGCAGGAGGCCCCATTAGCTAAAGTGGTGCTTCAGGTTAAGAACAGTTTCAGGTTAAGAACGGACCTCTGGAAGAAGAAGTTTGGATTTGATATCCCGCCTTTCACTCCCCTTCAGGAGTCTCAAAGCGCCTAACACTCTCCTTTCCCTTCCTCCCCCACAACAAACACTCTGTGAGGTGAGTGGGGCTGAGAGACTTCAAAGAAGTGTGACTGGCCCAAGGTCACCCAGCAGCTGCATGTGGAGGAGCGGAGACGCGAACCCGGTTCCACAGATTATGTGACTACTGCTCTTAACCACTACACCACACTGGAACAAAATAAGTTCTTAACCCGAGGTACCACTGTATCTAGTCTGCAAGCAGCAACAAGCAAAGAAAGCAGCAGCCAGTAACAGGAGCATGTTACAGGCAACACGTTATTCTTTACCAGGAGAGTTTCAGCGGTTGCTGATTTGGTGCAGAGCTAATTTCAAGGTTCTTCACAAAGCCCAAAGGACTTTGATTCTATGATTCTATGACTGTGAGGACTGCCTGATCCATTATGTTCCACCTCAAGTACTGTGGGTTCCCGGATCCATCTCAACATGCCTCCTTAATGGCACAATATGACTTGGGACATGACAGTCTGTCCTGTATCACCTCAATTTGCCTCACTGCTTTGGGTACATATAGAGCCAATACAGAGCATTAGAACTCATTAAGTCCTAGGTGGAAGAAATGTCTACTCCTGCCATTGAAAGGGCACCAGACTTGCACCCAGATGGGCCAGAGATAAGGAACTACAACCAAAAAGGCTCCCTCCTCAATCATTACCCACTTGAGCTCTGAAGCTGGCTAGACCCATAAAAAGGTTCAGGAAATAACTTAATACTTGCACAGGATCATGAGCAAAAAGATGGTCCATAAAGTGTGCAGTTCCCAAGCCACCTAGAACCTTAACAGTCAAAAGCAGTGTCTTTGAATTGTTCTAGGAAACAGACTATTTTCAAAACAGCAGAAAATAACTCTGGCACATTTCATGGGAAATGTCAATGTTCCATTTTTCCTTCCAAGGTAAAGCAAAAAATGCCTTCTTAAGCTCTCTTCCTAATTAAAAACCCCTTGGCTGTTTGTCATTTAAAAAAGTATAAGACAAAGGAAGCTGGAGTGTAGAATACAAAAGGAGTACAAGATATACTAGAAGAAGTGCCTAGCCAGCTGCTGTTGGAATTAAAAGCTCTTCCGTAATTGAAGAGTGTCATCTGACATGACTTTACAATAGTGCAAAGGAAGAAGTAGGGAGAACAGACAAAGGAAGGAGATCTTCATTAACAAAACATTCTCATAAATGGGACCTCCAAAACAAAAGTGCTTTGGAGGACTGGCATTTTCCATTATAAAGGTAAGAAAGTTCAGCATGGAACTTTTCTTTTTTCTTGAAACTTTTCAGCATACAATACATTTTTTTTAAAAAAAGGAAACTGCAGGCAGCAACCATTGTGTGAGTGTCCAATTGATGTGCAACCACTGACACACAGGTCCTTTTGGACATGGAAGAGGGTGGAACAGGGTAGGCTGGGCTTATGTGATGTGTACAGGGGCTAGGAACAGAACCCCTATGCACAATGGTCATCGCATGTAAATAGAAGCAAACAAATAAATAAAACAGGAAAGAGAAAAAAGGTGGAAAAATACACTTGGGAGCTTCCCTTTCTTCTCCCACCCTGGGAGATACTCCCTTCCCCACCTCTCATATAGGGTCTACATCAGTCATCCATCACCTTCCTGTGTAAACCCTCCTTAACCCAGAATAGAGGACATCAACAAAACAAAACAAAAACAAGAGTAAAGTGGATAGAAGAAGAAAGAAAAAGAGAAAATGCAGGGAATGAAGATCATGAAGAATAAAAAGAGAAAGAGAAAGAAATTAAGACTTCTGATTCCCCATCTGTCAGTTATGTATATAAAGATTATTCAAAATATTCCAGAATGGTATCCAGCTGTATTCCAGAGAAATATCCAGCTGTTCCTCAATCTGCTAGATTTTTCCAATATTCAGCACCAGACACTTCAAGTTCATTTATTTTCCTTTCCACACAGAAAAAAAATCCAAAAGGGGCTCTTCAATTGTTGTTGCTAAATGTCCAGAATAGTCTTTTCTAGTCCAGTATGATGACTTTATCTCAAAGTCCAACATCCATTATTAGACTAATATCCCATAGCTCTTTACTTGTATATGCATTAATTCATACTCCGTTCCATATATTCCGATCGCATTTCCTGTTGCCCATGATTATCCACCATAATTTAGTAAAAAAGTCCCGCCTATTATAGGTTCCTTCCACATAAGTGAGGATGCAATCATTTATTTATTTTAAATGTTTATTAGCTGCATTTCTGGACCTTGTCAACGCAAGGCAGTAAACAGTGGTATAGACGTACAACACAATACACTATTACACCACCAGTATTAAAACTTGCAAAATTCAAAAACACATGAAACACAATAATACATTAAAAGATAAAAGTTTAAAACCACATGATCCCTCCACTATCAGTTTGAAGTGTAACAGACAAACTTTGCTACATGAGTGTCCAAACCAAGCATTTCAGCCATAAATCTGAACTGCATAATCATTTCATGAATTCATTCATTTGCATTATTATGCCCTTTGTTGCAAACAGCATTGAACAGTAATCCCTTTATTTGGGTTGGGGGTGTTGGTGAATCAGACAGAAGAGTTCTTCTACCAAGCTCTCTTGGTTAAGCTGGCCTCCTGTTTGCTACTGCTGAAGGAGTGGTGCAAAAGTCACTTCGCCAGTGTTGCTCTGCTCCTTCTACACTGTGAATACATTGGTGGGATTGCTGTTGGTGTGATGCCTGACAATGGTAGCATATGAAAGGTCCTGAAATGGGATGTTATGGAGATGGAAAAGGGTTGAGCCAGCCCATGATTCATTGCATTCCAGGCTAGCCTCATTATCATTGTGTGTCACAATTGAAGTTGATGGCTGCACCATCTCTACATTGGTACAGCAATCTTACTGCCCCCCGGCCAGCATGCACTGCAGGGTTGCAGACACAGCAGTGGGTCCACCACTACATAAAACTCTGCTGGCCCTGTTGGTGGGTGGGAGGTTAGGATTGCAGCCTTAGGTGGCTTGCAACAATAATGACAAAATAATAGAAAAATATTCCGAACATATAGAAATGTAATTCGAAATAACAACCAGCAAAGTAAAAAACAATTTTGTTGTTGTTGTTTAGTTGTTTAGTCGTGTCCGACTTTAAAGTACATTAAAATAATCCAAAAGACTACTGAGGCATGGGAGGATGGCGGAAACATTGTCTGATGCCTAAAATACAATAAATATGGCAGCAGGGTCAACATGTTTTAAAGGACCAGTTCGATAAACTGCATGCAACTTCAACAAAGACCCTTTCTCTGGTAGAAAAAGCTACATTCAAAAGAAAATGTAGAGGAGAAGACCCTTTGAAGGCCATTCTAACTCCCCATTCCCACCCCCCTTTACAGGCTTCAACCTGTAAAAATGAGGGGAAACATTGTTTTTAAGGGTACAATTTACAACAGGCCTTTTAATAAGTTCTGCCAGCTTACAGTAGCTGGGCTTTTTAGACTATATTTAAGAAGCTAGGAACTACTACATAAAATTCTAAACTAGTAATTGATTTGCAAGGCATCTTACTTTTTTTGCTTAGTAGCAAACCAGGCTTGTAAGCGTAAGATGATTTTCAGTTAAGACACAACATAGAATTCAGTTAAAGCATATATAACAGTGTCATCTTCTTATTCCTTTGAATATCTATTCTGTTTTAGCTTACCATTTGAGGAACACTCATTAACTCATTTGTCTGCAAGCCACACACATTTTGAAATTTACCACAATACCCCCCCCCCAAGCAAAATCATGCCTGTGCAGTGTGGGGAACGGGTGACTTACACCTATTCATTGCCACAATCATTGCTGGTAAGCCTGCTGGTGCTGAAGGGAGTTGGCACTCATGACAGGGTAGGGCATCAGATGGTGCTTTGGCAGCTGCCTCCAACCAGCCTCTCGAGGGGAGTGTACACTATGGAAGTACAGTGTGACCAAAAAGCATACTAGTTCATATTAGCGATGGCTCAGGCTTTCAAATGGATTGAAGTTGAAGCTGATTTTAGATACAGTTGAGTCTTGAAGAAGGGGTGCTCATCATTCGCATTGTGGAGTGTCATTTAGAACTGACTTAAAGCAGCTCTTCAAATCTCTGTTGAGCAGGTGGACACTATTTTAGATTTCTCATTCATAATGGTTATTTCCTCTTTCTGCTCCTTGAGTGCACCATAAACCAGTTTTCGGTGTTACAAATTATGTGTGCGCAGACTTTTTATACACAATTGGTGATTCTGTGGTTGTATGCATATAGGGTATGATCACAGTGTTGGGTGAGCATATAGATAAGGAAGAAGCCCAATGGGTAATGAGACCACTGATCCATAAAATGAAAGCAATAAACAATGTACTGCAGTCACACAATCAATCAATCAGTAGCTGAACTGGGTTCCACACAGTCACAAAAACAAAACAAAAAGGCCACAAAAACAAAAATGCAAAATAGATAGCAAAAACAGACAGACCTCAGCGTAACAGTCAAAATGGAAGTGTGGCACTCAAAATGGAAGTGTAACACTCAAAATGGAAACGTGGCACTCAAAACGGAAGTGTGGTACTCAAAATAGAAGTGTGGTACTCAAATCAGAAGCGTAACACTCAGAATGCAGCATGATCGGCTTCTGAAAAAAGTTCGCAAACTGGAACACTTGCCAGGCTTGAAGTTTGGCTTCCAATTTTTTTGAGTACCAAGGTGTTTGAGAAGCAAGGTACCACTGTACATAACAACAACAACAACAACAACAACAACAACAATTTATTATTTTTACCCCACCCATCTGGCTGTGTTTCCGCAGCCACTCTGGGCAGTTTCCAACAAAGATTAAAAATACATTAAAATGTTACACTTTAAAAACTTCTCTAAATAGGGCTGCCTTCAGATGTCTTTTAAATGTCAGGTAGTTGTTTATCTCTTTGACATCTGATGGGAGGGCATTCCATGAGGCGGGTGCCACTACTGAGAAGGCCCTCTGCCTGGTTCCCTGTAGCTTTGCTTGTTGCAGTGAGGGAACTGCCAGAAGGCCCTCGGCGCTGGACCTCAGTGTCCGGGCAGAACAATGGGGGTGGAGACACTCCTTCAGGTATACTGGACTGTGGCCGTTTAAGGCTTTAAAGGTCAACACCAACACTTTGAATTGTGCTTGGAAACGTACTGGGAGCCAATGTAGGTCTTTCAGGACCAGTGTTATATGGTCTCGGCGGCCGCCTCGCATCACCAGTCTAGCTGCCGCATTCTGGATTAGCAGTAGTTTCCAGTTCACCTTCAAAGGTAGCCCCACGTAGAGTGCATAGCAGTAGTCCAAGGAGGAGATAACTAGAGCATGCACCACTCTGGCGAGACAGTCCGCGGGCAGGTAGGATCTGAGCCTGCATGCCAGATGGAGCTGGTAGACAGCTGCCCTGGATTACATGTAATCCAAATGCAGATAAAACCTCTCTATTCCATCAGGTGGTGGGGAGAATTGCTGAATTTTTACTAAACTGTCAGCTGCTGCAAATTGAGATGTCTTTCTTCTTTCTTGTAGACCATTTGTGAAGTTCAGCTTCTTTTATCATGCATTTTATCATATATATTTTCCCATGTTTGAGATACTGAGGGGTTGTCTGGAGCCAATTGTCAGAATAAAATGTATTTAAAATGATATAAATGACTCGAGATTTGAAAGGGTCCATATCCCTTCCTCAAGGCCACCACAGGCTACTGTAAATATGGGCTCTAATACTTAATGACTATTTAGAAAAGATCACGAAATAGATTCAATTCATTCTCCCCACCCCCTTTAAATGAATACTGGGTAGAAATAAAGCTTCATTTAGTAAACATCAAGCAACATGCCATTAAAAAGGATTCACAGTTTAAAATCAATACCTGCATTACAGGTCAGATGAACGTGTTCTCTCTCAGCTTCATTCTCTCCCTCCACTCAACCTTCTGATAACTTGCATTAATCCCATGCCCTTTGGTGGAGCTTTACTGTGAAAAGCTGATGTAATATTTATTGATTTACAAGCAACTCTGCCTTTACATTGTTTTCACTCATTCCCAGTTTTTCCATATTCTCTTTTCACTTGAATGCCTGAAACAAATCGCTGAAAAAATCCATGCAAGGAAGCCTCTCTGGGAACTAATCTTGTTTTCACAGGTTGAAGTTGCTGCCGGGAGACAACTCTGGCACCAATAGAACAGTAAGAATTAGTGAATGACTTTGGGTCAATATTTGGCAGGGGCACATTCTGCCCCCCCCCCCGACTCACTCCCCATTTCTGTCAATATTTGGAATCTGAAATTACAGAACAAAAGGTCCGGACCTTCGGCTGCTAAATCAATAGAACTTCAATTAATTCAATGGGGCTGCAGCAATTTATGCAGGCTGATGGCTTGGCCTTATATTATTGTTCATTTTCGTTATCAAATTTGATTCAGGTTCCCGTTCTTTTGAGCACAATAAACAGAGCAGGTCATCGGCTGCATTGATCTAAGGTTAAGCTCTTTCATTAAATATTCCATTCATGCTGCTTGATTAAAAAATGCTCCGGCTTTGAATTCAGTGAAGGAAATGAACTTAGTTGCAGAGATTAAACTTTTGAGGGCTGCTTTTGTGAATGGGCATATGTTGGGGAACAAAATAAAGCTGTATTTATCAGGAAAAGGGAAAGATTTTTCAGTGATCACTTGAAGGAGCTACTGTGGAAAATTCAAGAAGGTTCCCTCTGCCAAATATAACAACTGAGAAGGGACAACCTTTCAGATATTTGGGGCTTAAGTTGTTTAGGGCTTTAAACACTAACGTGAGCACCTTGACTTGGGGCCAGAAAAAGAAAAGGTGCAGTGCACCTGTTTAGAACAGGGGTCATGTGAGTTCTAAACTGAACCTCTGCCAATAATCTGGCTGCCAAATTTTGGACCAGTTGCTTCCTAGCATGCAGGGCTGAATGTCCTACTGCAGGGATGTTGCCCATACTGACTGGGGCTGATGGGAGCTTTGGTTTGAAACATTTGGAGAGCAATATGTTGGCTACCCCTGTCCTACAACATCTACACACATCATTTGCGCTTTCAAAATCATTGCATGTACAAACACCGTTCATCATTATCCATAATAGTGCCCCCTTTCAATGGTTGACTAACCACAGACAGTTGAATTATATCACTTTTGTCAGTTTGAACAATGTGAAGAGAAAGCTGGTGGAGAGGAAATGCTCAAATGGAAGCATTTTTGATGTGACAGACAACAATAAATGTTGCTTTCCACATTGTAGCTTTTCATATGGCCATATGGCCAGACAGCTTTCCCTGGAGAATTCTCTCTCTCGTACAGAAAAATGAAATAAGGTAGGAAGCTGTTGGAAAAAAATTGGAAATATAAACATCACAGATGGCACAGGTGATAGTACTGAGTTAAGAAAAAAGAGACTAAAACATCAGCAGCAGCACCCCCCCCATCCTTCTAATTGGCAGCACTGAGATTAGATGCTGGGGAAAGCTCTAGTTTCAAGCGCTCTACATTTGCAATCATTTTCATGTTTGCATTCACTTGTGGTCCTAATGCAGAAATGGGGAAGCTGTGAACCTTCTAGAGGTATTCGACTACTGGCTGGTTGGGGCTGATGGGAAGTGGCTTCCACAAAATTTGCATAGCCACAGGTTACCCCTATCTGTCCCTGGGCAAATCTGCTCTTGCTTTGCTTTGGTATTTGTATAAATAAAGTGTTAGCAAAGTCGCTAAAATAACACTGATGGAGTCCAGAAAGGAAATAAAACCCTGATAACACTTTACTGGGAACACCAAACAAAACCCAGTATATAATCTGCAGAGAAAGGAACACGGTGGCTTTGTCTTTCTTACTTCAGGCCTTGTGCATAGCAGGTAGATATTGAACCAAACTTACAGAAGAAAAACTACTGCAGAATTATACAGCCAATCAGAGCATATGTTACCTCAGTGGAGCCCATACCACTCCCCCACCAGCGCTGGATTTAGAGCGGTATTGCGGTTCCCCTGCACAAGGTGCTGAGCCGAGGGGGTGCAAAATAATGATAATGATAATATAAAACCTATATTTATAGGAGTATCAACTGAGAAGGTCCACTAAAAAGCAACTGTACCAAGAGGAATTATTGTGAAAATAAGAAATATTAAGGGGGTGCACCAATTTTTGTCCTCGCTCACGGTTCCTTATTACTGAAGTCCTCACCTTTAAATTCATTGATTGAAATTTGAAATTTCTTCAGTGTGAAGCATTGTATATTGGAAAGGGCTGGAGATGAAAGGATGAGACAGAAGTACTTCCATGAATGATTTAGGGGTCATAGTAGGCAAGCCTGGACATAAGTCAACAGTACAATGTTGTGATGCAATAAGATGAATGCAGTCAAGGTTGCATTAAAAGGATCATCTCTCTCAGCACAGACTTTTCTTTCTTAGATGTCCTGCCCTTGGCCCTCAGACCTGTGGCTTCCCAGCCTTGTTGCATGCTATCAGAATAATTCAAAATTCACTGGCCTTAACACACTGTTTTCAGTGCACCTTTATGTCACCTTTCTATCTTCTTCTCATGACTGAATCTAGCTACTTGTTCTCTATTCCAAAAATGACTACCCAGTTTTGTGAGTTGGACTATGCATGTGCAGCCCTAACTGCCTGGTTGGGTTATTTATTTATTTATTTATTTATTTATTTATTTATTTATTTTATTACATTCCTTTATGTAGTACATTTATAACCCATCTATCCTCTAGTGAGCTCATGGTAGTGTTCATGGTTCGCTTCCTCTTCGTTTTATCTTCACAACAACCCAGCAAGGTAGCAACACTGCACATGTCACCTCTCTGTCAGCCCAATTTCTCACTGAGCAAAGAAGTTTTCTGTATTTGCACAACCTCTAGCTAAATAGACTCCTATCCGTTCACCGGCCCTTCAGTCATAGCTCATCTGCAGCATACAGATTTGAAGGAAAAGAGGTGGAAGAATGTCCTGAATTCATTAACGGAACTTGTTTGTCATAAAAACCACTTCATCACCATCATTTTTAAAATTTGTTTTGCTATTTGCTGTAAATCTCTGGAATTAAAGTGTCTTAACCTCATTGTGTTTATTCATCAATCATAAAAATTTCTTTCCCCATAATTTAGGCTTTGATTGCAATCAACTGTTCAGTGCTTCGTGGGCAAAGGGGAAAAAAGAATGAGAAACAACTGACTGCACTTGCAGTCCCTTTTCAGATCTTGCTTAGGCCCCATCTGCACTATACAGTGGTACCTCAGGTTACAGACGCTCCAGGTTACAGACGCTTCAGGTTACAGACTTCACTAACCCAGAAATAGTACCTCAGGTTAAGAACTTTGCTTCAGGATGAGAACAGAAATCGTGCTCCAGCGGCGTGGCAGCAGCAGGAGGCCCCATTAGCTAAAGAACAGTTTCAGGTTAAGAACAGACCTCCAGAACGAATTAAGTTCTTAACCCAAGGTACCACCGTACATCTAAAGCAGTATCATGCTAGTTTAGGAAGCCATGGCTTCCTCCAAAGAATCCTAGTAAGTGTAGTTTGCTAAGTATGCGAAGGGTTGTATGGAGACTCCTATTTCCCTCACAGAGCTACAATTCCTAGTGTTCCCAGGGAAGAGGGGTTGTCTAGCAAACAATTCTGGAGGTAAATGTAATCAATTAATTATTCTTTGCAGATAGAAAGCAACAACAACAGAAAACACTGGCAGTGGTGTCATGGGAGGAAGTCACTGGTGATGTCTGGTGCCATTTCCAGTGATGTCACAGACAGGCCCTGTAATGAAGGTCAACTGGGAGAGGGGAGAGTGTCTATCCTATAATTTTCAGACAGTTCCTGCTGGTGCTGAAGCTTGCAAGCTACATGCACTGTATTCTTAACATTATTATTTTTATTATTTTTTTATTAAAGGCATTCTCACCCACCTGAAGATTCAAGCCCTTTATTTGCCATGGTTGGGGTGGGGTGGGCAGACAGACATGGAGACTTCAGGCCAGACATGAAGGTCTGGCAATCCTAAATAGGATGGATGATTTTCAGAGCTTTTTCATGCAGAGCTCCAAATTCTCTCCATCAAGAAAAGGGAATAGCTTTCCATTTTTCATAATATGTTGCGTAGCAGTCTTGAGTCAATGATGACAGGTGACATAGAAGTCCTTTAAATAAAGGAATGCATTCCTTCCTTCCTTCCTTCCGTCTGTCATCATTTCTTTCTTGGCAAGACTGGCCTCCTATTATACTCAAAATAAGCAGGTTTGCAATATAATACCAGTTATACTGAGGTGAATCAAACATATCTGAGAACGAATGAATGAACGGTAATGAGAGATTCCCTCCTGGCATCATTTCTGGGATTAGTAATTTGCAAAATTGTGGCAGTGTGAGGGAACAGCATGGGAAAGCCATTTCCTCCCTCCTTTGTCCA
Organism: Podarcis liolepis; assembly: GCF_965112155.1. Lineage (NCBI taxonomy): Eukaryota > Metazoa > Chordata > Lepidosauria > Squamata > Lacertidae > Podarcis > Podarcis liolepis. The sequence continues at coordinate 50,024,242 of NC_139561.1, read as the reverse complement.
GTCTAAATGCAAATCTGAACTTTCTTGGCAGTTCATTTACATATTAATGTCTCTCCTATTCCACTCCAGAGATCCCTTTAGATTTTCTAAATTAAAGTAGGTGGGCTGATGGAAAAGGGGGTCATTCTGTTCCACCAGCTACATCAACCTGAGACACCTATCACAGGGAAGACCATTAATATGCGGGGGGGGGGAGATGCATCTGATCAGTGCCCCCCTCTTCCCCTACCTGCCTCTGTTCAACCTGTTTGGGGAAAGGTTAGGGGTGAAAGGACAGAGAGAAGGGAGGTGACCCCAGGGCTAGGAATATATTTTGTAACTGCACTGAAACACAAACACAATAATGTTTGGAAAGGGTAAGGGTGCACACTGGTCTAATTAGCATTTCTTCCTTGTAGCTTGCAAAATGTCAGCTACCAGTTGGTGGAAAATAAAGATGTAATGTGAGCAGTAATGAATTAAATTGTGGCTATTTGCATTGGAATGCTAAGATAATGATCTGAAATTACTATTGTAAATATTCCCCCTGACAGTTCTAAATTGGACTTAGAGCTAATAGTACTTTGGATGAACTTTCAGCCACAAAAATCACTTTTAATGGTTTATTCTCTGTTTTGGTGATGACACTGGCTTTCTAAAAGATAATACACCTCTAGGTTTGTTCAAGCAATTTGGTAATTGTCACATAGATCAATAAAGTTTAATGAACAACCACGGGGGGCTGTTTGGCTCATTCACCAAGTTAGAGTGAAACAAACTTGATTATTACCCATCGTCCAAATGCTCGATTAGCCTATAACACAGACTATAAGTACTGCTGTGGGTGTCTCCCCACCCTTCCTGTCTGCTTTAGACAGCATCAAAAGGCAAATATTTTCAGAACCATTGAACACTTAGATACACTTTTCTCATGTTAGCTGTGATTTACAGCTCACTGTTAGCATAAGAAATTGGCTGAGAAAATGTATTTTCCTTTGTCTACAGACTAGAAGTCTTGTCACAGTGAAGCTACAAAGCAATCTGCAGAATCACCAGATACCTTGAGGAATACCTCTTGCCTGAGTAGCTCATCAGAATCAGTCTAATATGCTAAACTATTACCACTACTACTGATGATGTAATATTATTCATGGTATTTTCTTTAACACCATAAAGCCTAACTGCATTTTACTCTACACAGAAACACACACACACAAAGAGAGAGAGAGAGAGAGAGAGAGAGAGAGAGAGAGAGAAAGCAATTATCTTAAGAGCATAATCCTGGATCAGACCAATGGCCCATCTAGTCCAAAAGCCTGTTCTCACAGTGGCCAGCCAAATACAGGGCTGGGAGTCGGTAGCCTTCACCACATTGTGTGTGAGAGAATTCCATTGTTTACTATGCACAGTGTGAAAAAGTATAACGCTTTGTCAATCTTTAATATTCCAACATGGAGTTTCACTGAATGTCCCCAAGATCTAGTATCATTTTCTTATTTTTCTCTCTTCACACCATGCATAAATCTACATGCCTTTAGCACGTCTTCTCTTACTCACAGTTTCCCCCAAAGTTGTAAGCTTTCATCATAAAGGAGTTGCTCTGCCCTTTCATTATTTTGGTTGCCCTTTTCTGAACCCTTTTCAGCTCTGTAATATTGTATTTGAGGTGAGGGAACCAGAAATGCACACATAATTGACCTCACCATAGATAAGTAGCCCATCAAATAATTTGTAATATAACTGAGGCTGCTATGTTTTGAATTCAGTAAGAGTTTGGAGAAACCCTTCACACTATTCCTCATGGAATGCTTGGAGATCCAAGGTTAAAAATCAGAACATATGTGCAGTGTCATCTCATTACTTCCTCCAAATACCTCCTTGAAGCACACCAATTCTGTGAAGCCTGTGTACAACCCCCTAGTGTGGGATGCAATCTACTGGAAGCCGTCAAGTACATCTTGCTTGTTTTCCTAGAGTGGACATGCAAGGGAATATTTGGTCCAGACAGCTGAAACTTCCTGGTCCTCCTGGCCTGGAGCATCCTTCCTTGCATGTGACTAGTGGGTGGATGTGACCTTTTCCAGACCTGGAAAAAGGACAAGGCATGCTGCCGCTCTCTTTTCCATCTTCCTTTCATCCTGTGAACTGCTGGACTGCTAACCTGCAGTCACTAGGTAAATCTCCCTTGTGGGGTAAACCTGTTTGTATATGTTTGAAACTTTAAGCCTAAAGCCTGCCTTCAGGGATCACACTGTAGTCTCTCTGGTCGTGAGTAAACTTTCTTTTTGTTACTTATGAATAAGACTGTAGTGTCTTTATTCTTTTAGGAGGGATTCAAGGGGTCTTAACAGGAAAATATTAGAACACATTTCAATCTGGACAAACTAGATTGAATGGCATATTGTCTTAAGAAACTCACACGAGTTTGCAACAAGTCTTCTGCTGTGTAAAGGGGAAAGTAAAGGAACTTGCTAATACAAGTTGGGAAGGATATTAATAAACAATACATGCTCCCCTGCCACCCTGAACATTCCCACACCTAGTTCACCCCACAATGTAAACACGCAGAGTGTGGAGTGGAGAAGGTATTTACTTGTGTTCACTTGAACATGAGTAGGACGCCTCATCTGATGAAGGACCCTGTTTTATCAGGTTGCCTAGTCACATGAAGGGTTTTAACTGTGTCCAAGAAACTGTGAATAGAAGCCTCTTGCAGACCTTCGCTACTTACCACCAAGATAATTAAATATAATTACATATAAAACCTCAAACCTCATTGTATTTTTACATTCTATTGGAAGCTGCCCAGAGTGGCAAAAATTATTATTTTTAATAATTTTGATGGTTAGCTATGTATGTTTGTTTCTTTTTTTACTGTTTATTTTATACTTCTTAGAAAGCCATGTAAGCACTTTATACACAAACTGTATTTAATAATAGTAATAGTAATAATTCCTGTGCCTATCCCAAAGAGAACCAACAAAAGAGGGGCAGTGTGATGGTAAGCAAGGATTTCCATGCCCTTATAATAAAAGGAACACAGTGAAACAAGGATGAATTGTGACAAGGAGAGGCTGAGGAGATGCCCCAGAAGGTTACAGCATTTGATTGCCTAGAAGTTTGACCTATTCAGTATATAGGTCAGCCTGCCATGCATTAAGAGAGGCTGCAGTGTGCTGTTGATGCTTCTGCAGGAAATGGCTGCTTGCTAGAACGTCAAATGTTTCATCAAGCGCAAGGATACCAACTCCTGCTTTGGACCATTTTGGCATCTTACAAAGATAGCCCTGAAGTATGTGTGCATTTATAATCTCTCTCTCTCTCTCTCTCTCTCACACACACACACACACACACGCACCCCATATGAAGGAGAAATTCATTTGGCCTGCATTATAAAGTGAACCAACCTAATTCACCACACCTAGATTTACATGCAGATCACGACACAATTATCAATTAGATTCCCACTTCTTGAAATTTCGTGATGCAGTTTTGGTTCAAAGCATGCACACACAGAACCCCCATTTACACGGAACAATGCATACAAAAATATGTGCTTTTCAAAACATTTAAAAATGTGTTTTTTTGAGGGGAGCAAAAGTGCAGAAGAAAAGAAATCTGCACAAAATATAGCAGGATCTATGACTGAGTGCATGAGAAAACGACATGGAATGGAAATATGCTGATCCATTCATCACTAATATTCCCTCTGCACAAGGCAACCCAGTGGATATGGTGGAATCTGAACCCACCTCTCCTTGGTCTCATCAATAGTCCTAAATAGGCTCTCACAGAAGCCCCAAATAATTTCCATCCCCATTAGCATCTATTGAAATTTTCAAAGTAGGGATTCTGGCATAGAGACGCTAGCAGGTATCCTAGTCTTTGTGCTACCTGGCCAGTTTTTGAGAAAGGGGAAATTGCTCGCCCCTGTACTTAAGTGGCAGTAACACAACTGGTCAGAGTATGGTGCTCCTAGCATAGCAGCTGTCAGGCAGCCGCTACAGCCCCAATGGACCCTATAAATCTTGGAAACTGACTTGATTTGTCACAACTTTAACTCACATCTATACAAATTCATGAGTATGGGTGGCTGTTTCTGGTGACTTCCCACTTATTTTTGCAGAATGCTTGTTATGTTGTGTCGTTCCAGGGCATTTTTTGGGGGGGGGGGATGCCAGCCACAACTAGGGATGGGGGAGAAAAATGATTCAGTTTGTATTTAAAGGTGAAACTACCTATTTCACACTTTCTGAAACAATGTGAGAACCGAAACACAGCTATCCTTCAAAATTTTGTAATGCTGTTTTCCAGCCAAGTAATGTGGAAAAAAGGCATATATTTGGGTAAAGGGTCCTTAAAGAGTAGTGAAAACAACATAGGGAAATGCATAATTTTAGGGAAAGTTGTTTTCCAAAGGTGTGTATTTTAGGCAAAATTGCCTACAAATATGTTTTTGATAGGAGAAATCCACAAAACTGAGGATGAATTTTCATAAGGATTTTAAAACACAACAAACTGATATGGAAATGTGGAGACCTGACTTTCTGGTGGGGAAAACGAGAAGCAGAGAGAAAGTGAAATTCAAGCATCCCTAGCACTACACACACACATAAACACACACCTCACTTTTGGGGGCCATCTCTCAAATTTCCAGGAATAACATTACATCCTGTGCATTCTGGGAAAATGAAATGGTGTCAATTGAAGCAGTTGCTGCTTCTAGTCCCATAAAAAGATAACCCCGCCCCCCCAAGTAATAAAAAATTACCCATATGATTCAAACTTTAATCCATCCCCAAACAAATGCACAGCCTTATATATATTTTACTACAGCAGGAACAGTCTCGTTACAGAAGGACTAACTCTACGTGCGCATGCAGTATTGACTCTTCTCTCCCCACTCCACTTTCTGCTATTTGCCGAGATTGATACATTTTAATGGTTGCCCTTATTGATCTTGCAGTTTTCACCACTCTGACTTAAGTTTATGGGCCCATTTCATTTTAAATGGGGACTTGTGTACTCCATAAAATTAAAGCAAATAAGTGCATTTCCTTCCACTTTATAAAATCTTTGGCGGAAGAGCCTGGTGGCTGCAATGGAAAGGATAGGATGTCTCTTCTTCCCAAATAATTAACCTGACTGAGAAAGATGTGGTTACAAATGTAGCTTAATCTCCTGTGCAGGGTCTTAGGAAGTCAGTACATAAGGGTGACAGAGAATTACATCAAACTGGGACAATTTGCCAAGCCAATTAAATAAACTATTACATTTGTGTGATTTTCAACTTAAAATGATTTATTTTTATCCAGGGCATGCTAGGGTTTTTTTTTTTGGTGTGTTTTTTTGCCAGCCTCTGTTGTCAAGACTAAGCAGATTTGTGTGTGTAAGTGATACTCCCCATTGAAGCCTCCCACAGTGAATCTTTTCTTCCCAAAGTGGCAGGCAAAATTAGTAATGGCAGACTCAGCAGTGTAATGATACCATGCAGTGATTCAAGTATTTCCCGTACATGTGACAAAATAGCATTACCTGGTGCTTACAAGCAAAGGCTCACTTAAGGATTCCTCCATGCAACATATCCTTGTTACTGATGATGCCAAAATTACGAATCACCTGACTGGTTTTACAAATTGGGCTACCTCGTAAGATTGATCATAGAATACAGATGGACAGATCAGATTGTTTCTGATGCTCATTCAGAAATTCTCTTTCCATGATAATCTGAGGGTTTAAAAAATGTTCAAAAATGGGTTAAATATATTAAAATATATAAATATAAATATGTTCTGATCTCTGTCTTAGTCTGGGACATGTGAATTGGGTCAGTTCATTTTAAAAAAGGGAGGAAATTCTTTTTCATTCATAGTTCATAATGAATTGAGCTTCCATTCATCCAGACTGTCTTATCTGGATCAGAATTTAACAAAAAATATATATGTGCAAGTGTGTTGTCCATGTTCAGGAACCCAAAGTAGCTGAACTTGCTTATTGCTGACCCCCTTGCTCTCAATTCAGTTGCCACCAATTGCTGTGAAACTAGGCTTTCTTTAAATATATATTTCAAAGATAAAGTACAAAAGTTGCAAAATATTTCCTTAGAAAAGAAGAGGGAAAGGCATTCGAATACTAAGAAGAGACCTTCTGTGGTGTAGCTGAGGGAAAAAGTGGGGGAATACAGCCCTGGCACAGTCACAACTCTGGTAAGTGAATTAAGTTATCAGGCTGGACTCGACTTTCCTTTTTTTAAACGTGGTTCCCACTTCATGATTGCAGTTTAAATGGTAAGATTTCTTTGCGAGGTTAAATTGCATTTCCCATTAAAGGTTAATTCTGTCCCTTTTGCATATGGAAGGAGGAAACATTTGCCACACCCTCCTCCCCTGCAAGAAGAGAAGAGATGGATTCTCCTGCAGGGGTAGTGTGGGCAACCATGTGGGAGTGCTTTTCCCTATAGTGGGGAGGTGAAGATCAGACTATTTAAATCTCCACCCTGCACTCTCCCCTCTTCTCACTGAGAAACCCACTCTCCCACCTTTTTGTAGTACGGATTCTATTAGTTGCCTTATTTAAGGGGACTGAGTAGGGATTTTTGTGTGTGAGACTGATTGGTCTGTCACCCCTTTTTCACACTGTTGTGTGTTGTCTATGTGATTGGAGTGGTGTTTATTTGGCTAATCAGTATTTGGTTTGGGCAGATGAGCACATTTTGGAAAATATATGCTAATATCTGAGCCAGAGTGGTGTTTGGGCCTCTCAGGTGCATTGGAGTGAATGTTGGCAAACAGGTTTATGGTGCTCATGTCCTTGCACCCAAGGAGGACACAGTGAGGGAGGCGGTGTTTTTTCAGGCCTTTCTGCAAGATCACAGTGTGCGGTTGGCAGCTGTCTCAGGAGATGGGGCATTTGAGACGCTCACTGTCCAGATTGCATTGGTTTTGGTTAATTTAGTTGAATTATTCTTATGGGCAAACTGGAATATTTCAATGAATATAATTTGTTACCCATCTTTCTTGTCTTGAGGTTGTTTTTTTAGTGTGTTACCCTTACTCATGACCAAACATACAAGGCTTCTGCGGCCATTACATTGCAGTAGGGATTTTTTAGAGAATAACAATTTTTGGCTATAGAGGCGTCCTTGTCACTTTCAACATATTGATGATCAGAAAAAAAGCATTCTTATTATTTAAAGCAGGCACAGGCAAATTCAGCCCTCCAGATGTTTTGGGACTACAACTCCCATCATCCCTAGCTAACAGGACCAGTGGACAGGGATGATGGAAGTTGTAGTCCCAAAACATCTGGAGGGCTGAGTTTGCCTATGCCTGATTTAAAGAATTCCTTGTAGCATTAGAGTAAATGTTCTAAATGGGTTTGCAGTTAAAATGTAAGAATATGAGAGCCCTGCTGGATTAGACCAAAGGCCCAGCTAGTCCCACACTTAGTTCCCACGGAACCCACCCAGATGCCTGTGGTAAGCCCAGAACCTGAATTCATTGACACTCCTTTCACCTGTGATTCACAGCAACCTGGATTAATAGACATTCTGACCGTGGAGACAGAACATTTATTACATTGAAAGAAATGCCAAAAATATATTATGATAGCTAAATGCTAGCTACTACATTTCACAGAGATTACTGTGTCCAGGTTTGCTTCCTATTCTCATGCCGGGCATCAGAATTGGGAGAGGGGAGACTTTCCTCACTTTTGTTCCACTTCTTATCCAACCTGGTGCCTTCTGGATATTTTGGACTGCAGCTTCTATTAGCCAAAGCCAGCATGGCCCATTCTCTGGAATGACTGGTACTGTAGTCCACTTGTATCTGGAGGGTGTCAAATTGGGGGCTACTGGTGTATTGCTACAGATCCTCTTATTTGTACCCAGTTGGTAGGAGGGAAAATAAGGGTTGAGAGAGGCTGGGAAGTAGCTCCCCCTCCCCCAGAAAAAAAGTTAGATTGGCTAAGAAACAAGTCAAACCCCTTATCAATTTGGGGGCAGTACACTCACTTTTAGAGTCAAACTGATGTGACCAGGTTGTATGGCTCACTAAATATTCTGGTTTCATTCATCACTCTGTAATTATGCCTGCACTCTGTATATCTCCAAAACGATGGTTGCCAAAATAGTATTACCATTTCTTAATATAGACAAGCAACTAAAGACACCCATTTTGTCCTAGGAGGCAAACCAGAAAGTGTTTGCCATTATGAAAGCCGTAAGCTTCCATACTCATACACCATAAATTGAATTTAGGACAGAAGAATTATCTTCTTGTAGACCACATTGCTTTATTCGCTGAATAATGCAGACAATTGAAAATGTTAATCATTCCCCCCCCCCAATTTTTTAATTGATTTTCCAAAAAGTTTATTAAACAAACAAACAAACAAACAAACAAACAAACAAACAAACATAAATCTCAACCGTATTTAAACCAAGATTAATAGCATTGTTAAGTGACTTCCTTGTATCCCCCTGGTTGAATTTCAGTGTATATCAGAAAATGTTAATCAATTTTTTAAAAAATTGCTGTTGTGCTTTCTTGTTGAAAGAAAATAGCCCTTCTCAGATGAGTCACTGGTCAACACACTGATGTCTGGCACTTTCAATGACCATCAAAAATCACAGGGGGAGGGGAACTATCCAAGCACAATTATCACATTAAAGGTGAGATTGACTTCTTACTTACCAAAACTTCTTCTTTTGTGTGATCCATGTTCACTCTCTGCTTAGCGAGAGACAGACCTAAGTTTCTCTCTTTCAAACAAAATCAATTTTTAGCCTTAAAAAGTGCCAACATTTTGACAAGCATCAGCATGTGTGGTATTTCTGTGTTTTTTCCCCAGTTATGAATAGTGCATGAATAGTGATGTATGCCAAAATCCACTAAGGAAAGTTTTTCTTTTCGTTTTATTCTGGATAAGGTTGTAGCAGGAGAGAATTTGGTAAATTCATTAACAAGAGTTTAGAAATACAGGAACAGCCTGCTCAAAGCTAAGCATATTTAGCTCTTCTGCTGACATAACTGAGACTTCAAAACACTTAAATTTGGCTGGGTTACTCCCTAATCTCACCTCTTGGCTCCCTGCTTGATCACTCAGGTATTCAGTGACCCCCTAAAGACCCCCCTTTTTTATTCCAGTAGGCATTTTCAGTGATCTCTGTTTTTTACAGTTTTAAACTGATTTTATTTGTATTGTATTGTTACATACCACCCCAATCTTCACCCCAATTGTGGCTGACTAGTTAGCAACCTCCTCTCTTAAATTCTAACCCTCACTGGTTACAAGACCCTAAGAATTGGAAAAGTCTTAGGTATGGCTTGGGGAGGATTCTCAGGACCAGGTATAAAGACCTCAAGGGCCCAGATTTGACCTCTGGGCAGTGACGTAGCGTGGGTTGTCAGCACCCGGGGCAAGGCAAGTAATTTGCGCCCCCTAACCCATGGATTTGCGCCCCCTAACCCATGGATTTGCGCCCCCTAACCCGTGGATTTGCGCCCCCTAACCCTAACCCCCAGATGTTGCGCCCGGTGCGCCCGGCCCCCCCTGCACCCCCCACGCTATGCCACTGCCTCTGGGCCCAAGGCATACCCTCCAACATTTCTTGAATGAAAATATCCATAATGATAATTTTACTATTTATACCACACCCGTCTTACTGGGTTGCACCGGCCACTCTGGGCAGCTTATCTTACCAAAACTTCTTCTTATAAAAACATAATAAAACATTTTTTTAAAAAAAAAACTCCACACCCTCCAACATTTCTCCAATGAAAATAGGGACATCCTAAGGAAAAGTGGGACATTCTGGGATCAAATCAGAAACCAGGATGGCTTCTCTAAATCAGGGATGTCCCTGGAAAATAGGGACACTTGGAAGGTCTTCCAAGGTTTCCCATCCTTTGTTTATGGACTGCCTTCCAGATACTGAAAGAGGTTACAGATTAGATCAAGCATTAGGTCAGGCATTAACAACAGATATCATTATATGATATCTGCCACCCAGTGCTTTTTTCTGGCAGTACTTAATATACCATTGCAGCATACCAGCAACTCCTTGCCCCCAAACAACAACCGATCAACCACAAATCTCAGCTAAGAAGCACAAAAGAGAAGGAAAGAGCCACAATGTTCGGCCAGCCCAAACTTTGGAAGCTCTCCATTTCCACTCATGCTCTGTCTCATTCACTTACTCTCTCACTCACCTCTCTTCCTTCTGGATCAGTAACAGGGATGGATACAAGATCTCGGGGCGTGGTAAGGGGTAGGCAACAGCAGACAACTAAAAGCAAGAGGAAGTGATCCCTGCTCCCCTTGCACTTCCTTGCTTCCACACCCAGACATCAGCACCAAGTGGGAGTCCGGCCCAAGGGTGGGCAGCTGGAGAAGCCTTTGGCTACCAAGTCAGTGGAGTCACATTGCTGTGAGAAGGTGGAGGCACAGGTCCCTATTCACATGCAGCAGACTGCGGGAGGGAGGAGGGACGGGCTGCCACTGCTGCCTGCACTGGGTACACATGATTGCTCGCTGCTCGCTGCTCACCTGGTGCGCCAGCCACTGCCTCTGGCCACCTGTTCAATGTCTTCTCCTGACAGCGGCTTGCCTCACTCCTGCAGCAGAGAAAGGGTCGGGTTGTCTCCCTGCTACAGCCATGCAGGGCATTGCTGTTTGCAGTCCTTCCCCTGCCCCATTAAGGGGTCAGGTGCATGTCCAGTCACACTGGGTATCTTCTTTCCTCAGAGTGGTGGTCCTTTTTAAACTTGTCCTACCACTTTAAAAGATTTGCCCCGCTTCCTGGCTGATTGCTTTCCTGCTATCAAATTTATTCCTGAGTAACTTCTGTCCTGCAAAGCATTTTCTTGCCTAGGGAGGCCACAGACCTAAATGATGTTGGTGCGACAACTTCATGCTGAGTATTGGCACCTTTATTTGTGGGGGAGGGGAAGCATTGCTGCCACCACAGAACTGCCAGGCAGTTAGTGAATCTACTACTAGGTGATAACTAACAGGAAACATTTATCTTCAGGTAACTTGACCCAACTCATCACATAACAAGCAGCTATTTTAAAATGCTGTGGTAGATTATAGGTGAGAGAAAGGAACCATAAACACTAAGCTACCTTTTTTGCATAAGCTAATAATAAGCAGGACCCTTCTTTCCCTATCAGAAGCATCATTAATTATGACAGATTATGAAAGCAGAGGGTACGGCGGAAGAAAGAAAGAAAATATAACCCACAAAACAAAGCCTCTGAGTTAAGGGGGGGGGAATCTACTAATAAGGAACCAACCCTTTTGTTTGTTGTAATATGATGATGAATGGAAGCTGTGAATAGAGACTGATCAGATGCCAAGAAGAGGGTAGAGAAATGAATTGCTGAAGCGTAGTCCATCCTCTGCAGGCATAGCTGCAGATATCAAAGAGGAGATTAGCAGAGGTCTCCGTGAAGCCCTCTTTCCTCCACTTATTTATTTATTAGTTCAATCATTCATATATGCACACTTAGCAGGGGATTCAGTTTACACCATCCTAATCTGTACTTTCTAAAACAATAAAAGTCCACAGGCATCCTTCAAAATTGCCCAAGAAGATGCATGAGACAGAGCTGGAATAAAGGTTCTCTTTTATTAAAATAGAACTTGCCAGAGGAACTGCCAACCAACATAAATGGAATTAACCAAATTCAAAGAAGTAGAAGCAGGCAATGATTTTCTGACTCTGGTAGGGAAACATCCCTCCTGGCATCTAGGCATGTGATGAAGCAAGATGCTACATGTCCCCAACTAAGGATGGGGAGGAAATAACACCCTCATTGCTAGGTAACCCTTGAGTATGAACACAGCATTCACACTTGAGCCCCATTGTTGAGTGCACATAAAATGTGCATGCCAGGCATAAGGGGGAACCCCAAGTCCCACCAGGCATGCCAGGCATTGTCAGATCTTTGAAGGGTGCCCTTTAACCTATTAATGCCTCAGTTTACCTACTGTTATCACCTTCCTGTACTCAGTGCCAGCCACAGGTTGCCCTACCATGCTGTTCCCATAAAGCCAAACAAATGAATCCCAGAAGTGCAGAGTAGGCAAAAAATGGGGGGACCCAGGAGCCCATCAAGGAAACTTCCACAAAAATCCATATTCAGTCCCTTCAGCAGGTGACTGGGCAGGAGGAGTCTTCATGACTGGGTGGAAAGTGAAAAGGGTGCTTAGTGAGACGATAAAGATGCAGGAGGTTACCACAGGGATCAGTTTAGTGCAGTGTGGGGTTGCCAAAAAGGAGACAAGGAGGCATGGATATGGTGCTGAAGGTGAAAACAGGGTTGCAGAACAGAAGTGAGAAGTGGCTTCAGAAATGGGGTTGGGAAAGTGAAAAATGAACTTAGTTGCATGGGATGGGAAGTGGAAGCACTAGTGGGTTGGTGTGTGGGGAAGGGCAGGTGGATTGTCAAGCAGAGTGAGCAGGGCTGCAGCCGTGTGTGTGTGTGTGTGTGTGTGTGTGTAAACACACAATATCCTAAATTGTGACTTAGAAATCCATTAAAAAAAATAAAATTAGATACTACCCATATCTTACCTTTTATCCTCACTACCTATCTCAGTGCCGTTGTAAAGCCGATGAATAGAAGCACACTACCTCTAAGCTTTGAACAGTTGGCACTGCATAAATAGTACTGGGAAAAAATATTTATCTGATCAACTACAGTTGAAGATGGGGGTGGGCAACATTCTTTTCAAAAAGAGCAAAACAAAACCCTTCAAACACCAGGTTCCATCCAACTAAGCAGTACCCAGAGTAGATCCACTGAAATTAATGAACCCAAATTAGTAATGTCCACTAACCTCAATGGGTTTTAGTAGGAGTAACACTGGCTACAACTCATTCATGCTAATCACAAATATTAAACAGCTGCCAACAGGCCTGGAGATGTTGTGGGGTGGGTCTTGCATACCCACGCACTGCTCCCAGCTGAATCATGTGTTGGCAAATGCCTGCACATGTCTCACATGTACGGGATTTCCTCTGCCCATGTAGGGATAAAGTAGGATGGGGGAATGAATAAAATTACCGTATTTTTCGTCCCATAGGATGCTCCGTCCCATAGGACGCACCTAGTTTTTTTTGGGGGGGGAATAAAGGAATTTCCCCCCCTTTATTTCCCCCCCCCCCCAAAGCAGGTCGGGGAAACAGAACCAGGTCGGGGAACAGTGGGATGGCTGCGCCTCCCTGCTGTCCCCCGAGCTTGTGGGGCTGGCCGATGTCTGCCCCGTGCGAGGGGCACTCTGCATCAGGGCACCCCCACCCCCCCGTGGGGTGGCAGGCTGCTATCCGCAGTGTGGGGAGCCCTGCGGGGAACTCCTGCAAGGCTCCCCACGCTGCGGATCTCTGCCTGGCGCGGGGGGCGCTCTGCTTCAGGGCGCCCCGCCCGGGCGGCAGGCTGCTATCCGCAGCGTGGGGAGCCTTGCGGGGAACTCCTGCAAGGCTCCCCACGCTGCGGATGTCTGCCTGGCGTGGGGGGCACTCTGCTTCAGGGCGCCCCTCGCGCTGGGCAGCAGGCTGCTGTCCACAGCGTGGGGAGCCTTGCGGGGAACTCCTGCAAGGCTCCCCACGCTGCGGATGTCTGCCTGGCGCGGGGGACACTCTGCTTCAGGGCGCCCCTCGCGCTGGGCAGCAGGCTGCTATCCGCAGCGTAGGGAGCCTTGCGGGGAACTCCTGCAAGGCTCCCCACGCTGCGGATGTCTGCCTGGCACGGGGGGCGCTCTGCTTCAGGGCGCCCCTCACGCTGGGCAGCAGGCTGCTATCCGCAGCGTGGGGAGCCTTGTGGGGAACTCCTGCAAGGCTCCCCACACTGCGGATGTCTGCCTGTCGCGGGGGGGGGGTGTGTGTGCTCTGCTTCAGGGCGCCCTGCCCGCCGGGCGGCAGGCTGCTATCTGCAGCGTGGGGAGCCTTGCGGGGAACTCCTGCAAGGCTCCCCACGCTGCGGATGTCTGCCTGGCGCGGGGGGCGCTCTGCTTCAGGGCGCCCCTCGCGCCGGGCAGCAGGCTGCTATCCGCATCCTAGACATCCCTGCCGGACCTCCCGTAGGGCTGCCTAGGCTGCGGATGTGTTCCTGAAGCCATGAGAGCGAGAGGGGTCGGTGCGCACCGACCCCTCTCGCTCTCCAAGCTTCAGCAAAAGCCTGCATTCGCCCTATAGGACGCACCCAGTTTTCCCCTTCATTTTTGAAGGGGAAAAAATGCGTCCTATACGGCGAAAAATACGGTAATCCTGCTTCATTTGTTGAAGGACACATTTATATCACAGACGTTCCATGAGGTGAAATAGATATTTTACCTAATAGAACAGCACATGGCCCCTTTTTTCAGGTCATCTGACTGACCAACCACATTTTAGCTTCAGAAGGATGGTTTCTGGGTTCTCTGGACACTCCACATAGATTGGCTTATAGTCTTATCACTGTTTATTTTAGCAAAGAGTTCTTTCTTCCTCCCTGTTGCCTCTAACAGAAGCAATACATTTATTTTTCACCCTCAAAAGGAATTGCCTCTTGGATGATTTCACAAAAGCACATCCTTCTCTTCTTTACCATGAAATAAATTTACAAGACTAAAGGCATCATCCTATTTTTAAATCCTCCCCTTTGTCACAAACTGACAACAAAGGCCCATCTTTAAATTAGTAAGGTAACAGCAAAGCAAAGTATATATTATTTGATAGTTCTGTGGTGTCTGGTACCAGCATTGTGTACGTTGTAGACATCAAACACGGAAGTGACAGCCTTTATTATTATTTTCTTTCATAGCAAAGAAAATAGGGGAAATGGGATTATTTGTTTATAGATTTGAAAGTACTAAGAAGCCTGTACATATTTCAGTTGACTTTATCACAAAAGAATAATTTATTGCACGTAGCTAACAAAAAGCTCCTGCCCCAATCCAACTGGGTTCCTTTTCAATGCTACTGTGGAAACTTGTCTTCCCGTCTTTCTTGCTTGGGGCTGGCAACTGGCCATCATTGTGCTAAATCTGGCCTCATTAAAACAAACTGAGTTTGTAATGGGTGCTGCAGCTAGGTTCTGAGGAATTTCAGGAAAGGATTGTTATTACTAATCAATCAATTAATAAATCAATCAATCAACTTTTACCAAGGTGATTTACAGGAACAAAAAAACCTAGGACTGTGCATGCAATCTGTCTGAATCCCAGATCCCAAAATGAATCAGGCTGATTCAGCTCAACCTGGGATTTGGCTGAACAGGTTGAGGCAGCTTCAGACTGCCCTGGGTCAAACTAGGCAGTCCAAGGGGGGGGGGAGTCTAGCAGCATGGGATGGGTGGGTAAGAGAAAGAGACATACAGAAAGATTATGTGCATCACCTCCCCCAAACCTAATCAGAGGTTTAAGAGATCTTTAAACCCATTTCATCTTATGGTCCTGTCAGGGAACTGACATCGGAGCTAGAGGTGGAGGGAAGGCTCTCAAATGATGCTGGAGAAGGGCCCAGCAGGGAGAGAGGCAGCTCAGCAGATGGGGAAGCAAATCAGCGCAACACCAGGGATAAAGGGGGGCAGATGGGGGAATCGGAGAGAGGGCTCCAGGACTCTTCACCGGACACCAGCAGGGAGAGCACGGGTCCTCCGCTACCCACGCCCTCCCTGCGCAGAAGACTTCCACGCAGGGAGAGTAGGAGGAGACTTGGCGTCAAACAACTTTTATGTTGGAAAAGGTTTAAGAAACGCCCACTGACGGATTCTGCTAGCGACTGAGGCAGCCACAAAGTGAAGGGCTGTCCAAACAGAAAGGTTTAACCAGGCAACATAGCCAGGAGAGGTGGCAACTTACGCACGAGCAACCCATACTCATTACAGGTCCTAAGGCGAAGGGTAGAGCATCTGCTCTGCATACAGTGGTTTCCCCAAACCCTGAAAACTGTTGCCTGTCAGTGTGGACAATATGTATCAAGGGAGCTTCCATGGTTTCTTAACTCCAGCTAAGAAATTGTAAGTGAGCTGCAAGATGACATACTTCCCCCATTTTCTCCCTTCTTTAGCTGCAATTAAGTGCTTTTTGTTGTTACCAACTTTAACTATGATAAAATCTAACAGATACTCTGACTTCAGCTTCCCATGTTCCTTAGCCAAAGGTCACATGGAGAAAGTGAGTTTTATAGGGACACGGTAGCAAGGGAGAGAGGTGGCATCGCAGACATGTTCCAGAAGGGAGTTTCATGTGTAGGAGTCAGCAAGAGAGGACAGAGGCCTGTGTACACTCTCTAAACCTAGTTCTAGACACCCAGGTGGTAACTTTCTGTGAAGTTCTAAAAAAAGAAATGTGTGTGTTTGTTCTCCATATGCAGTAATGAAATTTGCCAGATTTTCATCTAGCATGAATTGAAGTGGTTTATTTCAGTTCTGTTCAGCTATTGTTGCACCACAGCAAGGAAAAGAAAAGCTAGCCCCTTCAGAGTTTATGGCTTTCTTCCAGGAGCTGCAATCTGCTCAGGTTCCTAACACAAGTTTCATTTGGACAAAAGAGCATTTGAGTACTCCCAGTCAGAAGTTTCAGATAACTGCACCCCACCAAATAACAATCAGCCCTCTGAATCGCTGGAACTGGCAAAGAAATAATTAATTCTGACATACACTTTTTCATAGTATATGCTCTGTTAAATTATTGATAGCAATCTAGAGAAGAAAAATGGTAAAGTGAGTCTGTATGTTCCACCTCCCCACCCCTCTCCATTTAACTGCTCCTTCCCAAGAGCAGTGATAACATTTATTTATTTAAAATATTTATAGACCACCCCCCTCATATAAAATATCAAGGCTGTGAACAACAAAAATATGCAAGTGTAATAAAACATTAAATACCATCAAAGCAATACGGTGAGTGTGAGTAAAATATATTCAATTATTTTCATGCTGCATGGTTGGGACACAAGCAGATACGCTGTTTTACAGTGCTGATCTGTGTCACTGCTGCATGTTATTAGACTTAATTGCACATCACATTCTCAGCTAATTAAGCCCAAACCTCTCTAAGAAGAAGAATGCAAATGTGAATTGTTATTTTGCACCATATGTACCATTGGGGTGGGGGCATGCATCATCTTCTGTATCCAGGCCCAGTAAAATGAAACTGCACCTAAAAAAAAAG
This sequence comes from Podarcis liolepis, assembly GCF_965112155.1. Lineage (NCBI taxonomy): Eukaryota > Metazoa > Chordata > Lepidosauria > Squamata > Lacertidae > Podarcis > Podarcis liolepis. The sequence goes on along the minus strand of NC_139561.1, from coordinate 50,007,100 downwards.
AGGTAGGCATGCTGGTCCATAAGGAAAAAGTAGGTAAAGGCACCGACCCAGCTGTGGATTTTAAAATACTGTATTTTCATTGTCAGTGATAACACTGACAAACCATAATGTCCCTAGTGCAGGGATGGAAAACTTGTAAGACCTTCAGATGGTGATGAACTCCATCGTCCCCCAGCTGGCACGGCCTGATGCTGGAGTGCTGCAAGTTCCCCATCCCCGATTTAGAGGAAAGCAACCAGAATGCTGAGGGACCTGGAGGCCAAGATCTAGGACAAATAATTGAACAAACAAAATAGATTATTAAGACAGATGAATGATGGTTGGACTCCTTCAGGAGGAAGAGTGATAGATAGATAGATAGATAGATGATAGATAGATAGATAGATAGATGATAGATAGATAGATAGATGATAGATAGATGATAGATGATAGATGATAGATGATAGATGATAGATGATAGATGATAGATGATAGATGATAGATGATAGATAGATAGCTATCTTTGACTATCTATCCACCTATCTGAATTCATATCATGCTGAAGTTGTAGGCAACTTGTTTGCTGTTGTTCCAAAGCGACAAGTGAATGGAAGTTGCTGGGAAACAGATTTCAGTTAAACATTACATGAAGCTTCCTAGTGGTAAGAGGTGAGTGATACTGGAACAGACTGCCTTAAAAATACTTATTCACTAGAAGTATTTAAGCAGAGGCTGAATGATCATCTATCAGGGATGCCGCAGTTACAGTTTCTTGTACTGAGCCAGGAGGTTGGACTTGATAACCCCAAAATGTACCTTCTAACTCTAAAATTCTATGGCCATCTTGTGAAAAGTTCCAGTCAAACATAACTATGCATGGGAGCTACTACATGAAAGGGTTAAGACCACAGAACTGTGTTCCTAGACTCAGGTCATACCCCTTCACCTCCAGTAAGGAAGTGAAGCGGCTTCTCTTTCTTTCCTCTCTCCTCTTTGCACCATGTAACTGACCAGGATGCTTGAAACTATGGTCTGTATTTTGCACTCAAGAGTATACCACCTGTGTTCTCCTTGCTGCTGCTGGAACAACACATGAACCAGACCTTTGGATTTAGTCAGTAAGGCATTTTAAACTTACTTAACAGTGTGCGGTCTGTTAATTGCTAGAAGGGTATATAGAGCATAGTAAGGGGTCAAGCATTTAAAGGCAGACAAAATAGGATATGCAAAAGGGTTCAATAACCTATATTCCATGCTATGCTGCTGGTCAACTCAAAGTGTTTTTAATTCTGCTGGGGGCTCTCTCAAACTGAACAGTGTGCAAAGCCCCACATTTTCAAGCAACCAGCTGATTCGTTCTGTTAATTACCCACACATGGGTCAGATCTATTTAACCTCTCCACACATCTCAAGTGTGCTGCCTGTTCAAGGCATTGACCTGGAATAGCATACTTGTCGAAAGTAAAAATGAAAGGCTGTTTCACATGGTAAAATCTAAGGTTACAACCCCATTCACATTTTCATGGGAGAAAGTCTCACTGAATTCAAAGGAATTTACTTTTGAGTAAGCACAAAGATTTGCATTGCAAAGCTTTTAAAATGAAAGAATGAAAGCAGCTTTCTGCTAATCCTCAAATGTACTGAGCACCGAATGCACAAGGAGCCGCATCAACATCTAATTAATATCACACATTCCAAGCCATATTGTCGATTTACACAAGTCTCTTTCCCCACAATTCCCCAGATGGGAGATGCTATTTCTGTGGCCACAACTGAATACTGAATACTGACACCAATATTTCTGTCATGCTCCCAGTTGCCGCAGTGAAATCAACAATATCAGGTACTTTGACAGGCATGATCTTAAAATAAAAATTGAACTCAAACATATTTCAAACCAATGCAACACGCCTGATTAAAAACACGACAATAGCAAACAATCAATGTGGGGTTTACTTTTAATTTACTTTTTAATCAGCTTTATTTTAATCAGAAAATTGTATCTAGTGGAACTCATTAAATGATATCTGGAAAGAATGAAATGAAATGAACCCATTACTGTTTGGTTGGTGGCTTTTTTTGTGTAACACTCAGTGCTGGCTTGTGGCCAACAAGAAGTGTAAGAAGTGTAAGAAGGGTAGTCCTTTGTCTTGAATGATTAAAATTGATTGATTGATTGATTGATTGATTGATTGATTTCCCACCCACCTTTCACCATACAGTCACAAGGTGGATTACAGCAATGTAATAATACAATATTTAAATATGTTAAAACAATTTATATCAGAAGCATAGGGTGGGTCCTAAAAATATGTCAAAACTGTCAAAGGCTGGGAGTAAAGTAGTGTATCTTCAGTTTATGACAAAAGCTATACAAAGAAGATGCCAAATGCATATCTGTCAGGGAAAATTTTCACAGAAGGGTCATAGTTCAGTGGTAGAGCAACTGCTTTGCATGTAGAAGGTCCTGGGTTCAATCTCTGGCATCTCCAGATAGGGCTGGTAAAGATCCACGTCTCAAATCCTGGAGAGTCAATGCCCGTCAGCACAGACAATACTGAGCTAGATGGACAGGTTATCTGAGTCATTATAAGGCAGATTCTTGTGTGTCTAGGCTTAGGGGATGTCATAGAAATGGTCTCTGGCAGGCTACCAGCCTGTGAACTGCCCACACCACCCTAAATCTGGTGCTTCCAGGTACCCTTTGGATCTCATTTTGCTGTGAATAAGTGACATTCAGAACCTCTCAGAGAATGCAGCTTCCACATTTGATTGGGGTCAGTGGCATCGCGATGGGGGGGGGCTGGTGGTGGTGGTACGCCCCGTGTTCCATGTCTGCGGGGGTGACAAGAAGACGCCCCGTGGGGGCTCGCAGCGGCGCATGCAGCCATCGCACTGCTGCAGCTGCCTTTGGAGGATCCTCCATTCACAGCTGCAGCTGCGAGCAGAGGATCCGGGCACCGGCAGCAAACCGCTCAGAATGTACCAATGCCACACACGCGCTGTGTAGCGGTTTGCTGCCAGCGCTGTACGGATGGTGCCAGGATCCTCTGCTCACAGCTGTAGCTGCAAACGGAGGGATCCTGGCACCCTCCGTACGGCACTGGAGCGGTGCCAGCAGCAAACCACTATATAGCGCATGTGTGGCATCGCTACTGTACATGCACCCTACGTAGTGACACCCACCCCAGGTGTCACGATGCCTTCCTTCGCCCCTGATTGGTGTACAATTGCCATACCTTGTTTCCCCTGGGAAAAGGGACTCAGGTGGTCTTTCCCTGAGGAGGAGTTGTGGGTGGCCCACTGTGGGCCAGTAATGGAAGAGAGGACAGCAGGCTTTTAAGCCTTGCTCCTCCCCACATGCTCTAACCTTACCTTCCTATGGACCTTGACTTGTTGCCCATTTGAGAACTAGGTAGGAATTTTGGGAGGAACCCCTCAGTGGCTTCAGCCACTTCTTTTTCACATGCTTCATATTGTTGGAGTTTTGTTTTTGGAGTGGCATTGGGCTTTGTTTGGTTTAATTGGCTGTTAGTCTGGACAGGAAACACAAGTCAAGAGATGGTGGGGTAAATAACTGAGGCAGTATTGGGTAACTCCATACTGCCTTGCATGGGGTCATTGGGGCTGTCCTTTAGGCCTGGCATGGGCATTGGGGTGAACAGTGAGCCGGTGTGGCCCCTGTGTACTTGTCAGTTCACAAGTATTCCTTCCATTTCTTTGCTCTGCGGCAGCGGCAGAGCATATGGCCATGCTGCCCAGGGCAGGCGTACTCCTGAGGGGAGTGTGGCATGGAGGATGCCCTCCCAGGTGTGGGATAGCCGCTTGGGTGCACTGAGCGCCGCCCGTGCTCTGCAGCCGGGGGTGGAGCGGGACGCCCATGGGGGTGGAGTGAGCCGCCGATGGTGGACATTCGGCGCACCACCCGCCCGCGACTGCCAAATGTCACCCCCCCAGTGAAGACACCCAGGGAGGCCACCCCCACCGCACGCCCCTTCCTTCGTCCCTCCTCTGAGGCCTGTCATAGTACCCCACTGGTTCAGCAGTGCAGGAAGTACATTAGGTGGAAGGCAACAGAGCAGAGGAGGAGTGCTTGGGCAGAGCCACACCATAAATTCAAAGCACATCCGCATGTCTGCTTCCTTGATGTAGCACACTCTGCATCTGAATATATGTCTGCACACATACTCCTGATGCCTGCATTGTTCTGGCACACGTGTAAAGCCCCCCCCCCCAGCCTCATTCACTCACATCAGAGATGTGGGAGCTCCGCCCTGTTACACAAGGGGAAATCTTCCTGTATGTGTATGCATATATATCAACTGATATTTACAATATGATTCCTTTACAATAATGCCTTGACTGTCATGAGTCCAGAAAATAAAATAATGCTTCTGGGAACTCATTCAGGGCATATCAAAACTAGGTTATAGACCTCTTGCACAGCAAGACGGTTCTGTGAAAGCAGTTCAGGTGTTATGCACTGGACATTTTAAACCAATACAGCTTTGACCTTACTGAATATTTTATATGTAATTGTAATTATACATTTTTTTTTATTTTTTAAAAACAGAGTTTCAGCTTATTTGCTGTGATGGAGTTCACAGAGAGTTATATATATGAACCAAAGACAGGATTCTGATCAAAAGATATAATGGGGAACTTGCCCTTTCAAAGGCCAATGGATTGTCAGTTAGCCTTTCTAAAAGGCCAAGAGTCTTCAAGTAGCCCAGGGACTATGACCTCTTCACTGGAAAACAGCAGTATCTCTATCGGTCACTCCCATGAAAATTTCTTTAACTTCATCTGGATCAGCTGAGTAGCATTTATATAACTCAGGAATAATCACGAGCAAATCTGAATAAGAGGAACATCACCCTGACATCCTGTTTTTTTGTGTGTAGGTGTCAATAAATTGTTTTGCAATCTATGTATAACATTCAGCAAAGCAAATGGCCTGTTAAATATTTACCTATTTATTTTGACAAAGGTTACCAATTTGCCAATTTTGATTTCTCTTAGTTTCCCATTTTTTCCATTTGTAACTCCTTTTCTATATGTGTTTAGGTTGTGTGTATTTTTTTAATCATCTGAAAATTAAGAAGCATTTCCATTCACGTTTCTCTCAGTTTGGCAAATTTGTACACAATTTTGCCTAGTATATATATTTTTGAAGCAATTTCCATTAACAGAATGCACTTTTCAAACATTATTTTTGCCAATATATGCATTTTTGTATGCGTTTTTCACTAATATACACATTTTGGTATACATTTATTGTTTTAAGAACTGTACAGTGGTACCTCAGGTTACAGACGCTTCAGGTTACAGATGCTTCAGGTTACAGACTCCGCTAACCCAGAAATAGTACCTCGGGTTAAGAACTTTGCTTCAGGATGAGAACAGAAATCGTGCTCTGGTGGCGCGGCAGCAGTGGGAGGCCCCATTAGCTAAAGTGGTACCTCAGGTTAAGAACAGTTTCAGATTAAGAATGGACCTCCAGGGCTTTGGAATGGGACAGGGCCTAGGGAGAGTCCTGAGGGCCATATACGGAGGTCTGGTTGGTCACATTTGGCCTCCAGGTCTAAGGTTTCCTTCCCCAAGTAATTGGGGATAATTGAACTTGAGATGAGAGTGATTCAACACCTGAAGAGGTGTGGCTAATGGGAATGTTTGGTTCATCCCAATTTGAGATAGTTTAGCTATGGTTAATCAATAGTCTAGGACAGAAGTAGTCACTGTGGTGTCCTCCACAAGTTGTTGGACTAGAGCAGGGGTTTTCAAATTTGGGTCTCCAGCTGTTGTTGGGCTACAACTCCCATCATCGCTAGCTAGCAGGGCCAGTGGCCAGGGATGATGTGAACTGTAGTGCAAAAATAACTGGAGACTCAAGCTTGGGAAACCCTGGATTAGAGCAATCATCATCCCCAGCTAGCATGGCCAGTGCTGATGGATGATGAGAGTTGTCCAACAACATCTGGAGGGCACAGTATTAGCTATCCATGATACAGAATCACAAACCAGACTGATCCTGGCTTGTGTGATCTAACCATTATTTAAACTAACCATGGTTGTATTGAGTTTAGACATTATGGCAGCTTGTGATCAGTTTTGATTATGGCCATGGCAAAGGAAGATATGATGGCGGTACATATGACACTGAAACTATTGGTAAAGTAGAGGTAGACTAGCATGTGGCCCTCCAGGCATTGTTGGGACTACAACTCCCATCATCCTCTGCCACTGTTTGTGTTGGCTGGGGATATTGGGAAGTGGAAAAGAACTGTAGCTTAGTGGACAAGCATCAGCCTTACATGCAGTAGGTCCCAGGATCAATCCCTGGTGTTTCCAGACAGGGCTAAGAAAAACTGCTGCCTAAAACCCTGGTGTCAGAATAGTGATGAGCCAGATGGACCAGTGGGGTTGGCTTATTATAGGACAGCTTCCTATGAGTCCAACATAATCAGGAGGGTGGCAGGATGCCAACTCCTGCACTACACTACAGTTTAGCACCGCAACCAAAAAGACACTGAGTAGCCCTTTGTTGGGGAAGCAGGGAGCAAAATGAATGATGGGAAAGCTAGAGGAGGAGGAATGAAGCACTGAACCATTCTTTTCTGTCTTTGTAGCTGCACTGTGAGCAACCCCTGAGGGATTCTGTCAACCCGCTACCCCTTGCTGCTCTGCTGGCCAGCTGTCCTCCCCATTCTCACTTGCCTTTACCAAAATGACATGCAGAATAAACCTGACTGGTGCCTCAGCTGCCCAATCTCTGAATCTCAAGCCAAGCCTGCCAGGTCTTCCCGGCCTTCTACAATTTGCCAGCAACTCTTTCCCCTGTGTGGGCATCTTTTCAAGGGTACCAGATGGAACACCTTGTGGCAGAGCTCTGAGTACAGACTGTCTCATTCTTTCCTCCCCAACCCCCAAAACATCTTCAGTTGAGGTTGAAAATGTAATTAACTTTTCAAATTCAGGCTGGGTTATATTATGCCAGATCTAAGCTTTGAACCAAGGGAAAGAAATGTTTTCAAGTTTTAAGGCAGAAGTGTGTGGCAGCTGTGTGGGTGTGGGTGGGTGGGTGTGGGTGTGTTTAAAGACTTTCAGTTTTACTGTTGTTGGGGTTCCTTCAACACACAAATTACTTCCATCTGATTTTCTGATAAAGGGGAAACAAGGACTGAGATCGCAATGTTAAAAGTCACTGTTGCCCTTGACAGGCCAATTAAATAGTCTTTGGAAAACACCCAGCAAGGGAACACACTGAAGCAAAAGGAATGAAGAAGGATGTACAGGGAGGCTCTTGGTATACTGATCCACAACCATCACATTTCCCCTTTTAACTCCTTCATATTCTTGGAATTGTTTTTAAAACATCTTGTCGCATTGATAAAGGTTTAGAAATGGGGTATGTTCAGATGATGCTTAATGCCGAGTTAGGTAGAAACTTACAGCACAGTCCTAACTAAATTCAATGGGGCTTTCTCCTTCTGGGTAAGTTTCATTAGGATTGCAGCCTTAGATAATAAATGCAGGAAATATGATCAAACGTTGGAGGCTACTTTCATATAAAGTGGTTGTGCAAACAGAGTGTATATTAAGCATATTTCATATGAGAAGTCTATCAGATGAATAATGTGGTAGAGAAAATAACAAAAGTAGAACTGGATGTAGGACTTGTTTAGGCTGCAACCCTATACCAAAACCTACCTAGGAGTAAGTCCCATTTAATTCAATAGCACTTTCTCCAGAGCAGACAACAGTAGGATCGTTCTGTTAATATGATTATAAGAATACTGTGAAATATGTAAATCCCACCAATAACAGAATGGGAGGCCAAAATGTAGGAATATGCAGAAATGGATAAGCTTATAAGCTACATAAGAATAAAAGAAGGAAGACAGAAACTTGAGAAATTTGCCCAGAATTGAAGTTTATTCATTGATTATTGGATCCAGTAGAGTGATCATATGGACCCATTTGATAAGTTTTTTTAGTACAGTGGTACCTCGGTTTAAGAACTTAATCCGTTCTGGAAGTCTGTTCTTAAACTGAAACTGTTCTTAAACTGAGACACGCTTTCCTTAATGAGGCCTCCTGCCGCTGGTGCCCTTCCACTGTTTGGATTCCGTTCTTAGACTGAGGCAAAGTTTGCAAACTGGGACACTACTTCTGGTTTTGCGGAGTTCTTAAACTGAATAGTTCATAAACAGGACTGTTCTTAAACCAAGGTACCACTGTACTAGAAAAGGCTATAATGTTTGGTTTAATAGCACAACTGAAATGTTTTATTGGGTAATATCAAACACACACGCACACAAATTCAAATAAAGAATTAATTAGAAAAGAAAAGAAAAAGTTTGTTTGCTGCATATTCGCAGTTAAGCACCAAGTCAGACCACAATCCTATACACACTTACCTGGGAGTAAGCTCAATTGAAATCAGTGGCTTGTATCCAAGTAAGTTACGCTCAGGGTATACTCGTTAGATTAGACCTCAGTTAGTCATGTCCATTAATTTCAATGGATCCACTCTGAATATAGCTAACACTATATAGCTACCCCAATGAAATTTATTCCTTAGTAAGCATGCATAGGCTTGCTCTGTTGATCTATGATTTGTCGCTCACAGTTCTAACTGACAATTGTCATCATTTTTCACATCTAGAGCTGTGCAAAAGCACCATTACTAGGCATGCTCTCCAGTTCATATGCCCTTTGAGTCCAAATGAGAGCATTCCCAACATTGCTGTCCACTCTGTTTTTTTTAAATATATATAAATATTCCATTGTGAGAATTTGGAAAATGAAGAGTTGAAATAAATGATTTATTTGGGGCTGATGTAGAGAGGACGAGGTACAGAATTCTGTTTCCCTTTTAAATGCCTTCCAACTATGTGTTCATCAGATGATTGATAGAACACCACCCATGAAAAAGACAAAGAGCCAACGAAAACATTACAAACACCACGGAAACTGCTGGAAAAGGCCATCACACAATGATTTGTATATTATCATCATGCAAACCCTGAGACCTACTCACAGCGCTGGCCATTGCATCATTTTGGCACCTGGTGCAGAGAATTTCCAAGCCAGCACTACCACATTTGGGAGGTTACTGGCATGGAAACTCTCCGCATCCTGTGCCAGAATGATGGGGTGGCTGGCACCACATTGTATGGCTTGGGGTAAGTCATCAACATGCAGAGACTGTTTCCAGAAGTCTCCGTGTGATGCTTGTAATATATGCTCTGGCTCTGCCTTTTGTTCCTTCAGAGTATCCTGTATTTGAATTAAAGCACATGCTATTGGGTTTCTGTTGTTCTTGATTTCTGATCTGGTAGGTTCTCCACAAGTCTTCTCTATGATGTTGCTTGATCCTATGGCAGGGGTAACCAATATTCTGGCTTACAACTCTCTTCGGCCCCAGCAGGAATGGTCAAGGAATGGAGACAATGGAAGTTATAGTTCAAAGCACCTGGAGTGCACCATTTTGGCTAATCCTGCCCCATGGTTTGCTTCCCTCCAAATCTAGCAAATCTTATTCTAATACTTTAGACTTCATTGGAACCTCTGGTAGAAGTTTTGCTTGACCAGCATGCTTCAAGTTCTTCTCCCATTGTCATTCAGGCAAAATTCAGTAGCAACCCTCTTTGCTTAATCTATTACCAGTCCTTAGTAAGAGCAATGTCAACCAACATCCAACAATATTCTTCAGTAGAAATCCAGAAGACTCGAAACAAAATTCAGTAAAAATTCTCGAAAAAAGACTCGAAAAAAAGAAATTCAGTAGAAATCCAGAAGACTCGAAACAAAGTATTTCTTTAAACAAAGTATTTCTTTAAAAACTCAATTTCATTAAAGTGTTTTCATAGTATTTGACTTGAGCAATCCCACAAAATATTCTATTTTGAAAGGGGGGGGGAATGCAAGAAAAAAAATAAAACTCTTGCAAGACATGACAATCGTATGATGAATTAAGTAAGATTTAAAATCATAGAATCATAGAGTTAGAAGGGATCATGAGAATCATCTAGTTCCTTGCAATGCAGGAATCTTTTGTATAATATATAAATAGCACTTAAGTCCAAAGCAAAGTATGCTACTGCTGGATGTTGTACCGCAGCCAATCGTGACTTGGTGCCTTCCAGATGTTTTAGACTACAACTCCTATCACCCCTTGCCACTGGCCTTGGAGAAGTTAGGAACACAAGAAGCTGCCTTGTTTTGAGTAAAACCACTGGTCCATGTAGCTAAATATTCTCTACACTGATTCTCTAAATATTCTCTACACAGCTCTCTAGAGTTTCCAGTCCTACCCAGAAATTCCATAGTCTGGACCTGGGATTTCCTGCATACAAATCATAGCCTCTGCCACAGAGTTATGACCCTCAGGAACCAAAGCTTCTGGAAAACACCAAATTGGGAAATGCATTAGAGTCTTGTTCAGTGTGTTCAATGTGTTGGTGCAGTTTAGCAGAGAGATGATCAGGGTTCATTAACTCTGTGGAAAACTGTATTTGAAAACTTGATAGCTCCATGTTTGTGATATCCCTTATCTTGAAATTCCTATGGTTGCTTCATCTTGGACACCTTGGTACCACGATGAGACTGCAGGGCACTTCCAATGTTTGTCCAACTCTATACAGATAGCATTTAGAAGACGCAAATTCAGATTCTTGTAAATAAAATAAGTCTAAGAGAGCCAGTGTGGTGTAGTGGTTAAGAGTGGTAGTCACGTAATCTGGTGAACTGGGTTCGTGTCTTCGCTCCTCCACATGCAGCTGCTGGGTGACCTTGGGCCAGTGGCGTAGCGTGGGGGGGTGCCAGGGGTGCCGGCCGCACCGGGCGCAACATCTGGGGGGGCGCGCTCGCTGCCTCCGGAGTCGCCGAAGAGCCTCGGACGCAGGCTGTAGCGGAGCCGCATGTCTCGCGGAACCGCCGAGCTGTGCGCGCGTCCGGGCTGAAGGCGCCCGGCAGGCAGCGGCTCTCAGCGCTCGCCGTGGAGGACGCGCCAGGCAGCCCCTCTTCACAGCCCCGCCTCCGCCGGTGCTGCTGCAGCTGCTGGGCAGTTGCATTTTCCTCGCCTCTCTGCCCCCCTCCTCCTCTGGGCAAGCGGCGTCGTTTGGGCGGCAGCGCCAGCGGCAACTCGCGGGTTAGGGGGGGCGCAAATTACTTGCCTTGCCCCGGGTTAGGGGGCGCAAATTACTTGCGTTGCCCCGGGTGCTGAGAACTCACGCTACGCCGCTGCCTTGGGCCAGTCACACTTCTTTGAAGTCTCTCAGCCCCACTCACTTCACAGAGTGTTTGTTGTGGGGGAGGAAGGGAAAGGAGATTGTTAGCCACTTTGAGACTCCTGAAGGGGAGTGAAAGGCGGGATATCAAATCCAAACTCTTCTTCTTCTTCTTCTAAGTCATCAGCAAATATGCATAGGAATCTTAGGTGCAGTCTAAAGGCTTCCAGTAAAGCAATCCTGTTTGATGAATGAGGTCTCTGACTTCTTTCACTATAGAGATGCTAACATTTTTTTAAAAAATAGGTGCTCCTTGCATGGAGTGGTTTATTTATTTATGGGGGGGATTGGAGGGGGGTGCCGGAGCCAGGGGCAAAATTCGACTGCAAGGGCCATTGCATGGAGTGGTATTGAAATGCACATGAACCTTCCTTTTCTTCAACAAGGCTCTTCTATGACCCTCATCACCACAGTATCCCACGGTCTAACGATGCCCGCTGATTGAAAAGAGCCATTTGAAGCTTTAGCCTGTTGAGTAATCTGGCCAGCAAAGCACTCTTAGGCACTTTATAATCAAATAAATGATCGCATTTGTTCTCTGCTGACACTTTATTGCTGCGATTACTGATCTGCCGAGGATTGTTAATGTGTGTGCAAGGTTCTGTAATGAATTGTTTCTCCCATAGATTTGATTTGCCTTCTATACTTAAGTTCCTCTTGCTCCTGCTATGTTACAGCTTTGATATACGTATGGTCCTGACCAAAATAATCCCTTTGTACCATTTTACAGATGTCTATGCAGCTCCCCAAAGGATACTAGCTTATTTTACTTACACTTTCTATTACTTACACTTACTTACAAATTTCCTATTTGTAAGCATTACCCATAAGTTTTAAAATATAAAATATAAAAAAGAATAAAGCTGCTCTTTATTACTGAGATATTACAAGCTTCCTTTTCAATTAACTCCTGCTGGGTTTCTCTATTATGTATCAAAGCTAAATATTACCTAATTTAAGACTATAATTTGTTTTTAATGCCTATTTGAACAACATAGTTTGTTTATTACTTTGTCTTTCCTACCAATTTTGTCTTTTAAAAAATTAGGAGAATAAAATAACCTCATTAGATTTCTTTAACCATACACATGGTTCTCATTGTTAAAACCACCTGCGCTGTTGCGTTTGTGTCTGCATTCAGATCAAGTCTTTTGTTGCTGATGCTGATGGTAAATATATAGGTATACCATCAGATTCTTTGTACCCAGCTGGGATTTTAACAAAGCTCAGGGAAAGTTCAAGAGGTGAGTTCACAAAAAAGAGGTTTTGTGGTTTGTTTGTTCTCTGATTCCAAATATAGATGTTTGAGAAATTCGACTACATTTCTGTTGTGAAGGAATTTTACATAGAATTCCACTTCGGGCATGGGTTTTAAAGCTTGGAAAGGAAGAAGAAATGGACTTATAACCACTACTTTGCCCAGTGCTTCTATAGCATGGAACGATTAAAGAGAATAGAGGCATCTCTGTTCTGTGTTATGATTTACCACTGGAAGGAGCTAGAGTAATGATGTTGAATTGCTGAAGAATATAGCAGAAGGGCATCAGCATGGTTAAAGATTTGAAAGGATATTATATATACAGAAGTAGGCTTGCACCTGAAAGGGGGGGGGAGAGAAGAAATGGAATCTGTTACTACTGGAGATGATGCAGCGTTGAGCTGTATAAGATCTTTTGGGAAAAAAATGACATGTGGGGTCTTATACATGAAAAACAAAAGGCAATCATTTAAGAAGCTGCCAGAATTTTTTCTCCCTCTTGTGACAAGGGAGCAAACAGAGATGGAAGAGTGAAAGAGAGCAAAGGGTGGGGAGAGAGGGAGCCATTCAAAAGCGTCTAAATGTTTATATCCTTTGGAAAAACAACAGCAGCAGCAGCTAGGGTCTTATGCCAAGGGGCTCCTGCAAGGCTGAGGAAATGACAGCTTTCTGAAGCCTTAACACTGTATGCTTAAAGATGTGTTCTGTACATTTTTCTTGTTGGCTAGCTAGCAGCATAGCTGCATTTACCGAACCTGCTGTGAACAAGCAGGAAACAGGAAGTGAGCATCTGAAGCAGGACTTGCATCAATATCATTCCAGCTGTGGCACACAAGGCCACAGCACAATGATGTCAGGACCCAGAGCAGACACCTAAGCTCTGACTCTAACTAAAATGAAGAGCTGCTGGACCAGTGGCATCAGACAGAAATAAGATGGGAACTAACCCAGTCCATAGCATCATGACAACCCCTCAGCTCAGAGGCTCTTGAGCTACAGATTGCTGGGCATGGGGATATGGAGTCCATTCAGAGTCTACACAACCAAAGGAACTATTTCCCCTCCATATCAGTGATCTTGTACTGCATTCCTGTCTTGATCCATCAGCACAGGTAACGAGCCTGGAGGGGATTACTCTTAAGGTGAAGGAATGCACAAGTGCAGGCTAGTGACCTACTTCTTGGCCTTCCACTGACCATACCTTCCACTGGCATGGTGCCATTAGAGGTTTGCCCTTGAAGGAATGTGGCTGTCAGGCTAAAAGCTGTTCCTAACTAGTTCCAGTCTGGCCACCTCTCAGTTTCCCAGCTTTCTTGCTCACTCAACACCCAACATTCTCTGATTGCTGATCATGTTCATTCTTTATTAGGTTGTTTTATGAAGGCTGTGGGGTTTTTTTTGCAGGGGAGGGGGTGATTTTCACCCTTTTATGTTTTTTTGAACAATTTCTGTAGTTTTGAAAATTTCAGGGTCCCCCTCAAATTTGCTGACCCTTCTGTTTTCACAGTGGCCCTTTTTGCCTACAAAACTATTGTTATAGGGACTGGATGTTTTTAGCTGGAAGAATAAGGATAATGCAGACCTAGCCAGTTATGGCTTGTTCTGCTTATCAATGCTTTTATTTTTAAGTTGAGAATGTGCCATTGGATGCCATTTCCTGAGGGTGCTGGTGAGGAACAGTGGTGGTAGAGAGCTACTGCCTAGGTTTTTCTACAAGCCTTTGGTTGGCTACTTTGTGGACGAGGATGTTGGAATAGAGGTGTGGTAGCCCCGACGGTGCTCTCCAAACATTGTGGATTACAATTCCCACCATCCCTGCTCATTGGCCATTCTGGCTGGGGCTGATAGGAGCTGTAGTGCCCAAGATCTGGAGGGCACTATCTTGGCTACTCCTGGAGAAGAGGGTGTTTGTTCTGATCCAGGACACAACTTCTTTCCCTACTGTGCTCCCTCTTTTCAAAGTGCATTCTTCCTGTGTATTGGGAACTGAACCTATGAACTACTCCATTGTGTGCAATCATGGAAAATCAGATCCATATTGTTGAAAGCTGCACTCTCAAATATTTTCTTTGCTGTGACAGTTGCTGCTGAGCCTTATTCCTCTTGCTGATTGTCAGTATCTGCCCAAGCAAAAGCAAAAGCATCTTTGTAAAAGCTACTCGTCTAACTTATAAGTCTTTTTAAAAATGTGTTTGTGCGGCTCTGTTACCCTGTCTTCCAGGTTATTGGCTTTCAATTACAAATCCAACAGGATGGCAGTGACAATGGCACTTGGGCTGCCGACCATACCCATTCTCCTCAAAGCCGCTGGAGAGATTCTCCCCTATAATGCTGGCTGTTTTTTATTTTCCACTGTGTCATGTCCTATTGTGCTTGTTAAAAGCAGTCACCTGTAAAAAGCCCATAGAGCTTGTTTAAAATCATTCCTTTAATCAGATGTGTCTGTTTCTCTTGGCACAGACTCTGTTAATCCTCAGTGTCTTTATTTTCTGAGCTCTGGGCCAGACAATAAAACGCTATGGTTGACACTTTTTCCCTCTTCTGCAACAGACCTCCTGTGCCTTTTAACAGATGGATGATGGACAGAAAACTAAACAGGTGAAGCTTTTCTCAACATGAAGATGCCATGAAGATGCTATTAAAATACCACAAGATGTCTGAAACAGCAGCCATGAAAGGACAAAGCCACTATGTTAGAGTTTATTTAAAGCAAGGTTGAGAATCCTGGGGTACTATATTGGTAGATTTCAGCTCCCAGCCAGCATGGCCAGTGGTCAGGGTTCTAGTCCAGCAATATCTGGAAGTCCATAGGTTCTCCATCCTAATTTAAGGAAAGACCTGCCTTACTGTACATCCACATGAGGTACCGTACTTGGAGGGTGGAGTATTACAGTCATAACTTTTCCTTTCATTGGATACCTCCACGAGCAGTAGAGGAGGGATGGATGATGATGATGATGATGATTTGCCAGTTCTGCCTTCTGACTGTTTGCTGTAATGTTCTGTTGAAGCTTGGGGCCTGGAGGGGAAGTGATAACAAATACCAGAGCCTCTGCCAGGCCAGGACCCAGTGCCCCCTGCTAGCTGTTTGGTAAAATGGTGTCTCAGTAAAGGTTTAGAGTCATCTGAAGCCTGAAAAATGCTGGCAGGGATTGAACTTTCAGCAGCTCCACCTTGCTGGTACAGGTCTTTGCAATATGTAAAGGCCTTGTAACTAATTCTGCAGTTGCATGCTCCAGCATGGTGGTGGAGCAGAAGAGGCTGCATGAGGAATCATCCTCAGACTCTGGTATGCAGAGTTCCTCTTCCAGTGAGATGATTGATACACCATCTAAATCAGAATTCTTCTTAGGCCAGCACTATCCCTGTGGGGTAGCTCAGTCGGTAGAGTAGAGCATGAAAATAAGATTCTCATCTCAGGGTCGTGGGTTCGAGCCCTGTGTTGCACAAAAGATTCCTGCATTGCAGGGGGTTGGACTAGATGACTTTTGTGGTTCATTCCACCTCAACAATTCTACGATTCTAATTTGGGGCATCTTTTTGTCTTTTTTTTATAAAAAAATCAATTAATCTAACTCACTGTAGCCCTAATCTTTATACACCCACATGTGTCTCAATAATATCATGTTTGTTGTGATATTGTTGTACTAATGTGCACATGGGATGCACATTCATGTGCAGTGCAGTGTGGGGAAGAAAAGACTGAAGGAACTGAGACCCAGATGCTCTGCACTAAAAAGTTTGAAAATGGAAAGAAAATGGAGCAATGGAGAGTTCCTACTGGCTCAGATACATTTCAGATACGAAGGACTGATAATTCAGAATGCTAGAATCAGTGGAGAAATTGGGATGAGGAGAATTAGAGAAGCATCCTAAAACCTTACTAAGGGTAGGAAGAGGATTTATTTTTGTTGAGGAGGACTTAGGAAGGATCTCTGAAGCTCTTCCTTGTTTACAAACTTCTAACACATTTGCTTCAGGATGGAATAGGATTAGGACAAGGGTATTGTTACACTAAAGAACTTTCTTTTTAAGGTTACAGGTCAGTGAGTTATGAATGAAGTAGCAAACCATGATAGAAATTCCTGAGGCAATATGAACCATTCCATTTCCAAATGTGTGCAAGCAAATGTCATGAATAATGTATTTTCTATAGTATTTTGCCATGCATTATTGAAGCCATTTGTGCTGAATGCCAGTGATCATGTGGCTTTTTCATTATGGGTTGGTGATGCACTTAATATCCTAAGTTGATCACATTAGTGTAAAGACATCATCTTGGATGCATCCTTTTCTTTCCTCCATTATATCTTTCAACTCCTGCCCTTCCCAGAAAATGTACAGAAAATTGTAATGTGAATTATTTACATTACGATTGTGGCCAGGATCAGAGGCAAAAAATTGCGGAGCAATTGATGTGACTCTTATGCTTGCACAGTATGCTACATTTGAGCCACATTTGTAGTTCAAGGGCATACTGCGGTCTGGCAAAATCACTCAGTAGGCCACAGAGCAAGGTCAGTGAGGAGTGTGATGGGTAGTGGACTAAGGGAAGTCCTGAGGGCCAGATGAGGAGCCCTACGTTTGGTCCCAAAGCATGAGGCTCCCCAATTCTGCCCTACTACTTTGCAAAATTTTCAAAAGTATGCCAAGAAGCTGTTTCCCAAGAGCACAAAAGGAAAGGAATGTAAGAAAATGTTGTACATGGGTGTCATAGACCCCACCTGTGCTATACAATCAAAATAAAAGTCATGGCTTCTCCCAAAGAATCCTGGGAATTGTGGTTTGTTAAGGGTGCTTAGAGTTGTTAGGAGACCATAGTGGTTTAACAACCAGTCAGTTTCCTAGGAACTCTGGGAATTGTAGCTCTCTGAGGAGAATAGGTCTCCTAAAATCTCTCAGGGTCCTTAACTACTCACAGTTCCCATAATTCTTTGGAGGAAGCCTTGAGTGTGTAAGGTAGCATGACATTGCTTTAAAAAATATGGGGCAAATGGCTCACACATGCATGACACAAGGCACTTTTTCAAACATGGAGGGATAGCGTCCAGAGGTTTTCTAGAAGGGAAAGCTGATTAGTGGAACAGTGGGAGCTTTTTTATTGAATGAATCAATATAGGAACAGACTCTACTTTTGAACCAATAATTTACATCAGTGTTGGGGAACTTCCACAGGCCTAATCAGGAGGTTCGCCTACCAGGCTGTTTTTGGTGAACCATCACCACCTTTCCCAGACATCACAACATATATCAGGTGTGGGGAAGTTCAAGCTGTGAAATAAAACTTCAAGCAATGACTGCAAAGGAAGAAGAATCAAGAGTTTGTTTCCAATTGTTCCTTCTCAAGCAAAATACACCATTATTTGAATTTGGCACCATTTGCTGCCACCGTATACAGAGACAGAAAAAGGCTCCAAATTTTTTAAAGCTGTAAGTTTTGGCTGCAGTTGAAGAATCAGGAGCACATTTTGCATCAAACAGTGATGGATATTTTTAAAAGAGCATTTTAATGAGCAACTACCTAATTTGCACTTCCTGAGCCAGTATTCCCACATGTCAAATTGATCCATATAGGAGCGACCACTTCTGGATCCACCCCTCATTTACATGGAAGTCCTTCTCTAATGTATAATTGATCCTTGAAGTCTTTATGGCTCATTGGAGAAAGTTCGTTGACTATTACTGCAATATATTTCTCAATGGCATTCATCTCTGAGCATTTATTTTATGAAAACAATACTTCACCCTCCTGCAATATTCTTGAGAATGTTCCTTTGCCCTTTGTGCTCTGATGACTTACATGTTACAACTAGTCAAAAATGAACTTTAGCATAACCTGTCTATTATCCTTTTTAACCTGGGTGACAGATTAAAATTGCAGAGCTATGAAAAATTAAAAAACAGAGTACGAGATTGGCTCCATTATTATCAAATAATGGAGGCATATAATTTGGACAAAAAATTAGGCTTCCAGGTAGAAAAATCAAAATTGGAAACGGAATTGTTAGACCCCAAAGTTAAGAATTTGTCAAGAATGCATAACTTGCTGTTGAAATGGAATACTCAAGATGAAACGGTGAAATCTGCTATGATTAAATGGGCACAAGATGTTGGACATAATATTATGATGGCTGACTGGGAACAGTTATGGACCACTGGTATGAAGTTTACGGCATGTAATGCCTTAAAAGAGAATTTAATGAAAATGATCTATAGGTGGTACATAACACCAGTCAAGCTTGCAAAAATCTATCATCTGCCCAATAATAAATGTTGGAAATGTAATGAAACTGAAGGCACATTCTTTCACCTTTGGTGGACATGCCCAAAGATTAAGGCATTCTGGGAGATGATCTATAATGAAATGAAAAAGTTATTTAAATATACCTTCGTGAAGAAACCAGAGGCCTTTCTCCTGGGCATGGTCGGCCAATTGGTGCCAAGGAAAGATAGGATTTTTTTTATGTACGCCACAACAGCAGCAAGAATACTTATCGCAAAGTACTGGAAGACACAAGATCTACCCACCAGGGAAGAATGGCAGATGAGGCTGATGGACTACATGGAACTGGCGGAAATGACTGGCAGAAGCCAAGACCAGGGAGAAGAGTCGGTGGAAGAAGATTGGAAAAAATTTAAAGTATATTTACAAAAACATTGCAAAATTAATGAATGTTAGAAGGATGCTGGAATGAAGTTATATGGTTTTAGCAGAAATGTAATAAAGAATTAAGTAAAAGCTGATTGATAATGGGCCAAAATGAAAAATTTAAGGTTAGACCGTTAAGATAAATTATAGAATAAAAATTGAGAAAGATGGAAAGAATTTGCTGAAACAATTAATTCAACTAGAATACAAAAAAGGGAGGTGCGAGGAGGTCAATGAAACAAGTAAATGAAAGGTAAATATATGGAATATTAGATGTATGTTTTGGTGTTTTAGTGTTATTGTTTCTTTTTGCTGTATTGTTGTATTGTTTTTCTATGTTTTTCTTTTTATGTATTGTAATGTATGTCCTGTTAATTTTTTTGATGTTTTCTTCTTCTTTTTCTTCTCTTTTTTTGTAATTTTTAAACCTCTAATAAATACCATTTAAATTTTTTTTATCCTTTTTAACCTGTTTTTCAACTTCCATTATGGTTGATGATGTAAGATCAGGCCTTGAGTTTCATTTTCATTAAACTCACAAGCATGTGAATACTTTACTTTTCCCCACAGAGAATTTTTTTACCAGTTCAGTTGTGTAAAGCAAATATAATTTTCATTTCCTGTAATAGCCCTATCATTTTCTGTCATCCAAAATATTTATTTTTTGCCCAAGAAACCATACAAAAATCTCTCTTCAATATGATTTTTGAAGTTTTTCTAAGGCTGCCAACTGTGAACCAAAGCAACAACAGGAAATAAACAGCAGTCATAGTTCCAGTATTATCTACTTATCTGTGTTAAAATGGTGATTTGGGGCATGGGGGAGGAGGCACTTGCTCACAAACACACTTATTACATGATCAATCATAACATAGTGCAGGTTTTGTTTTTAAGCACCACAGTCACCCTATGTTAAGAGTGAGTTGACTGAATCTCATTCCACCATCACGAGAACTCTGGGGTTGGTGAGATTCTATGGCTTCTAGTTAGAAACTGGTACAACATAATAATTTGAGACTCAGGAATGAATGGGGGTAGTTTGAAAATGATCAGGACTGAATTTGAAGTGGACTGAAATGGAATGGTCATGAATGGGCAAGCTTTTGTCCACACTTTGTTAAATGTTAACAGCATTATATTGCTAAACTAAATAAGAAACAAACAAACAGTAAGATTGGTCACCTGCCATTTCTCCAAGGGCTGGATCCACCTTTTGGGTCACCAATTGAACATACCTACTTTAAAACATTGAGCCATTCTGCATTAAAACTGAACAAAGCACAGTCCTAATCACTATTCTACAAAAAAAGGGGGAATATTGTTTTGATGGAGTTAAGTGAATCACCGTTGCTCCAAGCTGTCATGAACAGATACAATAGAAAGGAATATATTTGCACCATAAACCAGATAGAATAAGCATCACAAGGTATGTTATGCATAGCCTTATACAGCTCTGGACCAGGTTAGAGTTGGCATTATTCTGTATATACTCTTCTTAAACTCCCCCAAATATCAAAAGCCCACTTCACAGTAACTCAGAGCATGCTTTTCACTGTGGCTGCCCCTGGCCTGTATAACAGCAACCTTGTTGAGATGCAACAGGCACCTATTATTTGTACTTTCCAGAAGTAAATGAAAATACTTTTGCTTCAACAAGCTTTTCCAGCCAGATTAAAAGATATGTGGCTTAGGCTTTTATTTTTGTATTGTTCTTAAACCTATCAGTTGTTTTTATTTATATACAATATTTATTATTTTCTTTTAGTTACAACACCACTGTTTTATTGACGGAAGTCCAGCCGTCATTAAATGGTGCTGTATAGCATTTGAAAAAAGGACACAGTGAGACAGCAGTATTTTCAGGGTGGTATGAGCAGCTCCTTTCGAACTTCTCTCCTCTCCCGTAACTTTTGTTATCTTTTGTTCTCTCCTGTCGCATGGCCGTTTGCCAATGTCTCACATTACCTACATCCGGTCATGGCTTAAACCCACCCATCGCCATATAGGGTAATTACAGCCCAGAGGGGGAACATAACTCCATATAAGGCTATGCACTTAATACACTGCAAGGCACGGACATGCAGGTCACCGAGGTCAGCAAGGCACCAGGTGGCGCTACAAGCCTTTGCCATGCTTCATAGTATGTTTCTAAATCACCTTCAGGCATATGTAAGAGGTGATTCATGAACTAAAATAACAGTGTAGGATAGTAGTTAAGAACTTCAACGATGGGTTCAAAGTTCCTGGTTCAAATCTCATCTCAGCCGTAAACCCATTGTGTTGACTTAGGTTAGTCAGGATCATTGAACTCAGCCTTGTTCCAATTCATAATATAGGGGTGGTAATCATATTGGTCTGTGGAGGGTGTCTATAATGTGCTTAAGAATATTTAGATACAACTGCAAAAATGGCTAGTGTTATAACACACTAGGAATTCGTTCAGAAGGAGAATGAGATTGACCAAGCCCTCCATATTGTGTCAGATTTCATTTATTTTTTATTCATTGGCTGCTGTTGAAATAGTAGCCTCCCTTTCATGACAGATTCACATTTGGGATTTTGGTCCACCCCTCCGACACATACAGTCTCAGGTTGTGGTGAAGTATGAGTCATGGCCAGCAAATGGTCCAAACTAGGAATGGAGAACTTGTAGCTCTCCAGATATTGGTGGACTCTGACTCCCATTAGCCCTATTCAGCATGGCCAGTGATCACAGATGATGGCCCTTTCAGTCTGGCAGTATCTGTAGGGCAATTGGTTCCCTGTTCCTGTTTTAGAGAAAGACAGATGTAGAGAATTCAATGAATTCATTATTTTTATTATTAATAAAACAATAATTAACGACTCAAACTATTGCTCTTCAACAAAGTTGCATTGTTTTGCAGCAAAGTTTCAAATTGCAGACAATCTAGGTTTGTATTAAAGTTACAGAGAAACCAGAAGGTATTAAATCCATTCTTAATTCAACTTTCTTAAATGTGCATTTGGAGATGAGACCCAAACTGACGAGACCTTTGCCTTAGGAGACACCTTTGGTTGTTTTAACGGCTTTGCTTTCATTACCAAATAGATTAAAAATACAGTATAGTTGCTATTGTTTATGGCTGATATAAACCTTGGAAATGAGGGTTTGCGATTATAAATGCTGATACAGACCACTGACTCTAGAAGCATTCAGAGAAGGTTATAATAAGAGGCTTGAAGAAAAGAAAAGCGTGAAGTAAAATAATGTGTACATGATAATATCTAACCAGAAAAGAGCTGAGGGGAGAAAACAAAGATTGAGTTTTAAGTGACTTGCATCCAATTCCTGAAACACCCAGACACAGCGAGGAAGATCTTCATGTAGCCGTGAGATTCCATGAATGGATTCCTGTTTGGAATCACTAACCAAGCAAGCAGATTTAGAGCTTAGATGGCCAACAAAAAGGTACAGCCTAGATAGGTCTATCAACCATGGTATTTCAATGGAACTTCCATGGATAAGTGCAGTATACCTCTAAATTGGAGTGTATGGGGTGTTAGAAGAGGGGTAGTGCCTCCGGTGAGGGACATGACATGCTCCTTCTGGTGTAGTTTGTCCACCTTTGGTCCCTACCCTGCACTCAGCTCTTACCTGTGGCTTCTAGAAGTTGTCAGGATGCAACAGGGGCTCCACCCCAGGAACGGCTTCAGCTGGCTGGCTAAACCAGGTGAGGGTAGCTGATGGGTCTCAAGCCCTTGGTGAGTTAGGGACTTGCCCTGCATGGGAACTCAGGCTCTGTTGGGTTGAGCAGATGAGACCAATAGTCTTTAGACTGTCAAGTGACTTTTTCATCTTAGCTAGGAAATTTGCAGGGGCAGGACATTATTCAAATAATAATAATAATAATAATAATAATAATAATAATAATAATAATAAGTGGTGTTGCTATAGTGCTGGACACAGTTGGTCATCATTTTCTTTTCCTTTTGAGTTATTAGATGGATAAGAAAAGGAAATATATCTTGTAGATGACAGCTTGCTAGCGTGATTGTCATGGCTAGGTAGACACGTGCAATTTGCTGAAGAGGGTGCTATATATCTCCATAAACAGAAGATTAAATGCAAACTTCCCAGCAACTGGTATTTCAGTATACAACTGAAGGAACTTAGGACAAGATGGATAGCTTCACTTTCATACCCATTACAAAACTGACCGCAAACAAACACAACAGCTATTTCTTATTTAAAACAATAGGAAATGACAAATCACTTTTAACTATCAGCAGCTTATGTGGCCCAGATCAAGCGTAAAATTCCAACCATGCTTAGGCAAGCAATCAAGAGTGACCTTGTACCGCTTATTCCCTACCTCTTTGTCCCTATTGCATGGGCACCCCCACCCTTCACATTATTTAGGGAATTATAATTCATGTTATGCGTGTACCTATAAAAAGGTAAAGGGACCCCTGACTGTTAGGTCCAGTCGTGGACGATTCTGGGGTTGCAGCGCTCATTTTGCTTTAGTGGCCGAGGGAGCCGGCATACAGTCATGTGACCAGCATGACTAATCTGCTTTCTGGCTTACCTTTCAGCTGGAGCGGTACCTATTTACCTATTTGCACTTTGACGTGCTTTCGAACTGCTAGGTTGGCAGGACTAGGGACTGAGCAACGGGAGCTCATCCCATCGTGGGGATTCGAACTGCTGACCTTCTGATTGGCAAGCCCTAGGCTCTGAGGTTTAACCCACAACACCACCCATGTCCCTGCATGTACCTATAGTTATATGCTAAACTCCAACCTCCAATCCTTCTTTTATCAACAATGGGTTTTGGACAACCATTGAGCTGCTTAATGTTCAGCTTCGTACACACATAATATTAATCATAGGGATGATTGAAATCCCAGCTGCCATCCAGCAGGGCTTTACAGAGTAGTCGGGTCAACACCACACCCACAACCCACCATACATGATGGCTGGGGCAAGATGCAGGGATCAGACCTGACACTGTCCTGTGATGACAGTAGAACTGACTCAGGATCCAATGGCTACTGGGGCAAGCTCAGCCCCTCCCTTGTGGTCTAGTGTTGTAGGCCAGATTGAGCTCCTTGGAGGAAAGTTGGAATATAATAGTAAATGAAATAAATAGCTATGTACAGTGGTACCTCAGGTTACATACGCATCGGGTTACATATGCTTCAGGTTACAGACTCCGCTAACCCAGAAATAGTGCTTCAGGTTAAGAACTTTGCTTCAGAATGAGAACAGAAATCATGCTCTGGCGGTGCAGCAGCAGCAGTAGGAGCCCCATTAGCTAAAGTGGTGCTTCAGGTTAAGAACAGTTTCAGGTTAAGAACGGACCTCCGGAACAAATTAAGTACTTAACCCGAGGTACCACTGTATATACATGGTGGACTTCAGTAGACTCTAGGTATTTTTGAAACAGCTTTTGGAATTACAAAGACCAAAATATTTGATCAAAAGCTGTTTATTATGTATTTCAGAAAGCACTCTACTACTTTGCCTGTTTACATCAGCCCTGCATTAAAATAAAAATAAAAATGAGCCTTCTTGTATTGCAGCTATATTAGAATGATTGGGTGGGTAGCAAGTTTACTTTTGTAGAAATTGTTTCAGTTTGGGAACCTCTTGTCTAGCCTAACTTTCTGCAGTTTGTTAGCTTTCCATGTCTAAGGGCTGATTGGTTTTTACCAAGGGAAGAATTTTAACTTTCTGAAGCCTAAATTGGGACAACCCCGGAAGTGCTGTGTCACATATATAACAGAGTACTATAGTGGTTAGAGCACTGAACTAGGACCAGGGAGTCCAGGGATCAAATAATTTGTGAAGTTCACTGAGTGAACTATCCTACCTCACAAGGTCATCTATACCATGGGGAAGAACCATGTACATTATCATGAAGTCCTTGGAATTGTAATGTAATGAGTTTTTTATTTTTAAAAAGAATCCGTGTACATATTCAAAAATATCATGTGTCCCAGTCCTCATTGGACTGTTTCAATCTAGATTGCACATGG
Organism: Podarcis liolepis; assembly: GCF_965112155.1. Taxonomy (NCBI): domain Eukaryota; kingdom Metazoa; phylum Chordata; class Lepidosauria; order Squamata; family Lacertidae; genus Podarcis; species Podarcis liolepis. The sequence goes on along the minus strand of NC_139561.1, from coordinate 49,981,917 downwards.
AGGATTATAAATTTGTAGGACTCCTTCTTCGAAAGCTTCCTCCCCATGGCTTGTGGAAAGTTTGATCTAGAGCTTTAACCGCCCTGCCACAGACCACTTGGAAATTGCTGATGGTCTTGGTGCTGCATGTTTTTAATGACATTTTAATTGTTTCTTTTATGTCTTACATTGTCTTGCAATATGCACTCTGGAGAATTCAAAATGTTATACGATAACATACAATATAAGGGGAGAAGGCAGTAAAAAAACACCAGTATTACTAATGGGGATCTGCCATGAACCACCTGAATGAAGTTTGTGGACCACTAGTGGTCTACAGACCACTGTTTGGGAACCCCTGATCTAGCCTAACTTTCTCCACGCTTAGTTAGCTTTCCATGTTTAAGGGCTGAATGGGTTTTGTGGGTTTTTTTTAACATGTGGAAGCATTCAAACATATGCTCTTCCATTTGTAGCCTGAAATGGAACAGTCCAGGAAGTGCTGACCATATAATGCTTTTTTATCATTGTAATGGACTTCCTTGCTTCGTCAGCTACAGCTGTCTTATATCAGATGGTGGGAGGGGGTGTCTCACAAATTGAATGCTTTCATGCATCCCACTGCTCTGCCCTTGCTGCTGATGTGAATGTGCGAATCCATATGTGTCATCCTGCTGCGTTAATGTCCTGCCATACGCATTACTCCATCCTATTGATTCATAGGCAATGCTGAATGTAGTCCTGAAACTAATCAGCCTAACCTTCTCCTAGTTTCTTGACAGCTGTTAAGTGCTGAGATTCAATATAAGAGACTCTGCAGGTGGGAGAAATCACAGTTTTGAATATTCCCATGTATAAAATCTCTCTCCAAGTAGAAAACCAGAACATCAGAGTATGGCATGGATCTTCCTCCACAATGTGATTTTTTTAAAGAAGAGCTTTTGTGGAGTTTCATGGAGGAACATTTAAAAAATTACACCATGCAACCTGCGGGCTGAAATGGCATGGACCATTCAGGAATATACCATCTGCGGCATCTATAGAATAGTTTGTGTGAATGTGCATGGAAACTAACGTACTATACACAGTTAGAATTTCCATCAACTGCTCTTCCCACCTTTTCCCTGGCCCCACCTTCCCATTGCTTTTTGGCCACAAAAAGCTGCCCAGAATGGAATGTGGCCAGCAGGATTGAAAAAATGTTCTTTACTTATGGCATATAATGAGAATATGTGTGTGTGTGTGTGTGTGTGTGTGTGTGTGTATAGTGGTTGCTGGTGCCCATTGAGGCAAGTAGAATAGAAGTTAGAGAGGCCAGCAGTACATGGAGTCAGAGACAATAGGATGCAGAACTAACTAATTCTAGTCTCCCTGCAACTTCTTGCTGAGATGTACAAGGGCAACAACTGAGACTAAGGAGGAAGATGGCAGCCAATACCACCTTTTGAATTGGCTATTAGTAACAAGGCAGGCAGGTGGGGACTGGATGTGGGCAAATCAAGGTTGGTGGTGCAGTCTTCCCATAACACCGATGGACCAGCCTCTGCTGTATATTAGTGCTCTTAAGGGTGGAAGTCATTCTCCTTTAATGGATATTTTTAAACAGAGGTTGGATGGTCATCAGTCAGGGATTCTTTAGCTGTGATTCCTGCACTGTAGGTGGGTTGGACTAGAGGACCCTTGGGGTCACGTCCAATCCTACAATTCTATGTGAGGTCTAAAGGTGGGAGAGATGGTTCTCATTTGCCCTCTCTAAATGGTCTCCTGGCTTTTGCCACAGTAATGATGAATGGACTGAACTCAGTGGTAGAGCGCTTGCTTTGGATATGAAAGGTCTCTGACACCTCCAGGTAGCTATGGGAAGGAAACCCATCTGAAAGCCTGGAAAAGTATTGCCAGCCAGGATAGGTGGTCCAGGGCTAGATGGGGAACTGATCTGCCTTGACAGAAGGCATCTTCCTCTGTTTCAGCTGGAATATGTTAATCATTAAGATCATACATCACTCTTGGTTGCTTAACAACAAAATATTTTATGTATTCTTGGTGCAGGATACCCTGCTATATTGTCTGACCCCTCTCCCCTATGCCCAACTCTAATTATATTTCTGGAGTCTGAGAAATAACAAAGTGTGAGTAACCTTATACAGTTGATTCACCAGAGTACTGCTGATCTGACTTTGGATCAGAGGCAGAAGTAGAATCAGCAGGAAGGGCAGCTTAGGGTTATATCTGCATTATTGTTAGAAAGTTGTGCTGGGTATGAATGACTATATTTTACCAGGCTGAAATCTGTGCATTATTTATACTACTGACTGGTTTCCATTCTTAGAGTGACAGATTATTTGTCTGATTCGGGGGATGGGGGGAGGAACAGTTCAAAATACCACTGTCAATTATTTAAACTACATTGGCACTTGAGCAAGATAGCACATGGTGCAGTGTCCACTCACTCCTGAACATCATCTTACAGCAACCTTTCCCCTCTGTTGTGTTTTCCTCTAGGTAATTTACTTGGAGGGGAGTCAGTAACAGGCAAGCAGAGACACCTAGATTTTCCAGGAGAGTTCGATCCTAGTTGATACAATTACCACATTATGGACAGTCACTGATATATGAAGGAGTGCTTTGTCCTATATACACTGGCCAGATCGGTGTGATCATTTAGAAAAGCCCTCCTAATTGTTACACAGTCATCTAACATTCATTTAATTTCTACATCATCAACATCATAATTTTATTATTTATACCCCGCCCATCTGGTTGGGTTTCCCCAGCCACTCTGGGCGGCTTACAGCATACTGTATATAAAAACATACATGAACAAAAGCTTTCACTATAGTGGCAGCGATACTTTGGACACTGTTCTGATGGAAATCAGAGACACCCACAATTCTGGTACTTTGCTGCCTGGTGAAAATGTTTCTATTTAGCCAAGCATTTTTATAGAATTAATTTGTTTCAGTGTTGGTCATTTGTTCTTGATACGATGATGTTTTTATGGCAGGGGGAAGGGCATTTCCTTTCAACTTGGTTTCAATGTTTCAATGTGGGGTTTATTGACTATTTCTTTGGTTGCAAATCACTTCAAGATAAAGCAACTGACAAATTTAATAAATAACAATTAATAGTAATTCCATAGTTCAGAAGAAGTGGCAGAATGTACCCATTTTCAGGGTCACTACTCCATGATATGCTGAAAGGTACGGTCCCAAAAAATTCCCCAGATGAAGGAAGTCATCTTATAGGTCTATACAAGAGCAGTGCATCTTTCAGGTAACCCAGTCCCAAGTTGATCAAGGCTAAGTTTGATTCTATGAACAGCTGGGAATCAGCCCTGCGTGAACAAATGGTGGCAAGCAGGGTCAGCTCCAGATTTTTTTGGAAGGGGAATTGGAGTTGGGCAATGTGCACTTAAGGATGCCTCCTCCCTGACTGGTCCCACTTTCTTGCCATTGTCACCAACTGCTTGTGCCAGCAGACGTTTTGAGTTTTTATTAATTGACAAGTGGATGTAAAAACATCCCTGTTGTATTCAAATTGGGAAATCAGAAGAAGGACCATATATCTATATCTATATCATCTATATCTACATCTATATATACTATATCTATACTAGGTCTGGTTCTGTCCCTCGCCCAGACAATGCCAGTTGACTCAATGTTAGGCATGAGAGAATGGGTGGTAAAGTAGGGAAGTGAGAGTGATAAAGTGTTGGGTGGGAATCACAGGAGGGGAGGGTGCTGTTTGCACTCAAGTCCTGCTTGCAGGCTTCCCATAAGCATCTGGTTGGCCACTGTAAGAACCAGCTGTTAGACTAGACGGGCCTTTCGCCTAATCCTTCAAAGGGCTTCTTGCATTCTTATTATGTTAACCCCCTGGCTTCCCTCTGCCCTTTGCTTTGTTTTTAAACACTCATGAAATAGTTAATTCTCACAGACATAGCAGAGACATATCTGAATCCCCACATACTTGAAGGATCTGCCTAGTGTTACAAATGAGCTTAATGTACCTAGCCAAAATCAATTCTGCCCCATAAGAATATTGTAATTATTTTTTTATTGCTGTGCATGAATTTATTACCTTTACAAATAGCTTTGCTCACTACCATCATACGCTGTAGAGAGACAAATATATATCTTGCATGAACTGATGATAGAAAGTCAAGCTTACATGCTGAAGATGTGGTTTTATTTACTTTATTTTTTATAAATAGCTCTTTGACTTTATTTTGGTCCAGATCAGAGGCCAGCTGGGTCCAGATCAGAGGCTGGCTATGGATACAATACACTATGGCTATTGCCAGCATGACATAGTTGTAGTCCTTTGCATTCCCAACTGCAAAATTGGTGTGGAGGGTGGGGAGATACACTTATATACAAAAGTGAAGGAAGCAGCAATTATTGTCACCATCACAGCATGCCAACAATACCTCCCATTACCCATGTATGGAAGGCACCAGATCAAGATATGATTATGGTAGAAACAACAGAATGACACCACCCTAATTATTACACAGGGACCCTCCATACATGCAAGATGCACATGCAATAAATGGCCACACCTTTCCACATTAAAGCCTTGTGGACTGGCATGATGGATTGGGTGTGTGGCTTTTCTTTACTGTCTCACCCCTTTTTGTATTACAATTCCACCAAAAAGGAATTCCATCAGGCAGGATGCACCTGATGACACATCTTAGTTTGTTTAGATGTATGGCGGAGTTCCTTCCTTCAGCCTGGGACTCCTCCTTTCAGTCCAGTTCAAGGTAGGCATGGGTGAAAAGAAGGATGCTTAGGATTTACTATATTTATTGTGGCCGGGGGGGGGGGGGCAAGGGACCTCAGCTCCTAGGAATTGACTCCTACTAATCAAAGGGCAACAACCTAGCCACACAGCCCATAGAAGCAAACAGATGAAGGATCATTGATGGGGGAGGGTGTATTTGTGGTCTCCTCATGCTATATATGTACATGCTCCCATCCGTTGACAGCTGCAGGACAGTCAAAACAAAAGAATTCACATAACAATTAGCTTACCAAATTTGCTAATGCTGTGCAGTGCTGACGACTCACCAAAAGAACATTAAAAAAGTTTTTTTTAAAAAATTAGATGTATTCACAGAAGTTATGGTCTATTGATTTATATTTGCTGCGAACACTGAAAGGACTGTGCGGGGGCATATTGCCAAAACTATAGACAGACAGACAGGCAGACCTTGTCATACACATGACTGCATCAATATTTTTTAATGTGTGGAACTATTTATTGATGTACATATGCTGTCCTCTGTATAGGTAAAACTTTGTTTTCCAGGTTTTTCATCATTCTCTGTATCCAGATCAGAAGCCAGTCCCACAATGCTGATAATGCCAGTGTGACAGTTTTGACCCCATGCATTCCCAGAAGCAAAATGGAAACCAAAACAACATAATTAGCCGTCATACACACATAAATTTCTGAATACAGATGTTTTGTGTTCAGCCAGGTTGGGGGAGCACTGCACTCAGTTCAAATTTTAAAGCCAATCAACCAAATTCACATTTCTCATACTAATATGCCAACAGAAAATAACACAGAGATAAATACTAGGAGAAATTGTTTGCAAAAACTGTTTATACGAAGTGTATATTAAACTGCACAAAATGTGTTTGCTAGGAGAAGTGTGTACAGAAATGCTTACTTTTTTAAGCAAATTGTCGAAAATATATCTAAAGTGATGAGAAAATGATTTAAAACTGGATAAATGAGAATCTGAGAGAAATTCAAATTGACAAATTTGTACCCTGTCCAGTCAATTTTATTAGGGTTGAACATGCAATTTATATGAAGATTGTTTTTTCCTGCAATGTTTGCACTGTGTCTTTAATGTCCATCTGGGGAAAAGATATGTACAATCTCAAAACTTCTATAAGAGCATTCTTTGTGCAAAATGCTGAAGAAACAATGGAATGGTTGAGGATTCCTGAGCCATTGGTTCTACTATAGAAATAAGACCAGATTATTTGGAACTGTTCACTCTGGGGAGAAAATTTAGCAAGGAACATTGCGGTTGCATTCTTTTGGCATCAGTCTTCCTCACTAAAATGGAGGGACATAGGAAGGTCATGGCACCAAACTATTTTTCACTGCATTCCAACACTTGAAATGTTTCTCTGCAAAATGACTGCATGTTATCTCCTGGTCACAGATCCAAACAGGGTAATCTTTCCTTGTAGCTGAAGCAAGCTGCATTAGGCACCTTACAGAAGCCAATCCTTCACCAGCCACAGGGAATTATCTATTTTTATTTTTGCGTGGTGGGTGCAACGGGATGCAGTGTGTCCATCCACAGTGTGTATGGATTTCAGTTAAAAACCTCAGGTTTCCTCTGCAGTTGTTCCTTTCCAGTGCTACCTTCCGTGGCCTCCTTTTGATTCAGCTGCCTTTGTAGCATTTTGGGATGCTTGTTTTGTTTATTATCCTGCCACAAATGAATATCAATATTCTTTTCATCCTCCTTGATTTAATGAGCTGCAAACGACAGTCGGCAAAAGGAAGGCTGTTGTACGGCTTTGCACAAAGAGCTAAAGAGAAAACCCCACGTGGCAGCTGTGTGTTGCTACTCTTGCCAGGATTAATAAATTCCAAGCAATTTACATCCCCTTGTAATGAAGAAAAGTCCAAAAGCCAAATCTGTGAGACACTGAGACTCGGGAGGGGGAAAAATAGATGAGAATTGTAGCTTGAATTATTGAGCTTGATACAGAGAAGAAAGGTTATTAGAGCTAGTGTCAGAGAGTATTTACAAATCTCTCATTTCTTGTGTGGGCTATTCCCCCCCTCCACGTTTGCAAAATATATGTGCACTGTGGCAGCCAGTTAGCTTTAAGCTACACATTGAATCTGTTTGCCATGTTTGAACACTATAAAGAGCTGCCATCTAATTTCATCCAAAGTGAAATTTCAAGGAGAATTTGAAAGTTTCTGCTCAGGCAAAGTATTCATGGGATTCAGAAGAAAATGAAAACACATTTGAACAGGCTAAAATGTATGTGTGTAAGGGGGAGAGTAGCTCGGGGTAGATAGGGCTGGCCCAAGACATTTTGCTGCCTGAGGCAACCCCCAAAATGGCTCCTCCCTGGGAATTGTGAGTGCTGGGTGAGAGCATGCTAGAGGAGTGATAAAGGTGCAGAAAGGAAGAGAAAGGAAGACACTGTGAAATGGGGAGGAAAAATGCTGTGGGAGGAGAAAAGCAAGGGGGTGGAATGGAGCAGGGAAATTTGGGGATAGGACAGGAAAGCCAGGGAACAAAATGGCGAAAGAAAATTGGGGCCTAGGAAAGCCAGGGGGTGAAATTGAGAAGGAAAATGGGGGGGGGGCGGAGTCAGCTAGCCAGGGGGATTCCCCCCCCCCACTATACCACTGTCCACAGGAATTGTTATTAAATATTTCAACAAACCCTCTCAAACCAACACACACATCCTTACATCCTTTACTGTATTTTTGATTTCTATGGAAGCCGCCCAGAGTGGCTGGGGAAACCCAGCCAGATGGGCGGGGTACAAATAATAAATAATAATAATAATAATAATAATTATTATTATTATTATTATTATTATTATTATTATTACTCTTGAGGCAAATGCAGAAGTTCCAGTTTGAATAAAATGTCAAACAAATTTCAAGGGTAGCAAAAGAGATGTTCTCTGCAGAAATATTTACTGATGCAGAATTCTGCACCACGGTAACAAAATTCTGCATAGTTCAGAGGTAGATTCTATACCCTTCATAAATTATGCAGATAAAATACAAGTTCATGGAATATGCTTATTTTGTTTAAATTATTTCCTGATTCTGCCCATTATTATAGGGGAGGGGGAAATTATTATGGGTACTGAAACCTCAATTTGTGATGGCAGAAATCTGATCAGTTTTATTACTCAAGTTTCCATGATAGCACATACACAACTCTTCCAAACATTTTTGTAACAATAAGGACTAGAAACCATTTTTTAAGAATAAAAATGAGAGTCTTGGTGTTAGGATGGATACAACACTAAATTTCTGTTTTCCTAGGTTCTTATTCTTCACCCAATCAGTTTAGGTTTGTTAAATCTCTACTTCATTTTATGATTAATTTCAAATTTCTCAGGAAAAAGACAGTATTTTAGTGCACATTTTAGCAAAAGTATACATTTTTATATGCATTTTTGCTTGATATAACTATTTTTTCAAACTATTCCCCCCCCCAATATAATGCAACTTTGTATGCTCTTCACAAATATATATGCATTTTTATGCACAATAATATGTGAATGTTTGTGCACAATTTTGGCTGGGGAACTGCACCACAACATTCAGCCAAGCACACATTTTGAAGGATAGCTGTGTTTCATTTTACATATTGTTTCAGCAAGTGCAAATTAGATAGGTTTGCATTTAAAATATAATCCAAAACCAATTTCTCTCCTTGTCTCTTCTTGGAAACCTGGACTCTGCTCCCAACACCACAGCCTATGGTTTTCCTGTCTTTGCACAGAACTGTGGAACACAAACAACTCTTTATGTGTTTCTCGCTTCTCATCCATTTACAGTATGCACTATACAGCAGTTCTTTCAACAAAGAAGGCTGGCAGGAGAGTAACAATGAATAGGGGGAAAAGCAAGACAATCTCCAACATGGTGGGCTAGGAGGTGTATTTTTTCCCTGCACGTTGCCCTCTGTTTCTCTGCCCTTATTGTGGTGTGGGTTTTGTTTCTCTTCTTCTGTCTGCCGGAGGAATGCTGCTGAATGCTGATGAGGCAATGCACGCTTCAGTTCCAGGCAATCAATTTTCTAGTAATTTTGGAGCCTTGAATACCTGACCTACAGTATTTCAGGGACTGTTCATCAAGGCAGGGCAGAGTAACAGATTATCCTCTGCTGTTATTATATTTTTTGGCAAGTGGTATCAAGGAACACCTGAGAAGATCAGACAGTTAAATCTGTGCCATTCCCCAGATCTTCTCTCACCAGGTTTATCTCATACTGCCTTTCTGGCTTTTGTCAGTTTGCTGTTACGCTGATTTCTAGTGAATAATGGCTTCGCTGCTTTGAAATAGCAGGGCCACCTCGCTGAGCAAATGAAAGGGTTTCTCCCACTTTTCAGCAAAATGGTGGCTGAAATTGGGTGGGTGCAACATGACAGGGAGAAGTGAGGCTGGGCTGTCATTCTATGTGCAGCGTGGTTGTTGTTTAAAAAGAATGGGGTGTAACCTAAACATAAAATCAGATGACGGTGCCATTTACAGTCAAATGATTGATACATCTAATCATAAGGGTGAGCAACCTGTGGACATCTAGATGTTGCTGGACTTCACTCCCTTGAAACCCAGCCAGCATGGATAGGGATCAGAGGAAGATGGAAACTGTAGTCCTGCAAAATCTGGAATGCCACTGACTCCCAATCTAGAATCTATTCCATGGGTGGGAAACTTTAGGCCTGGAGGCCCTCCAGGCTTTGTCTATCTAGCCTTTGGAACCCTCCCAGGTCACCACCTCTACTCCAAATCATCTCCCTTTGTACCCTCAAGTTCTTTTGCTTGCTAGAAATATATCCTTTGTAATAATGCTCTTAGCTTTTCAGATTGGGGGACAGAGGTGTATGCAAACTGCAAACCTATGACTTATGCATGGCTGGAATGTAGCCTGCCATACAAAGGTAAGAGTCATGTCTGTTGCTCTGCCTACTATTTGCCTCAGTCCCCACCCACTTTTGCCCACTAATGGCATTGCCCACCACTGGCAAGCAGGCCTTGGGGCATTTGTTTGCTTAAAGTATTTATATACCACTTTTGAGGCAGATCTCACAAAACGGCTCACAAAAACATATTGCAAGGATATTTTTTTTTAAATGTTACTATAACATTAAAAGACAGATGTTTGTTTATTATTAATAATAATTTATTACACACCTTTCACCCTAGGTCCCAGGGCAGGTTACAAATTAAAACACAATACTAAAAGCAGCTCAAAACAACCCACACCCACAAAAATAAAGTAGAAGCCAAATCTCAGAAGCCATAGTAAAGTGGCGCAGTGCTGGCAATGGCTTTCCAGAGTTTCAGGGTCTGTGGGTCTTTTGCAGAAGCATTTTCTTCACAAGCTTGGGAGCAGGTAGACTCCATCATATTCTGGTGCATGAATCATTTCTTAAGCAACATTATTCATTCCACATGGAATTATTTATTCATAGGTATGAATCTTCTCCAGATATTGCCTAACCTGCTCCTTTTGGGTTTCCAATTCTTGAAAAATAAATCAATAACACAACCTGCTAAGAAAAAATAAATCTGAAGGTATCAAACCGTAGTCACTATTGTAATACTTCCTGCGTTCATTATTAATGATGATATCTTGAATAATTTAACATGGGCTTGGGTAGTTGAAATCCCATTATTGTGATGGATTGGATGATTTGGGGATATCGGCTCTAACTTGAGCCATACATTCAAGGAACCACTGTCATTTCAGTATTTAAAAACAAGAACTCAGGTGTCATGCTTTCTCAGCCACCATGGTTTGGGATGTGGAAAACTGCTCCAGTGTGATACCCACAAAATTTTCCTTTTGTAATTCCTTATTGGAGGGGAGAGGTCAAAACTGGGAGCATTCAATAATAAACAGAAATTATCCCAGTTTTAAAAGCCTCGCCCCCAAATGAGCTGAACTGAACTTTCTCAGTTTGGACCTGCTTCTCTGCTTCAAATTCCTACAGACAGTCCTGGTGGAAATTTGGTGGCAGCAGCCATAGAAAAACAGTAGGGATGACAAAATAGCTCTGTGAAGGTCTATATTGTATAGAATCATAGAATTGTAGAGCTGAAAGGAATCTGAGGGTCATATAGTCCAACCCCCTGCAATGCAGGAATCTCAACACATGGTTCCACACCCAGTTTGAAACTACATAGGACCCTGCTTTGCTTGGTATAATAACTCTGTTCTATGTGCAAGGAGCTCCTGGGAGATGTCATCCTAGGACGTCTAAGTCCATTGTGTGGACTAGAGCTGGGATGAAGTTTCCTACCCATTTTCAGAGGGCTGTTCTCCCTTTGCAATTCTACTAATTTGGAGAGGCACAAGAGAAATTTCACAAACTGTTCAAAACAGCATGCAAAATTCCATTATATTATGGAAAATTGCTAGCAAAAATATGTTTATTAGGCAGAATTGTGAATAAAAAATGTGTATGTTAGGAAACATGACCATGAAAATGGGTGGAAAAGTTTGCACTGACTTTAAAAAGATTCACACAAAAATAGGACAAACTGAACTAAAATAAAAAACTGAAAAAAACCTGAAACTGGTTTCCGAATAAGCAAAGCTATTTTCTGATTTTATAGGGAAACAGCTCAGCTTTCTGAGTCCACTTGTGAACAATGCCAAGATGAGTTTACCCTCGTTTTGTGTGTGTGTGTGTGTAGTTTTCCCTATTGTGGTGAATAGGTATCTCTCAGCTTCCCCACCCTCACAGGGTTGCTGTGAAGCAGCAGCCCTAGCTAGATACAAATAATTTAATTCGATTAATCAGCTGCCTTTGAATGGATTGGCCCGTTAAACAAGTGTAAATACATTTTTTCCAAACCCTGAGAATAACTGCCCCCTAAATAAACCATTTGCAGCTGCTTGCTGTTAGAAGGAAAGGCTATACCGGTATTTAACGTATTCCTTTCATACCTCTTAAAAAGTTTCCTGTCAAATATTGAGGTACAGGTTGTTTTTTCTGCTGGAATTTCACTTTAAAGGGACCCTACAGCTTTAGCAGCTGCATGAAGTTCCTGAATTTATCACAAGGAAAATGTCCAGCATACCAAGGTTGCACCAAAGTAAATCTAGCACAGTAAGATTTACTGTGTTATCCAACGGTTATCCAACAATTTACAGTTATCCAACAGTCACAGAAGGCAAAAGCAAATTCTGTTCTTTAACCTGGATTTAATTCCGTACAGTAGCAGGGATACATGTCATGGTTTCCTGAAGAAGCAAAAGGTTTGCCAGAAATCATTCATTCTGGGCAGCAAGGAAGCAAAACTCTTTAGCTTCACTAAATTAATATTTTAGAACCCCATTGTGCCACCAAGCTGTGAAATAGGCATGAACACAGTTATGGGTGGGTCCAGAAGACTAGCAGAACAGTGTCTACATGGCATGCAGGCACACACTGTGCTAATAGGAGGTGGAATAAGGTGGGCTGTATAAGCCTGCTCTACCTATGATGTATCCTCTTCAGCTTCTGACTAGCAGATGGAGAGGATCATTGCGGGGTGGGTTGGGGGGGGGGTTCTTTAGGCCTTGTGGTTTGGAGCAGGACAGCCAGCAATGACTTTGAGCCCAATACGCCTTGGAATTGCTGTACACAATTTTAGGCCAGCGGCCAGATTGTTTGGAAGGACCTGGGACTGTGCAAGAATGAGGGTCTCATTCTTAATAGACAGGTCTAGTAAGCCACATTTATGTGGCAAATGGATCCATGTTTTAGGCTTTGTTGGCCTGTTTATTAGATCAGAGTAGGGACTCCCTACTCGAGAGAGTGGGGGATTGTGTGGCCAAGAGCACCCAGGCAGCACAGGCAAGCTTAGGTCATATTCCTCAGGGGTAGGGTCAGGATTCATGGGCTCTTGGTTGGCCTTCTCCTTTGCTAACCCACTTCCCCTTTAGCTAAACCACAGAGCCTAGGACTTGCTGACCAGAAGGTCGGCGGTTCGAATCCCTGTGACAGGGTGAGCTCTCATTGCTCAGTCCCTGCTCCTGCCAACTTAGCAGTTCAAAGGCACGTCAAAGTGCAAGTAGATAAATAGGTAGTGCTCTGGCGGGAAGGTAAACGGCGTTTCCATGTGCTGCTCTGGTTCACCGGAAGCAGCTTAGTCATGCTGGCCACATGACCCAGAAGCCATACGCCGGCTCCCTCAGCCAATAAAGCGAGATGAGCGCCGCAACCCCAGAGTTGGTCACAACTGGACCTAATAGCCAGGGGTCCCTTCTACCTTTACCTTTTACAGTTGTACTTCAAAAACAGCTAAGTTCTGTGTGAATATATGGACATTGTATATAGGGGCTATACAGGGCCAGCCCACCCATGAGGCATGGTGAGGTGGCAGCCTTGGGCAGCAGCTTCAGGAGAGCTCATGGGGTGGCAGATCTGGGCCTGCCGCTGCCTACTGTGTGCTGCTACCGCTGGCTCCTCTCCGGGAAGTGGGAGCCAGAGAAGCAGCTGATGGAAAAGGTGCTCAAACTCAGAAGCCCCTTCTCTTGTCACTGTGTCTCCCTTTTCCCTGAGAGAGGGAGACACAGCTGCTGTGAGCTAACCAACTGTCCCATTACTCAAGGTGGTTGGGTCATGGCCCACTGCATTCCCCTCTCTGGGAAGAGGGCGACACAGTGGCAAGGGCAAGGTCGGCATCGGGATGTGGGGCAGTATTGCAAGCACTTTGCATGTACTATTTTTGCAAGGTTCTGAAGACCTGCAAACTGCTTCCTGGCAATGTTTTACTTGGTGTGGTTCTTCAAATATCTGGATTTAAATTGCAGGCCATGGTGATGTTTCCCTGAATGAATGCATTCCGTGGGTGATATGCTTGTATTCATTCAGTAGAATTTTAGCTGCTTATCATTTCTTCTTCAGTATATGATACAAATTAAGCAAACACTCCAAAAGGACAACCCATTAACAATGAATTTCACTGCATTCTCTGCACAGCATTTGATACAGAGCCTAAGGTTTTGCTCTTCTACCTTTTGTGGGGGGGGGGCGATTCTCTGAATAAATAAATAAAATGGACCATTCAATATTATCCCACATGCTAAAAGAAGTGTGTGACTTCTTCCATCTCTCTTCTGCATCATGTTATAAAGCAGGGGTGGGGAAACTCAGCCCCCAGATATCGCTGTCTGATCCTTGGGATCCTCTGCAGGCCATACCCCCTACTAAGTGGCCTCCTCCCCAAGTGTGTTTCCTGGCTGAGTTGTGCCCTTGAACTCTGGTAATGCCTTTTGCTTTCCTGGATGAAGAATAAAGCCAGGTGTATGGCTGTGCTGTAGACACTAGCCTATTCTAGAAAGGTAATATTTAAATTCATTGCTCCATCCATTTTTGCCTCTGCCTCTGACCACCATTGGTATGTCACCTTCAGAAGGTTGCCAGAAGGAAATTCAGACCTCAGTCTGAAAAAGTTTTCACATCCCTCTTCTAAAGTAAAGGTCCAAATGGAGTGTAATTTATTACATAGCCTTTAGTTTAGTATTGACTCCCCCCCCCCCAGCCATGCAAGTGTTTGGTGTCTTTCTCACTAGCTTTAGCGTATTATCAGGATTAGTAAAAAAGCCTCTATTGTCAGCATCTCTCAATGTGATTCCCATCAGGCTCTGCATCATGAAATGAACTGTTGACATAATAATGCAGCCATCTTATTTGGGTTGGATCTATCATTTGGGGATGGGGTGGGTACCATCCTGTCAAACAGTGATGTTTTATGCATTCCGACAGGCAATCCTGGGCTAATTTAAAGACGAAATATTTAGTAAATAAACACAAACGGCTGTTGCCTTGAGTCGCCCTCCTAGTTAATCTAATTTTCTGTTGGGGGGAGGAAGAAACTTGTCTTCTTACAAATAGAATCTGTCAGGTCAACAGAAACATCTTATGGATAAATGATAAATGGGTGATCCTCAAACAATGCTGGGGATATTTGTTGCTGTGAGTTTCCTTAGGTATCCCAACATCTTGAGATACAAATAATAATCATCACAATACCCCCATCTTCACTTTGTAATATATGCATAGGCACACACAGCCTATCAGGAAGAAAAAACACACACTAAAAAGCACTTCTGCCCAAAAATAGCTGGATCCAAACATGCTTGTTTATTGAATTTATTCATTTTTATTCAGCCTTCTGAATATTGCAGAGTAGTGCAGATGGTCTGGTCTCACTTTCACGTTATCCTTACAATTTCCCTGTGAGGTTGGTTAGGCTAAGAGTGAGTGACTGGCTCAAGGTCACCCAGAGAGCATCATGGCTGAGTAGGGATCTGAACTTGGATCTACTTCTTTCCCCCACCCCATCCCAGTATAGCCCACTATACACTCCACTGCCTCTTAGTCTGTATGCTCAGTCTGCAAACCTGGCCTGTCAGGGAGAATGTTACCCCAAGAACAATGAGTACATGACAGGACCATCTACTGTCATGGAAACTCATTTTTTGTTGGATAAATACAAAAGTCCTAGGTTCACTTACTGTAAGTGTGTACAATGAAAAAAAATATGTAATGCTTCAGATGTCTGTGAGTGAATACATCTGCCTTTCTCCACTGCTGGGGTGGGAAACATGTGGACCTCTCAATGTTGTTAGGCCACAACTCTAATAATCTCTGTCCATAAGCTGGGGCTGATGACAGTCAGAGTCCAACAACACCTGGAGGATGAGCACCTAGGAAGAGATAAGCAAGGACCTGTTTTCACCATTGTGACATCAGTAGCCAGTAGACCAGCAGGAATTTACAAGTGAGAAAGTGGAGATTGGTCGTTTGACCGCTTAGGTCAGTGATGTCCAAACCTGGCCCTCCAGCTGTTTTGGGACTACAATTCTCATCATTCCTGACCACTGGTCCTGTTAGCTAGGGATGGTGGGAGTTGTAGTCCCAAAACAGTTGGAGGGCCAAGTTCGGCCATCACTGGCTTAGGTAATAACAGACTTCATTCAGTCACCCCGATACATCCCACCTTTATGACCATGTGCACACACACATTTTCATTATTTGGTGGGTACCTTATTAATAATAGATAGTGTGGGTCTGGGTTTCCTTACCCTAGTGCTGGTACAGAACATAGGGATTATAAATTCTTCAGGGTCTGAAGATCAGAATGCCTCTACACATCACATCTAAGGTTGAGCAACAGAAAGAATTTACCATGGTGGGGGCTGTCTTTTTTGTGGACCCTCTTTTTGTGGAATATTGTTGCTCCGTCCTAAAATGACCAGATGATCATTCTTCCATTTCAATCCTCACATGCGTTAACTCTGTCCCACATTCTCTTCTATGAGATTTATAATTTTAGGGTGTGTGCATGGGCAGTTTTTCACAATTTTCAGTGTACATCCACCCCCTCTCCCTGCATGGTAAAGGTGCTGTTTGGTTGTCACCTGTCTGTCTTGGGGGACAATGGAAGAATGTGCCTTCAGGGGTGAACTCAAACCGTTGGAGAATTACAGCGCCTGCTGTGGTTGTTGAGACCAATAAAGAAGTAGCATGTGTTATTGCAGCTGGGGCAGATGAAGGTGCCTGGTTGTGCTGATACAGGTGTACCATGGCATTTCTTCTTTCTGTGCTCTTCTGATCACTGCTGCAGATATACAACATGGCTGTTTCCAGGCATTGCTGCCATCTGCAAGGGATTCCCAGACAGTGGGGTAAATGTTGCCAGCCATGATGTCAGGTTTACAGACATCTTTGGTGCATGCAGACTTATAATGGTATGAAGTCTTTCTTTTTTCACGTGTGTGATGTGAATTGATCAGTGTGCACACACAATTGTGTGAGTTGATAGTGCTGAAGTTACTTGTAAGAAAGCAAATATCCTTTTAAACTTAAGCAGATTGTGCATACACAGTGGTCTGAACAAAGGACCAGTTTATTATTTTGAGATGGAAAAATGGTGATTTTCTTATTGTTCCTTCTCTGCAAACAAATGGCACCTCTGTACCATCTATTTAAAGCACAGTTATACCATCTCAAGGCTTCCCTTAAATAACCCCATTAACTCTAGTTTGTTAAGGCTGCAGAGAGTTATTAGGAGACCCTCCACAGAAACTACAGTTCACATTGTCTTTAACAAACTACAGTTCTCATTATTCTTTGTGGTGTGGGGAGCCATCTCAGTTATAAAGTGGCATATGAATGCTCCAAATGGATGGTATGGATGTGACCATAGTAACAGAATTTTAGACACCCAAAATCTGGGGAGAGATCACAAGTTGAAAATGATGAATTTGTATCTATTCTCTCCCTCATCACTCATTCTTTGCTATTCATCTGGCAAGATCACTGATCCGCAGTGAAGGAATGACATAAAAATGCTTAATCAGAGTGATTAAATTATCTTTTATTAGAGCAATTTCAATCAAGTTTAAAAATGCATATCTAAAAAATGAGAGCAATAAATTAGAAAATGGGATTTTATTTTTCTGACATAAAGTGTTGAGTATTTTACTCCTCTTTATAAAGAGTTCTAAATGTAAAAGCCTCCAGGGAGGAAATGGGTTTCGTTGGCAAGGACAAAACCCCATTAAAAAAATAAATGCAGTTGAAAAACCAGGTCATGGAATTTCAACAGACATTTGGGTACAAATATTTGCTTACTTGAATATTACTGATGATTTGCTGGACAACTGTTGCTAGGACAAAAGCGTTTTGTGCATGGAATGTTCATTTTATTTACCTAAGTCATTATACTTATGATACAATTAAATGACTACTTCCTTATTTCAAGTCAGAGTCCTGAGTTTCTACATTCAAGAATTATATACAGGCATTCCCCCCCCCATTATGTATGTTCTACTCCCGTGCCATCGGAAATGGTGGGAGAGAGCTGGAGAGTCCTTGTGACTCATGAGGAGACCCTCCATGGAGCCTGGAGAGAACATCAGTGAGGGTGGGGGAATCACCAAAGAGAGGCACAGCAGGGCTTTGTTTAGGCCTCTCAGCTTCCCCACCTAACAACTGACAGGTGGGGTAGCGCAGCAGCAGCAGCCACTTTCCCGCACATCCTCTGGCATCCTTCTGGCCCCAGAGCATCAATTCTAGTGGATTTCTTTTGATACAGTATTTTGGGTATGGATTGAAGGGAGAGTGGGAGTGGCAGAGATGGTGCTCCCCATTTTATGTGATGTCAGTTATGCACGTGGGGCCCCAGAGCATAACCCCTACATAAGCGGGGAGTCACCTGTAAATTTTATGAAATAAATAAATAAATAAATTTAAAGGGGAACCTACCAAATTTGCACATTTTGAAGCCATGCAAACTGAAACACTGCCAACCAACCTTCAAAGTTCACATTTCCTTGAACTCTGCAGTACAATTCTCCAACCAATGAATATGTACAAAAATGGATATACAAAGGTAAATTATGCAGAAAAATGCATATTCCAGTGAAAATAACATTAAAAATGCATTACATTAGGGGGAATTGCTTTGCAAAAATGTGTTACCTCAATCCAAACTCTGCAGTGGTTAATTTCCTGAATATTGTCTAGTTTGCCCCTGGGACAATGTTCCAGGCATGTCATGGCCTAACGTTTACTCCCATCTTTGCATCATCTTATAAAGACCATATTATTCTTTTCAATGGAGTTTCCGCAGGCAAAGCACTTTTTAAGATCAGACTGCTAGTCATACATTTTTCTCTTAGTCCTCCTGGCATTGAGAGTTGACAGGAAGTCTATCATTCAGAAGAGTGGTCGTCTTGAGGCATAATTGTTATAAATGAGATGATAACAGGGGAACATTTTTAACTCACTATGCTGAACTTGTGGAGGGAAAAATATAATTTACCTGACAGCTATTTTCCAAAATATCATATTTTCAAAAACCTGATGAATTACTGATCTCTCTCTCTCTGAGATATAATCACCTTAATGAGGGACTTGAATTCCCTTTTCCTTTGTTAAGGGATTAGTTCCTAATATAGCTGATCAAGCTACCTAAGATAACCAGACACTGAAATAAAACCACAATGAAAACACAAGCCTTGTAGAATGTGCTCTTCTCAAAAGGGGCTTTACCATCATGTGGGATTAGAGGTCACTGTGATTCTTCAAGTTCTGAGAACATAGAAAGGCTGTAATATACCAGGGAAGGTTGTTTGCCTATCTAGGTCAGTACTATATGCTCTGACTGGCACCAGCTCTTGAATGGAAAGAGCTCATTGGCATTTGCTTTGAATGCAGAAGGTCCCAGGTTTAGTCTCAGCATCTCTGTATAGGGCTGCAGAATATCACTGCCTGAAACCCTGGAGAACTGCTACCAGTCATTGTGGACAACCCCGAGTTACATGGATCAATGGCCGGACTCTGTTTAAGGCAGCTTCCTACGTTCAAGTGTCTGAAAAAACTTACAGAAGTCTATTCACCCTTCCTGGTGGATGCTTTTGCAGGCTGGCACTCCTCCACCCTTTGGCATCCAATGAGGATGCCCCTTGGGTCACTTCCCAGGTGTCAGGCTTCAGGGAATCTGATCCCTTCCACTATTGGCAGCCATAGATAAACAAGGAGAGTTCTTACCAAGTCTTTTAGTCAATATTCATGGAGAGAGGCTTAGAAAAGGTGCCTCTTGCAGTAATGGTGTTGCTCTTCCATCCGTCTGTCCTATTATACATCATCCCCATGTTGGCTGATCTGTGCTTTTGGCCTCTGAGCTTTCTATTCTCCTACTTGCAGTGCCCTCCAGGTTCTGGGAGAAGGTCTGGAATGCTTTCTAAAGACACTGAGTCTGTCTGCTGTCTCTCCCCTGGTGCTTCTTCTTCTTCCTGCCCCTCTCTGAATATTTCTCAGCTTCTCCCCTCTGCAGCCTCTGAGCTGTGACCCCACAAACCACTGTTGTCAATCTAAACTGTCTTCCTCTTCTCTGGAAGGTTCAGGCTGAGGAGGCGGTGTCTACCATTCCTCCCCTCCTTTGCCCAATCCCTGACATTGGGCAACAAAAGAGGTTGCTGGGCCAAGCTTGCTGCCTGGGAAACATATCCTGCCTGCTTGCTTAGTCATGAGCAGGCAAGAGGGCAAGTAACTCCCAGGGGTAGGCTCAGTCCACACTCTGGGCAGATAAGAAAGGATTGCCTTGGTAGCTACTCTCTTCATTGGCTCTCCAGCCCTCCCTCCCTATTTGGCTGACACGTGTTGCTGTGCTTGACCTTCCTATGGCATTATTGGTTGCCATATTCAGGACCAGGTTGGAATTTTCCCAGTTGGCAAATTGGCTCCAGCCATCTGGTTTTTGCCACCCTCATGACAATTGCAACAACTTTGGCAGTTTAGGCATTGTGTAGGAGCAGTCTTCGACAGAGGGGAGGCTGTAGCATCTGCCTGCCCCTCCAAAAAATGGGGCATCCTGTTAAAGGGATCCAGGCTCTTACAGAACCCCTCCTTTGCACAAGTGAAAAACAGACTAACATACCAGGCAGATAACAGTCCCTCCCCTCATCTGCTGGGAGACCCACAGATGTAGCAGCAGAGTAGCCCTACATCTGGCCAAACTATGCAGCAGCTAGGCCTGCATCAAAGAGCTGTTGCATGTAAGAGAAGAAGCACAGTGAGCATAGATATTTATACTGTTCTGAGGAAAGGCTAATTCATGCTTTTAAAAAACCCTGTGTTTCCCAATAAAATGAAGCTGAAAAGTATTTATTTGTATGCACCTCAAAATATAAGTGGTTCAATTCCCTCAAATATACGATACAACATTATTTCAGGTTAGATTCAATACAGACCAAAAATTAAATCAAATTATATTATCTATTCTCAATTTTCTTCAGGGAATCAAGAATTGGTGAAGTGTAAAACTCTAATTAATTGTGTGTTATGCTAATGGATTTTAAATTAAAAGTACCTCCAGTTTAATGCTATTATCTCACCAATTTTCCTTCAACTTCATATTACACAATAAGATAACCACATACACAGCTCATAAAGGTGTAGGCATACAAAATAACTTTGCTAATAAAGCAATATGCTAGTAATCACTCAATCTTCTTCCTTTGTGTTTTCAGACCCAGAAACCTCCCCCCTAAATAAATTTACACTTGACTCAAATTTTGGTTTTTGGCAGAATTTAGGCCACAACTTTATTGATTACAGAAAGTGACTGGTTGCATAGGCTTTGGTTTGACTAGCTCCCTGCCATGCAGGTAGTGCTGACCCAGGGTTCCAGCATAGGTCAGCCAAGGGTGAACACCTGGATAAGCAGAACGGGCTAACTCCACCACCCAAATGTCCCCCTGGACTCAGGTACGGGCACAACCCCTTCTCAGGGGTTGACCAAACCATCGAGTCCCTGCATTCCTTTAACGGAATACCTTTCACATAGGGATGGCGAGAGCATTCTCCCATCCCTATCACCTGAACCAGAGCCTATCCGCAACCTTACAAGTTGTGACGATTTGCTACGTGGCAGGCGAAACCCAAATAGCAACAGCCAATCAGCCAAGTGGGGGAAAGTCCTGCCATGCCCCTGTCCCAGCGACAGACGACACATGACGGCATAGCAAGGCCAAGCGCAAAAAGCCCTAAAAGTAGGGAGAGGTGGGTGAGTGTTCTGAATGCACACACCGAAAGAGAAAGCTCTGAGTCACGTGCATGGGTATAAATAGGTCCCTCGAACTGTTTGGACTGTGTCCCATTGGCCAGATTGCACCCAGCTATGAGGGACCTACCAATTGGGTGTTGTGGCTGACCAATCGTACCTACCCACAACACGGGGTGTTGGTTTTCCAGGTCTCACTGCAATATGTGCTCTCTTTAAGGGAGGACCCAATTTCCAGATCAAAAACCTATCAGATAAACCCATTAAGGGAAGCTTCTGAATTTAAAAATGTTTGTGGAGAGAAGGGCAGAGAAATTTGTTCTACATACTTTAAACACACACACATACATTGAGGCAATTCTATAATATTTTCCCCCCCACACAATGGAATAATGATGAAGAATGGTACACATCAAAAGCCTGCAACAAATCACTATCCTAAAATGCATATATTAGAGAAGAGAGGTTTGGAAAAATGCATATAATGGGCAAAATTGCATTCATATGTGCATATTAAGAGAAATTCATGCTAAAATACTGGCGAATTTTAATGAGAACTTTAAAAAAATTGCAAACTGATGTGGAAATGTAGAGAATTGAGTTTAAGATTAGAAAAAATGAGAACCTGAGTGAATCTGAAATTGACAGATTTTGCCATCCCTACCTTGGGCTGATGAAAGTGGAAGGCAAGGGTAAAAGGAGGGGTGCAAAAAGCAAGCAAACCAATGTTCTTTTCTGCAACGCTATTTATTCAACTGTCTCGAATAGGCTGGCAGGGAACCATTAATGACAAAGGTGGGTTTAGTTGTGACTATCATCTTCTTCTTAGCATCCGACGTATCAGTCTTCCAGAGTCTAGTGCCCTCCAGATATTTTGGACTGCAGCCGCCAAACCATTGGCCATGCTAGCAGAAGCACTAGGTTGAAGAAGGCTGCTTGCAACACATTGCACTTTGCTACAGAAATCCCACTTTACCTAAAATCTGAAAGTGGTGATGAAACACCCAATGAATTTTGAAGGAAGAAAAAAAATACATGATGATTTGATGATGCTAGAAACAGCCACTCCTTCCAATGAGCTATTTCAAAATCTTTACTTACCCCATGTTTTATGTACAGTATAGTAAAGGTGCAGAATTCTTATTCACTTCGCATCTAAAGGTGAACCTACCTGATTTGCACATTCCAAAACAATGCACATATTGAAACCTAGGCATACTTAAAAATGCATTATATTGGGCATTGGAAAAATGTATATATTAGGCAAAACTGCATACAAACTTGCATATTAGAAAAAATGCAAATTAAAATGCTGGTGAATTTTCATGAGGGCCTTTAAAAAAAAAGAAAAAGAATTGTGAACTGATATGGAAATGTGGGAACCTGAACTTAAGCTTGGGAAAAATGAGAAACCAAAATGGACAAATTCACCCATCAA
Source organism: Podarcis liolepis (assembly GCF_965112155.1). NCBI lineage: Eukaryota > Metazoa > Chordata > Lepidosauria > Squamata > Lacertidae > Podarcis > Podarcis liolepis. The sequence continues at coordinate 49,959,191 of NC_139561.1, read as the reverse complement.
AAAATGCACTAATAGCACCCCTTGTGTTTAATTCCAGGTGTTGTTAGACTCCAAGTAGATCAGCCTCAGCCAGCATGGTCAGGGAATGAGAGGAGCTGCAGTCAAACAGCAGCTGGAATCTCACAAGTTCCCCCATCCCTAGGAAATCTATAGGAAATCAGACATACAACACTCAAATTGCACCTATTGCTCTTGATATGTCTTTTACTTAAAAGAGGGGGGGTGGAGATATACTGCAATAACTTCTGCTGGTGGGGGGTTGGGAAGATAAGAAGAGACAAGGGGGCAGGCTACTCCAACACTCAGCCAGAACAAAGTTAAACTTTAAAGCACTAAAATAAGTGCCTGGAGAGCAGTCCTCTTTTTTTCTGTGCTTTAGGAAAAGTTACTTTTGAGAAATGATCCCTGCAGAAATAAAACAAAGTGTATATACATAATGTTCAATATTTTTAAGAAAGAAAAAAGTACATTTTTAAAACCAGAGTGGTTTTTGCAATAAATCCCTCCAAAACAGTCCACCTTGTATTTATATTTGTAATAAAGGGCTATAAGCATCAACACTAAAATGCAAAACTGCAAGGTAGCTTTTTTAAAAATAGTAAAGCAAACCAGGTCTCTTCACCTCTGAAAATATCTAACAAAGCAACTCAGCTTGGATTGAGTAGATGTATCCCTCCATACAGTTCTGGCAGCCTCTGCCAGCCTCTGGCCATTTGCCACCTACAGCAAATACTCCATCAGTGGGGACATCTAGCTACCATCTTTCCTATCATAAGAACTCCAGTCATCTACTAGAACTGTGCAATCTGGATTTTCCAGTAGGTGACTGAATCCCTCCTGAAAAGAACAACAGTCTGGAAGTGCCTATAGTTGAACCTCCACATAAGCAAACAAATTCAGGGTGTATGCTCAGTAAACAGGTTACCTGAAGGTGAACAGCTGTGTTGTGTTTTCATCTTCTAACAAATGAAAAACTGGGGGTGTGAATGTGGCCTTAGTCCCTCAGCTTAATTCAAATCCCAGGTTTGCTGCAAGGATTGAAATGGATAACACTTATGTATGCTTCATTAGAATTTTAAATGAATAAATATATTTCAAATTATTTCCATTCTACTAGGACTGTGTCAAATGTTCTTCCACTTCAGGTTTCAGGTCAAAATGCATGGCTGGGCGGGACTGGGCAAGAGAGGGAAGTTTCACAAAACCATATACAGTCATACCTCGGGATGAATACGCTTCAGTTTTAATATTTTCGGTTTGCGCTCCATGGCGACCCGGAAGTAATGGAGCGCGTTACTTCCGGGTTTCGCCGCTCGCGCATGTGCAGACGCTCAAAATGACGTCATGCGAGGAAGCGGCAAAACACGACCCGCGCACGCACAGTCACATCTTACATTCACTTCAGGATGCGAACGGGGCTCTGGAATGGATTCCGTTCGCATCCAGAGGTACCACTGTACAATTCTCACATATTTTCCAAAGCTGTTGCCTGTGTGGTCCTGGCATGTGCATCATAACGAAGGAAAATAAAGGGTGGGCAGGAACAGAAAATAAAGCCCAGCTGACCTCTTCTGGAATGCCCTGGCTTTGGAATGCTAATTATAAATAGGAATTCCAGTTACATATGTTAAGAAGTACATTCATGTGTTTGAAGGGCACATATTGTTGATTAAAATATTTTATTTTGACATAGAAAGCCGTCAGAACCTAAAAGGGGGGGGGGGAATGGAAGAACTTATGAAAAGTATAATGGCGGGACCTATAGTGCTTGATGACCTAATTTTATTACCAGGAAGGTTTACCACAAAAGTGTTGTATTAATATTTAATGGCTATTACAGTCCAGGCTTTCCATTATTTATGAGTTCTATCATATTTACCTCTGAAGTACACAGTAAAAGTAATATGATTCTTTGGAAAGGTTGGCTCATGTGTTCACTGTAAAAACAGACCTGACCATAGAATCTTCAAGGTGCCATTAGAAATTTCCCCCCTGGCAAAACATGCAAGGAATTATGAAAAAATCCATACCAGGGCATGGCCAACCACTTCCAGGCTCCACACACGATCCTGTTTGGAGGGGTGGAAACCCATTGCTTATAATAGTTTGCAATTTGAAGACATTGCAAGGTGTGTATTGGGATCAATGGTACAAAGAGTGTGGCAAGGAGGCATTTTTGGAAAAAAAATAACCTACTTTGCAAAATTAACCTCAAAGACTGCTTGATCCCTGCTCAATCTCTGGGGTCTTTGGAGGAGTCACTTTTAGTGTTCCCCCATGACTCAGATTCACAGCTTGTATACACCAGGAGCCATGAATTCAGTATTGTGAGCCGAATTTTATGGAACTTCCTTCCAGCCCCACTCCTTGTTGAACTCCTTGCACATACTGAAATTAACCGGGGGTGGGATTCCCGCAAGCCTTTTAGCTGAATTACGATTTTATAGTTTTAAGTGATTTTTATTTTCATTATATTGAATTTCATGTAACCACTTAGAGATGATTGAAATTCATGGGTATAGCCATTGTCTAAATGTGGCCCTCAGAAGTTTGCCTAGAACAGAATGTGGCCTTCAGGTTGAAATAGGAGGTTCAGCCCATGGGATCTCCAATTAAATGCTCACTGGTAGCAGGACTGGGAAGGGCCATGGTCCAAGATTTTTGATAACTTCTGCCAGTCAGAGCAAACAGTTATGGGAAATATGGACCAATGAACTGAGCCAGTACATAGGAACATAGAGACATTACAGCCTTTGGTATTCCCCCCCCCCCAATGTATATTTTAAGCATATATTCAACTGTATCCTGAAATAGAGATGTGTTTTATTACCTTTTCCCCTGCATAATGTGAATCCAATATATTCAATGATTGCTATTAACCTGCAGTAAACAGAAACTTTATTTGACTCAATTAATTTGGTAAACAATATTGTTTTCTCTCAATGTTTCATCTCTTTAATATGCTAGCAATAAAAAAAAACCATAGGGTGCATTCATTTACAAATTATGCCTTAGACTATATAACTGTCTATGAACTCTAAATTGTTGACATACTCCCTTCACCTTGGTTGCCTTCCATAGTCAATTTCCTGATTGTAAAACAGGTAATCCTTTTTTACATAGTGATTACTCCCTCCCTCTAATTAATTATCAACATAATCTGTTTTAATGACAGCTAATATTTACAGCAGGGTTTACAAAGTAAATCACTCTAGTTACAGTTTTTTGTTCTGCTGATATCTATATTTAACAAATGAATTGTATAAATCATACATTTGCAGAGAACTTGGAAGGACCAAGGCAGTTGGAATTAAAAATAATTTTTTATATACACCAGATCTTTCAAATTCTAAATGACGCATTTGAAATGTGAATTCCCATTTTGAATAGTTGTTCTCTCATTCCTATGTGCTCCTAAGTGTGTGGTGATGTATTCTTTCAGCTGTGTAATGGTCGTGAAAAGACCTGCTCGATCTAGCCATTGGCCCATCTAGTTCAGATGGTGAGCCACTGCCAGTCAGTATAGACAACACTGTGTTAGATAGACCAATGCTTAGACTTGGTGTAAGGCACACTCCCAAGTTCCCATGTCTCTGCTCCTGGGGCAGCCATGGTAGAATTCCAGAAGGAACTGAGCTCAAATAATTTCAGCCAGCATAAAAACCACAGCTTCCTTGTCATCTTCAGTCTGCTTCCATCTTCACTTTCAGTCTATCTTCTTTTCAGCTCTCTGGTTTCATATATATATATATTATTGATTTTAACATATAAATTATAAAATGTACCACAAAACTTATCACTTATACAATCTTTTTAGACTTCCATCAGCACCTCTGATGATCTACCGTTTTAACTACTTCTTATGCATTTCTTAACTTTATATTGCCTTTACATCTCTTAACAAATCATCCTTCCCCTTCTCCATTTTTGCAATACTTCCAATAAGTATTGGAACTTCTTGCAAACCTACAAACGTCATCTGATCTTCACAAATACTTTTCAAATAGTCCGTAAATTTACTCCAGTCTTTTGTGAATTTCTGGTCCCGCTGGTTTCGAATCCTTCCTGTTAGTTTATCTAGTTCTGCATAGTCCATTAACTTCATCCTCCATTCTTCAATCGTCGGTAATTCTTCTTGCTTCCATTTTTGGGCCAGAAATATTCTTGCTGCTGTTATTTCATATAAAAAGAGCTTATATTCCTTTCTATTTATATCACTCCCAACAATGCCGAGTAAAAATGCTTCTGGTTTCTTTATAAATGTATATTTCAGCTCTGTGGTTTCAATTCACATACTATTTCTTGCTCCCCACAGCCTACATTTGTTGTTTCTTCTTTATTTGAGTTTCTCCTCCTCCTCCTATTGCCCTACCCATAGATTCTCATTGCCAATCGCTTTCATAATCTTGTAAAACATATTGTGCTTCTTGGCTTTCTTCTACAATTTTCAATCCAGGCTGCTGCTGTTCATGACAGCCTCCATTGCCTCCTGTCCACCCTTCTGCTGGATGGAGGTAACCAAGAAAGCTCGTAAGCCACAATAAATTTGCAAGCATGGGTGAGCCATGCTGAGCCTCCTTAAGACTTATTCTCCCCTCACAAGCATGGACCAACTCTTAATCAGTCAACCTCCTGGCTCCCAGGTTCTCATCCTCTTCATTGCTGTCTGAAGAGGAGCCCTGTCTGAAGGGCTCTTCTCCACTAGATATCAAGATAGCTGCCTTCACAAAGTTAACATAGAGCAACTTCTCACCCTTTTCTGCTTTTCAGTATCTCTTATTTGTTTTAGTTCCATCTTGCTCAAAGACCCTTTTCACTTTGACACTATGCCGCTCAGCCTCTTCAGCAGACGTGCGGGAACCCTTCTCAACTCAAGAGCCATATTCCTTTCTATATTTCATTGGCCACTTGTGGGTGGGGCAATAGAAGGGACTCGAACCTTTGTATGTACCAGAGGGTACAATCCAGTCATACAAAAGCCAGAGGTTTCTACATGTACTTCTCTCCACCCAGGCAAGCAAAAGGCATCATTACAGTTAATCATTTTCTTCCTTTCCATTCACTTTGCAAAGGAATGGCGAGTTCAGACTCAGTTGCAACGTCTGCACCAGGCAGCCATTCTCTTACTGCCACCCTCCGGACTTCCTTTGGAATTAGCAAGGGAGGGGTGTATAGGACAAATGTAAGTAGGTAAGTAAATTCAGTTTCTCATTTTTTCCATGGTGAGTTCAGTTCTCCATGCTTCCACGTCAATTTTCATTTTTTAAAAGTCCTCATGAAAATTCACCAGCAATTTAGTGTGAATTTCTCCTAACTGTGATGTATTTGTGTATGTTATCTTCAGTAATACATGTATTTTTATGCACACTTTACCATAGTATATGCATTTTCTTTAACCCATTACTTGGCCGAGGAACTTCATTGTAGAATTCATAAAGGTGCAGATTTCAAAAGACACCTGCTTTTTTATTCCAATATTGTTTCAGAAAGTGTGTATTAGATAAGTTCACATTTAAATAAGAACTGAACCAAATTTGTCTCCCATCCCTAGAAGTGGCACACAGAGAAGGGTCTCAGATGATGATCTCGGGTCCAGGGCAGATTCATATAGAGAAGGATGATCCTTTAGGTATAGCAGTAATATTACACTGACTATTATCAGCAAAATCCACCCACCAGGCATCTAATAATTTATATTTGTCAATTAATTCAGGTGTCATATTAGTCTTTAAAGTTGACCTTACATTTAAAGTAGAACAAGCCATTGCTAATGTCGCTCTGGCAATGCCTCCCCTTAGTTCAGCTTTCTGTAGTTGGCCATAGTCTCGTTGCCATATGACTAGATCGAGTTATTGAACGTAAAAGCCAGAGAGCATTTCACTATACACGAATGGAAGGGAGACCATGCTGGGACAGTCACCTTCAACGCTCTGCATTCAGTCTAAATTTACAGTAATAGACTCAAACTCCACGAAGGCTTGCTGTGTTTGTTTGCAAACTACTATGCAGTACTTACAAGTCTGTGGTTTTATTGACATATTCCTTTCCTTTCCTGTGGTTTTTAATTGAAACCCCCACTGCTCAGCCTAGCTCCTCGAAGTTAGGGAACAGAAGTATTGCATTTACCTTAGCATTAAGATAATATGAACATGTATAGTAAAGTTTGGCTGCTTGGTTTTCAAATACATCGTCCAATTTAGAGGAATAGTGAAAATACATTGTCCAATTTAGAAGTTTTTTTTGTTTTTTTGTTATTTGAGATTCACTTAAAGAGCTGAGTGTTGGGTACAAGCAAAATGTTGCATATAATTAAGTGAACAATAAGGATAACAGTGAGGGCCAGACTAACCATTATGCTAAGTAAGCTATAATGTTGGGTCCCAGCTAGTTTAAGTCATGGCAAAGTTCTTCTGCAGCTTCTGGCTCATGTGCCTCTGGGGCTGCATTCCTTAGCATAGTTATATGGAAATAAGACCAACTGTGGGACTTACAGAACTTCACATGGCACCTCATTGTCATTTATGTAAATTAAAACCCTATACCCTGGATGGGGAACCTGTGGCCCTCAAGATGTAGCTAGACTACAACTGCTATAATTCTTGGTCATTGGTTATGCTAGCTGGGGCTGTTGAGATTTCAACAACATCTAGAGGGCCACAGGTTCCCCACTTCTTCCCTAAACAATCCTGGGCCCCAATGACTGCTTGTTACATATCACAAGCTCTGATCTTCTATTTGACATAATTCTGTTCTAAGTACATACTATCAGTAATACTGAACATCATACCTTTAGGCTTATGTATATTCTGAATATGCAGCAAAACCGAGGTACCTGTTTTAATGTGAAGGGGGCATCCCCATGCTCTTATGTCACATGCAAAACTACACACCAAGACACTTTATCACTTTAAGATTACAGGATCAATGCTGACTATGGCTTTGCAAGCAAACTCCATTAGTATTCTTTTAATCATGTAAAACAAGACAGTCAGCACATCATTTTAAAAATTCTATTCCATGTCTACACAATAGCAATTTGCAATGGTGCTTAATTATATAAAAAACTTGATACCCTCCCTGCATAAATGCCATTGAAAATGTCATGTTCATTCCTAAAAGTCTTAAAAAGTAATTTGCATGTCTTTATTACAAACATTTTTGCATTCTGAGAAAGCACTGGATCTTTGTGTTAGCCTTGTAGAGAAATCCAAATGATCTATGATCTATGCATTTATGATAATAAGGGCTTCAAAGTTTAGTTGATTGATCCACTAAAAAGGCATCTCTGACTAATTGGACAGCCAATCTTTATTTTTATTTTTAACTGTTTATTATTCTAATGCAAAAAAATACAAAATTGGAGCTTGCAGACACCATCTTAGAAATCCAAGTCCTCTTCTAGAGCTCAGCATGTACGTGCAAGGACAGAAGTGTGTAGAAGGATGGGGTGGCATTGTGGCTAATATTTCTGGGCAACCCTCTCCCCCTCTGACCATGTGTGTTTAGTGCAAAGGTCTGAGTTCCCATTTGCAAAGTGTCTTGAAAGCATATTTAGTCAAACCAGTTCAAAAACAAAAACAACCTCCCCAAGCCTGCAGCCCTTCAAGCTAAATGGGCTGCAGGGTTGGGGGTAGAGTGGTAGGCTGACCTCTACACCACAGGTTCTCACAATTTTTACACCCAGGGTTAGCTTGAAATGGCTGAAAATTATAAGATCCACCAGCCACAATGCTGGTATAAGACACAGTTGCAAAATGGTGGCTAAGGGAAGCAGAGTTTGGCATAATCACCTGGCTTACATCACATTCTACTCATATCTAATCCAACTTCAGAAATTGCTACATTATTTGCCATAGCATTTTCCTTGTGGCATACTGTTGCATGCCACCCTAATTTCTGAGTGGTGACAGGTTCCAGGAGTTCCAGGCGTTTACCCAGGATTTGGTTCCCTCAGAATGAGGGATGGTGGAGGTTGTGGTGTCTTTATGATATATGGTTTATTTACACATATGTACAACCCGAGCCTGCCATGGAGGACCTCAAAGCATCAATACCCCAAAAGCTTTTGCTTTTTCCATAGTCACAGTCTTGGAATCAAGTATGGCTCTCACTCTCTGTCTTCTGCTTGATTCTAGCCCAGCTCACACAACTTTGGCTATTGTCCTTCTCACTACCAGTCAGGTATGGGAAGGGCGGGGACCCACCTCCATTGGTTCTTCTCTCTGCCACATTAGCCAAGTATTGTTGATTTTTCAAAATGGTACCTGTTGCGACCTGTCCATACATTGTCTAAAAACAAATTAAATTTCCCTCTGAGGTATTGTTTTATTCTCTAGATGGGAGAGTCTTGAACGATTCAAACCTTCTAGGAATTTAGATCTAGCTAAGCTTTCTTTTTTACCATCCAGGTCAAAAGACAGGTGACTCTATGTCATGATGATTGAGATTATATATATATATGGTATGAAAATGAATGAGCACATGAAGACACTGTCACTTGAACCATAGCTGAATTGGAAATTTAAGAATCAAGTAGCTAAGAATAACACTGTTCCATTTTCAATGTACTAAAAGCTTTTTACTCAGTGGGAAACTAAGTTATTAGAAAGGGCAGTCTGGAAATGTACTACTAGGAGATTTGGGAGTAGTAGTCCTTGAAGTGAAGATTTAGTATTGTAGATTTTACAATTTATCCATTTGGGGGGACGGGACGACTGTGTGATATGTTGGTCACATGGGTAATAAACTTCAAATAGGCTGAAGTGAAGTTAAATGCGTCTCAGTATCTTTTCTTAATTATCTGTGGAACAGAAGAAAAGAAATTAATGCAAACGCATAAGCTCATTTTAGAATAAAAAAAGGGAAATACATTTTTATTTTGATAATTCTGAGTAAATCCCTTTTTGACAAAAAAAATGGTTGGATGATCAGAGAAAATGTAATGTCTATAGATTACTGACAATGTTTTATTTTATCATTTCAAATTTTTAATTATAAAAGTGGGTAAAACTGAAAACTGGAAGACCACAGCTGATATTAAAGATGGTCTGCTGCAACGGTTACTTTTTCAGTGTCAGCAGAAGCTGGCATGGGAGGGGTCAGACCTACTGGGAAGGATAATCCACTAGACATTTTTCAAGACTATTTCATGCTCTTGTACTTTTTAACCTTGGAACTCCTTTGTACACGGATGGTAGAAATGAACAATAGTTTGTCATGTATGTGTGATGGCTCTGTGATTTAGCAGACAGGTTCTATGCTCAAATCCAAAGATGGTCCTAACCTCTTATTTCCCTCTCTCCAGCAACTATTTTTGATACACTAACCAAAGAGATCTACATCTATTTGTAGAGTCAAAGCTGCCTTCGAATAAACATTTACGGCACTCTCTACAAAAATTACCTTCGTGTACAGAGAAGAAAAATAGTGTTTTCAGCAATTCAGCCCCAAATCAGATAAATGTAAGGGAAGAAAGGAAATAAGACAAAGGCAGACTTTAGTCTCAATGCTGTGGTTAGGGGATGGTGGAGAATTTCACAATAATCAACTTGGTACTGAGCTCTGCATGGGTTCCTTTACTGATCCATTTCCATGATAGTGCCAGTGATCTTGAATGAAACTGACCCCCCCCACCACCACCACCAAAAAATTGACAAAATTAACAACACAGTTTTTGAAGCCAGGAAATTCTTAATAATGACACAGGTGGTGCTGTGGGTTAAACCACAGAGCCTAGGACTTGCCGATCAGAAGGTTGGCTGTTCGAATCCCTGCGACGGGGTGAGCTCACATTGCTCGGTCCCTGCTCCTGCCAAGCTAGCAGTTCGAAAGCACCTCAAAGTGCAAGTAGATAAATAGGTACCGCTCCGGCAGGAAGGTAAACGGCGTTTCTGTGTGCTGCTCTGGTTCACAAGAAGCAGCTTAGTCATGTTGGCCACATGACCCAGAAGCTGTACACCGGCTCCCTCGGCCAATAAAGCAAGATGAGCGCTGCAACCCCAGAGTCGGTCATGACCGGACCTAATGGTCAGGGGTCCCTTTACCTTTACCTTTACTCTTATTTGTCAACATTGCTTTGGAATTGCCCAGGGTCAGCCGACCCATGAGACAAGGTGAGGTGACTGCCTCAGGCAGCAGGATCCACAGGAGCAGCGGATCCCCATGTAAATCTTCATCCCCATCTTGTTCCTGATGTAGATCTTCACTCACTCCTTCTTCCCTGGTCAAGAGGCAGACACCATTTTGTCATTCACCTTAGATGCCAAAATGTCTTGGGCCAGCCCAAGAATTACTGTCAGATCAGATGTGCTGAAATCTGTATTCAGTTGAACTTTGTTTTATTGAGAAGACGATGGTACCTATACAGCTCTCCATTACATGATTATGGGTGGGTGGGTGATAATATCTTGATAAATACATAAGCAAACAAATTATGATTGTAACACATATTTTGACATACAAATGATTAAACAAATAATTTATTGATTTTATTTCTCTGTTGTGTTTTCAATCATCTTTCTATTATAGTATTTAATTCATGCAGTAATGGCTAAATTGAAGGGTTTCCCCCCTCCCTAACACAAAGTATATAAAGCACTATCTACAAACACTTTTAACAATGGTATCCATTTGTGTTGTGTCTTTCTCAAGTCTCTCCGCCATAACTCAAAATATTGATCAGTTTTTGAAATAATGATGTTCTCTGCATTTTGCACCAATTTCAACTTTTATTCTGCATGTAGCTTTTGTCTGCTTTTCAAGAAAAAAGAGAAGGATGGGTGAGGGAGAGGATTGAATTTGCTGTTGTGTTACAATAGCTGTTTCACATCGGGGATGTATTGATGATGATTGTGTCATTCACACAGAAACAATGACTTAAGATACTTTGTTTTGTTTCCTGCTCTAAGTAAATAAGGTGATAGACTTGTAGTAATGATATCTGTCATGTAAGATGTTGTCATGCCACCATCAGGAGAATGAACAAGTATGACAATATTTTATCAAATCACCATACCCGACTACAAATGTAATGAAATGCGAACCATGACAGACTGAGTTTGAGTAATGATAATATGATCAAAGGCTGAATGGGTACAGAAGAGCAGACCATACCCCTAGCTAGGTATGGCAGAGAAATTCAGTTTAGCTCACATTTAAAGGTAAACTCACCTAATTCACACTTTCCAAAACCAGTTTGCAAACCAGAAGATGACCACCCTTCAAAATTCACACTTCTCTGAATTTTGCAATATCCCAAATACTGAACCAAAGCAGGCTATTCCATGGAATTGTTCCACGTAATTCTTAGTCTTGATGTACTTCTACCAGGTTGAATTTACACTGATGCAGGAATATTCATTTTTGAGAAAACAGCAAAGAATCCCTATTGGCCCGGCTCTGTAAAACCACCTTGTGCAGCCTGAAAAGGTCTCTGGGATCTGTGCCATTGTATTTTGCAAAAGGGAGTGCTCTGTCATTTATAGCAGTGTTTCCCAACCTTTTTTGGGCAAAGGCACACTTGTTTGAAGAAAAAAATCTCGCGGCACACCACCATTACAGCCCCGTGACGTCAGCGCGCAGCGTCACGCCGGGAGGGACGCACAAAAGTGAAAGTTTTCAATTTTTTCCCCTCCCCCTTGCCGGGGAACCTCCAAGCTTTGGGGGTGGGGGGGAGGAGGCAGCGCAGCAAAGCGAGGGACTGAGGGACGGCAGCAGCTGAGGCGGCGGCGGCTGTTGTGGTGGTGGCGGCGATAGCGGGCGGAGGAGGGGGTGGCGGCGGGGCCGAGGTGGCCGGCGGCGGCGGGGGAGGCGGCAGCGGGTGGAGCAGGAGGGCGGCCGAGGCCAGTGAGGGAGTAGGGTTGCCCGGGGCTTGAGGAGCCGTCGCCGGGAGTTGCTGCTGCTGTTGTTGCTGCTGCTGCCCGGACATGCCGGCCTCCTCCTCGTCCGCTGTCTCGCGCTCCTCCCTTTTGCACGCGCTGCCCCGCCGCCGCCCCATTGGCTGGGTCCTGTCAGCTGATCTTCCTGTGTGTGTGTGTGAGGGGAGAATGGAGAGAGAAACCTCGGCACCACCACCGCGGAGCCGCCCCCGGCTCGACGCGGATCCTCGCCGCCGCCGCCTCTCACCGCCCGACTCGCCCACCTCCCTCCCACGGCACACCAGCCAACCTCTCACGGCACACTAGTGTGCCGCAGAACACCGGTTGGGAAACACTGATTTATAGTGCCTGTTCATGTGTAAGCAAGCTGAACATATTCTCATACAGATACCAAATTAATATAATGTCCTTTGAAAGTTCTCCACTGCAATCTCTCTATCAAGTTGCCACATCTTTAGCTAATTATTAACATCACCTCTCTAGATAATCCTCCCCAGGAAAAGAAAGTGCCACAACATAATCTTGTCAGAGGATAATCTCACCACAGGATCATCTTGTTGAAAGATAATTGCATTATGAGGTAAAACTCCTTTCACAGGGGCCTAGAAAAAAGTTCTTTCTCTAAAGGAATTTTTACTATGATCCTAAGTTCATAAAGAAGCAGATTTAGAAGCTGCTAACTTTAGTAGCCACGCAAAGAAGCACCCTGTGGCATTTGAACCCAGTTCTTTAAAGAATCTTGTGAAAATTACCACTGTACTATTGAACTAAACTTTTAAATAATTAACTGAGGAACATTTAATGTCCATTCATTTTGGTCTGTGTATGGGAATGACCAGAATCCCTATACCACTTTTTTTTTTTAAAAAAAAAAAAGCTTTCATACAGGTAAGTATTTATCCTAATATTTTATTTACCTAATATTAATATTCAGAGAGAAGGACCATGGACCCATTGTTAATCAAATATAAATTAATGTGGTAGAATATTTAATTATCTATCCTACACCTTACAACTAATAATTATGTAAATGTCTTACATTTAATCTTGGTCTCAGGAAATTAAATTAATGGCCTTCAACAAATGAACATTTTGTATGCATTGCATGACATTTTATCTAAATTTTAACAGCATGGCATTAGTTTCAGATAATAACATGATTACACAAGTTAAAATGTAAATGTATACAACACTTTGCTCTGTAATTTGAAATGGAACATGTAAGATATACTAACATAGAGGGAACATCTAGCATAAATTGGGATTAGAAGTATAGCATTCATATTCTGCTTATTCAGAGAATAGCAAGAAAAGAAATTAACATTTTATATAAAATACGTGCCTCATGCACACATCTGTCTATTACCAGTCCATGTCACTTCCGATGTTTTCATTCATAATTTCATTTTCTTCCCACAGCTGCATTACCAAACAAAACAAATCCTCTCCAGATATGCATGTAAATGTATACTTTATGTACATGTAAATCAGTTTTTTCTCAAAATAATAATAATAAATTGTTTAGTTATTTATTTATTCTTTCATTATCCAACCTTACCTAGAGACTCTGAAGACTGAGATGAAAACTTGATCCAAACAGCAATATATGCAAAATAATAATTAAAAGGAAGATTCCATTTGTTCATAGTCCCTTACAAGAGAGACATTTAATATTAATCAAATAAAGCATTAGCCTGTGGAGTACAGCTGTTAAAGAACTCAAAACATCAACCACCCCAAACAAGAACAAGATCCTATAGCCCAGTTTGGATACATAGTCCCTGGATCTCCATGCTGAAAGAATTTTCTCAGTTTTTCATAAATAAATATGACATTGATTACTCCTTAAATAATAAGCCAACTTTCCCATGGCAACGAATTTCCCAACTTTTTCATATCAATCAATTATAGAGGGCTGCTTTCAGGAGCAGGTGTCAGGAACAGGTCAGCAATAAATCACACAAAGTGAAGTTAGTTCTTTATTAGAAGAAAGAAGGCTGCTCAGTAGTGGCAGGCCTAATGAGCACAGCATCTTTTCCCAGTAGATTTTGCCCCTATCAGGCAGTTGGGAGACTGAAGTTTCCCACCTTCCCACAGCTGCCTAAGCCTCCCCCTAAGCCTTTTACAGCCACCTTTACAATGCCTAGCAATGCATTGCAACTTTCAGAAAAGTGTGGAAATTGAAATGGATGGCTAAGTTCCAGCTCACCTACGAAGTATGCATCATGTCACTTCATATAGGAAATCACAAATATTGAATCTCTCAAGCACCCGCAGTACCAAATACATCTAGATAATGTGTTGCTGCTGCTTCTTCTTCTTAGAAATATCCGTAAGGGAAGGAGGAAATCAATACAGATTGTTACTATTAATGCTTGGTGCTTTATTATTAATTTTGTGTGTGTTGGAAGCCGCCCAGAGTGGCTGGGGCAACTCAGTCAGATGGGTGGGTTATAAGAAGGAGGAGGAGGAGGAGGAGGAGGAGGAGGAGGAGGAGGAGGAGAAGAAGAAGAAGAAGAAGAAGAAGAAGAAGAAGAAGAAGAAGAAATAATAATGACTGGATTATAATTTTATTGGTTATGTTACTTTTTAAAAAAATGCATACTGCCTTACAAGTAAGGTTGTTTATAAAAATCATTCAACTCCGCGTATTTTTTTTAAAAAACCAATATATTTTATTAAACAATTTTAACAGAACAAATTATCAATTAAAATAACCAATTACATTCCCCCCTTTTTATTCCCCCCATCCCTCCCTCTCCCACCCACTAAGGACTTCCCTCAGCTCCCCTCTCTGATTTGTTTGCACATATTATTCTCTGCATGTTAAAAATTGTACATATCATTGCCTGCCAAGGAGTCCAAATCATTTTGTTGTTGTTTTTTAGATGGTTTGTAAAAAGTTCTCATTCTTCCTTGAAGTCACGATTGTCAACTTTGCCAACTCTGCGTAACTCATCAGTTTTTCTTGCCGTTGTTCTTTCGTTGGGGTTTCTTCATTCTTCAATCGAACTCTGCGTAAAATTAACCTGATGTGGTTTACAATATTAAAAACAACAAAGATTAAAGTAACACAAACAATATGAGAGGGAAGGCTGTATCTCAGTGGTAGGACATCTGGTCCTAGATTCAATCCCTGGCATCTCCAGTTAGGGCTGAGAGTGACTTCTGTCTGAAATCCTGGAAAACCACTGCCAGTCAGCATAGACACCACCCTCATATAGCCATATAAATAAACAATAACATAAAACATAACATAACATAACATAACATAACAACATAACATAACATAACATAACATAACATAACATAACATAACATAACATAACATAACATAACATAACATAACATAACATGTGCCATGTTAAGGCAGAAATTTCTCCAAAGAAATGAACCAGAGTTTGGAATAATCATGGAACCTTGCAAGGCAGCCATGGACCATTTACAAGGCAAAGGAAAACATGCTTAATATTATACTAGTAAAAGCTTGAGACCAGGACTTCATATTGAGCCTAGAAACAGATAATCAATGGAGCTGGATGAAGACTGGAGTAATATACTCTATCTGCCCAGTGCTAATTAAATATCAGGCCACTGTATCTCTAACCAGCTGAAGTTTCTAAATGGAGACTGTTGTAATCATCTATCATAGATAACTCAAGGCATTTTGCACACATGATTCCTAGAAGGTCTTCCATTCAGGCACAGACGACTTAGCTTCATCTTAGGTTGCATCTTCAGACCATAATGCTTGCCTTGACCAAGCCTGAATCTAAGAACACAGATTTTTCAAATCAAGCAAGGGTGGAAAACATGTTGCTCCACAAATGCTGGTGGACAACATCTCCCATCAGTACTGACCATTGGCTATTCTGGCAGCATCTGATGGGAGTTGTAGTCCAACAACATCTGGAGGGCCACAGATTTCCCATCCCAGACTCAACTGATCAGTCTTCCTTTGACTGATGAAAGAGAGCATAGGCCATTGTGCATATTTCCTTTGTGGTTCTGTCAGCGGAATGACACTCATGTTCAAATACAAAACCTAATGTTTTGCATAGCACAGTGTTTCATTTAATTAGAAATACATGAAAACTGTTTTGAAGCAGAGTTCCCTTGAAACACAGGTGGATTGGTGTATGGGAAATTATGTTTCTGAAAAAGACAAAACAACTCTCACTAAATCTGCACTAGGTTATCCCATCCCTAATTATATCCCACTGTCAGTGCCTTTGTCAACAACACCAACAAAAGGTAATAGTTTCCCACTTTAAAAGCAATCTCTAGACAGATAAACTGTCGAGGAATAAATCGCTTTTGTCAGTTAGCGTATGGAGTTTTCACAACAATCTGACTTGTGTGACACTATTCTATCAGTAGGACTTGCCAGAACAAAAGACCTAGAAAGGGGATTTGCAAAGGAAAATATTTATAAGAACTCGGACTGGCGCCATTCTCCTCCTTGAAAAGTGTGCTTGTAGGCGGATGTGAAATCAAAGTACAAGGGGCTGATGGAAAGGTCATTTTACCTCTAGCTTTCCAAAGAAATAGTTTGTTACTCCATCTCTGGTGACTGAAGCTCTCTAGGCAATTCACCTATGATGAAACTGTGAAATTATGTAGAGACATTTGAAAATTTCATCTCAGTCTGGGCTTTAGAAGAAAGAGAAAGTATAAATAGAAACAGAAATGGTCCTGCATGTATTAATATAATCATGATTGAATTGATATCATGCCTTTCCTCCAAGAAGCTGATGGTGATGTATATGGTGCTCATCATTTTACCCTGCCTTGTGAGGTAGGTTAGGCTGAGAAGTTGACTGGCTTAGTGAGGATCTGAGCAATTATCTCTCAGGTCCTAGTCTGATACGCTAACCACTACACCACACTGGCTCCAAATAACCACCGGAGGAATATTTTTGGTGAAGGGCAGTACAGAAATCTCTTAAACAAAATAAATTAATAAATTTCAAGTTTGGCCAAAACTCTAATAGTGATGCCTCTTTTTTTTGTCAGTTTTGAATTCAGTATCAACTTGCAATGATTTAGGAAGGAAAATTATTTCTGATCATATATTCGTGCGCTTTGTTTAACTCAGAAAGTTATATTTTCTTCACTGCCCTAACTTTGTAACTTTACTGTGAATTCAACAACCAACAACAACCTCTGTTTCTTTTCTTTCTTGAGATTTTTGCTGAGAGATCCTCAATGTGGGAGCTGATTTTTTTTTTTTGCTGAGAATTCCCAGTGTAGCACTATATTCACATGTTTCATCTCTCTCCCTCTGTCTCTCTCTCCCTCTCTCATCTATCTATCTATCTATCTATCTATCTATCTATCTATCTATCTATCTGTCTGTCTATCATCTATCTATTTATCTATCTATCTATCTAATCTATCTATCTATCTATCTATCTATATCTATCTATCTATCTATCTATCTATCTTCATAGAATCACAGTTGGAAGAGATCTCAAGGGTCTTTTAGTCCAACCTCCTGCAATGTAAGAATTGTTCACTCAATGTTGGGCCATAACCCATAACCCTGAGATTAAGAGTCTCATGCTCTACTGCCTAAGCTATCCCTCAGGTCATATGCATTTTAATATTGTAAAATAAGAAGAGAAGTACAATTGTTCTTCAACAAATAGCATGAGATATTTTTAATTCAAGGAGAGAATAATTTAAAAGGACTATCTATCAATCATTCACATAATTAGAGCAAAAATATCTTATTTTCCTTATTGCATATGCAAAGCATGTCATGTAGTAGTTGCAAGTTTGAGTTTTTAAGTCTATCAAAGTAAAGTGGAAAAATAATTACTCTGATTGGAAAGGCCCCCACACATCATACAATACAAATACCTTTATTGGCATTACAAGTTAAGACATTTCAAATCCGTGGGATAAATTTAAAAGGGACAGGAGTGAGGCTGTCAAGGGTCATAGGGCACCTGACTGTTCTGCTTCACCCTGTCTATTCCCTAGAGCAGTGTTTCCCAACCGGTGTTCCGCGGCACACTAGTGTGCCGTGAGAGGTTGGCTGGTGTGCCGTGGGAGGGAGGTGGGCGAGTCGGGCGGTGAGAGGCGGCGGCGGCGAGGATCCGCGTCGAGCCGGGGGCGGCTCCGCGGTGGTGGTGCTGAGGTTTCTCTCTCCATTCTCCCCTCACACACACACACAGGAAGATCAGCTGACAGGACCCAGCCAATGGGGCGGCGGCGGGGCAGCGCGTGCAAAAGGGAGGAGCGCGAGACAGCGGACGAGGAGGAGGCCGGCATGTCCGGGCAGCAGCAGCAACAACAGCAGCAGCAACTCCCGGCGACGGCTCCTCAAGCCCCGGGCAACCCTACTCCCTCACTGGCCTCGGCCGCCCTCCTGCTCCACCCGCTGCCGCCTCCCCCGCCGCCGCCGGCCACCTCGGCCCCGCCGCCACCCCCTCCTCCGCCCGCTATCGCCGCCACCACCACAACAGCCGCCGCCGCCTCAGCTGCTGCCGTCCCTCAGTCCCTCGCTTTGCTGCGCTGCCTCCCCCCCCCACCCCCAAAGCTTGGAGGTTCCCCGGCAAGGGGGAGGGGGAAAAATTGAAAACTTTCACTTTCGTGCGTCCCTCCCAGCGTGACGCTGCGCGCTGACGTCACGGGGCTGTAATGGTGGTGTGCCGCGAGATTTTTTTCTTCAAACAAGTGTGCCTTTGCCCAAAAAAGGTTGGGAAACACTGCCCTAGAGGGATGATTCATTAAGAACTCTTTTAGGAGAGATGGAGATTAAAAAGGAAACCACTGGGGCAGTAACGTCCTTGTTCCTTGTTCCATTAGGAGGAACCTCATTTGGCTTTCTCTTGGAGCCATGGGTCACAGGTCCAGCATCTTGCTTAGCATCTGTTTGTGGAGTGTGCTGTGCAAAGGGCAGTCCAAAAGAATATGGTCCAGTGAATCTGGCACTCCCTGTTTGCAGGCAGACAAGTGGGCTTGATAAGGAATTTGCAAGTATCTACCTGTAGTCACTGTGGAGGGGAAAGCATTTAGTCTTGCAAGCATAAAAGCTCTTCACTGGGAAGGAAGTAGTAGGTTCCTTAGTTAGGTCCACACACACATATATGTGCATCTGTATCTGTATATAGGTGTATGAGCTATTTGTCCAGCATCACAGCCTGCATGACCAAGTTTACTTCCAGCTTAGCTAACTATGCTGTAGAACTGCCTAAGGGTTGCTGGCATCTCATTCCTCAACACAAACCTATAGCAGACAGCCATGATCAGAGTTCCTAAGAGCTTTGGGTCCCTAGCCCTTCTCAAAACTATTTCACTTTCCTGAAGAAATCTTAGAAGTTTTGTCCCCCGCCCCATCCACCACTCCCTCCAATATTGCTTTAGGTGAAATGTGGTAGCTGTTCAGCTTAAAAATAAGAATGAGATAATAGCTTAGACTCATTTATAACACAGAGCCTGCACTTGAGGAAGAAGGAGCTTCACTTATGTTCCATGCTTTTCCCATCCCATTGGCAAGAAGCAAAGTCGAGGCTAAACTTTCAGCTCCTGAGCTATTTGTGCAATATTTGCAAGAGACATTTGGTCACAGTAGGGATCAAGAGAATTATATCTGCAGTGAAGCTCTGTGTGTAACTAGGATGAAATATTGATGAGATCTGAAGTGGCAAAGATGATATTTCTTTTGTAAATTTAGCAGTTTTATTGAATTGCTAATAAAATACCGACCTAGGAGAAAAGGACAGTAGGAATTCTCCACAGGATGCCACATTTCTATAATTAAACACAAATAAATTGCACAAAATTATTATGGAAGAAGCAGCAGTTGAAGATACGGGGATGACATTTAGTGAGTACAATGGGGGCATTATATAGGCAGGAGCTCAATGATGTGAAGCAGTCTGTAGACTTCAATAGAGCAGATGGCGGGCCTGATCAGAGTCCTCCCCATCCCACATTATGCAGTAAGCACCTCTTTTGTTGCTTAACAACATCCTTTCCAGACCAGTCCTGCACAACTTGTGATCAGAGGCTATGGCTGATGCCCATTGGAACTCATATGGTAGAAAGTAGGGAGACCAGCAGCATGTGGAGCCTGAGCAAATGACAGGAAAAGCCAACCTCAGATGGGTTATAAATAAGCAGGAAGGCAAGGGGTGGGGGCATTGGCTGAGGAGAGAGAGAGACTGTTGAGGCAGTGTTCCATTTGACCTAATGAACCAGCCTCCACTGGCAATCAGTGCTAGTTCCAGGTAAAATTCCTGTCTCCACTAACCCAACCAGTGTACCATTTGTGGCATTCCAACCAGAAATTTCCCTTTCCTATGCATTGATTCTGCTAAAGATTCCCCCTGATATTTGTTTCATCAGGAGACATTGGTTGTGCAAAAGTTCCCACAGTGAGGGAGCTTCAGTCTCTGTTATGACCGAGTCTACTACCACTACATGTCTCTTCCTTCTCTGGAGGATGACAGGAATATTTCTGTTCCCTGTAAAGCAGCATGACTTTCTCAGTATACCAGGGCCAATGAAAACCATAGATAGTGCCAAATACTGTCTGTTGATGTGGCCAACATTTTGTCAATCATCTTTGATTCCTCTGAGAATCCTAATCAGAAAGGAAGTTTGGGAGTATATTTGGCAGATATTGTTCTGTTTAGACACATAAGCACACTGCCATCTAATCTATAGTTATCATGGGAGTCCTAATCTAAGAATAGCTATCACAAGAGTGTCATTGTATTTTAGCACAAAAGCAGTGTACTGCAAGCTGATAGGAACATACAGGGTGCTCCCATGAGTCTATTATACTCAAAGAAATAGAAACGACTGACGATCCCTAGGCCTCAAGTGACATTTTGTGAGGAAAAAGACAAATGCCATGCATCCAGTTCCATCCAGACACATGGTCTGAAATAAAATATAGGGAAAGGCCATAACTCAGTGGTAGAGCATCTACTTTTCATGGGAATGTGAATTTTCATTGGTTGTGTAGTCTGACTTAACCAGCCAAGCTGCTGGTTGAATTTTTGGCAGGGTAAACTAAGGTTAAGGATCACCCTGTAATGTACATCTTCCATGGCTGCACTGAACCACAACACCCTCTCCCCTTCCAGTTGATGGTAAGCAGTCTTTCCCAAAACAATTTGCAAACTGAAACATAGAAGTCTTTCCCAAAATTTGTAAACTGAAACATAGCAGTCCTTCACACTTCTCTGATTTTTTCAATGAAGTTCTCTTGCCAAGTAAGGTGTAAAAAAATGTACATGCTGGAGTAAAGTGTACATACAAATGTATATATTTGGGAAAATAGCAAACACAAATATTGCCAAACTTGCAAAACTGTGTATGTTTGGAAAATTCACCCTAAAATGCTAGTTGATTTTTTATTTGTTTGTAAGAATTCACTAATGTGGAAAACTGAATTTAAGATTGGAAAAGAAATAAGAAACGGACAGGTGCTCCCATCCCTGTTTATTAACTGCTTCAGCTTTATCTGGGAAATCAGGCAGGGCAGATTTTCCCCAAAAATTAAAAAAAAAAATCATTGTGACTTCTGAGTAGACATGTATTGGATTGCTTTGTAAAATAACATAATGGATGAAAGCAGCTCATCCCTAATGAAAGTTGTCATGATCTAAATAAACAGCAAGAAAAAAAAGGAGAGGACAGGACCTGAAAGAAATCCTTTGATAAAGATGAAGTGTGGTGGTAATAGCACTACTTTCAGTAGTCTTTGAGAAAAAAAATTCCCCTTTAAAACTGAATAAGATAGTTTGAAGTAGAATCATTATATAATAATAAATCATAGAAATAGTTAAGTAAAATGTTTCAGTGTTCTGAGTAATAAATACTTGTTTTGTATATCTAATCAAGCCATCCTTCTTAATAAGTGCCTATCATGGTGACATTTAAATATATGGGGAAGCTGTCAGTCTACAATGCACAGGACTAAGTTCATTGACAGAGCTTTCTGCTTTAGTATTTTGCAGCAGGTTGACAGAATGCTTTTCACTTGTAAAAAATGTTTGCTGATTGCATTTGCAAATCGGATGTGAGACTCTCACCATGCCTGATGTTCGTTTTGCTAATTACAGCTGCCAAGGACTGGAGACAAGGATGGGTAGGGAGTATGATTAGATATAAATGTATATACATATATAATAATATAATTTTATATAGATTATATATAAATGCACTCAACTGTCCAAGGAAGGGTAGTGAATGTCATGCCCTCTAGATATTTTGGACAACTCCATCTGTCCCATCCAGCATGTCCAACGGCCAAGGACGATAGGCGTTGTAGTGCAAAACATTTGAAGGGCACCAAATTGGTTAGTCTTTGCCCTAAAACTTAACTGACTGGTTCATTGCCATTAGGTGAAGATTATGGCCAACCTTAACATCAGGTTAAGGTTGATTGGGGAGATCCATGAATAGTGAATGCTTCCTTGCAGTTAGCATTGATGCCTGCTGCCTTATAGGGAGCAGTAATGCAACCCTGGGCCTGAAGGATTTTGACAACTATTGCCTGGTAAATAATCCTTCCTGGGAAAGATAGTTGCCAGGATTGAAGAGACAGATTAACTGGCTCTATGCCCAGGGGCACATGGTGGCAGGGGTAGGGGCTAGGTAGCCACAACAACAAAAAAATTGTGGGAGCCCGGGCACCCAGGGCTCCAGGGAGATGGTGCCTATGTCTATGTCAGTCTGTGTTCACGCCTGGGTTAGGACTGAATTAGCCTTGACAAATCTGATGGCTATGTCCAAAGAGTACCCCTAGGAGAGTCATCTTTGGCCTCATGGTGTTTACATTATAGGGTGCTTTAGGACACTGCTTTGTCCCCAGTGCTATTCTACATAAATATAAAACCATTGGGAACAGTCAGTTGGAGTTTTGGAGCAAGGTATCATCAGTAGGCTGATGATACACAGCTATGTTTCTCTAATACACCTGACTCAGGAAAGCCCATGATTGCAGTGGTAGTTAGGGTGAGGGTCAATTCACTGAGCTTGAATCCTAGAAAGATGGAGGCTTTGTGAGTAGGTAGTTCCCATGTCTGCAAAATAGGTCAATTGCCCTTCAGAATGGGATTAACTCCCATTGAAGGAGCAGGTACACAGCCTGGGGGTACCCCTTGATCTATCTCTGTCACTTGACCTCTGTCTCCATCAGTGTTTTTTACCAGCTCTTGCTGATATGCCATTTGTTATTTTATTGTTTTTACCCCACCCATCTGGCTGGGTTTCCTCGGCCACTCTGGGTGGCTTCCTGCAAAATATAAAAAATAATAACATGTCAGACATTAAAAACTCCCTTGAACAGGGCAGCCTTCAGAAGTTTTCTAAAAGTTGTGTAATTCTTCGTCTCCCTGACATCTGGTGAGAGGGCGTTCCACAGGGAGGGCGCCACTTCTGAGAAGGCCCTCTGCCTAGTTCCCTGTAACTTCACTTCTCTCAGTGAGGGAACCTCCAGAAGTGTAACTTGCATCTGGTCAGCAACTTGTGAAGAATGCAGCAGCCATACTGTTCATAGGAGCAGATTACTGGCACCATGTTACTCTGCTGCAGAAAAAAAATGCACTGGTTGCTGATTTGCTACTGGGCCAAGTTCAATGTTCTCACATTAATTCACAAGGCCCTAAACAGCTTGGGCCCATATTACCTTAAGTACTATCTGGTCCACTTTGATCACCTCTGATGGGGTACTTCTGGTGGTTTCCCCACACCTCTGAGATTTGGTTGACTTTCACTACCAACTGAGCCTTGAATTTGGCAGGCCCTGCCCTGTGGAACTCCCTGCCTGTAGAAATTTGCCCCTGCCTTCTCAGTGGCAACAGCAGCAGTTCTTCTTGCCATTCCTCCTGAGCCACTGACTCCAACATGCATTTGTTCAGGTTGCAAACCAAATTCCTTAATGGTAAATGCAGCAAAATAATTTGCTGAACCATATAGCAAATATTAACCTTAGAGCTCATCCGCCTACCTTTTGACCAACACTTTCTAGGCACAGGTCCAGGCTTTAAAGTGTTGTGTCCAAGCAGTTCCCCCCTCCAGAGGGCACTATCCCCACAAGAACCCACTCTTTAATGCTGAATCAAGGATGCTCCAATTCAGTGGTAAAGAGCACGTTTTCATGGGCAAAGCACTGATGATGCAGCAACAACAATAAGTGCTTGGACACGACTCTTTAAAGTACATACCTGTGCTTAGAAATGCAGCACAAAAATGAAGTCTGGTTGAGCCCTTAGTCTCTGCCTGAGTTCTGTGGGCTTTGCGGGGCTGGGCCATATGTCTGGAAAGCAGAGGCAGGGGCCAGGGTAATGTAGCTAATGAACCAAAATAAAATGTCGTATTAAAGCTATTTCTGTACAGTACATGGTAGCAAAATGTCCCAGGCAGCAAAGCTCCTCAAGGACATAGGAAGCAGCCAAATACTGAGTCAGACCAGTGGTCCTTCTTAGGTTGATCACACTGACTGGTAGCAGCTCCCGAGGTTTTCCAGCAAGATCCAATATTCTCTACCCCACCACACAGGCTGCTACTGGTTCCAGATAAAGAGAAACACAAGGCCAATTTCAAGCTAAGGCAAAAAATAGTTTATATATACAATTACACTTAATGAATTTTCAGCAGTTCCACAGCCTTATTTAGGGCTAGAACGCATTCGGATATGGCCCTGCGATTCTGGCCCTTTGTACAAACTCTGCTGCCTTTTCCCAGTTTTGCTTAGATGCAGTCTGACACATCACAACATTCATGAAGGTAGACCAGAGGGATCCTGTATTGCTGGTACAGCTACACCGTAAACAATATTGTGTGTCAGGGGATATTCCTTAGGTAAGCTACCTACAAATGAAAGTGACAACCACAGAAGTCATTTAGCCCTTGACCTTGAAAATGCTTACACGCTAGCCCAGGTAAACGTACAAGGAGTCCCTTTAAATTTAATCTGATTTATTCCCCTGCTGAATTTGTTCTCAGGCCTGTGCATATGCAGGAATCTGGCTTGGAAATTGCAAACTTGGGCACAAAAGCAATTTACCCCCTACTGTGTAGCCCACCCTCCTCTCCTATTCCATGCAATTGTTCTTGTGGATGGACCAATTTCATCTTCCATTTCCACTAACAAATGCTAAATTGGGATTAGGAGGGTATGTAATTTCTTTCTTTTTTTAATTATGAAAGTTAATAGTTGAAAGATTCCTGAAGAGAGCCAAGCAATAATGAAAACATTAGCAAGCCCCCTATGCTAGAGGGAGAAATCCAGGAACAGTGGTAAGGGACTGATTTCAGATGGTTCTGCTCTTTATAGCATATACAGAGCCATTTTTATCAAATTAAAAAAGTTATGGGTTTTCTTGTCTTGTTCGTTGCATACTCTGAGTAGGTGTTCTGAGTTGATAACACCTAACAAATCCTGAGGATGCTCACAAGTATGAGATCAGGGCTGAACAGTGTTTGAAGAATGAATAAGAACTTGTGGTTCTGATTCTTTAGCCTCTGGTACCCGGATGTCCTACCATCATCTTTTGCCAGCTTAGCTAATGGTGAGGGTTGATGGAAGTTGTGGTCCAGCAACATATGGGGACTTGAGGTTGAATAACACTCTTCTAGAGTACACTTAGTTCATGTGGAGAATGAAGCCCAAGTGATTAGGCTAATATCCTGCATGCATGAATTGAGTGTGTATTATAGGATAGTCTCAGAAATATTTTGTAAATTCACATGTGCAGGGGCTCTTTGACAGCGTATGGAAAAGGCTCACCAAAGCTATACAAATTCCGATAACTCTGAGCTACAGCTTTTTCTGATTAACCTACCACTTAAATGGATTAAAGTCTGCACCCTGACCTTGATTTCTGCTGACTTTAATGACTCATTCATGCAGTATGAGAGGATCTGTGGTGTACACAGGCAATATGATTGCTCTGTGTTTGAAACTGTAAAAACAAATTGGTGGGACGGGGACGAAAGTGAAGAACGAAACCCAATCCTGATATAAATGTGTGTTCTTGGTTTTCTAGACGTATTCAGTAACTTTTCTACTAGGCATGCATTCATAAACAAGGGAGGTGAAAGCTCAGTAATGGGGAACCTTGGAGGCTTTATTAGGGGGGTAGAATTGCTGTTTCCACTGGAGTTTTCAAATCTATATAAGAAGCTCTTTTCCAATGGCTTACACTTGATGAAATTAGGTAGATGATGAGTCGTGGAGGAGGTGGGCTTCTTAGAGATGAGGGAGAAATTTGGTCCTGTTTGGAGAACCTGCCTAATTCACAAGCCAAAATACAGCTATCCCCAGAAATTCTCAACTTTGTGGTGTAGTTCTCCAACCAAGAAGTATGCAGAGACATTTCACCAGCCAGCTTCAATAAGGTCCAGGTGGGGACATATTTGTGGCAGAACCACAAGAATGGCAAGAAGCTTCTTCTGGTTCATTATTTCAGCTGATGTGCCAGTACTAGGAAGAAGCATTACTATTTTCAAAGAGGCAGAAATAGTCAAAGAGTTACCAAAGAGTTACCTTTTAGGATTTGTTTGTTGATTCTCAAGGCTATTAGAAATGGAGGGGTTGGAAACCTTTTGCTCCACTCTGCTTTTAGTTATCAGGTCTTTACCATGGCAGCCCCCACTGCACATCAGAAAAGGCACAATCTATTTTCTCTTCTCAGTGACTCTTAAAAACCCCTTTTCCCAATAAGCCTTTAAGTGAAGCTTTTTTTAAAATCCCAGTTTGCATCTGCTTTGGAATCTACACACATACACATTTTAAGTATACAAATGTTTTATATGTTTTATAGTTGATATTCCTCAAGATGTAATTTACAAGTGGAATTTAATTAATTGATTAGTGCTGTGGTGGATCTTTTGTTGTTTTATGCTGTTGTCTGAATTCTAAACAGCTTTAAATTATTTTACTGAACTTGTTGAGCTAGACTGTAGAGGTGTGGTTTTTTTTAAGAATGCTAATTTAGGTTTATAATAAATTGATTTCGTCTGTATATATACCTTATTGCGCACACATGCACATACCACAAGTTCTGGGTGCTATGGCCACAGCTGGCAGTCTGAATCTATATCGAGATGGGGTTGTTGATGTTTGTGCATTTGAAAGTGATATGTCACACCTTATGTTGTATTCATTTCTCACATCCTCATTACCCCTCCATGATCTTTCCTTCTCAATTTGTGGGCACAGTATTGTTTTCCATTTCCAACAGAGAGCAGTACTCAGTCATATTGGATCTCAGCTTAACCCAAAGAGCCCCTTTTCTGCTGTTTGAATGTGTGGAGCATGTGGTGGGCCCAGTCCATTTCCTCCCTATTTAGGAAAATGGCTGGTTTCCCATCCCCTTCCATTATCTTGCTTCATTTAGGTGAGAACAATTTGCAAAATTTGGATCTTTCAGAGTTGGCATCTGCAGATTTGGCTTCGTTTAAACAGCTTTTCTCTGAGGTTTTTTAATTTGTTTGAGAATGTTGCCCAGAAGAGTCTGGCACAGTGACTTTTAATTCAGCAAAAGTGAATGAGGGGCATTTTTTTGAAAGACAACAGGAATATTGTGCAATGCATTTTGGTCTATAGGGGCATACTGCTTATTGCTGTGATATTTCTTAGAACAGTTTTTATCTATTTAGTTCAGGATGGAGAACCTGTAGCCATCCATAGGTTGCTGGACTCAGAAGGTGGAGGACTCTTGTTTGCTGGAGATTTTTGCCAAGGATTCTTTAGCTTTGGCTCTTGCATTGCTGGGGGTTGGACTAGATGATCATTGGGGTGCCCTACAGCTCTACAAATCTATGACTCTAGCTCCCATCAGTCCAGCATAGCTAATGGCCAGGAATCATAGGAGCTGTAGTCTAACACCATCTGGAGGACCAT
The DNA here is from genome assembly GCF_965112155.1 of Podarcis liolepis. NCBI lineage: Eukaryota > Metazoa > Chordata > Lepidosauria > Squamata > Lacertidae > Podarcis > Podarcis liolepis. The sequence continues at coordinate 49,931,441 of NC_139561.1, read as the reverse complement.
AGGTTCTCCACCCTGATTTAGGCCCAATGGCATGCATCTTTCTACTGAAACCTGACCAAAATTAGCACCACAGTTCTAGGGAACTGGATCCAAGGCCTGGCTGGTCCTACCTCTTGCATGGGTATCTCTGCCCTACATATGAGTTAGTTAGAAAGAGAGAGAGAAGTAGAAGGGGAGTCAGATTTGACAGCGTTTAACAATTTGGTTCAATTGGATTTACTTCCAGGCTAGGCTCTTTAAAGGTAAAGGTACCCCTGACAGTTAAGTCCAGTCACGAACGACTCTGGGGTTGCGGCGCTCTTCTCACTTTACAGGCCGAGGGAGCTGGTGTTTGTCCGCTTCCGCAGACAGTTTTTTCCAGGTCATGTGGCCAGCATGACTAAGCCACTTCTGGCGAAGCCAGAGCAGCGCACGGTAACACCATTTACCTTCCTGCCAGAGTGGTACCTATTTATCTACTTGCACTGGGTGCTTTCGAACTGCTAGGTTGGCAGGGGCTGGGACCGAACAACAGGAGCTCACCCCGCCACGGGGATTTGAACCGCTGACCTTCCGATCGGCAAGTCCAAGCGGTGTAGTGGTTTAACAGCTCTTTAGAAGTTGTTTTAAGCTGAGTCAGGCCATTTGTTTATCTATACTGATCAGCAGCAGCTGTCCAGGGTTTCAGTCAGGCGTCTTTCCAGTCCTCCCTGGAGTTGCCAGGATTCAACCTGGGATACTCTGTATACAAAGCACCTATCACTTATTTCCTCCACTTTCTAAATATATATATAACAAGCAACCCTCATATACCTCCACCTTAAGAAATATTCCATGCATCCATCACTGAGCTATGGCCCTTCCCTAAGCTAGGTGGCTCAGACTATCCAATGAGCTCCAAACATCCAGAGAACGAAACTGTTCCTTCTTGACTAGGATTTGAGCTAATTGTTTAATCTTGCACAAATCTGATGTTCGTCAGATCAATGGCAATTCCATATTACATGCATACTGGCAAACCCTACCCTACTTCTCATGCTGTGAGAAACACTTCATGATCCAGCTAGGCCTCAAGGATGCCAGGAAATTAAAACATCCCTATTATCTAGGGATAGTCTTCTTTTGCAGTGTTGGTCCCCGATAAATCATTGTTCACACTTTTTCATTTCCCTTTGGGTGTTCCTTGTTAAAACTTCATTACATCTCATTTTGGCTCCATCTAATGTTTTCTAGCAGTTAAGCTTCTCAGTGGAGCAGGGACTGCCTCTTGCCTCTACTGCACATGCATAGGCATGAACACTGAAGGACCCTAGAGTGTATACCTCCCATATCACATTTTATGTCTTATGCGGCATATTTTCAAGAGATAATATATTGCAAAGCAATTATGTTTTCCTAGTACGGGTTGTACTGAACTAAGTCCTAAGCAGTCACGTCTGTTAGTTTCAGTTTGTCTGTTCCAAACAAGAGTGGCAGTGGATACAGCCATTTATCTTTAACTCAAACCAAATGCTAACAATGACAGCCTCTTGTCTTTTAAAACAGTAGAGGACACTATTGCAGAGTAAAGGAATGCAATGCACAGATGACAGAACAGAACTTCAGCAATATGTCATGGCTGTGGGAAAGGCTTAGGGCAGCAATGCTTGGAATGAGAATAGGATGTTACAGATGTGCCTTGTTCGCCCTGACCTGCCATACGTCTTTTCTGTGGGGCATTAGGATGACTTGTAATAGTCGTAATAACTAGGGGTGCTGCATAATTCCAACTCTGTCAAATTTATCAATGGGATCTGCTGTTTAGCTCCAACTTGTCCTGCCTGTGGAACAGAATCACAAGTGATAGGTGGGGTTTTTTTGCAGCTTTTCGCAGATGTTTTGCAAAGTGTTTCTTTCCCATTTAATGAAGACACTTATTTGAAAATAATAATGCTCTTGATTTTGTTTGTCTTCTAAATATTCTTCACTTGCAAATATCCACATAGCCTGTGCTATGGGGTATGTGATTTTCCAAATATTACAGGAACAGGGTAGGACCAAAACGAGATGGGATTGGCTCCCACCTAACAAATGCAAGTTATGAACCAGCTCTGTATTGATCATTCCCCAACAGTATCAGAGAAATCTTGGAAGATACGAAGCAAATATTTTCAGGAGGGTTGTGGCATCCTGAAACCTTTTCTATAGCAGCTGTAGAGTGCCTTGAAGCAATTAAATGTGTGAGTGCGTGCATGCATGAAAAAATAAAACCCTAATTAATATTACCTTGGCATTTGTTTTAAACATTACTTCTCCAAAAGCTCTTTAATTACAATATGCTTTTTATGTTGGTTGAGTTCATTTATATAGGGAATACAATCATTAATTATCATAATTAAGACACCTGAACACACCATGACAGGCATTCTTGGAAACCTGAGCTGTGTCATTGTCTTATCTGTGACAGTTTTGGTCTCCGTCAGATGTTATCAACCATTTTCCTAATCATTAAGAAATGCTTTGCTAATTAGCACATGAAATTCATTCTACATCAGGCTGAATTGAATCAAGACCTATTATCTTGAACAGTGAGACACTTCAAACTTCTCAGTAACAGAGCATGAATACGTTATACAGTTCATACACATTTCATGAACCTCAACATTGCTGTGTCACCATCCCCTTCTCCTTCCAGGAGCTGTGCTATTAGTTATGCCATTTTCAGGTCACTTAATTTTCTCATACTGCTTAACAGTTGATTAGATGACAAAACTTGAAAATCATATAGTAACCCTTTTGCTTCACTTCCCCTGCTCCTTTAAGCCTGCTGCATACCTCTCATCAGTGTGCTGCAACAAGAGATGGATTGTTGTTGTTTAGTCATTTAGTCATGTCCGACTCTTCATGACCCCATGGACCAGAGCACGCCAGGCACTCCTGTCTTCCACTGCCTCCCGCAGTTTGGTCAAACTCATGCTGGTAGCTTCGAGAACACTATCCAGCCATCTCGTCCTCTTTTGTCCCCTTCTCCTTGTGCCTTCAGTCTTTCCCAACATCAGGGTCTTTTCCAGGGAGTCTTCTTTTCTCATGAGGTGGCCAAAGTATTGGAGCCTCAGCTTCAGGATCTGTCCTCCCAGTGAGCACTGAGGGTTGATTTCCTTCAGAATGGAGAGGTTTGATCTTCTTGCAGTCCATGGGACTCTCAAGAGTCTCCTCCAGCACCATAATTCAAAAGAAGAGATGGGTGCAATCTGTCAATTTTGGTTTCTCTCAGTTTCTCATTTTTTCCGATCTTAATTTTAGTTCTCTACATTTCCACCTCTGTTTGTAATATTTTTAAGGGGGAAAATGCTTCTGGAAATTCATCAGCATTTTAGTGCTGATTTCTCCAAAGACACCTACTTTTGTATGCAATCTTGCCTAACATACACATTTTGGCAATACAAATTCCCCTAATATAACACACTTTCCATGGTATTTAAATTAATATGTGTATTTTGTGCACACTATACCTTAGTATATATGCATGCTTTGTACGCATTGCTTGACTGGAAAACTGCATTGCAAAATTCAGAGAAGTGCAGATTTTGAAGGAGTACTTGTTTTAGCTTGCATATTGTTTCAGAAAATATGAATTTAGGAGGTTTGCACTTAAATGCGAACTGAATCAAATTTTCACCCCATCCCTAGGCCTGAAGCAACATAGATTTGTAAAGAATTTTTCCCCCTTTAGTGGAAGAAAGGATTGCCCCTCCTCTCCTCTATTTTTCTGGCCTGGGGGGAAGATAAGAAGCTACTAATTTTGGTTTCTCCATTTCTCATTTTCCCAGTCTTAAGTTTTGTTTGTCCCATTTTCATATATGTTTCCACATTTTTTCTTCAAAAAACTGCATCAAAATTCACATTCATGTTTGTTTGCATGTATGCTAATATACATTACTTTTCTATGCAATTTTGCCCAATACAGGCATTTTTGCAAGGGAACTTTCCATTGTTGTTGTTGTTGTTGTTATTGTTGTTGTTTTGTATTTTCATGAACACATCTGTCAATTATTTGAAGTAGACAGGTGATGGCAGGCAGAGGGCAGGCCAAGTGAACCATCCTTCACTTTCCCACCACCATCCATTTTTCTGCCAATCTCTTATGACATGAGGACAACAGTTATGCAGAGGCTTAACAGTAGTTTTTGTGAAAGAAGTCATAGTGCATAAAATGAATTCTCTCTCTCTCTCCAATGAAAAAGAAGGAAAGTAGTGTATTGGCATCATAGGACTAAACGCCAATAATTAAAGCAATAACCATGAATCCCAGGCAACACTTCTTGTGCTAATAGTACATGAAGATTGGAAAAGCAGTAAATAAGTAGAGGGGAGGTGGTTGTATCTATCAAAGCCAGCTTAGCAGCATTTATATCTGGGGACTGAGAAAACAGTGCAGAATTGCCAGGATGCGAGGAGGATATGGATCAAAAAAGCTGCACAAAGATGACAGCTGTCACCTTGGCTCCCCCGCCAGAGAAACAGAAACATGGACTTCTGAGCTGAAGACAAGATTCACAGAAGGGAAAGGAAAGGAAAACATTACAGAGCCAGGCTTTGTAACTGAAATGAAATAGATTCACGGCCATCCCACACATTATGTGGCAGGAAAGTCAGATGTACCAACCAGTGTGTACTCAGCTGAGAGTTGCACCCATTCCTGGCTCTGATGAACACATGATACTCATGAAACCCAACTTATTTTTATCAATCCTGGCTGTAGTGAAATTTATGGTGTCTGGCTGGGATAATACCAAACACTAAAACAGGGCACTTGTACCTGCAGAGGCTGTCCCTGGTGCCCACAGGATCCTCTTGCCTTCCGCTCCCTAATGCTGAAACTAGGCTTTAAAGAATCATCCTGTTGCAGCAAATAGAATAGGTTGTCCTGATTGCTTGGCTGTGGTCTGCCCACAACAGTTTTTCTGGTTTGCAAATGTGTCCATCAGCCCTAACAGATTGACAACCTGACCCTAAAAAAAAAACAGTCAGTCCCGGAAACCTACCTAATAGGGCAGGGAAGAATCTGTAGACAAATCATATTGGAAGAGACTGCTTCATAGAGATGGACAAGTTCTTCCCCACTATCTAATGACTAAATAGGAATTTCAGAAGCATCTCTTAGTATGGCTATATCAAGGGACATCTGCTAGCACAGCTTGCTCCCAGGGCAATGTGTTAAGATCAGTGGAACAACTATGCTAAGAGTACTTTCACAGCTGCCTGATAATTTCCCCCCTTCTCAGAAAGCTAAATCTGCTTACTCCTGCCATGGTCCTTGTATCCTTTTGCTGAAAGAGCTCCAGATCATAGTTTGTCACTGTTGGTATGGCTTCATAAGAGCCCATTTTCGGGTCTAATTCCCTTGTTTAGACAACTCTAGTTTTTATCTCCCGACAACTGTTTTGATTCTCTGAGGAAGTGAACTGACAACCTCTGCTCCTTCCCCTCCACTGTCATGAATGACATTGTTCCTTTGTCAGACTTGGTAGAAAGCAGACAAGGAGCTGAAAGTCTATGGCATATGCTGTGCTTCCTCAACTCTGGAAGAGCTTTCCATCAGTCAGTGCTGAGGAGCACAGGTGCAATTGCTTTAGGAGGTTTGTGCCACTGTCATTATTCTGCAAAAGTGACATGACTTCCATTTTCAGACAGCCTGTCAGATGGCTGCAGTGAAATGAACAAGCTCCTTGAAGCTAGATCCGGCTTCTGTGAACCTCCAGGCTTGCAATGAACAGTAAGTCCCTCACCCCAAGCATGACATCTACCTTTCCCTAGGAGAGAATGCACAGGTCAGTTTTTGGCCACTTTCCTCTGCGATATCTCACAAGCACAACATGGAAATTGATTCAAGACTGTGCTGTGTCTGGAGTTTATTGGGTCCTATACCCATGGGCTGTAGGCAGCTTCCATGATCAGAACAAAAGGTAGACTGAGCTGAGGTCTAGGGGTGTGTGACTCTGTCAATTTGTTTTTTTTCCAGCCTTAAGTTCCCTTTTCTATATTTCCACACCAGTTAATAACTTTTTAAAAATAAAGTTCTCATGAAAATTCATTTTAGTGCAATTTTATATGCATTTTTTAAAATGTCATTTTCCCTAGTATAATGTTATTATATAATTTCACTAATGTGGACAATTTTCTCAGACAATTACTTGGCTGAAGTAGTGAACTGCAAAATTTGCAGTAGTGTGATTGTTTTGGTTTGCATATATTAGATAGGTTCATAGGTTCACTTTAAAATAGGAACTGAATCAAATTTATCCCCCATCCCTAGTTGGAAGCGACTTTATACTGCCTAAGAAGGTGCAATACAAAAGGCACTCTGAGGAGAGGGGGTGAAAGAGTGAAAGCTCACTGGCTGACCAATTTTGGCTCCGTCAAAGTCTTTATCAGCTTAGTATACCTCATAGGATTGCTGTGAGGATAAAATGCGGAGAGGAGTAACCACATGTATTGCTCTGAGCTCCTTTGAAAAAAGGTGGGATATAAATCCAGGCTTAGGGTTACAGGTAAAAGTGTCTGGGACAGCAAATGTGATTTTTACCTTTGCACAGTTATGCTAGTTTCTACACATGCTCACATAACCCTCTCTATTGTCTATCCAGGATGTCATGAGTCATCTTGGCTGGAGAGGAAGGAGCAAGCCCTACCTTTGTAGCATTTACTTCCCTAAGCAATGAGGAAGCACCTCTTTCCTTGACCTCAGCTGTGACTCCTGCCAGAAAAGTGGTCCCTGCCCCCAGGAGACCTTGGCACCTGGGTTGGACAGTGAGCAGACAATGTTGATCTCACATGCATCTCCAAGGACATGACAGCAGTTGTGCCAATGTGAGCAGACCCAGGCTTCACATAGAAGCGCTCACTTGCTTGCCCAGTCCCTGGGTTTTGGATGGTGTGTTTGTGCCTTCCCCAGTATTCAAAAGATCAGTTGAATAGGCTTATCAAGTGTTGGAACAACTCTTAGCTAACAGCTAGCTATGAACCCTGGAGCTTTCTTTTAACCACCGACCTGCACATCTATGGGAACTGTAGCGAACTCTGGAATAAAAGCTTTGGAATGAATCCTGACAAGAGTCCAAGTACCCCATCCGTGGGAGCCAGGAGAGAGGCAAACAAGAGGCATTAAAAAATTCAAGGATGCATTCCAGCCAGGCAAAAACACTCAAGGTGCAAAGCAGAGTCAGTGATGGGCGTGACTACATAGAGAGGCCTTGGGGGGTTGTATTTGGCTCCTGGGCATGAGGTTCCCCAAACTCGAAGTAGTGTCATTCACAGAGGCATTGTGGGAGGCGGAAAAACATGGCTGTCCCCATGGCCTATTGCTCTATATATCACACCTTTAGTAAAGTCTATCATATTTCTATAAAAAACCCTGACTTGTTTGCAACAGTTTAACCACTGCATTAGTGAAACATATCATGCACACACACACAGATTCTGCAGACTCATCTTATTTGTACATCTTAATGCTGTCTCCCTCCTTTCTACAGTAAGAGAGAGAGAGAGAGAGAGAGAGAGAGAGAGAGAGAGAGAGAGATGTTAAGTATTTACAATCACCTAATAAAATGTTTCATGGATATTTATGAGGCTCTTTCTTAGCAAGCTGCATAATAATATTAATCAAAATCAAGGCAGCTGCTTGCGTTCTCTGTTCTCCTACATTTACTTGCAGGTAGCTGTCTTTTTTGACTCACTCCCTTTGAGCTGTCATTGCTTCCGTTCCATTTCATTTGGGTTATTTACTGCTCAAGAAATGAATGTAGCTGAATACAAAGTTTCCAAACAGTCCCAGAAAACATAATTGCTTGCTGATTTATTAGCCAAAGGGACTTTATGTTCTGCTTTCAAAGAAGGCATTCAGGAAGCTTGTTCACATGTCACTTTGAACATGGGTGCAAGCTGCCTATACACATGTACAAGTGCTTGTGCAAAAGGGTGTGCACTTCTTGATTTGTACAATTCAACTACTGAACACACAATTACACATATTCTACAGCCATTGAAAATTACAAGCAAACAACTGTGTGCTTACAGCTCAACTATTATGTGCACAGGTACACATTTTGTACACTCATTGGATGTGATGTTTGAACACCACTTGTGCTAAGCATTCTGCTTAGATATAAATATATCCTTTCCTTTTTAATAGTTTTTTTAAAAATTGTTTCCATCAACAGCACATTAACCAAGTAACAACCAGCAGAGTAGAACACTGTGCAGGTCTAAATATACAGTAAGGTGCTGCAGCTGCCATTTACTAACATACCAAGCACCCCAGAATGTTTCCCTTCATCATCCTATGCTGATCACTTCAATACGTCCTCCCAAAATAAAATTTGACTTCCTGGAGATTTAAGAATTTGGTTGTTTTTACTCACATATAATATAAATGGAAACCATATGGCACTGGAATTATCATGTATCAACACTCCCCTCAAACGTCTACTCTGATCTGTCAGCTATTCTGATGACAGCTCCTACACTCTAAATAGCCAGCCTAGAGATGTAAATCCTGGCTGATATTTCCAGTGATAAGCCACCTTCATTCAAACATCGACCCATGTTTTCTGAATTTGTTTCTGCTCTCCTGCCTTTACACGCTAACAGAGGGATGGGAAAGCAGTTTACTTATTTATTCCATAACATTTATATAGCGCCTGATTGTAGAAGAAACCTCAAAATGATTTAGTTCAGTTCACATTTCATTCCTAATTTGCAATTCCTGAAGCACTCCATGAACTGAAATGCAACTGCCTTTTGGAATTTACACTTCTCTTAACATTGTGATGTCGTTCTCCAGCTCAAAGCATGTGCATAAATTTATAGCAGGGTGAATTATTTCATTGGTGAAATAATTTGTAGAATTTCTGAGATAATCTTAAAAGCTATGGGTTTTTTTAAAAATCCAGGAAAACAATGCTTGACATTGAACTTATCAATATATACAGTCTAACGTGCACTTTTGAGTATCACAGTGCTCCAACTCAGGTTAGATGTTTGATAAAAGTGTTTAGTATATTTTCTTCTTTTGCTGAATGGTGTGAATTCCCTCAATTCTTCAATATGCATCAGAGATGGGCAAAAGGTGATTGAAGGGTAGGGATTTATTGCCTCTAATTAGATTATAGTACTCGTATGGTTAAATCCTGCATAGTAATACTATTAATCAGGGTTTTTTGCCACAGCAGAAGGACTTTGCCACTCAAGTGTGAAAACACACCAGATAGGCTGCAGAAATGATCAGTGTAGAACTGCAGAACTACACAGATTAAAGCCCTGAACATCATGTCAGAACCATCTGCTTGTACCCTTCAATAAGTGACAACAGCTGATCTATCTGAGTTTCTGGAGGCTTCTTTGCTCTAGTCAGAATGTTATTCCTCCACCCCCAGAATCTAATATTGCAACATTTGGTCAATAGCTTCAGGGAATATCATAGTGTGTGTTTTTTTGAAAGACAACAACAAAGCTGGGGAAATAATAAATGCTGATATTTGAGCAGTTTTACAAGAGTGTTGTCATATACATTTCAAATCTTCTACAAATTCCAATACAGGATTATGAGCTCTCTGGTGTGTGTGCACACACGCGCTCTCTCTCTCTCTCTCTCCTACAACCAACAGAATAAAACTGATCCCTCTTGATATCACAAAATCATATAATTGTCAGCTCAGTACATGCAGTAAAGCTGCAGCTTCACATAGAGACATACCAACATACAAAAATATGTACAATGTATGTTAATTCTGCATCCCTCCCTCCACATAAAAGGTATTAAAGGAAGTGATTAATAATAATTCAGTTGCCACAAACTTCAAAGCAAAACAAAATGAACACATAAAATAATAAATAAAAAGACACCATTGCATAGCACATGGATTACTGAACAAAATAAAAACAAAAGGTAATAATTAAGTCAAATAATTATCATTAACATTTGGACAGGTCAGCTACAGTATATGTTACATACTGAGTGAAGAATTGGATCTGCTGGTGGTCTGGATTCCAAAATCCTCCACCCTCTGTGAGCCAACTTTGATAGGTGGACAGTTTGACATCAGGCCGCCTGTCAAATGTGAAACAAGGTAGCTGTAACTGCAGATCAGCCATTTGGTGGTTACAACATTTCATTTGAAGACATGCTTTCAGCTCCAATCAGCTGATTGGTGCTGGGAGCACACCTTCAAAGAGGTGTCTTGAAGTCTCCACAGAGGGGGAAATGTTCTGTTTAAAAACAGCATTTTCTCCTCTGCAAAGGAAGAGGTTTGGAGTGAAAGCAATGAAGGAAGCTCTTTGAAGGAAAAACATTTTCTGCAGCCCACTCAGGTGTGTGGCAAGTGAGGGTGGTTTGTGGAAAATGCCCTTGTAGACCAAATTGAGGCATTTCCCCACCTCTATTATGTACAGCTTTGTGAACACAAAAACAAGGAGTCCTACGCTTCAGATTCAAACGTTGCAGCATGTTGTTCCCTGGGTCTTTCCTGCAAATCCTGGTCATAGTTAGCTCCTTATATTAAGCTGTCTCTGAAGAAGTGTGCATGCACACGAAAGCTCATACCAATAACAAACTTAGTTGGTCTCTAAGGTGCTACTGGAAGGAATTTTTTAATTTTGTTTCTCCAAAACATATTTGGCCTTCCCTCAGTGGGGAGCAAACTTGTGTGTCAGAAATGAGTTAGAAGTTCAAATATTGTGAGCTCAGAAACCGCAGTATACTCTTGCCAGAACTTCACGTCAGCTGAGCATGGCCTATGTGATGGGCAACATCTTCTTAACCACCTCCTTCATTTCCTGACCCAGAAAAATATAAGGTGAGTGGAAAAGCAGGTGTCATCTCATGAACAGACAGAATAAACCATGATCCTTTGTTGCTTTATTTTGCTGCCTTTTGGTCAAGTGCTTAGAAAACAGCTTGCACAAGCTTGTCTAAAAGACGAAATACTTGGTAATCAGATACTAGCTGCTTCTACAAAAGGAAATATTTCCTTTCTATTCCAAAGCATCCTTACTGGTGCCTTATGTTCTGCATCCATTGCATTACTGAAGATAAGTGCAATGCAGCCTTATGGTTTTTTGAGCCCAACAGATGAACAAGCTAGTCCTGGGGATGGAAGATACGCCCACAGGGATTGGCCTACCTTAGTTTTAATTAAAACAAGAGTTGACTTAATGGATATTTGAATCTCTTACAACATCCATGTTGTAGATAAGCTTTTATTTAGTGTCAGACAAAGAGGATTTCACAGGAGGAATGAAAGCAGTATGGTTTGATTGACAACTGATAGGGTTGATAAATAGACCCGTCTCTTCCTTTTGAATCACACTCTAAATATGTGTTGGCTTTTTTGTTTTATTTTAATTAAAGGCTATGTACACACCCATCTGTACTGCAAATAAGTAGTTCTTAATCTAGAGCCATTCATGCTCATCCTCAACATACAGCTTTCAATCTTGATTGATTCTATATCCTGTCATCCACAAGGCTGCGTGTGGTTACTTGATACATGTTGAACACCCTCCATGCCTTTTCCTTCACTCACATGCCCCATGTGAAAGAAGAAGGAAACTGAACTCTTGTTATACGCCAGTCCACAATGTCACCGGGCACCTATCATTTCCAACCCTTGCAGTGGTATTATCTGTGTGGAATTATATAACCTTTTGGGAGAGCTAAGCATTCCTGAAGTCCTCCCAATTGCATACCCTACAACATTTCTCCGATGAACATAGGGACATCTCATTCCATAATGATAATTTTAGTATTTACTCCCCATACATCTTACTGGGTTGCCCCAGCCACTCTGGACAGCTTCCAACATAACAAAACAATAAACATTTTAAAAATAAAAATCCCTATGCAGGATTGCCTTCAGACAGCTCAGGGGTCAGATAACTCCATACCCTCTAACATTTCTCCAATGAAATGAAGGACATGCTAAGGAAAAGTGGGACATTCCAGGATCCAATCAGAAACCAGGATGGCTTCTCCAAATCAGGAACATCCCTGGAAAATAGGGATACCTGAAGGGTCTGCAATTGTGAAAATTGCAGTCAGGGCCTTGAAACAGGGCCTTATCTGGAAGCCTGTCTGTTGTCAATTGCTTAGTGAATTCTTCAATTCAATAATAATTATTGTTGTGTCATATGGTTCTCTGTAAGCCTTGCTGAAATGTACATATTTGCAATTGTAATGATATTTTGCTTACCTCATTATAAACTTCTTATTAATATATTGTTGCTACAGCCATGTGCCCTTCAGCAGATTTCTGTGGTTGCCATGGCGAAAGGCATAATTTTAAATGGCTGTCGTGGGGGACCACAAAAGAGTGTGGGTTTGCTGTTCCATCAAAGGCCCTGGCAACATCAATCATGACACTTACCATACCCTTCAAGTGTCCCAATTTTCTAGGGACAGCCCTGGAATTATGAAAGCCACCGTGGCTTCTGATTTGATCCTGGAATGTCCCTATTTTCCCCACCAGTGCTGCTGCTGCCATGTTCGAGAAGGAGGATCAGCTGACACTTGTTCTGAGTGGCATCTGCATCGGTTGGGAGGGAGCATTCTGTGGCATCTCCATGGCTTCTCCATGGCTGCTGCTACTGGCCTCCTACCTTGGGCAGTTCATAGCGGCTGCTGGAAAATGGGTGAGAAGAGAGGAGAGGCTGCTGCCACCAAGGCCCAGCCCCATATGATGTGGCAGCTCTGAGGGGCAGGCAGAAGGCAGTGCCGCCCTGGGTGGGAAGAAAGGCTGAGTGGAACAGAGTGCCAGAAATTTCCCTGTGAAGTGATTGAGTTTGAATGACATTGCATTCCTACTGAAGTGGAAAAGAGGTGACACACAAGTCACATGACAGCAATTTGCAGACATCTCAAAATTTAGACTTTTACTTGATGCAAAATGAGTTGATCTATGTCTTTAGAAAGCTGACTCTGAGGTCATATTTCATTCCAGTTTTTAGGACCACCTAAATAAACTTCCTCAGCCTGAAAATGATAAAATACCATAAAACAAATGGCCCTGGCATCATTACATCTCACATGCTGATTTATGCTTGACGCAACTGATCAGTATGCAAGCCTCTCAGTAAATCACCATGGTGATGACTTATCCCCTCTTTCAGTTGGTATGCATCTTAATGAAATAATAGCAATACAGGTCTTCCTTACTTAAGAGGAGTTCATTGCATAACCCCTCTCCCCAATACCAAATACAAACTTAGGAAAAAGTTAACTACTTTAGATGTACTTCAATTTTGCAAAATTGATTCAAATGGTAGTAAGATGCAAAGAAAGGTCACTATGTGCTGCAAATAGATGAATGTCAGAAAACTTCTTAGTCATGTTAGAGTTGATTTTAAGGCTAAAAATGAGTTTCAGCAGCAATGGGTTGCCCATGATGGACAGGTGGAGATTGCTGACCCCCGGTCCAAACCTCAATGATGGCCACATGAACGTAACTTGCAGAGTGTCATGGGAGGCTGAAATCCCCCCCGCGCCCCATTTTTCAATATTGTCATTTTTAATGTCAGTTTGTGTCCATTTATCCTTTGGCATAGAGAATAATGTCATTCATTAAAAGCCAAAGATATGAGTCTTGTCTTTTCATTTCATGTTTGTTGGGCATTATAATCAATTAAAACCAACTAACTGACTAAAAATCTTAAACTTAGTGGCGGCCCTAATCAATCAAAACTAGTTACTTCTTTGCCTTAAGTTTCAAGGGACAAGGGAGAATGAATGGATGAATGAATGGTCTTTTGCTACTCTTGTGATCAGCTGCAGATATGCTTATAAGAAATAGGTCAATAGTTTGATGTGGGGGGAATCACACGTGAAGGCCTTTTTTTCTTGTTTCAATGGTTCATGCCTGATTAGCCAAATTCACCTTGACTTGGATTTACTATCTCCTCCACCATCCCTGCATTAGTCTATGTTTGCATCATTAAACATCATTGCGTTTTAATATGGATGGCATATATAGTGACACCAGCAGATCTTGAATCAATTTGTCATAACTTATTACTATCATTTGACAGCTGTTAGCAAACACTCTGAGACAAATGACATTAGAGTTATATGTTACACATTCATTCCATGGATGTAAGGCAGAAAAGTGGGACTGGAAAGCACTTAAAGACTTCACTACTTATATGTATCAGTGATTATGATGTTGATGATAATAATTATAAGGAATAGAGTAGACATCAGCAATCCAATGCACAGCAGTGTCCCCTGGATAGGAATGGAGGAGAAATTTGTTTCTGTTCGCAATTAAATGAGAACTTGCTGAGTATGCACTTTCCAAAGCAATACACAAACTGAAACACAGTTGTTCTTTGAAATTTGCACTTCTCCAAATTTAGCAATGCACTTCTTGCCCCAGGTAATTGTATTAGGGGAAACTGCTTTGCAAAAAAAGTGACAAACTGTATATCAGGGGCCAGAAACATCATAACCAGACACTGGAGAGACCTGTCAGGAGTAAGCATGGACCAATGGTAGCAAATAGTATGGGAAACAGCCTTACTAGAAAAATTAACCAATAAACTGAAACTGACACAGGAACAAATAGAAGAAAACACCTTCACCCCAGTATGGCTCCCCTTTATCACATACACAGCCCAACAAGACAATGACAAAATCCACCAACAGCATACAAATCAATATGGCTAACCTGATCCAAAACACCCACCCACCCCACTCACACATGAAAACAAAGACCACCACAGCCAACCACAAATGAACAGCCACACCCTAGGCCAACCCCAACCTCTCTCACTACCAAAGGAACAGCAGAGAACCTGCAAAAGCAGCGCTGACACAAAACCCCACATATATTAAATAACATAGAAACATTGCCACCTGACCCCACCCCACTCATCTTTCCCCCCCTCCACCTCTTTCCCCCTTTTCTTCCTAATGTCTCAACAAATGAAACTGATTTGTAAAAAATGTTACATGGGGGGGGGGGGAATAAGAGAGACATTGCACATGCTTTTGTAAATCAAGAAAATCTTTAATAAAAAATACATTAAAAAAACAAACTATATCAGGGAAAACCGCATTAAAATGTGTATATTTTGGGGGTCACACTAAAATGTTAATGAATTTTCATTAGGATCTTTAAAAAATATATAATTCAAAATGATGTGGAAATATGAAGAACCAAACTTAAGATTGAAAAATTGAGAAACTAATTGACATATTCACCTATCACAGGCAGAAACACCTGTTCTTCTCCCATATTTTACTTTTGTATAAAATATTAGGCTCTTTATATTGTTTATTATAAACAAAAAAAAAAAATCAAAATGTATTATAGCTGCATGACCGGATGGAACCTACATGTAATTTTTAAATCTGCTTGTATAGGAGAACAGTTTTAAAATGGCAAAAGGTTTCCCATTTCTGTTAGTGATAGGGTATACTCTCTCCACCCCCATTCTGCAAATTCCTGGCAAGTGTCACATATTCTTTAAAATTATTCTAATAATTATCATTGTTTTTAAAGGGGACTGCATTCATAAATAATAATATTTGAATGATGTAGCTTTATTCACATGCTACTACTAACTTATAGACACAGGGCAAAGACAGAAAACTCCAGATGGGATTCTAATGCAGGACTATTGTGCCTAACTGTTTATGAACCCCCATCCCAACCCCTAAGAAAATTGATTCCTAAAACTATCTGCTTCTTTCTCCATTTTTCTTCAAGCTATTCCATCCAGTTTTCAATTATCACTGGGCAATAAATGTGTCATCGAGTGAGATGAGGCCCTTGTAGGATACAGTAATACAGAAGAGGAGGTGGTATGGTGAGGATAACTCAAGAATATTCAAAGTTGTTTAGATGCAAATTCAGTCATTATTGCAAATATGAAAGATATATATTAAAGAGTGGGGGAGTAGTGAAGTATTAGAATCCCCCCCCTTGGTAATGAAAACTGCTTCCCTGCCATTGTCCCATCCATCTCTTCTGCCTTCTGTTGGGATTACATTCACCCTTGAGGTCAATACAGAATCTGCAAATCATTTACATTCCGTTTTAGGAGATCCAAATGAGGTGTAGGTAGAATCCAGACCTTTTGAGCTGAATGAATGCTGCCTGCCACTGCTATCTCCTCACCTACCCAACTATCAGCCTAGTCCAGTTGGATCCCCCCCTTGCCCCCCAAAAATATTCAAATCTTCTTTGTACACTTTGAAGGTTCTGCTGCACTTAAGGCAAATGGAAAGAAATACGAAGAAACATTTACAATTTTCAGACTTTTGAAGTTCATTAGCAAATGCCAGGAAAATCAACATTGGGGGTTGCATGCGGTTCCACAGCCTCTAAGCATGACCTCCTGCTGAGGTCATTCCTCGCACCGCTCCATAGATTTGTATAACAATGGCAGATTCCTGTCCTTTGCCCCATGTCACTATCCTGCTTGGATTTACTAGCAAAACTATTGTGGGCTCCCATGCGATGGATAGCACCTCTTTCCTGTCCCAAACAGGCAATACAAACAGATGTACTGATCTCCCGGAAGTGACATGCAAATTAGGTGATGCTAGAATCTCACAGACTCATAGAATTGTAGAACTAGAAGGAACCCTGGGGGGCATATAGTCCAACACCCTGCCTTACAGTGTGTGTGGAGGTGGCTGCTCAGATGGTGATGTGTATTATGTTACTTAGGATATACAGTGGTACCTCTGGTTACGTACTTAATTCATTCCGGAGGTCCATCCTTAACCTGAAACTGTTCTTAACCTGAAGCACCACTTTAGCTAATGGGGCCTCCTGCTGCTGCCGCGCTGCCGCTGTGCGATTTCTGTTCTCATCCTGAAGCAAAGTTCTTAACCCAAGGTACTATTTCTGGGTTTGCAGAGTCTGTAACCTGAAGCGTATGTAACCCGAGGTAGCACTGTAATGTGGTAAGTAGGGATGGGAAACAAATTGAATTCAGTTTGCATTTAAAGGCAAACCAAACTATTTTGCCCTTTCCAAAACAATATGAGGATAGAAAAGCATCCCGGTTCTTCAAATTTTGCAATGCAGTTCTCTAGCCAAATACAGTGTGCACAGAAATAAAGATAACATACAAAATGCATTATATTAGGCAGAACGTCGTACAAAAAATGTTTCTATTAGGAGAAAATTGCACTGGGATGAGCAGATTGAGAAAAGGATATAGGGATTTTTAGCAGACTGCAAACTTAGCATGAGTCAACAATATGATGCAGCAGCAAAAAAATTCTAATGCTATTCTAGGTTGGAAGAAGGACTGCAAGAAGATCAAACGTATCCATTCTTAAGGAAATCAGCCCTGAGTGCTCACTGGAAGGACAGATCTTGAAGCTGAGGCTCCAATACTTTGGCCACCTCATGAGAAGAGAAGACTCCCTGGAAAAGACCCTGATGTTGGGAAAGATGGAGGGCACAAGGAGAAGGGGACGACAGAGGACGAGATGGTTGGACAGTATTCTCGAAGCTACAAACATGAGTCTGACCAAACTGCGGGAGGCAGTGGAAGACAGGAGTGCCTGGCGTGCTCTGGTCCATGAGGTCACGAAGAGTCGGACATGACTAAACAATTAAACAGCAACAACAACAACAATTCTAGGTTGTACAGTGGTACCTCGGGTTACAGATGCTTCAGGTTACAGATGCTTCAGGTTACAGACTCCGCTAACCCAGAAATAGTATCTCGGGTTAAGAACTTTGCTTCAGGATGAGAAAAGAAATCGTGCGGTGGCAGCAGGAGGTCCCATTAGCTAAAGTGGTACCTCAGGTTAAGAACAGTTTCAGGTTAAACAGTTTCTCACAAAGAGAAAGGAAAAATATATGAAAATAACAATAAGAGATGTGGAAAAACAATAAGAAAGGACTGGATAGTACTGTGAACATCATAAGGTTAGATTTGTGGACATTAAAACCGCAGTAAGAAGCAAGAAGGATTGGATCCCCTTCGGAACTTGAAATAAGGATACCCCCAACAAAAAAATAAAATTCGGCTGTGTAATTTGGAATTTATGTAATTTGGTTTGATTTGATGTGATTGGTCGGTTAATTAAAAAAATATTCTTTAAAAAAAAGAGAACGGACCTCCAGAACTAATTAAGTTCTTAATCCAAGGTACCACTGTATCAGCAAAAATATAGAGTCCTGATTAAGAGAAGCCATACTCCCACTCTATTCTGCCTTGGTCAGACCCCACTTAGAATATTGTGTCCAGTTTTGGCTGCCACAATTTAAGAAGGATATTGATAAGGTGGAATGTCTGCAGAAGGCAAGCAAAATGAAGAAGAGTATGGAAACCAAACTTCTGAGGTATGATTGGGGGAACTGGGTATATTTAGCCTGCTAAATAGGAGACTGAGAGGATATATGATAGCCATCTTCAAATATCTAAAGTGCTGTCACATGGAAGATGGAGCATGCTCTAGTTATCTGTCGCTTGGATTACTGCAATGTGCTCTATGTGGGTCTACCTTTGAAAGTGACCTGGAAGCAAAACTAATCCAGAATGCGGCAGCTAGACTGGTGACTGGGAATGGCCGCCAAGACCACATAACACCAGTCTTGAAAGATCTACATTGGCTCCCAGTACGTTTCCAAGCACAATTCAATGTGTTGGTGCTGACCTTTAAAGCCCTAAACGGCCTCAGTCCAGTATACCTGAAGGAGAGTCTCCACCCCTATCGTTCTGCCCAGACACTGAGGTCCAGTGCTGAGGGCCTTTTGGAGGTTCCCTCACTGCGAGAAGCCAAGTTACAGGGAACCAGGCAGAGGGCCTTCTCGGTAGTGGCACCCACCCTGTGGAATGCCCTCCCACCAGATGTCAAAGAGAAGAACAACTACCTGACATTTACAGGACATCTGAAGGCAGCCCTGTTTAGGGAAGCTTTTAATGTTTAACAGACCACTGTATTTTAATACTTTGTTGGAAGCTGCCCAGAGAGGCTGGGGAAACCCAACCTGATGGGCGGGGTATAAATAATAAATTATTATAATATTATTATTATTCCTTCATTGTAGAAGGTTGGACCAGATAACCCCAAAGGTGCCTTCCAACTCCACAAACTGAAAATGTGGAGAACTGAACTGAAGATTGAGAAAAAGGAGAAACTGAAATGGACAGACTTGCAAATCCTTAGCTTTTGTTTTTTTTTTTTTATAAAATTTTTATTTGGTTTTCTGCTTTTATAAAGACAAAACATACACAAAGAAAAAACAAAAGACAAAAACATGTATAGAATCAGCAAATCCCCATTTCATAACCTTGTTCCCTGACTTCCCCCCACCCCCCCTCATGCATCCCAGTTTCAAGATTATGTCAGCAAGTTGATATTTCTCCTCTTAACAGTCTTGTTCATCTTATTTCCTTTTTATAATTAAAAATTAATTTTCATAAGTTGGACTTAAGTTCTCTTCCATCGATTTTCATTTTATCTTAATTAAGAGTCATCTTAACCAAACCTAAAAGTCTTGAGAGTTTTTAAGAGTCTCTTCTTCCCTCCCTCCCATCCCCGGTTTTTGTCCCTTCCCAATAAAAATCCAAATTCGAAGTTCTCAGCCTGGGTTCCTCACGTCCGAGGCTTTCAAATCTATTTCCGTTCCTCTCCGCCTGTCCTGTTGGTAGTCCTTTATAGCAGTCGTCAAATCTGGGAAAAGTTCTTTCACCATCAAAGTATGTCCTCTTCCAACAAGAAGATTCAAAGGTAGCTGCTGAAGTATTTCCACAAAGTCTGTCTCTTCCAAGTCAAAGTCCAAACGGAGGCCCCAATCATATTTCTTTATTTTAAATTCCTGTACTCCATTTTGTCTTGGGGCCTCCTCCTTCTTCTTCTGTATCTCTCGCAGACTTGTGATGGATATGCTCCCAGCGTCTCCTTGCTTGTATTCCACAGATGTCAGCTTTTGGTTGTTGCTTCCCAGGATTACTTCTTCTTTTTCTTGTTGTTTAGTCTCTTCCAGCTCTGTAGATATTGTTTCCCAATCAGCTGTGGATTCTTTCTCATTAAGGTCCTCAATACAAAGAGCAGAGTTGCCTGTTCCCAAGGTCATAGTCTCAAGTTGTTTGTTCATGGCCAAGCTCTGCTCCTGTAAGATTCCCACCAATTGAAACATCCTTTCGATTTCCACTAGTAACTTTCCTTCCACAGCCATTGTATCCATTGTAGTTTCACAGAGTTCCCCCTAGGGGGAATCTGGTTACTTATTTGCCTTTTCACCAACAATCCTTTAACTGATTATTATTACTTTGTTTCCAACAGTTTCAGCTCAATTGTAACTCGTCTTAGTCCATAGGAATCTTAAATAACAGTTTCTCACTTTAAACCACCCGTTTGGCAGCTTTGACAGCTGTCAAACTCCGCAGCTCTAACGCAGGCACAAAGGCAGGACGTTCCCGAGCCCGGGAGGGGGGGTTGTTTAAAACAAAAGGAAGGTTTTCAAAACTCCACTCTCCTGCACAAAGTTTCCTTTAATAAAATCTTGGAAGTTAGTGTCCTTTTTGACTCACCCCACCAAGGGTAGGCTCTCCAGCTTATCTCTTGTGTCGTTGCTTAGATGGTCTGCAAAGGGGGGGGGTGCGGACTTCCTTTTAGCACACCCCCCGGTCGTCTCCAATTAAAGGTAAAATTTTTTAAAGTCCCAATCCGTCTTACTCACGGGTGATTCTTTCAGTCCAAATTTTCAAGGAAGGAAGTCAGCGCTCTCCGGTCATGGCTCGCGGCTTCGCTCCACCGAGGTAGCGATCGACTCTCAGTGCCACGCCACCCCCGTATCCCCTCCGCAGCCTTTAAAAAGGCTCTTTGCGAATCAGGGGGGGCGCTTAAGGCACCCGCCGAGTCTTCAGTCCGCAGGCTTCCGCGCCTGCGGTTTTTAAGGGTCCCCGCGTCGCCGGCGCGGCAAAGACCCATCCTCAGTGGAGCCGATTCCCTCCGGAGCTCGGAGGGAATCCGCCATTTCCAGATCGCGTCAACCCGGAAGTCGCAAATCCTTAGCTTTTGGGGGACCTTCTGCTCTTCTGTTCAGTGGGGCTCTGGATCTCTGCCCCAATATCCTACCCTGCTGGCTCCCCTGGGTCACTGATATGCTTTCTATCATAAGTAGGCTGCATGCAGTTTGGTGGGCTGCAAATTGCCTTGTTAAACAGCATGGCCTCCTCTTCTCCTGCTGACTAAAGTGTACCATGAAAATGCATGAAACATAGCAAATAAAAATAGTATCATACTTGATGAGTTTGTGGTTTTTTTAAAAAAAAATATCATCTGCAATGAAAGCAATAGGAAAGCAATTAACATTTAAGCAACAGCTCCATGCCCCTGAGAGATGGCTGGATGTCTTTAATTCTCTCTCCACCCAGAAGAAAAGGATAAAGAGCCCCAAAGGAATCTGTCTTCTGACAGAGGGAACGAGCTTCTTAGAGTTCTGAGAGAGAGAGAGGAAAGAAAATGAGCTAAAGTGAGTGACTGGTTCTTGGTACATTCCTTTCTCTCTGTCCATTCTAGGAAATCATTTGTAATTAGAGAATAGGGAGCAGCATTGCAGCATCAGTCTATTCCTTGGTGATAACGGCATCCAACAACAGTCGTGTCTAAAGAAGCGCTCTTCAAAACCACTTACACTTTGAAGGTATCCAAGCATCCTATGGGAAAGTTGCACTGTGAAGGCTCCAGTTCCCAAGAACACTCGTGGTAGTTCTGGACACTGCTTATTATAGACATTAAATGTACCCAGACAGTGAAGCTTCCTCCTGCAGTGTTTACAGCCTATTCTAATGCAGAGACCTCAGCCTGGGCAGGATACTAGGCAGTAGTAACTCACGAGGCAAAGTGGAGCCTCTGTGCTAGGCTCCTGGCAGGTGGGTCACTGTTGCTTACTGTGGGGCAAACACAGTGGCAGAGCCAATCTGGTGCTTCTGCCAGTGCATATTCTGCATGCCAACCTACCTACCACCTGGCTCTCTCCTTACTGGAAAGCAACAGCACCATTCCATTCCCATCAGAGCATTACCAAAGAGGTAAAGCTGTATTCATACTTATTCAGGCCATTAAAATATGAGAAATCCATATAAAAGAAGTGATCAGTATAAAGCCATTTTCCAGGCTTACAACCTCTGGGATTTGTTGGAAGTCAAAAGCTGGTTTTACTTAATTGAAAGCTGGCAGTGAAGTACAGCTAGAAAGAATTGTGAACCACTTTTGATTTGCTGTGAAAAAACTCTTTTTTTAAGAAAAGCAATTGTCTTCTTTTAAGGGCAATTTTAGCACCATTCTCCTCAAAGAGAAGGAGATAGAGAGGGGCTTAATAAATTTTGTGAAGTATATTATGTAGGCCTAATAAACGTGAGGATCATAGTATGTCATTTAGTGGTGAAATTCCATTTCCTTCCTTCTTTCCTTTATTCTGTCCCTCCTCCTCTTACTTTTTGTCATCCATAGTTGTGAATATAGAGCCTACATGTGTAGAATATACACCATGCAATGACTGTTCAGTGGTTAGCAAATGTACATAGTTTACCATGGGTCTGTCATTAACTTTTGTTTGGAATAGTAGAAGGGAATTTCAGACTTTAGGGCTGAAAGTGGCCTTCCAAGCTCCTGTACCTGGCCCTCAGAACTTTACCCAAGCTGCACCCTCTCCCCAACCACACCACTTACTGGTTCGTGTGGTGTGGTGGTGTAGTGTGGTGTAGTGGTTAATAGAGGTAGACTCATAATCTGGTGAACTGGGGTTGATTCCCCGCTCCTCCACATGCAGCTGCTGAGTGACCTTGGGCCAGTCACACTTCTCTGAAGTCTCTCAGCCTCACTCACCTCACAGAGTGTTTGTTGTGGGGGAGGAAGGGAAAGGAGAATGTTAGCCGCTTTGAGACTCCTTCGGGTAGTGATAAAGCGGGATATCAAATCCAAACTCTTCTGCTACTTGAGTTTCCATCATCCCTGGCCATTGACTACATTTGCTGGGGCAGATGGAAATTGTAGTTCAGCAACATCTGGAATGCTTATCCACACCTGTTCAGCTTCTAGGCTAGGTGCATGACCTGAAATCCTGCAAAGACTCATGATGGTGGCAAGTGGGGCTGGCATATGAAATGAATCTGAAAAGGGAAACTCTCAGTCCCATTGTTTGTTAGCAGAAATTGCTTGCAGGTGCATTCATGCCTACAAATACACAACCTCTGGCCTTGGAAGAGCCACAGAATACCATGAAAGTGAATGTGACTGCACTTCACCTGTTCCTTGTATCACCAGCAGAAGAGTTGTGTCACTGGGCACTATCACCTTGCATGATTTCTCAAATTCTTTCAAGAGATCCTATGTATTCTACAGATGCTATGTTCAGGCCTTCATCTGAAAATGTGATGTTTAAATGTGGACACTTGAATACAAGCCTGGTTGATCAGTGACCTGCTGTATCAGGATCCCCAAATGTGCAGAGGTTTCTATTCATATTCAAGCAAATGCAAGTAAAAGCCCACTGCATACCTTCCCTACTCAATGCAGGAAGTTTGGGAAACTGAGTGGATGGAAGCAATACATGCAGGGAAGTTTGGGTGGGATTTACATGCATGCACTGCTCCTGTTCCTATGTTTAAATTTCACATGTTCAGTGGTAAACCTGAACATGAAGAAGTTTCATGCATGTGCTTGGACCTTTGGATTTCTCTAAGCCAACGAAGCTGCAGTGGTTAATCTCCTCCTCTCCTATCCCTTTATGGAATAAGAAAGCATCAGTTCTTAGATTTGCTATCTTGCATCAGCAACTTCGGTTTCCTTGGGGTTGCATAGGGGCTTATGTTTCCCACATCAAGGTTTTGGGGGGTTTTTTGCACCACAAACTATTATCATTCATTATATTATAATTATAGATGCACTGCAAAGTGTCTCGTGAGGGTGATCCTTGTTGAATCCAAATTTTGATTACCACACAGAACTTCATATTGTAAATACCTCTAACATTGCATTCTTTCCCCCCACTATATGCATTTCAAACTCAGCATTAAATAGCTTGGGGCCAACCATTATTCATCCGTGAGTACCAAAAAGAATATTCAATTAGTGGTGTGTTCTGGGAGAGGTAAACCCCTCTCAACATCAAAGGTTTCTGCTGACCATAAATACTACTCAGGTGAGAAATTCTACTTTGGGAATCATAAAAAGATTCAGCTTCCTATGAGGGAGGCCTATTAAATGCGATATGGGTTTTGAAAATACTTGAGATGAATTATGAATTACAGGTATTTGGCAACTGGATTTTCAAGCACTTATTTCCTGAAACAATTTTTTGCTGCCTTCTTTTTTTAAATGACTATCTGATACTTATAACTTTATACAAGATTCAGTATCTCTTTCATGATGCTTGAAAGTAGAATTGCCACAGAATTTCACCAAAAGTCTGAGATTAATTTAGTGGCTCCTGCTTTCCAGGCTGCCCTGTTGTTGGGCATGGTGAGGTGAACATCTCAGGCACCAAAGAATGATGACAAAGTGTTTGGGGACAGTTTGCCTGTGCCCACTAAAGCTAGCCTGTTGCCCACAGGAGAACATTGCCAGTGTCAAAATAAAATTCAACCGCCAATTCAATCAGCATTTGTGTGTAAAATAGGAGATGGCTCCATCTTATACTTCACCACACTCAAGCAGCCCTCCTGATGTTGTTGAACCCAATTCCTCATGTTTCCTATCTTAAATTCACTTATCCATATTTCTGCTTCAGTTTGTTATGTTCTTAAAAGTCCCGATGAAAATTTGCCAGCATTTTTG
This sequence comes from Podarcis liolepis, assembly GCF_965112155.1. Taxonomy (NCBI): domain Eukaryota; kingdom Metazoa; phylum Chordata; class Lepidosauria; order Squamata; family Lacertidae; genus Podarcis; species Podarcis liolepis. Next base: position 49,906,678 of record NC_139561.1, on the reverse strand, counting down.
TGCAATTCTCTCTTGCTATACTTATTTTTATATGCAAATCTGACTGAGTTGCACATTTTAGCAAACGAATTTTCCCAGAAACAAATGTTTGTATGTTATTTTCACTAATATGTACATTTTAATGCACACATTACCCTAGTTTATGTAGTTCTGTATGCATTTGCAAAAATAGGAGAATTGGGTTTGTTTTTTTAAACAATAACTGTGTTTTTATCTGTGTATTGTTTTGGAAAATGCAGATTAGGTAAGTTTGCCTTTCAATGCAAACAACTGATTTTCTCTCCCATATCTAAGTCTATGTCTCTTGCTAATAAAACCATAATCAATATGTTTCAACAGGCAATCTAAGAACTAAAGCCTGGGAAACAGGCAGACTAGAAGGTCAGGATACCATAGCAGAAAATGTGTAATAGAAAATGGTGTGTCCCAAATGTAAGATACCAGCTTGAATGTGATATTATCAGGTCAAACACATGAAGGAACAATATTGTCCCTCTACAACAGGGTTATGATACCTACACAATTGTTAGATTATTTAGCTGAGGGGAGGGAGATACTGGTGTTTTTATCTTACTTTAAGTTGGCTTTCAGAAACACAGGTAGATTCTGACACCTTGGCCTCCATGATCTCTTCCTCAGTTTCCCTTTGATCACTTTTTATTTTTTATTGTACTTCCCATTGGTCACCTCTGCTACCTCAAAAAAGGCTACAAATTGCAGAGTGACCCACTGGTCTCCACTGTTCTTGTTGCACACTAAAACCTTACCAAACATACTTGAAACAAAGGTCAAGGTTCTACTGTTTCAATTAGTTTCCCCTAGTTAAATGTCACATTTTAATTGCTATTTTCTAAGTCTTCCCAGCTTGGAGCTGTACACGTAAAATGCACTATTATGGACAATGCAAGTTATATATAACCTCTTCCTTCCCTCCTTACTTTTTATTTTCCTTTCTTCCTTTTTTTCAGGGGGTGTTGGGATCCATTCTTCACCTTTTAAAATTAGCTGATATTCCAAACCAATGCATCTTTTAATATCCTTAGCCTGCAATGAAGTAAAGGTAAAGGTACCCCTGCCCGTACAGGCCAGTCGTGTCCGACTCTAGGGTTGCGTGCTCATCTCGCTCTAGAGGCCGTGAGCCGGCGCCGTCCGAAGACACTTCCGGGTCACGTGGCCAGCGTGACGAAGCTGCAGCTGGCGAGCCAGCACCAGCGCAGCACACGGAAACGCCGTTTACCTTCCCGCTATAAAGCGGTCCCTATTTATCTACTTGCACTTAAGAATGCTTTCGAACTGCTAGGTGGGCAGGAGCTGTGACCGAACGACGGGAGCTCACCCCACCGCGGGGATTCGAACCGCCGACCATACAATCGGCAAGTCCTAGGTGCTGAGGTTTTACCCACAGCGCCACCCGCGCCCCTAATGAAGTATGTCAAAATAAAAAAAGGTAAAGGACCCCTGACAGTTAAGTCCAGTCGCAAACAACTCTGGGGTTGCGGCGCTCATCTTGCTTTACTGTCCGAGGGAGCTGACGTTTGTCCACAGACAGTTTTTCTGGGTCATGTGGCCAGCATGACTAAACTGCTTCTGGCAAAACCAGAGACGCACATGGAAACGCTGTTTGCCTTCCTGCCAGAGTGGTACCTATTTATCTACTTGCACTTTGATGTGCTTTTGAGCTGCTAGGTTGGCAGGAGTTGGGACGGGAGCTCACCCCGTTGCGGGGATTTGAACCACCAACCTTCTGATCAGCAAGCCCAAGAGGCTTAGTGGTTTAGACCACAGCGCCACCCATGTCCCATGTCAAAATAGTTATGCAGTAATACAGTACAGAACTCTCTATGTGAGATCTGACACAGTGTAGTAGGCATCTGCTTACAAAAGGGGTTTCTTCCTCTCCTCTTCATGATCTCCTAGTGCCCCCTCCAAAATTTGCCCTGGAGGACCATCTGAAGCAGCGTTTGGAGACAAATGGGTAGAAGAAGAGAGAAAGAAGAAACTAGACGTCATTGCCCAAGTGGGTGGACTTCATTGGACGTTACCCTGTAAATAAAAATTTTTATCCATATGTCTTAGGCTCTCAAGAATAAAGTGATAATATTTTGAATTATTGCCAATGTATCATTCCCCTCCTTCCTTTGCCATAACACTTACAAATACATTTTATTCACCCCCCACCCCCCATAATTCCTCCAAGAAAATCAAGGTGTGTTACCTTTGATCTTTACAGCAACCCTGTAGGCTTATACTGGCTGGCCAAAGGCACCCAGGGACGTTCATGGCTGACTAGAGATTTGACCACAGTATCTTTCTAGACACAGGGGCATAGGAAGGGGGCGCAGAGCGGGCAAGCCGCCCCAGGGGCCACTCTGGGAGCAGTGGCAAGATGGCCCGGCCTCCCCCCACTCTTGTGCACCGTCCGTACGGGCTGCCTCTCACACGGTGATGTACGGGCAGCCTGTACAGTCTCCGTGCAAGTGGCAGCCTGTATGGACGCCGTGCAAGCGGCAGCCCGCATAACCGCCACGAGGGAACAGCAGCCCATAAGGCTGCCACGCATGAGCGGCAGTCCATACGGAGTGTGCATGTGTGGTATTCCATACAGAGTGTGCATGTGTGGAATGCTGCACATGCGCAGTCCATACAGGCTGCGCCGCCCCGGGTGCCGGAAAGGGTTCCTCCGCCACTGTCTAGACATACTATCAGGGTTGGAGACTAGGGCACTCTTGAATAGTTTTCCTGCTTCTCAGTTTTCTGATTCCAGGTGGTGATGCTGTGAAACCTCTCCTCAGCCCCATGGCACCCCACAAAATTTCAGTTTGTCTTCCATATGTTTACATGAAATCACGAAGCAAGATTATTCATGTGCTGATGACACCCAACTCTCCTCCTCCTCAAAATAGCCAGGTGACATGGAAGAGGTGCTACAGTGGGGAGTAAATTGGATGAGGGCCTGCAATTCTCTCTCCATAGAAATGAAGCAATCCCCAGCATATGATATAATGTAATTTCCGTGAATGGCCAACAGCAACTCATCTAACTGCTTGTGAGAAAGATGAGCTATAGCCAGGGCTTGTTTGTAACAATGTGCTGCCTGAGTTGGGAACAAAGAAAGCTGCCTTACACTCAGCCACATCATTGCTCATCTACCTTAGTATTGCCTACACTAACCAGCAGCAATGCTGCATGGATTCCCCCCCCCCCATGGGTATTCCCTGCCCTTCATGGTGATTGCACCTGGACTTTCTCAATGCAAAGCTGATGCTCTATCTCTGAGTTAAGGCTTTCCCCGTAAGGCACAGGAGCATAAAAAGCAGTGTACCTGATTACTGGATTATCTAGTTCAATATTGTCTACATTTTCTGACTGCAGCACTCTATGGTTTCAGGCAGGACTTTACCTCAGCCCTAGCTGGAGGATTGAACATAGATACCTTCCACATCCAAAGCATATGCTCTACTCAGTGAGCCATGGCTCTTCCTTAATTCTGCAAGGGTGCAGTGAAGATGCAGAGACAGCCTCAAAATTTCAGTGGGGGAATTAGCCCCCCCCCCAAAAAAAAGGTTTCTTACCCTTATGGCTGCAAATGTATTCTTGAAAGTCAGTGGGCAATGCCTGTCCGTCAGCTTTTACCCACCCAAGGCAGCAGCCTCACTGTGCCTCATGGTCAGACCAGCTTTGCTTATAACCTGTATTATAATTTTGCCGCAACAGGCCCTCATTTATAAAACTAAAGTGGAGTGGGAGGAAAACTAATCTCCCTTCACCTGTGATTTGCTGACATTGTGTGCCTGGACATATGTTAGAGACTCTTAACTATCTGTAGGTTTCAGAAGGTTCTGATGAAGATCAGCAAATATATTTGCCACCCCCCAATCTCTGAGATTTATCTTTGGAATGTCACACAGCAGCAGCTGTAAAGGAAAAGAGACAGGTGAACACTGCAAGCATGAAAAATGTCCCACCTGTAAAGTTCAAAAGCCAACTAGGCTGTTTTGAAAACTGTCAAACAATGTATAAGGAAAATTATTCAACCTTGGAAAATCTTCACGTAGCCTGACTTATCAGTTGAAGGGGTAAGCTTGCAGGTTATAGTAATCTGATCCAAATTGCATGGAAGATAAATAGCTGTGTGGGTAAGAAACTGGTTTAAATAATATTAACTGACAAGCCACCATGCTCCATCTGCCTCACGTAGGTCTTTTTATTATTCATAGCCTCTGATGCCTCCTTCCCAATTTCTATCCCATCCAATCCATTCCAAAGAACACTGTTCAACTTTCCTCTTCAGGAAAGCATACTACCCTTTCGAATTTTATATACATACCATACATTTAAGGGATGCGGGTGGCGCTGTGGGTTAAACCACAGAGCCTAGGACTTGCTGATCAGAAGGTCAGTGGTTTTAATCCCTGTGACAGGGTGAGCACCCGTTGTTCGGTCCCAGCTCCTGCCAACCTAGCAGTTCGAAAGCACATCAAAGTGCAAGTAGATAAATAGGTACCGCTCCGGTGGGAAGGTAAACGGTGTTTCCATGCACTGCTCTGGTTCGCCAGAAGCAGCTTAGTCATGCTGGCCACATGACCTGGAAGCTGTACGCTGGCTCCCTCAGCCAATAAAGCGAGATGAGTGCCGCAACCCCAGAGTCGGTCACGACTGGACCTAACGTTCAGGGGTCCCTTTACCTTTACCTTTACTATACATTTAAAACACATCCCCCCCACCCTTAAAGAATAATGGGGAATGTCGTTTCTTCCTTGCAGAGCTGTAATTCCCAGCACTTCTAACAAATTACAGTTCCCAGGTTTCTTTGGAGGGAAAATGTGGTTCACATGTGCAGCCTATGTTATTAACTAAAGCCTTGCTTTCATATAAGGCCCCCTCAATCTCAGGGACAACTTGGCACCTCTAGTTAGTAGCCCCCACCCTATGGCTCATATGCATTGAGTTTTATCCTCCATGAACCATGTGTTTCAGTTGAGTTCAGGCAGGTACCCCCCTGTCTGAAGCCTACGAATGCCTTAAATAAAAATTCTAGCAGGCTTTTAAGTTAATTCTGATTTTCTAGTTTGAACTCATTTTTATTCTCCTATACATTGCTTAGAGAAGGCTGTAATTAAGTGGTATATAAATTGTAGATCGGTAGGAAGAAATGAAGGAAACCTCCTAATACTCTTTACACAGCCCCATAAAAAACCATTCTTGATTTAGGCACTATTTAAAATCTGAATTGTGAATTTCCATAACCATAGCTCAAACTAGATTTGAACTCCACCTCCCTTGAAATAATATATCCCTGCCAAATAGAAACCTTTGTTTCTGCACAACAGCCTCCATCTACCAAAATGAATCCTCTTTGGGAAAAGAGGATACTATTCAAGTATTCCTTTAGGTTATGTATTTCTGAGAGACGGCTGCTCATTTCTTTTGTATGAGATTGACCAGATTCAATATGCCTCCTTGACCATTTTCCAGACTTCTGAGATTCTTTTCAAGCGATTCATTTTATTGACAAGCAATCCTCCTGCTCCAGATGCTGGGTGCAATGGATGAGACCCAGTGACTAATATCACACAGGTTAATGATGTTTGCAAGGTCACTTTGGATGGAACAGAGCCATTTTTGTCATCCTGGAGGATGTGTAGGTGGAGATGAAATGGAGATGATTATTGCTTGAGAGATATCCAACATGCTTCCTGCAGGTTTCTAGGTTATTCAGGTAATTATTTTTTAGATCTCGTCACACTCCATCTGAGCCAGCATGGTAACAAATACTAAAAATGCAATCAACATCCCAGTCCTAACTCTCACTACATAGAAAGTTTGGTGAGCCCCTTCTTACTAAATAAGGAAGGTTGGGAACTCAGGTCATCCTTATGGATTCCCTGTGTAATCATCATGCACACCCTGCTCTACTGTGCATTCCCCCTTTATGGTTCCCATTCCCATAAGACCTTGGGGTTATAGCGAATAGGTCACTGTATGACAACTGTAAAAAAAAGTGAATTCCAAGCTATGGATCATTAGAAAAGGGGTTGAAAATAAAACAGCCAGTATCATAGTGCTATTAGACAAGTCACTTGGAATACAGGGTGGTATTCAAGGCTAGTTCTAATTAGGCTAGACTCACTGAAGTTAATGGGAAGGTGGTGGACCTTCACTGGAGGTTTTTAAGCAAAGGTTGGATGGCCATCTGTCATAGATATTTTAGCTGAAATCCTTAAGTTTTATGGAGTCTACTCACAAGTAGGACTTACCGTAGTTGGCTAAAGACACTGTGTACATTTTTAGTTGCCTAAGCTGAAAAAATATATTGTAGAGCTGGGAAAGTTTCCGTAAGGGATAACCAAAATGATCAAGGATAGAGCAGCTTCCCTGAGAAGAATTATTTGAGCATTTGGGGCTTTTTAGTTTAGCTAAATGATAAGTGAGAGGAGACAATATAGAGATGTATAAAATCAGGCAGTGTAACTCTCATTTGCCTTCAGTGACGCCTACTGGTTGTGGGATTTTTTTACTGGCTTTAGATGTATCATTTTAACATGAATCCATTTACGATGTGACACTCCCCCCCCCCAAATGATGGAACCATCTTTGACCTATGTGATTAATCACATTTAATTAATAAAAAGAAAGCCTGAGGAGAAGTCATGTTTCATATCAGAATAGATGTAAGAAAATACTGAATATGTATATAATTTAAATCATTTTGGGAGAGATTTCTACCCACTGAAATCACCCCTTTCAAATAAAAACTACCTGGTAAATATTCACCACAGCTGTAGATATGAGAATCATTGCAATTTACATTGGACTTCACATTTGAAAAGCATTGTCAATTTCAGATCTGTTATCATGCAGAACTCCACTTCCACTCCAGGGCAGATGTCTCATTTTTAGAGGTGCAGAACATCCGCCAATGTTTTCAAATGTCACAAATTGCAAGACACCATTTTCAGAAATGATACGCAACTTACATTAATTTCATGCAATTCACATATGCAGATTAACAGTGCCCATCTGGCTTCTGACAGGCACCCCAACATGACCCATAGATGCTGAGCAGGTTGCTCACCCTTGAATTAAAATAAATCAAGCTATCAGGCAGTGTCTGTGTAGCACAAATTTTCCTCACTTCTTGTTTGCTAACCTCACTCTGTAACTAAAGCTGTGTAATAGCCGAATCATGAAAGCCATTAGGATAATTCTGCTAATGGAGCAACCACTTTAAGTATAGCCATGTACTCTATCTGACATAATATCAGGCATAGGAACACCATATATAGACAATATGTGCCACTGCTGTTAAGATACACTCTCTGTGTGTTTGTGAGTGTTTTGTTTAGCATATGATATGGAAGAAGCTATTATTCCTATGTTTTATTGCATTACTTGCAATATTCAATGGCATAGTCAAGACAGATGTTGAGAGAAACAGTTCAAGTTTTAAAGCCTAGATCTGAGCTTCACCTGGGGACTTTGTGCCATCATTAGAAGCAGGAATCTTACACTCTTTAGATGTTTTGCCCCTCATGTGATGAGGGATAAACCTGTTTGCCTCCACCCCTCTGTCCTTATCCCCAGTCCCTACCACCCTTCATGCACTGGAGGGCGAATGTTAGCAACAGGGGGCCTTCTGTGCCCATGTAGGAGCCAGGTGCAATATACAATCAGGATTCTAAATCACATAGGGAACTTCCATAAGGTTGCTCATTGAAGAACCATAGATCAACAAATTTGTAAGAATAAGGTTCCTGGTTGAATCCTTGACATATTTACATAGCATTTCTGAATGCTATCCTTACTGCAGTTTAGCTTTGCTTGCTTTATGATGGAGCTGTTTATTTGTTTTTGTTATTTACTGGACTTGATTTTTATACATTCTGTAATTTTTCTATATCATTATTTTTTGAGGGAATATATTTTTATGAAGATTTTACATTGTTGCCTACCCTGGGATTGAAATATTTAGTGAATTGTTGTTGTTGTTTAGTCGTGTCTGACTCTTCGTGACCCCATGGACCAGAGCACGCCAGGCACTCCTGTCTTCCACTGCCTCCCACAGTTTGGTCAAACTCATGTTGGTAGCTTTGAGAACACTGTCCAACCATCTCGTCCTCTGTCACCCCCTTCTCCTTGTGCTCTCAATCCCAACATCAGGGTCTTTTCCAGGGAGTCTTCTCTTCTCATGAGGTGGCCAAAGTCTTGGAGCCTCAGCTTCAGGATCTGTCCTTCCAGTGAGCACTGAGGGCTGATTTCCTGCAGAATGGATAGGTTTGATCTTCTTGCAGTCCATGGGAAAAGTGAATAGTGGATTATAAATTAGTTGGTAGAGCATGAGACTCAATCTCAGGGTTGTGGGTTCAAGCCCCATGTTGGGCAAAGGATTCCTGCATTGCACAGGGTTGAACTAGATGACCCTTGAGGTCACTTCCAACTTTATAATTCTATGAACTATTGTCAGGGGTTCAGGAGCTGAGGCGAGGGCAAGGGAGAAAACAGAGAGCGAGGGGGAGGAGTCCGAAGAAAAGACGAGTGATGACGACGACCCGAGATCTCCGAGTCTTTCCAGTGAATCAGAAGATTCACAGAAAGGAGTGCCAGTGGCCAGAGCAAGGGGGGAGCTTAGGGGGGCACCCCAGGAAGAAGGGTCCAGAGAGGGTTCAGAGGGCAACAGTTGGAAATCGGGGCCAGCGTCACCAACAGAGCGCAGTGGGGAGGAAAGGCGCCAGGTATCGAGCTCTGGCAGCTCGCAGCAGGGGGGAGGGCATGAGTCAGGAGTGGCCACACCTCCATCGGAGAGCGAAGAAACGGTCAAGCGGAAAGTGGAAGGTTGGGCGTGTGCGCCAAGTTCAAATGCACAGGAAGGCGGCGCAGTAAGCAGCCCGGAAAGGGAGCCAGGTCCTAAAGCCCGACGCAAGGAGACAGAAGGGTCCGGGGGTCAGCGTCAGAAGAGTCCAGGAAGGAAGAGACCACGGGGGGCAGAGGGACCCAGAGAAGAACGGTCAGGCGGAAAAGGTGGAGTAAGGCTAGGGTATTAAGTTGGTGTACAGGGGGCGGAGACTCAGACGGAGCTTCGCCGGTCTAGCTTATAAGACGTAGAGTTGCACGCAGCAGCTTGAAAATGGAAACTGTAACCCAATAAAGACTTTTATAAAGTGAACGCTGGCTAGCGTGATCCTCTGTGAGCTAGGATCTGGGAGCAGCTCTGACAACTATGAATAATAATAATAATAATAATAATAATAATAATAATAATAATAAAATCTCTATATAGGACTAGGGATATATCTTGTCTGAAACTCTGGAGAGTCACTCCCAGTCAATGTAGACAATACTGATCTAGATGGAGCAAATTGTTAGACTTACAAGGCGGCTCTCCAGCTCCCAATACATGGAGGCTGACAAAACTGGGAGGCAGGGGAGGAAGTGAGGGGCTATGGCCAATGGGTTCCTCCCTACTCTCTCCCTCATTGCCTGGTAATAGTCACCATCTTTGAGCTTATGTCCCTCAGGCAAAGTATTTAAAATACCATCACTCAAGTGTTGTTTTTAACACCTGTTTAAATGTAGAAAGTCATACAAGCAACCCTTATTTGTATGTAAGGAGACTTCCTTCATTTATCTAATAGCCTCTACCTCTGTGTGAAAGTGAAGGACACTACTCCTGCTTACTAATAAACAGATTCCACTTTGCATATCAAAAGCATTTTTGACAGCTGAGAAGACAAGGGATCTTTGGTCTCTTCTGGATTGAAAATGAAGGCCCCTGCTGCTAGAAGAGGAACTCTCAATGCATGGAACAAGGACTTTAAATAACAAACAGTTGGCTGTAAATGAATTCAAGTTGACCTTCACCTTCACCAGGAATATAAGGAGTCTTGAGTGATCAATGTAAAATGGCCAGATTTCCAGAGTAGCACAACATGGTACAGGACATATTTTCATGCTGTGCTTTGATATGCTGAACTTCACTATAATTAATTGAATATTATTATTCTTCCTCTTGCTATTTTAATACATTTAGTACATTGTGTTTCTAAGAACAAGGCAATTGCATAATCAGTGCTGTGCTTATTAACGTTTTCTTAGTCTCTCATAATTTTCTGAGTCCCTCTGGAAAAGAAACAGAGAATGTAAGAAGATATTATAATGAATTATTATGTCCAAAGCATTTCATTTTCTTTTAGCTTGCCCTCCATCATCAAGCTATCTCAAGACTGTGTACAATAAAATGAACCACAAATGCCAAAAAAACAGGTCTGTGCAGGTCTGGGTGATATACTTGCCCTGAGCCTTGAAGGGCTAATTTGGTCAGGGGCCCACTCCAGAGACCAGCTGCTTCTGAGTTTATCAAATTATTCTAACAGGACTCCCACCCCAGGCCTGAGACAAGCTTTGCATGGGCCTGCCAACACCAGTCTTAAAACAGGAGCAGATTAAATGTCACAATGATAGCAATTGGAATATTGATTCAGTTTCTCACAGTTTCTCATTTTTCCAATCAGTTTCCCTTTCCCCTTTTTTTTGGGGGGGGGGGCATGTATCAACTGTCTTGGATATTCAAAATATGTGAATGCCAGTGAATAAATGATTGCTAATTAGGGTTGGGTGATAAATTACCGTAGTTTTGGTTCACATTTTAATTCACAGTTCTAAAACAATGCATGGGAAAAGTGTGCATTAAAAATGCATAAAATAGTTAAAGTAACGTCCAAAAATACATTGTGTTAGGAGGAAACACTTGCAGTTATGAGAAATGTGCAATAAAATGCCAGTGAATTTTAAGGATGGCTTTAAAAAAATAACAGCCTTATGAGGAAATGTAGTGAACTAAACTTAATATTGGAGAAACTGAAAATGAAAGATTCACCCATTCCTAGTTCCACACTGCAGTTTAATTTTGGGAGATGCAGATGAGGTCAGTTGGTATTGGAAACCTGCAGATATCAATCTTTTCAAGCATCCCTAGTTAGAAGAGGCTGAAAGAACAGCGACTTGCCTCAGTTTGTAACTGAGGTGGGGTTTGAACCTGGGAGAACTCTGAGCAGCTACACCCTGCTAACTATGCTGGGTTGCCACACAAGGTTGTTGTTGTTGTTTAGTCGTTTAGTCATGTCTGACCCTTCGTGACCCCATGGACCAGAGCACGCCAGGCACTCCTGTCTTCCACTGCCTCCTGCAGTTTGGTCAAACTCATGTTAGTAGCTTCAAGAACATTGTCCAACCATCTCTTCCTCTGTTGTCCCCTTTTCCTTGTGCCCTCCATCTTTCCCAACATCAGGGTCTTTTCCAGAGAGTCTTCTCTTCTCATGAGGTGGCCAAAATCTTGGAGCCTCAGCTTCAGGATCTGTCCTTCCAGTGAGCACTGAAGGTTGATTTCCTTCAGAATGGATAGGTTTGATCTTTTTCCAGTCCATGAAACTCTCAAGAGTCTCCTCCAGCACCACAATTCAAAAGCATCAATTCTCCGACGATCAGCCTTCATAGGGTAAAGCCTTCTTAATAGTGGAGACAACATGGTGGAACACCTGCTAGGGATATGTTCCATGTGTTTCCCCCTGCAGTCTCTTAGGTGGCTGATTAGTAGTGTTGTGCAGGTGTAGAATAACAGAGGATTGTCCTGTGTTTCTGGGATTGCCTCTGTGTTGCTGTCCAGATGTTGGTGAACTATAGCACCCATCATCCCTGAGGAATGACTACTCTGCCTGGGGCTAATGTGGGTTGAAGTCCAAAAATATGTGGAGGGCACCATGTTGTGCACCCCTGCTCTGATTCAAGGGCTGTCAGAGGACAGTCTCTTATTTGAAGTAGTCATCTGTTTGAAGGGCTACCCATAAGAAGTGGGCATGCACCTGAACGTTGCCCATCAACAGTAAGCATATCAAGATCAGTTGGTCATACTCTTGCTCTCAATGACAATATATATTTTAATTCTAAATGTATTTTTATTATTGTCATAATCATGTGCATGCAAATTTTATGCAAAGCTGTGCTGAGGAGGGAAACCATAACCTGGATGAACTCATTCTGGAAGATAGTGTTCCATCTAACTCTACAGCTCAGTGTGAGCCCAGCGGAACATTGGTGGGACAGATGAACTGCTTTTGGATTCCACTCCCCCCCCCAACTTTAGGATTTCACCTTAAGTGTGTAGAGAATTTCAGTTTAACTTTAGTCCGTGACCCTTTCTTAAAATGCGTGCACACCAGATCATTTAAATTCAATAGCTGTATTTCCTGGGACCATCATAAAAAATAAATATGCTACTTTCCCACATTACATGCTGCATTAGCCATATGTACAATAAAGCATCCTTAATATCAGTTGCGAATGTGCCCTCATTCATTCATATGTGTCAGGGGTTCAGGAGCAGAGGCAAGGGCAAGGGAGGAAACAGAGAGCGAGGGGGAGGAGGCAGAAGAAAAGATGAGTGATGATGACGACCCGAGATCTCCGAGTCTTTCCAGTGAATCAGAAGATTCACAGAAAGGAGCACCAGTGGCCAGGGCAAGGGGGGAGCCTAGGGGGACACCCCAGGAAGATAGAGCCAGAGGGGACTCAGAGGGGAGCAGTTGGAAATCGGGACCAGCGTCACCGCCAGAGAGCAGGGAAGAGGAAGGGCGCCAGGGATCAAGCGCTGGCAGCTCACAACAGGAGGGAGGGCACGAGTCAGGAGTGGCCACACCTCCATCGGGGAGCGAAGAAACGGTCAGACGGAAAGTGGAAGGTTGGGCGCGCGCGCCAAGTTCAAATGCACAGGAAAGTGACGCAGTAGGCAGCCCGGAGAGGGAGCCAGGTCCTAAAGCAAGGCGCAAGGAGACAGGAGGGTCCGGGGGGTCGGCGTCAGAGGAATCCCGGAGGGAAGAGACCCCGGGGGGCAGAGGGACCCAGAGGAGAACAGTCAGGCGGAAAAGGTGGAGCAGGGCTAGGATATTAAGTTGGTGCACAAGGGGCGGAGACTCAGACGGAGCTTCGCCGATCTAACCATAAGACGTAGAGTTGCACGCAGCAGCTTGAGAATGGAAACTGTAACTCAATAAAGACTTTTACTTAATGATCGCTGGCTAGCGTGATCCTCTGTGAGCTAGGATCTGGGAGCAGCTCTGACAATATGCATCTATTTTGAAAGATGCTACAGCAAGAAGAGTACACCAAGCATGTCAGTTTTTTAATACTGATATGGGATGTGTTTCTATAATTATAAATCTTTTGTGTGCAAAACGTGTCTAAGATGATTATATCTTACTTTGCACACCAGGATTCTCCTCCTCCTCCTCCTTTTTGGGAGATTTTATTATCAATATTATTCATGTGATACTTGGAACTGGTGCTAGCCTATGCAGATTCCAAATGTGTTTGTCATATACCATTAGTCACTCTGTGAAGTCTCTCAGTAATAGTTAGCCCCTGAATTTTCTGCAGCTAAGGAGAACTTAACACTGATGGATGGGAGATCACTTAGTAGGTTGGCAGGCTTTCCAATTTACGGTGAGGAAATTGCTCTATTTTTTACGTTCATTCTTTCTTCTGCCAGGGAACAGTAAGATATATGTGCCAGGGTGCAGCAAAGGAGTGAGGATCTCATTGGCAATCCTGCGGCTCTCTTTTTTTACAATTATGATTTTATCATTTTCAAAAATTGTACACTGAATGTCAGGTGTCTTTGGTGAAATTGTTACTTTTTAATTCTTTCTATTTATCAAGGGCAATTGATATATCTGCCTCTCTCTCTCACACACACACATGGCATACAAATTCTGTTACCTTGCCAAATTAAAGAAAAGGAATGAGTTCATCCTATTGCATACATTTCTTTTTCTTCAATTTTGTGAAGTTCTGATCATCTGGAGCTTGTCTCCTATAACTACAGTGGCAGATGAAATAATTTTTATTTCTTTATTTTATTTCAATAATTCATATATTGCTTAATTATAATCATCTTAAAACTATTAAATCAGAATTCGGTTGCAATTCTGGAATAGTGACTCCCACACAGAACCTTGATTGTGGAGGGATCAAGTGGTCCTTGCAATATCCTGGACCCATTATCAAGAGCCTTCTAAATTTATAACCGTGAACCTGGGCTTGTAGTTGTATGGGCAGTCAGTACAAGCTTTTGATCACTGGAGTTACACACTTGTTTGTCCCCAATTTTAGACCCTGGGCCTAATGGACCTGCGGAGGGAGCTGGCTTTAGGTGGTCAAATGTAGTACTTCAATTGTAAAACACACAATTAACATTTCTCTTCAACCACTCCATGCTTTACAACTGCTTCTACACTGCTGATATGTCAGAGCGAACAACAATAAAATCAAAACAGGTTGACCAGTCCGATAAAAGAAATATTCTGAGTGGAGTATGTGCAATTTCACATTTTAAACTCACTGGAATAATAGCAGCATCAGGACTACAGGAATAATATTTATTTATTTTCATTTATTTAATTTATATTGCACTTGATATACCACTATAAGCAGTTTACAAAAATATAAAGTCTGAATTATTGGTTAAATAATTTTTTTTAATAATATTGGTTAAATAATTTTTTTAAAAAAATGTGTGTATAAACTAGCTTAACAAAAAAATGTAAGGGGTATGGTTATCCTGCAAGTAAACTGGTCTCAAGCTGTTAAGGGCTTTACATTGTAATAGTAACAGTAACAAGTTGAACTTGCCCTGGTAGGAAATGGAGTTTCCTTCTCTCACCCTGCTAAACTCATTTACCTGGGGCTAAACATCATTCCTGTTGCAGAGTAAAATACATTTTAAAAGAAAAATAACAACATGAGCCTCTGTAACCATGTACATGCTTGTCATCCACCTTCTGACTATCTAAAAAGAGTCTGTTATCCCTTATGTACCCAACTAATCACTGCAATCCATAGAACAGGATCTCCTGCAAATACCATCACTTCAGGTACTATTCTGTGCAATGTAGAAATTGGACCTTTAGTGTGGTGGCCCCCTCACCCTTTGGAACTGCCGCTTGTTACATATCAGACGTGCACCATCTTCTCCAAGGCTAATTAGGACGTTCCTTTTTCAACAAGTCCTCTAAGTGGATATATTTGTCACAAACATTGTCAACTGCTTTTATATATTAAATTGTTTCAACACTGCTTAGAGAGTTTTGACACCACTTGGAGATTGTTGAAATATTAAGCCTTCAGCCTACAAAATGGAACCCTCAATTCACCAGCCAGTGAATGGAGGAGTCAGTCCTGTTCGGCTCTGCTTTCTAAGCATGTTCCATGTGAATCACAGGGTGATCTAGGTCTGTCTCAACATGACTTGGCTGAAGCCCAGATTTGGTTCGAGCTTTGGTCAAATGCAATGCACAGCCCTATCAGATATCACCAACATACCTAACAAACTAATAAATTTTGAAGAAGCAAATGATGTATCAATTCATGGATATATATTTTTGCAGCAATCTATTGCATAAGAGCCAGGAAATAGAATTTCTAGTGAAATTCTTTCTGTGTTTCATCCGTTACCTCATATGCCCAGATGTGTTTCATACGTTTATCATATGCCCAGATGTGTGTCAGCATTTTGAAAAAGCAATAAAACATGAAGCCTTTACTATAAAACAGTTTTTGCACAGGTTGAGTATGCTATACCAAACCTTTTCTCTTCTCCTATCTTTCTACAGTTCTCATGTTTAAATATTTCGTAGTGTGAAGTTACTTAAAGAGATACTTACTTTTTGGTAGCAAAGCTTTACCTCTCCATGTGTGCAAAAGAAAGCAAGAAGCACTCAAACTAGTGATTTCTTTTCCCCACCTCTCATATCTTACAAGTACAATGTTTTTAGAGTGCTATTTAAAAAACTGCTGAGTTCATATGACTTTCACCGAGTCTGAGAATTCTTTACAAATTTACACACACCTGGGAAATAGGAACAGCAAAAGAATGGTATTTTTTAAAATAGAAAATGCATCTAAAATATTGCTGTGGGGTTGCAGTTTTTACATCGTTACAGCAAAGCAAAAATGACACATCCAAAATATAGATAGTAAACACTGTAATGAAAACAAATGTAGTAAACTGTACACTGGGGCCCAATTATATATTCATTATGGGACTTCCATGGTGTGTTCTATAGATGGTGTATAGCTGCAAAATGGTGTCCCTGGGAGGTGATGTAATGATCTATGGAGGCTTTTATAGGCCCTGACAAAGGACATATATAACAACATTCTTTCAGCTTACTTTATTCTCTACAGACACCAAAGGGAGTTACTCTAGAACAAGGAATCCCTTTTAATATGAAGGGCCATGTTTCCTTCTAGGTGATGGGCAGGGCCAGAAGCAAATGCCAATTTACTCACACACTCCTCTCTACCCTCCATCCAGGCAAGCAAGAAGTATTATCGTAGAATCATTGAGTTAGAAGGTGATAATTAACTGGTTGGTCTGTGAGCAATTAGAAAAGGATGCTGTCATTACCAGCATGAAGGTCTCAAAAACAAGTCATTTTGGGGTCCATTTCAGACTGACTGAACAGTCAGGTTTTAGATTTGGGAACCCATTCCTTCAATGTCAGACGAATCTCATTTCTTTTTTTGATAGAGTTGCAAGCTTGGTGAATCAGGGTGATTCTGTGGGCATAGAACATCTCGATTAAGTAAGGATTTTGACAAAGTCCCCTATAAAATTATTCTGGAGAAGCTGGTAAAATGTCGCCTGGATGATGTAACTGTTAGATGGATTTGTAGCTAGTTGACTAACCAAACCCTTAGAGTGCTCACTAATGGTTTCTTGTTATCCTCGAAAAAAGTGTCATGTGGGGGACTGCAGGGTTCTGGTCTGGGCTCATTGTTCTTGAAAATCTTTATTAATGACTTGGATGAAGCTATTGAGGGGGTGCTCATCAAACTTATAGCTGGTACCAAACTAGGATGCGTAGCTAATGACACAGAAGACAGAATCAGAAATCAATATGACCATAACAGATGGGGACCAAACTAACAAAATGAATTTCAATAGGGAAAAATGGGAGGTTCTGCACTTAAGCAGAAAGAACCAGCTGCACAAATATAAGATGTGAGACATCTGGCTTGCCAGTAGTACATTTGGAAAGGATCCAGGAGTCTTAGCAGACCGTAAGTTTAGCAGGAGTCAACAGTGAGATGCAGCAGCAAAAAACCTAATGCTACTCTAGGCTGCATCAACAGAAGTATAGTGTCCCAAACAACGGTTTCACTCTATTCTGCCTTGGTCAGACCACATGTGGAGTGTTGTGTCCAGTTCTGGGAACCACAATTAGTGACATGCCAGAATGTATGCAGAGGAGGGCAAGCAAGATGATCAAGGGTCTGGAAACCAAGCGTCATGAGGAACTGTTGAAGGAGCTGGGTATGCTTAGCCTGGAAAAGAGGAGACTGAGAGGCAATATGATAGCCATCTTCAAATATCTCAAGGGCTGTCACATGGAAGATGGAGAAAGTTGTTTTCTCCTTCTCTGGAGGGTAGGACTTGAACCAATGGCTTTAAGTTACAAGAAAGGAGAGTCCAACTGAACTTCAGGAAGAAACTTTCTGATAGTAAGACCTGTTTGATAGTGGAATGGTCATCCTCAGGAGATTGTGGACTCACTTTCCTTGGAAGTTTTAAGCAGAGGATGAATGGCCATCAGTCATGGGTGTTTTAGTTGAGATTCCTGCATTGCAGGGGGTTGGACTAGATGACCCTCGGGATCCTTTGAAACTCTATAATTCTATGACCATTGAAACTGCAAAAAATAATTAATTAAGGGTGAATGTTATAACACTTAAGAAGTTGCCACTGTACAAGATTTAGATAAATATGTAAGATAATTAAAGTGATAAGAAAAACCAAAGTGGATCAGTCCAAAGAGCCTTCCATTTATTTAGTGAAGAGGAGAAAGACAGACAGAGTGAACTATCAAGGTTTGAAATGCAGCTTGCATGAATAAATTAAACATGTGACCTGAAATGAATCTGTTTTACCTGAGACACACTAGGAGTAATAGAACTGTAAACCAGTATAGAAATGTAATAAATAATAATAAATAATAATTCCATCCTCATTCCTCATCTTTTTTTTTAAAGGACCATTCAACATCTAATCCTGACACTTTAGTAAAAATGCATTTGTCTAGTAGAATCTGTCATGCTTTGATTTATTTGGAGATGTAATACAAAGTGATGTGACTGATACAATGAGATGTGACAACTCCAACTTGGCGTGACAACCTGAGAAATATTATATATGCGTTCCATAGTAAAGCAAAGGGCACAATCCAACTGGGAAGTTCTCCACTTTCACATTTTGCCGTTCTTGGTTTCAGTTGATTGCAGCTTGCCACGTTTCTGTATCAGTGTGTTATTGTTTTAGTATGCATTTCTCATAATTTACACATTTTGCAAGCATATGCACTTTTATGCACACTTTCCCCTGCTATATGCATTTCTGTGCTTTTTTTTTTTTTTTTGCTTTTTTGGAATTAAACATAGGACTGGCTCTTGTTTCACTTTTTGGCCTGGAAATAGGTCAGGTTGGCAAACAGGTCAGGTTCTGCATTTGACTGAGCCCTGGTCAGCATCAGGAACCCCTCCCCTGTGTATGTGTTATTTTAAACATACAGGCAGATACCATATCAATTGAGCCATTAGAGCATTTCATCTGTTTCACAACCATCTATTTTCCCTTCCACTTAACTGCAGATGCTGTACATGTGTGGTTGTAAGTGCTCCACTTTATCATTACAATCCAGATAAAGCATTACAAAGAGTTATGGAATCCTGCAAATATCTCTGGTTTTCTGCTGCCAATGGGGAGTGTATATGTGTGGGTGGGTGCATATAAATATATATATGAGAAAATTGCCTAATCACTGTTGTGAATAAATGTCTCAAACTGGCAGCGGTTCTGAATAGATTATTGATAGATTCATGGTATAATCAGCAAGGGCATCATGAGGACCCAACACCCTCAGGCAGCTGTGAGGGTCTCTGCTACCAGCTGCCCTAGCCTTCCTCTTCAAAAATATTCTGATCCATTTCTCTGAGCAGCTGCATTTAAATTTCTCAGAATGTTGCTGATGCAATGTTGCTTTGAGTCATTGTGGGAAAGTGAAATGGGTGGGTAATCCTAGCCACCCAGTCCACTGCTGATTTGCACCCCCTCTAGATCAGCCTACCAGGGCCCACTGACAGTGGGGTGAGACCCTCTTGACACTTGAAGTTGGCCCATTCTGGATGGTCAGGCTATTGTGACTATATGCCACTATAAGGCTGTAGGATTCGGAATCGCATTATACCCCCTACAGTGATGTCTATGCTGAATGGCGAAAATTGTGGGGGTGAAGGAAATTAAGCGGACAATATCATTTCATATGCACAACAATGCATTATAAAACAATTGTGGTTATTGTTTAGTCGTGTCCGACTCTTCGTGACCCCATGGACCAGAGCACGCCAGGCACTCCTGTCTATAAAACAATAGTCACTTTTTAAAGACAGAAAGCATTGAATCCAAATGGAGAGTAAAGGTAAAGGTAAAGGGGCCCCTGACCATTAGGTCCAGTCGTGACCGACTCTGGGGTTGCGGTGCTCATCTCGCTTTATTGGCTGAGGGAGCCGGCGTACAGCTTCCGGGTCATGTGGCCAGCATGACTAAGCTGCTTCTGGTGAACCAGATACATAATAAAATACATAATAAAAATAGTAACAAAGGCAACCCAATAATCCCCCCTTCCACAACACATTTAAAAGGGCCTGACACCTAAAGGTGTATAATGAAGGCACAAGACAACCTCCTTGAGAAGAGTATTCCACAAATGGATTGGTATCTTGTGATAGATCTATCTAACTCAGAATTGTCTGCACTAGATGGCAGCAGCTCTTTATGGTTTACGGTATGTTCCTTCCCAGACATACCTGGAAACACCAGGGATGAACCTGGACCTTTTGCATGTAAAACATAAGCTCTACCACTGAACTACAGACCTGCCTCAAATGACTGACCAAAGGAAATGGCCAAGGGACTCCTGTTACATATTGCTTCTGGCAATAGGTTAACGCTGTTTTATTCAAAATTAAATCATGGGACAAAAAGACAGGGAAGGGCGTCTGCTTTGTTTTACTTTTTGTGAAATTGTCCTATCTTGCTACATGTTCAAAACCAAATGAACAACATATTTAATTTGTATGGCTTCCTGTTGTTTTGTATTAGCCCTAATGAGTATGATAGTTTAGAACATCTGCAGATCATCAAGCTTCTGAAGTAGCAGCGTATTCAATAGGTCTCTTACACACAGGTGGAATCCCATGGAGGAAAGGGATTGAGGAGTAGTACAGATAATGAGAATGTATTTTAAAGAGCATATTAAGCTGCACTGTAATTAATTGCCAGTGTTTGGGATCAAAGGGGAGAGTTTATTACAGGCGGGAAGGATGGGGTGGGGTTAGGGAGGCAGGCAAGGAAGTCAAATCTTGGGCACAAATGTTTTTAGCTACAACTCAAGAGAAGTGTGGCATCAGAGCAGATGCGTTATGGTAAAACATTGCCCATTAATGTCACATCAATGACATGTGCCATGACCCAGGGTGGGGGGCTAAGGCAGGGAGAGGGCAGGGGGGATCATTTGTTTGTAAGCTATTACCACATTAGCAGTTTGAGCCAATTGCCAAATGCTTCCCAGTCTGACAGAATGATTTTTAAGCTAAGAGCGTGGAATTGTTCATTAAGACGTTGAATGGCAGCCTAATATAGCAAATCAGTTCAGAAGATTTCCGAATGCATTAGCACTGGCAATTTAATACCTTCAACAAATTTAGCTGTCACTCATGAGCCTATCTGTCCTTGTTAAAAGAAAAGAGGGGGAATTAAATAGATTCTTTCTCGTGATGGACAACAACTTGGCGGAGACAAAAGCCCTGCTTCGGACTTTTCTGTTGGGAGGTGTTACATTAATCAGGATTAAATAACCCGTGTGAAGTGGTGGTACTTTAGGCCAAAGGGATGCTCAAGATTGTGTGCGTGAAATTCCTATTGTTGCTCCTGACTTCTTAGAGGTGGTTTACTCATACATGAACTGTGAAGTTTGCCTGTTTCACTCTGTTTACCCACTCTTTTCTATATGTTTTATTCATAGTGCCTAATGGCAAAATCCTAACCGTGTCTACTTAGAAATAAGTCCTATTCCAAGGGTAAGGAAACTTTGTCCAGCCGGAGGGCCACCTTCCCTCATGTTCAGTGATGGCTCCGACCTGGTGTAATGCTCTGTCCCATGACACTAGGGCCCTTCCCTCAGGCCTGTAAGACAGAGGTATTCCTCCTGGCTTTTAATTTGAATTTTATTTCCCTTCTCTTCCCTCCCCCTCCCCTTTTATGAAGATCACCCACTCTAAGACCTCACAGCTAATTCTCCCCTGGCCTCCTCGCTGGCCCAAGTAGAACCAATTCAGCCAGCTACCCTAGGGATTATCTAACTGATTTTTGAATTTTATTGTTATTCATGTTTTTATACTGTATTTTATGCTGCTTTTATAATTAAATGTTTTAAGGTGTTTTTAATTTGTTGTTAGCCGCCCTGAGCCTGGTTTTTGAACCAGGAAGGGTGGGATATAATTATTATTATTATTATTATTATTATTATTATTATTATTATTATTCCACAGGCCACAGTACAGTGGGCAATGGGCTTAGCGTAAAACCTGAACAGAGTGACATGTATGTACATATATGTATGTATAGTAGGACAGTTTCTACACACACACACACACACACCCATGGCTTCCATCCTGGAATGCAAGAGTCATTATCAGGGTTCAAGGAGACAATTCAGCTATGCAAGAACACTTGGGGAGCACATAAAACAAGGACATTGGGGTGTACAATGGGGAGGGTGTGTACTCAGGTTAGAGAAAAAAGAAGGGGCACATTTGGCTCCTGACCATCAGATTACCCACCTCTGACCTATTTAATTCATTGGGGCTAGGAATAAGGTTGCAATGCTGTGCTAATTCTGAACTGAGACTTACAGTACTTGTGTACAACTATTTTTAGTTATATCCAACTAAGTTATACTTAGAGTGTTTTATTAATTTATTTACTTAGGAGGAAAAAATCCAAAATTCTCAAGGCAACTTGATGATATATTTTAAACGCAATTAAATAGACAATGATACAATAGTCACTACAGGATGGCAAAGGTATATTTAAGCCCCCCCCCAAAAAAAAATTCTCTGATGTTCCAATAAATGCCATTCTGCAGCTGAGTCTGCTGGACTACAATTGATTCTTTGAGCAACTAAAAGTTAGTCCCACACAGGCAAGTTATTCATTGCATGGCAAGTTCAGAGGTAACAATATTTCCCCCCCTCTCCTTTCAAAGAGATCTTATTTTAGGGGTGCAGTCTACATACAGGGCAGTTTATATTCAGACCAATATGGTATTAGGGGAAAGTGTGCATAAAAATGTATATGTTCGTGAAAAAAATGGCTTGCAAAATTTCAATTTTAGTTAAAATTGCAAACATGTGAAATGTGCTGCTGTTGGTGCTCTGAACTATTATTATATTTATTGTTATTTTTTAAGATTGTTTTTATACTTGCAATTGTTTTAACTTCTTATGTATTTAACTGTACATATACAGTTGTACTATACTATTGTATTGTAAATCACCTTGGGATGCCACATGGAATGAGACTCATAACTGAAACTAATAAGGAAGATGATGATGATGACATTAATAATTGTTATTAATAAAAACAATGAATGTATAATAGGAAATGTGTGCTAAAATGGTGGTGCATTTTGTGGTGACTTTGGTGACTTTTAAACTCTTGTTGAAAAGCAGTGAACTGAACACAAAATTGTAAAAATGAGAAAGTGAAAGAAACCAACATTGACAGATTTGGCCATCCCTTGCTGTCCCTGTGTTAGAAACTAGAGAGCAGCTATCATTCAGGAAGTTTGAGTTGACCCTGTAGACTTATGCCAGTCCCTATTTATACGAGCTGTTACCAAATGGAAGCAGACCATCTGGTTATACAATCATTCATGAGAGTACCTGCACTGCTAAATGGGACATTGTAGGTTCCTTTTTGTTTTCCCAACAAGACCTTCAGTCTCTCATTGAAATTTGTCCAGGGTTTGATATCCACATTATCCTGCAGTGCATCAAGCAACATCCATCCATTTGCATCACTGGAAGGCACATAAAGGTTGACGGGAGCCATAGCCCATTTCTGGTGTGTCATTAGATTGCCTAAGTGTGTGTTGTGCATGTGCAGGCAAATGCTGAATTATCAAAATGAGAAGTAGGATCAAAGGCAAGAAAGAACTGCACTGATAATCATTAGCCTCAATGGCAGGTGCACAATGAATAACCAGGATTTCATGAAACCTAGCCCAATGCAATGCACATAGCACCTGAGACTCTTGAGAAAGAAAAGCTTTGGAGGAAGATGTTGCTTTCAGATCTGAACTAGATGGGAGTTTCACTGGAGATTCATAATCAAATCTCCCTGCTACTGAAGAGAAGCAGCAACTCCTAATCACAGGTGAGGGGCTACTACTGATAGTTACATATCAGATCAGGAGTGGAAACCTACAAGTCTGGGACTGAATGTGGTCCTGCAGAGATCTCTATTGGGCCCTTGGGATTGTCTTCAGGCCAGCCCTTTGCCTTCCTTGAGTGATTTTGCCTGGTTGAAACGTATCCTTCAACTGTGATAATGGCTACTCTCACATGGCTGTTTATTCCCAATGTTTCTCTAACTGTTAATTTCCATGTTCAAGTTCAAGTTCAAATTGATAAGGTTTCTTCTTCTAGCCAAAAGTCATGACAAACGTAGCAATAGTACTAATGAAATAATACAGAACATCCATCCATAAAAATAAGCCAACATGTTAAATTTGAGCTTTCACTCACTGTAAAAGCCACTTTCAGAAATATAGATGGATATAGAGGAACGATTGTGGAATATAGGGCAAATTTATATACAGTGTCTTGCATCGATTTCAGCTGGTGGCCCAGCTGCACCCCTACCTGGACAGAGATAGCCTAACTAAGAGATAGTCTATGCTCTGATAACTTCTAGGTTAGATTACTGCAACTTGTTATTTGTGGGGTACCTGTGAAGATGGTTGGGAAACTACAGCTGGTCCAGCATTCAGCAGCCAAGTTGCTCAGTGGGAGCATATAATGGCAACCCTGGCTCAATTGCAGTTGGTTTCTGGGCCCAATTCAAAGTGCTGGTGTTGAGATATATATATATATATATATATATATATATATATATATATAATGCCTTATTGGTTTTAACAAAACTACACAACACAAAGTAATCAACAGGAAAAAACAACAACAAACATTCATTCCATAATTAGTGTTTGATGTAGGTAACAGTTTGTGGTTGGTTTCCACATGACCGCCGGTCCTCCCATTATGGTTCCCAAATTACATTTTTTAACTACACACTAAGCATTCTCTCTTCTAGGTTATTTCAATAACATAACTTTTATAAAGCTTTCTTATTACATGCAGAAAGGGTGTGTGTGTTGAGCTGTAAAGCCAGAAATGGTTTGGGACCACAATACCTCGAGGATTGCCTCTCCCCATATAAAGCAACATGGGTCCTATGATCATCATCTGAGGCCCTTCTTTGTGTGCTTCCTCCATGAGAGGTCAGGAGAGCAGCAACAAAAGAACAAGAAAAGGGCCTTCTCGGTAGTGGCGCCTGCCCTGTGGAACGCCCTCCCATCCGATGTCAAAGAGATAAGCAATTACCTGACATTCAGAAGACATCTTCAGGGAAGTTTTTAATATGTAACGCTGTACTGTTTTTAACACTTGATTGGAAGCCGCCCAGAGTGGCTGGGGAAACTCAGCCAGATGGGCGGGGTATAAATAATAAATTATTATTATTATTATTATTATTATTATTATTATTATTATTACAGGCCTTTTCTGTGGTGGCTCCCCACTTGTGGAATGCTCTCTTCCGGGAGGCTTAACAGGTGCCTTTGTTACATACCTTTAGACAACAGACAAAAATATTTCTCTTCTCCCAGGTATAATTAAACCATCTACAGCCTTTTAAACAGGGGGGCATTGTTTTTGTTTGTTACTATGTTATGCATTTTTGTGTTTTTATATTGTAAACTGCCCTGAGCTCTTCAGAATAAATAATTTAGGACTCATATCCACAGTATTCGAAAATGGATTTTTTTTTCCTGGAAGCAAGCAGTACACACAAGAGCACTTAAGTAGCACTATATTTCACTATGGTTCCAAAATAGCTTTTACATCATGTGAAAGCTCAAATATAATGGGGAACTTAACTGTTATGGGAAAGTTGTGAACATGGAATAAAGCACTATGTGAGTGCAGTCAATGCCTCCTGCTTGCCGGGATGGAAGATGGAGAGTTGCAAGCTGGAACTTTTGATTTTTGCATAGCTGGCTGTAGCCTGATGTACAAAGGTAAGAGCCACATCTTTTCCATTTTTGCACATGGCCACACCCTGCACTGGCATGTGGTTCCCAAATGGTTTCTCATGACAAAATGCACCCCTTGGGTTAAAAAAGTTTCCTTGGGCCAGAGTGTTGTAACATACAACACTGGAAGCTACTTTATAGTGAGCTGGTCCATCTAGTTCAATAGCATCAACAATGATTGGCAGCAACTCTGATTAGCGCCCATCTTTAGATCCTTACTCAGCCACAAAGCTGACCTTGGGCTTCTTACCATCTATCAAGCCCTACCTAGCAGGGTTGCTGTGAGACTAAAAAAGGAGGGGAAACTCATAGGCCACTTGGAACTGCATAGAGGTAAAGTTGGATAAAAATGTCAAAGTTGTTTTCTTACGATGATGTGAATTAGCATGGGGAGGGGGCTGTAATTATTTCCTCAACCAGAATAAGAAGCTGATTTTGAGCCCCACTGATGCCAATAGTAGGAATGGGCAGACCACTCTATTTCCAGTCTGTTGTCACTTCTGAGCCACACTCTAGTCTAGGAGGCAAAATCAGGTTAGTTTGTACAGATCAAAAAGATTGAATTCCTGAAGCATCCCTAGCAAATAGCAGCTTCAGGGAATGAGTTCATTCACCTCTCCTTGATCCCCTTCTTCCTTTCCATATGGATGTAAGAGACATCTTCAGTTAATGCCATTATTTAGCAAAGGCAGCTCTTCAGAAGAACATGATTAAAGCGGACCATGTTGTGTAAGTAAATAGCTTTCATCTTAGCCAAGGGTCAGTGTCAAAATATTGCTGATTGGGGATGTTACAAAGCCCTCCTATGAAATGTCACTAAGTGTTCCAAAAACTCTTATGGCTTACTTGAAGAAGCTACAAATTGACTTTTTGAATATTACTTTAGGCAACACCTGGTGACAATATAGGAATGCAAAGAACTCCTGAAGAAATTCAAGTGGTCTTTTCAAAACATGTTTTGCTTCCCTTGACCCAAGTGAAATGTTCATACTAACCTTTGTTGAAATATTTGGAGATAGTGGGTATTTGCCCCCCTCCTCCATGAAAATGGTTCCCAGTAAACGAAAGCCTGAACATAGCAGTGCAAATGGATATTACAGAACTAATGTGAGCGATATGAAATCCATGAGGCTAAGTAATTCCCATATCCCTTTCCAGTTCATTAAATGCTGTATTTTTAATTGAAGTTATAATATTTATTTGCTCATTCTCACCTGTTTGGGTATGCTACATTTCTTCAGTAATTTCTCTAGTGATTTTTTGTGCAGTTAAGTCTATTCCCTCCCATTATCTCTGACTTAATTGTGCTGCATCATAGCAAAGGCTCTATGCCAGCTTTCAGATTTTCAATGAATTCAATTTTTGTGCCAGACCCAGATCTATGATCCAGTGTTTGGTCAGGAGCAAGCACAATGCAGATGATGTGGTGTTAAAGCGCTTGTGAATATTCTCCCCTCCTCATGTGTTTATCTATGTCGATTGGAAATTCATCAATTAAGGCATATGGGACAGCTCCCTACATGCCCTCTGCCTGCCTGCCTTCTAAGTCACAGCCAGTCTACAGGATGGTACTGCTTGTAAGCTTCCTCCTCCTCCTTAGCTTCCTCCTCCTCCTTAGTCTCAGTGTTGCCCCTTGTGAACTCAGAATGAGGAGGACGTGGATGAAACTAGAATTAGTTTCCCTCTGTCATTGGCTCTGACACCACCTACTTTTCTGGCTCCTTGCCTACCACCTTAGGAGTCCCAGTGGGCAACAGTCATCACTGTCTAAGCCTCATTAGGCACTTCTGAATAGGACTGTAATATTTTAAAGATGTTTGAGAAATCGCAGACGAAAAAGAAGACGAAAAATGGTATACCTTCAGAATGGGACCCACTTCATAGGAGAACAGCAGAGGTTTCCTCTAGCTAATGAAGGCAAAGACAGAAACCCAATTCCAAACTATTTATTTTAAAGATGAAATCTAAGCATAGGCATATGCAGTGAATTTCATTAGGGTGTGCACCCAGGGATTATGTATTCATCTATTTCAACAAATGAAGAAGGGGGGAAGTCGCATGATAAAGAAATCAGGACAAGGAAGAAGTAAAGAGACAAAAAGCTGAAACAACCACAATAAGAGTGGTCGAATAGCCAAAACAAGATATGTTTTTTTGCAAAGAAAAAGACCCATGGCAAGCTGACAAGAGACAGGGCAGATCTGGAGGTCCAAAGGTGGGATGGTTCCTCCTCCTCCTTTTTGCACACCACAGAAGCAGTCCTTCAGCCCCACAGGTCTCTCTCTATATAATAGGTGTCTAGCAGAGCTTGGACAAAGGCAGAGCCATGAGGCAGAACCAGATTAAAGCCAAGAAAAAGGCTGAAATGAATCTGCAGTTTCTGCCTCTGGAAAAGCCCCTCTTCCTCCCTTTCTGCCACCACTGAAGCCAATAATCATACTGCTACCTCCAGATGCAGACGTAGGCAATGGCTGTAGTTCCATTCCAGCCTTTTTCTTCTGCCTGTATCTCTCTCTGTCTGCTTCCCTCAATCCCCACTTTTTTGAAATAGTAGGGTGGGTCTGGACACACCCTCTGCACATGCCTATGGGTAAGCAAAATATCAACCCTTAATGAGAGAGGGTCTTGGACGTATGCCTGGGCAGCACATAAGCAGAAAACTGTACTTATCCCCAGGACATACCGTATTTTTCGTGCCATAGGATGCTCCGTCCCATAGGACGCACCTAGTTTTTTTTGGGGGGAAATAAAGGAATTTTTTTCCCTTTATTTCCCCCCCAAAACCAGGTTGGGGAAGCCGAACCAGGTCGAGGAACAGCGGGATGGCAGCGCTGCGCCTCCCTGCTGTCCCCCGAGCTTGTGGGGCTGGCCGATGTCTGCCCGGCACGCGGGGCGCTCTGCTTCAGGGTGCCCATCGCGCCGGGCGGCAGGCTGCTATCCGCAGCGTGGGGAGCCCTGCGGGGAACTCCTGCAGGGCTCCCCACGCTGCGGATGTCTGTCCAGTGCGAGGGGCGCTCTGCTTCAGGGTGCCACTCGCGCTGGGCGGCAGGCTGCTATCCGCAGCGTGGGGAGCCCTGCGGGGAACTCCTCCAGGGCTCCCCACGCTGCGGATGTCTGCCTGGCGCGAGGGGCGCTCTGCTTCAGGGCGCCCCTCGCGCCGGGCGGCAGGCTGCTATCCGCAGCCTAGACAGCCCTGCGGGACCTCCCGCAGGGCTGCCTAGGCTGCGGATGCGTTCCCAAAGCGCCGGGCGCTCTGCTTTCAGCGCACCCGGCGCTCCGGGAAGCAGGCTGATATCCGCAGCCTAGACAGTCCTGCGGGACCTCCCACAGGGCTGCCTAGGCTGCGGATGTCTTCCTGAAGCCTGGAGAGCAAGAGGGGTCAGTGCGCACCGACCCCTCTCGCTCTCCAAGCTTCAGCGAAAGCCTGCATTTGCCCCATAGGACGCACCCAGATTTCCCCTTCATTTTTGGAGGGGAAAACGTGCGTCCTCTAGGGCAAAAAATACGGTATTTAGAAAATGTGTCAATTAGAGGCGATATCTCTGCTTTCCTGCTGCTGGATGGTTAATTTCCGCATTGGTCAATAAAGTGATGAGTTGGTGTTTATGTGTTGGCTGGCTGTAGAAATTATGAATGACAATAACTTTTCACGTATTGTTGAGTGGAATAAAAGCGTTCATTGCAGCCAAGTGATTTTTAAGGCAAAGTGAACTTAGGCTTGGTTCCATTTACAGGCACCCAATATGGGTAGACCCAGGTCTATGGTCCAATTCCCAATTTCAGCTTATAATATGTAGA
Organism: Podarcis liolepis; assembly: GCF_965112155.1. Classification (NCBI taxonomy): domain Eukaryota; kingdom Metazoa; phylum Chordata; class Lepidosauria; order Squamata; family Lacertidae; genus Podarcis; species Podarcis liolepis. The sequence continues at coordinate 49,877,399 of NC_139561.1, read as the reverse complement.
TGCCTTTAACTTACACTAAGGCAACTGCCTGAAGGAAGAGATGTGTGGCAGGAGTTGCCCTGTCCTCTTGGCTTGGGTTTTGTTACCAGCTCTACTCCTGGATCTGATCTGGGGGTGAAGAGTGTTTCAGGGGAGAGACTTCTCCTTATCAAGGGAAAGACGGCCAGAACCTTCACTGGCACCCACTGTAAGTTTAAGAACTGTGATTCTAAGAACTTGTTATTGTGCTTTCTTTCCCCTCCTTTCCCCTGTTCCTTTTTCCTCGTGTGTCATGTCTTTTTTAGACTGTGAACCTGTGAACCTGTCCTACAGTTTATTTTTTAAGCTGCTTTGAAAGACCATTTGGCTAATGGATGTAAAATAATAAATGATAATGACCAACAATAAGCCCAACTATAGAACTGGCATGGCAGATAGAAAGCAAAAGAAGGCACAGTGTCATGCCCACCACACATGAGTAGATCCAGATAAGAGTATCGTCTTTTCCAGGCTGCATTGTAACATTTGAACAAGCTATTCTTTCCTATCTGCGTCAACAGGGAAATTAACCATAAAATGTCATTCTAGCCCCCCCCCTCCAGTACAACAGTAAATACAGTTGCCATTGTATTTAAAGATCAAGCATGCATTTCAGAGGGTTGGAATTGGCTTGTTCCTCCTGTCTGATGTGAATTTATCTTTTGCTTGTTTGAATATACGCTACCAGCATGGAAGAGCAATGATTCAATATGTGGTAAAATATATCACTTAATGGCTGCAGTGTTTGTTAGCTGGAAAGCACAGCTAGCCTCAACATGACAGGGGTTTGGTTGTAAATCTCAGTTTAATAACAGTTACTGAATGGAGGAAGCTTTGGTTTATATATTTCTATTGCACTGCTTTCTCCTTTTTGCATGAATCATGGCTAAGTAAAAGCTGTAGCTCACAGGACTTAAACTCATGCTCTAAATTTCATGCCGGCAGGAGCAATTCTAATGGACAGGTCATTATGACCTCATCTAAAATATGCCTCAAGGAAGAAAAAAGTTACTTTTTATCATGAGATCATAAGAAGAGCTCTGCTGGATCAGATCAAACCTGCCTCAACTGGAATCCTGCTTCCGACCGTGGCCATTGTTGGCAATGCACTAGCAGAGATTATTCAGTTTGTAGCTTAAGGGCTAATTCTATTATCAGCTAACCAAGAGGGGTTAAAGTGGTGGAGGCAGGCCCATGTATATGTGTGGGCAGCTGGGTACACTTGCCCCAGGACTTGGAGGACTAAGCTGGCTGGTGGGCCCTGTTAGGGGCCTCCTGGACTTAAACTATCATGCCAAGAACAAGACTCCTACTCTAGGCCTCAGACAAGCTCTGCATGGGTCTGGGTGGTATGTTGCTTAGCAACCAGCCAAAGTGGCATTGTCTCTAGTGAGGTAGGATGTGCTCTGATTGGCTGTGTAGTTATGAGGGAGTCCCCCACCCTGTGCATGTGTTGTTGTATACCTAACTTTGCTCTGTACAAGACTTGAACAAAGAAAAGACAAAGAACCTCTCCTCAAAATATCCCTCCCCCCCCCAATGTTTTTCTTCAGTTTTCTCCTTAAAGTGTTATCAGAATTTTTCTCTCTGGACTCCATCTGCTTTGCTTATGTGATTTTGCTAATACCAGCTGGACGCATATGAGAAACCTGCAATCAGGACATGAGGGCAACAGCTCTCTTCTACTGTTGTCTCCCATCAACTGTTTATTTAGAAGCACACTGCCTCTGATATGGGAGGTAGTCCACAGGCATCATGACTAGTAGCCAGACTCCATTAACATCCATGAGAGTTTTGCCAGCTTGTCAGGCTACTTATTCTGCCCACCATGTGGGTACTACCCAAAATATCATCCCCTTCTCCATATCTAATTAATTCAGCAGTACACTGATGAGCAAAAATTGCAAAAGTCTATGTTTTCATTCTAGGGCCGTGGGTGGCGCTGTGGGTAAAACCTCAGCACCTAGGACTTGCCGATCGCATGGTCGGCGGTTCGAATCCCTGCGGCGGGATGAGCTCCCATCGTTCGGTCCCAGCTCCTGCCCACCTAGCAGTTCAAAAGCACCCTTAAGTGCAAGTAGATAAATAGGTACCACTTTCTAGCGGGAAGGTAAATGGCGTTTCCGTGTGCTGCTCTGGTGCCAGTTCGCCGGAGCAGCTTCGTCACGCTGGCCACGTGACCCAGAAGTGTCTGCGGACAGTGCTGGCTCCCGGCCTCTAGAGTGAGATGAGCGCACAACCCTAGAGTCTGTCAAGACTGGCCCGTACAGGCAGGGGTACCTTTACCTTTTATGTTTTCATTGGATCAAGTTGGCAAAACCTGGAGTACAATGGCATCAATATGCAGATGGCACTTCACACTCTCTCTCCATTCCTTCTGAATCAAGAGAGGCTGTTCAGTTGCAAGAACAATGCCAAGATGAAGTACTGGGCTAGAGATGAAGAAGGGAAAACTGAGACTTCATTCCAACAAGTTGGAGGCACTGATGGTGGGAAATTCCTGGGAGTTGGGTAGGCAAATTGTTCTGGAAAGAGATGTGTGACCATTGAAGGAAAAGGCTAGTAGTCTGGTAGTGACCCTGCCATTTGAGGTCCATGTGGCCTAGATAATGAGGAATGCCTTTTTCCACCTAAAGTTCATTTGCCATCTACAGTTCTTCTAAGACTTGAATAGTCACCTCTAGTCAACCTCCCATTATACAATTGCAATGTACTCTGTGTGGAATTGCCAGTGCTGATTGTGAAGAAGCTGCAACTGGTGGAGAATATAGTCAACAGGCTACTGGGTGGTTCAGCTAGTATGAACCACATTATATTGACCCTAAAAGAACTGACTGGCTGTTTGATGCTGGGCCCTGTTAAGGTTACCGTATTGAATCTGGTGAATAAAGTCCTCCACCACTTGGGACCCAGGTATTTTAAGTTGTGCCTCTCCTATTATCTGCTAGCCCAGGAATAGGCAAACTCGGCCTTCTAGATGTTTTGGGACTATATCTCCTATCATCCCTAGTTAACAGGACCAGTGGGCAGGGATGATGGAAATTGTAGTCTCAAAACATCTGGAGGGCCAAGTTTGCCTATGTCTGGGCTAGCCTGTGCTTTGATGGGAGGTCCTGTCTTGATTCCATCCACAGGCTTGGCTCTCAATGGTTTCACAGTGCAGGGCTATACAGTGGTACCTCGGGTTACATACGTTTCAGGTTACATATGCTTCAGGTTACAGACTCCGCTAATCCAGAAATAGTGCTTCAGGTTAATAACTTTGCTTCAGGATGAGAACAGAAATCGTGCTCCGGTGGCGCGGCAGCAGCGGGAGGCCCCATTAGCTCATAATGGTGCTTCAGGTTAAGAACAGTTTCAGGTTAAGTACAGACCTCCGGAATGAATTAAGTACTTAACCTGAGGTACCACTGTATTTTATGGCTCCCCAGTTGCGGAACTCCATTCCATTGCAGGTATGATCAATCCCCTCACTTTTTGTTGTCATTTCAATTAATAAGAAGAGCCCTAATAGATCCAGACAGAAGCACATCTGGTACAGCATCCCATTTTCACAGGCCTGCTGGAAGCATATGGGGAACCCACAAACAGGACCTGAGTGCAACGGCACCTTGTGTTGCCCAGCAATGGTTCTGCTGAAGACATAACTGTTCCATTCAGCATTTGGAGACAGATTAGGTATTTGAGCGCCCTGTTAGCTGTATACCACCCAGGGACTCTTGGTTAAAGGACAGTTTAAATAAATCATCTGAAGTGTGTAATTTGGGGAGGGGGGGCATATAGGGAAGGAAACCCTCAATGTGGTTTCCGCAACATCAACATCAAGAAAAAACCTCTCTCTAGCTCTCAAGAATTCTGAGTACGACAACAAAGAAAACCTTGAGTGAATAATGTAGTGTAATTTAAGACTGCTGGAGTTTCTTAAAAGTGACAGGTGCTTGTGTCAATCTGGTAGCTAGACTACAATAGTCCATATTAACGGAGAGCTTTTGCATTAACTAGTCTTATAAAGTGAACATGCTTAATATCAACAGGCGAACAACTAAGGTGCTTTGTAGATATGTGTCAGACTACACAGGAAAAGGTGTCTTGACACTTTTCGTAACAAAGCACCTCATAAGTCTCTAGTACTTTAGTAATATGTGGAAATCCAGTAACATTGTAATTCCCAATTGACAGCTATGTATAAAGCATTATCTAGAAAAGAGCATTAAAGAATCCCAGCAAATGGAGACTGTTGACAGACTCTCACCTGAGGAAGAAATAAAAATATTGGAGCTGGATTTGTCAAAAGAGCTCCTTCATTTTTGGAACAGTGTTTTGTGAGTGGCAGGAGGGCAAATTTTGTCATTGAACAGGTTACCACTGAAATTTGAGGTCTGCCACTATCCCAAGGGGTAAAACATATTGGCTCCCAACAATGAGAAATAGCTTACTCTGAGATTATCTAGCCCTAAATTGCCCCAGCTAGAGATATGATAGAACCAAGATTGGTAAATAGCTTAATCTGATCCAATTCAGTTCTATGGAATACTCAGGGGAGTGGCAGGGGCAATCCCTTCCTCGCCCCACAAAACATGAGTCCCCAACTCTCTCCCCTCTTTGTCAGAGTCTTTCCTCCCACACCCCATGATCTTACTCACTAACATCTCTGCTGGCTTTGTAGATGGAAATAGTGGTAATGAAAGCCCTTCCCCTTCCAGTGCCCAACACACTGATGTGCAAGTAGACCTGGTAAATATAAGCATGTTAAATACCAAAATGGGAAGAGATCTCCCTCTTTTCTCTCTTCATTTTCACTTGCCAACACCAGAGCAGCCTCAGGAACAAATTTGGTTGGTGGAATGTGCATAGCTGGAAAATAAGCATTGAGTAATAAAGTGTGTCTTGTATTTGACACATCACATATTTGCTTTCTATTGGTGTATTACTAGCCCTCAAGGTTCATATTTCTGAGCCAGGAAATACAATTTTCAGTGACATTCTTATTAAAAACTAAGCCAGTACAATTTAGAAAATGAGGATACCAATAAAGATAATGTGAGGAAGAAGTTGAGGGCAAAGCCAGTGGTAGCATCTAGCTGCTGTGCCTCCCTGTTGATGGCTTGAATACAGGAATTGTGAGGTCCAGAAGGGGAATATCATGACAATGACTAATCTAGGGGTATGCTCTTAGACCACAGCACTGACGTTAAGGCTTGGCAGCAGGTGTCAAAGGGAGGAAGGGTTGGCTCAGAGCATTATAGCTGCTGTGTGTTTGCTTGAACATAGAGGAAGTATTAAAGTACAGGGCCCGAAACAAGTTGAGTCCATGATTTCTTAAGGACTACCTGATCACTAATATCCCCTCCCAGGTATTCAGAGCAGTTTTTGTTGACTTAGATGCACAGTTCATAATGACGAGGAGCCATGCTTTCAGTTTCATGGGCCCAAGCCCATCGCAGTCCCTCCTGACTGAGTATAGAGAGGTATTCCACCTTGCTAAACTTCAGGTGCATGGCAATGACTTTCTGGTTCCAGCATGCATTTTAATGCAGTGCTCATGTTTATGCTCAATTCTGTGGTAGTGGTGGTGGTGGTGCTGGCTGTTGTTGTTGTTAATTCTCTGTGTCTGTATATTGACTTAACTGGTTATTTGATTTCATGGTGGAAGGAACTAGACTTTGATGTGGAAATTTCTAGACCAGATATAGAATGGGCCCTGTAGAAGCTTGGCCCCCTGACCTAAGGACAATACTCATCAGCAAATACATTATAGTTGCATTTAGTAATTGTGTAGTCAAGGATGCCCTAACTAGAGTCATAAGAGACAAGGGGCAAGTAGAAAGTGAGGGGAAACCAATTTCTTCAAGTATGAAAATGCTACACACAGAGAGAGAGAGAGAGAGAGAGCTTTCAAGCATGCTACTGATCTACTGAGAGAAGCTGTGGCCCAATATAAATGGAGATTTGCCGTAATCACTGAAGTAGAGGGCATATAACACAAAGGTAAAGAAACAGTCCATATTTACTGCATCTGCAAATTCCTTGCTATGAAGACTCAGAAGACTTTAAGGACTTGTTTGATTACTGGCAAGACTGGGAAATGGTTCTGGCCTCCATTAGGAAGTGCCACCACCCTAAGGCTTGACCCTACTTTATTTCCTTCTCACACTTCCATATTTATGTGGTCTATTACTTCCAAAAAGAAATGAACCAGTGGTTTCAGGTTAAGGTTGTCTATGCATTCCAGCAGGAAGTTACGAGACACACACTGACTGGAAACAAAGCAGTGAAGCATTATGTTAACCTCAAAACTTTTGCAGGGCAGGGAATATTGAAATAAGAATCACATATAATCACCCTGATATCATCACAAGCACATACAGTATTATCGTGGCTGCACAATAGAAAGGATGCCTGGCCATGGATGGAGGTTGGGAGCAATGAGGCTGGATAGGAATTTGCGATAAAATCTTAGAGCTCAATCAGAGCATGAATTCTTAAACACTGTTGTTTTGCCAGTGAGGTATTAACACAGGCCAGAGAGAAGATTACAAAAGGAATAAGATGTCTGGAGGGATTTGAAAGATGAATATTTTCAGTTAACCACTTAGTTTTTTTTCTTCCTTTCATACATTTAAATTTTGTAATAATCCAGCACTCACTGATAGAGTCTTGTTTCCTGTGTCTTTGGCAAACAAACATTGCTAGATGTTTGTTCTGATGTGAATATTTTTTGCAGGATTTCCTCCCCTCCCTGTGCTGTTATTGTCTGATTTATGTATATCGGCAAAGTCAGGGGAAAGTCACAGATTCTTTCTTCTCACTATTACTTTCTTACCGTGAGCACCGCTTTCTGTCCTGTATCTTTGATGTACTGGGTGCTTGATATTGCTGGCAATATAAATCCTTGCTTCAATCTTATTTACATAGACAGAAGTTATGTAGTGACAAGGTCCCTTCAAGGCTTGAATGGTTTGTTAATAACATGTACTAAATAGCATCTGGTATCAATCTTGTCCTGCAGACATGCCTGTAGTGATTTAAAGCTTTCATTCTTTGAATTCAAAATCTAATTTTTAATGCACTTTTTGTCAGCTGTCTTTGCACCTTTTAAATGAGATTCTGTCATCTTGACATACTCCCAGATAAATTGAAATTTAACTAGGGGGGAAAATGGAGGTAAAATTGCATAGAATATTACCCGCCCACATCAGTCTATACTGTACAACTATATTGAAACTAGCTGTTTGTTATTTCCCTGCCCCCTGTTTATACTATTCTTTATCCTGAGATAATAGTCCCTGACTTAATTTCAATCTTTGGTTTTACTGGTTCGATGAGTGACTCAGAGGTTGTTGTAAGTTGAAAGAGACAACAACCTCTAGCCTTACATCACATTTCTTCCATTTTAAAATAAAGAAAATTGAATGTTATACTTTATTACATAGGACAAAGGCTATATAATCTTGAGATTAGCACCAGGGAAATTATAATCTAGGAGATTGTTATTAATTAAAAACATACGCATGTACACCCCCACCCCCACCCCCACATCCTACTGCTGATTTCAGCACCATTACTTAGGGGTAAGGATTGAAGAGAAAATTGATTCTGTTTATGTTTTGTTGTGAACCTACTGAATTTGCACTTTCTAAAACAATACGAGAACTGAGAAAGAGTAATCCATCATAGAATCATAGCACTGTAGAGATGGAAGAATTCATACTTCTCTGAATTTTATGATGCAGTTCTCTAATGAAAATATGTTCACAAATATGAATCTAATAGGGGGAAGCATTACTAAAAAGGAATATACCAGTGACAATATATGGAAAAGGAAAAGTGTTATATTAGAGCAAGCATCTTTCAAAAGTTAGGAGAAATGCACAATGAAATGCTAATGAATCTTCGCAAGGACTAAAAAATAAATAAAATAAAATGGATTCAGAACCATGGAGAACTGAACTGCTGGACAAATGAGAAACCGAGAGAAATAAAACATGACAGATTCATGCAACCTTACTTAGGATCCCCTAAATCAGGCATGGGCAAACTTGGCCCTCCAGATGTTTTGGAAATACAACTCCCATCATCCCTAGCTAACAGGACCAGTGGTCAGGGATGATGGGAATTGTAGTCTCAAAACATACGGAGGGCCAAGTCTGGCCATGCCTGCCCTAAATAGAGTTGGATGAATCTGTATTTTTTTACAAAAAAATTCCCTCAGTCTTGTATAAGAAAGAAAGGTCCTATCTAGTCCAGCATCCTGTTATCACATTGGTCAACCACATGCTTATGCAAAGCCCACAAGCAGGACCTGGGTGCAACAGCCCTCTCCCCACTTGTGATTCCCAGCAGCAGGTATACATAGACATGCTGCCTCCAGCAGTAGAGGCAGAATATGTGTCTGTGGCAGCTTGCATAACAATCGTCTGTGTTGGATGCTCACTCTTAAAGCACAGCATCAAGAAGAGATCTACGTTGCACTAGGTGGAGCCACAGCCAGCCCTGAATTTTCATCTTTCATTTTATTTTTTTTAAAGCTAGGAGCAAGGAAAACTACACAACTAGTGTTCTACCCAATTGTTTTCCAAGAAGAAAAGTTGCTCCCATCTTTCACTGATCAGACCAATAAGCGCAAAGTCACTGGGATAACAGACAACATGATACCACTGAAAGAAGAAGAAGCTACTCTTGCATTTTATCCTCCTATATGATAATAGTGAACAAGCTTGGAGGAGGGAGGGGAACCCCAATATTTGCGGAAGCATGAAGAACCGTAAAAGGAGGGAGGAGCCCCAGAAACAGCTAAATAAGAACTATTTCGGGAGGGGTGAAGCAGAAAAGAATCAAAGAACTATTGAGGAGGGATGTAATGTAGTATCCTAGATAAGGACCTTCAACAGCCCACCCATGAGACAAGGTGAGGTGACTACCTCAGGTGGCAGGCTCCTCAGAGACAGCAGAGACAGCCTTCAAGGAATCAGTTGTCTGCTGCCACAGCAACAGCTGTGGTGCTCTGCTTGGATGTTGGATCTGCTGCCTCCTCTGCAGTCCTCTTTGCCACCTCTACAGCAGCCTATTGGTGAATAGGAGTCACTGCTGGTATCCTCTTACCCTTCCCCCCCCCTTGTTCCTGTTGTAGGTCTTGTTGTAGGTCCTTGCTGGCTGGGAAGGGAGGACATCATTTTGTGCATTGCTTCAGTTGCCAAAATGTATTGGGCCAGCCCAGGAGCACTGAATTTTTTTCTTGCAGGCCTCACTTATTTTATTTATCTTCATTGCAAGTAAATAATTTTAGCCCTCTTAGGCTACATAGATCTAGATGTTCTGCAATTATTCATTACCTCCCCATCACAACATTTCTGGTTATCTGCCCAGGCAGAGCAGTGGTGAGCTAGGGTGAGGTTTTTGTTGTGGTAGGAGCAAGTTTGAATGCAATGAGTTGGGAGGTACCCAAAGAGTCATCTAGTCCAACCCCTGCAGTGCAGGAGTATTTTTTAATATTGCTGATGGACCCAATGGCTTTGGCACAGTCTGACCCTCTTCTCTTAGCCCATGACTTCCTACATCCTGCAAGAGGAACAATCAAGTTTCATTCAACGTTAAGTGAGCCAAATCTCTCAGAATAACCTTTTACTAAGAAAAATCTGTTGGAAAATTTCACTCCCCCCCCCCAAATGCCTCCCTGACCACAAATAATATGGGTTTTTTTAAGAGGCTAGTTTACATTCTGCCCTACAAAGAATTGTTAGCAGAATCACTACAGTTGTAAAATGTGTTGGCAGTTATAGGCGAGTAGAACGGATATAAATTTGCAGTCAATACCCTTGCGGTGGTGAACTGCATTTGTGATTCATGTCATTCATGACTGATTTATATTTCACTGAATCCTCTTCTTCCCCACTCATGACACATCCCACCCCATCTAAATGCACTCCTGCTTATTTATTTATACACTGAATTACTTTATCAAAGCACAAGGTGGTTCTGAGTTCATTTCACACCCAGCCACTGACCAGACCCTGACCAGATTAGTTTCAGCACTCTGTGCCTTCATACTATGTCTAAGGAGCTGGGAAAGACTTCCTGTTGCTTTCCTTCCCTTTTTTAGTTCACATTTTCAGGAGCGCCACTTTCACTTACCACCTTTTCCTCACAATGTTTCTGCCTTTTGAAAAAGGAGCAGGAATATGAAAACACAGCTCCCTGTTATATAGCTAGAAATGGCTGACCCCACACTGGGCTAAGGTCAGTGGGACAAAAAGAGATGATGAATGGAGTCACAAAAAACCAACAACCCAGCTGCCGAATGTGACAGAATTTGACAAATCACTTCGGCATGATCGCCAAAGTGGAGACAAACAAATAGCTATTCCTGCATGTAGGAGGAATGTTGGCACGGGGGAAATGACTGAATGGGTGGCACCTTATCAACTTAACCTCTTCTCTCTCTTTTTGTTACATAAAAATGATGCTCCAAAGCAAATCACTGCCAAATCTGTACAAAATGTAAGGATGGCTGAGAACCTGAGAAGCTTTAAGGCACCCTGATTAAATTTGTGGCCAGGTGATCTATTAAATATATAAAAAAACGAGAATTGTTTATCTTGCACTCAATGGACACAATTCAACAAGGAGTTAACCATGCTGAAACTCACAGATTTTAATAGGCTTACTTCTGTGTTGGTTTAGGGAGAATTTGCGGTGGCTTAGGCATTTCAGAAAGTTAACCCAGACGTTTTACTTTGGTGCCCTTTGCAGATTTTGTAGCTCTCATCATCTGAGGCCCTTGTTCATGTGCCTCCTCTGCAAGTAATCCAGAGGGTGGCAACATGAGAGCAGGCCTTTTATGTGGTGGCTCCCCCTTGTGGAATGCTCACCTGGTGCCTTTGTTACATATCTGTAGGTTTCAGGCAAAAACATTCCTCTTCTACCAGGCCTTTAAAAGTGTGTGTAGGGTATTGTTTTTGTTTGTTACTATGTTATGTACTTTTGTGTTTTTATATTGTAAGCATCACTGTGATCCTCAGACCCAAAGGAGGTTAATATATGTTTGAAACATTGTCTTTCCCCTTCCCCAGACCTTTCTTAATATTTCACCCCGCTCTCATTCAACCCTCCAAGTATGATGGATCTGACTCAGGATGGAGGAGTAATCCACTGGGGGCTAAGTAGTAATTATTGGGGAAGCCACCAGTTGGCCCTTGGGACTGTACTTCACCTATCTGCAATGTTGGGTGCTTTGATTTTCTCTCAATGTATGTACTTACCATATTTGGTCAGTGACAATACTGAACTATATGGATCAATGGTCTGATTCAGTGTAAGGTGGCTTCCTAAATTCCTAACCACCTTGTCTTCTTTTATTCTAAGGATGGGTGCATTAGGCATTGATTGGCTGGGGCAAGTCATTTTTGCATTAGTTGATTGCCGAAAAAGCAATACACATTTCTGTAACAAACCACCAATACAGCTGACCCACACCTAGATGGTGTTTGGCTCCCAGCAGTTTTCGATACATGAGAATACTCTTATCAATCTGCTGTGCCTAAAGCAATCTTCCAGTGGTTTTCTGACTACAAAGATAAAGGAGCTTAAAAAGCTAAAGAGGCTGAGAACTAAGTTATTGCCATGTTCACTCATAAATACAGAGCTTTCTTAAGTAATATACCACCAATCACCTTGCAGTGCTCCAGAAAGCTATCTGCTAGGCACTCTGGTCCTACCTGTCTGGCCCATATTTCTTCCATGGCACCGTTAAATACACTGAGCCTTTCTTATCACGATATTTGTGCCATTTTAATAGCTTGAGGATTGCCCAAGAGACCCTGTGATTCAAACATCTTTATATCTGATCTCAACTTTGGTCAATTTAAGCATCCTTTGGGGTAGCAGAAAGGGGACTAAGATGGTAAAGGCTGAGATGGTGACAGTTATAGGTAATGAAATAATAGCCATCTGTGAGCTAAGGGAGCTATATTTTTGTTCTCCCTTGGTAAACTTTCCACAGAACAAATATAAGGTTGATTATTTGTATCCAGTCATAAGACCCTCACAAAGAAAGTTTAACAGTATGAAGCAATACAAGGTAACATCAACAGACGTTAACTCGAACCCAGATAAACCGCACATAAACAGACTAAAGATGCTGAATTTATTTGGCTTTTAAAGTGTGTGTGTGGGGGGGGGGTATTACACTTTTTTTACAAATATGAAAAAGAAATATTTAAAAATAAAATGGAAAGGAATACAATATGCAAATCTGTTTAAAATTATGTAAAACCTAAATAAATGAATGAGAGTTCTTAAACTTCAAATTCTGAAATCTCCTTGGCAAGATACCGCATTCCCTCCTAAGATTTTTTTTTCCCTCCTCACTAGTTACCACTGATAGAAAATACACAGTCTTCTTGGTTGTATATTTCTCTTGCCTACCCTGTAAATAAATTACAGATTCCCCTTCTATCCCTAAAATTTGTTCCAAGCATAAGTGAAATTCCAGCTGCTCTGCCATACTATTCAGAGGAATCACAATGCCAGTACTGAATTTCTCATATTGCAATTGGTCCTGTGCTTAAAAACCCCAAAAAACTCTTTTGTGTTATTTTCTACCCTCGCCCATCAATTAGTGGAGAAACAAATTGTTTGCAAATTGTGCATTGTGTACACTGACTGGCAGCAGCTCTCCGGGATTTCAGACAGTTAAAATGGGTACCCTTTTTGTACTTGGTCTGGATTGAGACTTCAGTATGGTGATAAGACTTGACCCTAACCCCTCCCTCCCTCCCACCCACCCACCCACCAGAATCAGCCTCCAGACCCACTATCTGCAGCTACCACCACCCCAGTTGTAAACTGTGTGAATGAAGTCACATTTATTTTGCTGGGCCCCAACCCAACTTGTCTCTCAATGTTGTTGTAAAAGAATACATATTGTACATATATGCTCTGAAAGAAGTGCAGTGTTTTTGTTTTGTTTTTTATATATGTGTGTGTATTACTGGTTGCGTGACACCGTGTTGCTGGAGATGGTTGAATCAGCTGGTTGTAAATTATGCTTCATGCTGCAAGGGACTTTTTGTAGATCAGACTTTGTTGTTGTTGTTTAGTCATTTAGTCGTGTCCGACTCTTCGTGCCTCCTGCAGTTTGGTCAGACTCATGTTTGCAGCTTTGAGAACACTGTCCAACCATCTCGTCCTCTGTCGTCCCCTTCTCCTTGTGCCCTCCATCTTTCCCAACATCAGGGTCTTTTCCAGGGAGTCTTCTCTTCTCATGAGGTGGCCAAAGTATTGGAGCCTCAGCTTCAGGATCTGAGATCCTCAACCAATCATTTGTCGCAAAGTTAAAAAAATTAAAAAATCAGACTTTACTTTGTGACAAATGATTGGTTGAGGATTAGCTGTGTTATAGGTATGGTTGGTGGGAATGGCTGAGTGAGGGTTTTTTATGGAAAGGTGTTAAGGATATGGTAGGAGAGACTATGGAAGGTTCTGTGGGTACAGCTTCTATTTCCATTATTTTGTTTGGCTGCTAATTACATTTTATATGCAGGTGTTTTATTTATTGTATTTTCATATTTGATTTTTTCTTGTAATTTTTTAAAAAATGTTTAAGATAATGTTTTGTATTCCTGTCAGTTTAAATGAAGAATACATAAACTGCTCCTATTTTACAGATGGGAAAATGAAACCAAGGAAGCACTTACAGGGCCATACATATTCACTCACATGCTGAATATATCTTTTGACTATACTTTCATGTAGTATTATCTGAAATTTTATCCCATCCTAATAATCTATCAATGGCTAAATTGCTCTGGGGCATGGTGAGTCTAATATTTCATTATGCAAGGGTACATTCTGAAGAAATGCTGAAAAACTTTCCACTGATCTTCAGAAGAGGATTCAACTCCTGCTTAAAGTAAAATTGTCTCAATAGGCATGTCCTGAAAGCAAAGCAATTGTTGACTATTTGTTTATTTTATAAAGACCTGCTACTGTCTGTGAATATGATGAGCTTATGAAAGTTGCCCCCCCCCCAAATAAACCCATTTGTTTAAAGTAGTTCCACATACTTCAAAAGTATTTCAGCCTCAAATCTCGGCATTAATGTCTTTTCCCTAAGTTTTATGCTAAGCCTCTTTAGTTCAACAATGGAAACATTTAACTTCACAGTTTGACAGAGCAATGTATTTGCAATGCCATAGATGACTGTGTCATTCATTATCATTAAATTAAAACAGTTTCTGGGAAGCACTGCATGAGGTGTTAGCAATAAAGTCCTTTTCTCTCCCTTTTCTTCCAACTTTTTAAAAATGTTGATTTCCTTGTCATGAATTGGTAGAGCCATAAGAATAAAAGCCCTGCTGGATCAGACCAAAGGCCCATCTAGTCCAGCATTCTTTTCTCACATTAGCCAACCAGATGCCTTTGGAATCCCATTTCCCTTTGCAAAGTTAAACAATGTGAGATTCTATTAATAGACATTGATTAACACTGAGAAGAAGCTTGGTATACCAGGCCTATAGGAACATAGGAAGCTGCTTTATTCTGAGCCAGACCATTGGTCCATATAGCTCAGTATTGTTTACGCTGATTGGCAACAGCTCTCCAGTGTTTCAGCCCTAGCTGGAGATACTGGGAATTGAACCTGAGACCTTCTGCATCCAGAGTGGATACTCTACCACCAAGGTATAGTCCCTTACCTATGCCACCTGTACTATGCAGCTATCTCTGGGAAGCCCAGAAGCAGCATAGCTCTCCCTTTCTCAGCCCCCATGGGTGAAAGGAGATACCATTCTGGTAAGTGTGATCTGATTGGTTGCTACCTGTTCATCCTTCCCTGCAGTTCAGCAATTGCTTGCCTATTCTGGGTCTTGAGCAACCTGCTGAGGCAAGCCAGGAACCAGAAGCTAGAAGTAAAGGGCTGAAGTACAGGTCAGGACTAAGGATACACTAAGCCAAAAGCTGAGAACAACTTGCAAATTAGGACTAAGGGACAAATCAAGAGGCAAGGTTAAGGAAAAATGAATGACTGGGAAATAATTAACAGTAATGACTAGTGTGTCCATTGGGGTCAGTAGGACAAAAGTTGGGAAGCCAGCAAGGAGTAGGTGGAGCCACAGCTAATAATGGAATTATCTAATTCTAGGTTTGTTACCTTCCTACTCCCTGTTGAATTACACAAGGGCAAAACTGATAATAAGGAGGCTGTCTGTGAACAAACACCGGCTCCCTCGGCCTGAAAGTGAGATGTGCACCGCAACCCCATAGTTGCCTTTGACTGGACTTAACCGTCCAGGGGCCCTTTACCTTTTACACCCTGTTGAATTACACAAGGGCAAAATTGATAATAAGGAGGCAAAAGCTAACACCCAGGACCATCCCCTGAACTGGTTATCAGAAGGCAGGCAATTGGCGGTTGACTGAGGTTGATGAGTCAGTACCCTGTTTGCTTTAATGAAACAGCCTCCACTGATAATAAAAAATACAGGAACATACCAGAGATCAGGAAGGCCTTGCTGAAGCAGAGCTCAGGCAGAATGGAAAGACATTCTGCCCAGAATGATCCAGTAATCAGACAGATTGGGCAAAGTCAGTCTAGGACCAGAAAGTTCTTCATTTAAAAGCCGCTATCTACCATTCAGTGGTTCACAACAGTTCCTGATACACCTGGAAGAGGTGAAGAACCCCTGCTACCCATTATAGCAGGTTGTACCTAAATTCTATTAGAAGTAGACCCATTGAAAGCAAAGACATGGCTAACTTATATCCATTAATTCCAATGGATCTGGTCTGAGGAGAACTTATTTGGATGCAGTCCACATAATATAATGTGCACAATGTGCAGGCCCATAGGTACATAGGTTTTAATTGTATGGTATTGGGGGGGGAAGCATTTTGCAAATGAGACCTATACATGTTGCTTCATCATGTGCTGTGGATAGGGGATGTACATTGTCATCTTAAGCAAATGGAGATTAGTTTTTGACCATGAAAATGTGAAAACTTGCCCTGGAGAGGGAGTTTCAACCTAATCATAGTGTTATAATTTCTGAGACATGGCACTGGGGACATCCAATTCATGGGCAACGTCCCCCCACTCCTGCATGTGGAGTATTGGGCTGTTTTTCTGTTGCAGGGCCTGTTATAAGTTCCAGAGAAAGTTAAATGCTTGGAAAGCTAAAAGCAAAGCAGAGATAACTCTTGTCAACTTTCCAAGCTGGGTAGAAAGTCTCAGAGCTAACAGTAACACAGTGAATCCTTTTTGCAGCCCTGGATTAGAAAACGAAAGTGGATTTTAAAACTATCTCAAGCCTTTGAAGGGATGCTCAGCATCTATGAAATGAACCGATTTGGGGAAGTTTTAAAAGGATTATACCAATGATTACACTGAAATGACACTGCCACTTAGAGACTGACTTGTAATATCTTGGAGGTTAAAGAAAAGGCAGCAGAGATAGAAAGTTGTTTTAGCACTAAAGGGCAGAAAAATTACAGTGTGAGAAGCTGAAACGTTAGGATTTCCACAAAGTTTGGAACAGCACATGGGTTGCAAAAGTGGGTAAGTCAGAAATGGAATTACTGAATGCAGTGGGTATCATCATCACCATCATCACCATCATTTATATGAATGCCATTAAAGGTTTGTATGGAATAAAACCAGTTTTAAAAAAGTCATTTAGAGCTTTCTACTAAACTTTTTTGCTTGAAAGCACATCCCACTGAGATCAGCTGGAAGCTTCCTGACTAAAATGCTTACCATTAAAGCCCCAAGGATAGATGTTCTCCTGAACAAGCTCCACATAATTCGGCACATGCCTCATTGGGGAAGAGGGACATGGAATCTTATACTGTCTGGAACTTATGCTCTAAGGAAAATATATTCACATAAGCATCAGATGAAGAGCATTCTGAGAAGAGTGCTCCATAACTAGGGTGTCATCACCAAGAAGGCCTTTTCCTTAGTTGCCACCCACATCATGTCACTAGGTGGATGAATCTGGATAAGTGCCTCCAGTGCAGATATTTAGGTCTGGACCCCAAATTGTTCAGATGCACTTAGCCCCAAGATAATACTAGTGCTTTGTCCTGGGCCTGGAAATGGGCTGAAAGCCAATACATATTATTTTATTCAATATAAGAAACTTCTAACTGGAGGCATAATATAATAAACATAATACAAAATAAAACCACAGTTAAAACCGTTAACTTTAAACCATGAGGACTATAGCATGATGAAAATACAATGATACATTCCAGTCAGTGGCGGAGCAAGGTCAGGTGGTACC
This sequence comes from Podarcis liolepis, assembly GCF_965112155.1. Taxonomy (NCBI): domain Eukaryota; kingdom Metazoa; phylum Chordata; class Lepidosauria; order Squamata; family Lacertidae; genus Podarcis; species Podarcis liolepis. The sequence goes on along the minus strand of NC_139561.1, from coordinate 49,860,102 downwards.
CGGCGTGGAAAATTTCTTGTCACCACACCCCCCATTGACTTTTTCATTTTATTTTTTTTGCCTGCAACAATGGTTTGACTTTATTACATTTTTGGGGGGAGCCAAAGTTGTTGAGCTTTTGGGGGGAGCCAGAGTTGTTGAGGCGTGCTGCAATGAGGAGCCTGCTGGCCACCATAGAGCTGACCATTTCGGCAGCAGTAAGCCTGCACATTCCAAAACAACAGTGTCCCTCACAGCCGTTGACTGCCACACAGCATTTTGTCACCCGCCTCAGAGGTGGCACCCGGGGTGCACCACACCCACCTTGTGATGCCTCTGATTCCAGTGCCTGGCAATAATCCTGCAGCACAATTCTGCACTAGCTGGTGTTTCTAGATCATTTTCAAAGGCAGACTCACATAAAAAGTATGTTATTTACTGCTGACCAGTCCACTGCAAGCTCCTTCACCCCAATATAAAACAGCCCAAAACATTTTTCTGAGGAAAATAACAAGGAACAAAAACACAAATATACAATTTTTCAATTTATTACTGGGGGGTGTCTCAAAAAATAATGATGATCCTGTGATGGATTCTCCAGATTCTGCAGGCTAATTCAAACACGCATACCAGAACTTGATGTCCACAGAATGAAGTGATGATGACTTGCATACATGATCCAATACTACACACTAAACTTTCTTATCTCCCCAGTCACAACACATTTCATGGGTGCTGCTTCACATATTCCACTGCTTCTCAAGAGAAGAGAAAGACAGTGATGTATATATATATATATATATATATATATATATATATATATATATGAATGAATTGGTCACTGGTTGCTTATAAGATTCTTCAAACTAGTTCAATTGCAGTAGCTGAATTCATGCCTAGATAATGACCTCACCTTTGTTTGCCTTCTGAAATATAATTAATGCCTGAAATTAGTGGATGTTCACTCTCTGCCGCCTACTCCGTCTGCAAACTTGTTTTTATCAGCTACAAGAGCCATCAGCTGTGGATTAGACTCAATTTGTCCTCAACTCTTCATGGCATTTGGACAAATCCCACCTAGAGACCTCAATAGAGACACCAGACTATTAGATTCACAGGCTTTCTCCCCCTTGGCATTTAGAGATTGTCACAGATGTGAAAAAAAGAAAGAAAGAAACCTCTGAAAGTGTAAGTCTTGGGTTATTATTTGTTATTTTGTCAGCTTAGTAATATGATGCACAGATCCTAAAGTCTAAACAACCTGAAGATGGTCAGCTGTTATGATTTTCCCTAGAAACCAACACTGAAATGGCAAATAATGAAAATAGAAGCATGGGATATGTTCTCTATATATAGTGACCAAACTTTAAATTCACTTATACAAAATGTAAGGATAATTGTACCCTATAATCTATAATCAAATGTTAAGTTTCAGATATTTGGAGGCACAATCTGTTGAAAATATTTGTGAACTAAGATATCCCACTGAAATAAATAGGATCTGCATAAGAACATAAGAAGAGCCCCGCTGAATCAGGCCAAACTTCATTTAATACAGTGGCGGGAAGCTTCCAGCCTCCAACCATTTCCCGCAAACCATGGCCATTTGCCCCACACCTGACTTCAGGAAGAAACACAGCTAGATCAGCTATGTGACTGAATTTTGATCCAACATAGCTGGATCAGCTGCACAATCAAGCTCCTCATGGGAAACTAAGTTGTATAGCTGATCCCTACAGAAAGGAGGGCTGAAGAAGGAGCTAGGACTTGGATATGTAAGGAAAGGATCTGGTGAAATCTGTCTTGCCCACATTTCCAGCCGAAAAGCAAGAACCACTTCCTTCTTGAGCCTGAGACTGGTAGTGTGGAATACCCAGAGACAGCTTCTCCTGACTTTGGCCTCCCCTCTGCAGGAATCAAGTTCCATCATGCCAAACCACTCCTTAATGCCTGCTCAACAGTGCAGAGTACACACCAGGAAGGTGTGAGGTTTGGAGCTTACAGGGTTAACAGCTCTGTGTGTCCTGCATCTGGGGAAGAGATTTCTCTACATCCGGAAAAGCTGAGTTCTTTGTCTGTGAGTTACGTTTTTCTGCTGAGAAGCAGAGAAACCATGCCTGCTGTCTCAGATGGTCTGTTTGTTATTTTACTATTCTGCTGTTAATAAAGCTGTTAGTTTAGGGGAACAACAGTGTGTGGACTCTCTCTTCTGCAAGCTCACTCACACAAGTAGCACTCGCTGGCCGCTCTGCTACAAGTCCGGGAATTCTGTTGCTGTGGAAACATACCGGACCCAACAGAAGGTATGAAAGGAACTTCCTGGCCCCAAACTGAAGCTTCCTCAACCATCAATGGTGAAGTCTAGGAAGGGAAATCAAGGCCTAGAAGTATATAAGACATTATCTGGAGCTAGGGCAATTTGGAGATCATCACTCCTGATGATCTGTCCATGGTCCTGAAGACCTTGTGCTTGACCTTGCTTCTTTTGAATGTCAGATTGCTATCAGTTGCCTTTCTCTGTTTGAATCACACTGGAGTGACCTCCTCATTGATATGAATTCTCCTATCATCCTTGACTGTTGACTTGATGCCCTGCTGTCTTTGGACTCTACTACAATGGACTGGAACAGACTGGGAGAAGTGTGAGGGATGACATACTAGGAAGCACCTTTATCTATCAAACATTTCGAAGCAGCAGCAATGAATTCAGCATGCTAAGATGCACTTTCTCAAGCCCCAAGCAGAGAGAGAGAAGCTTAAAAAGCAATTCTAGATTTAACTGAGGGTGATAAGTAATGTAAAAGGCTCTGATAGCAGAGAAATTATCTCTGTTAGCTGGTCCTTCACTTGAGCATTTCTGTATTAGTTATTTTAGCACTCCGCTCCAAATGATTGCTTTGTCACTAGCTAAGAATTACAATTTCAGCATTCTTAAACAGACTGGATGGAAAAGAGGTCAGCACATTTCAATACCAAAAATGAAAAAAGAGAGAGAATAAAGGATGGTGTCCCTCAAAGCCACAGATTGTTGTTGTTGTTCCTGTTGTTTTTTAAACTCATGAACCAGGTTATGAATACCTGCATTTTTTTCAGAGGTAAATTGAAGTCAATGTAGCAAGAACAATTTAGTTAACACCATTACATTTTTTAAAAATGCTATGAGCAGGCTAAGTTAAAAAATAGGTCTTGTTAAGGTATTTCCAATCTCCTGGTAAATGTTCCAGTTCTCTGGTGAACAATATTGCACATTTGTGGAAGCTGTTCAACCCATTGATCTCTTCTTCATTGTACAGTGGTACCTCGGGTTAAGTACTTAATTTGTTCCGGAGGTCCGTTCTTAACCTGAAACTGTTCTTAACCTGAAGCACCACTTTAGCTAATGGGGCCTCCTGCTGCCACTCCGCCACCGGAGCATGATTTCTGTTCTCATCCTGAAGCAAAGTTCTTAACCTGAAGCACTATTTCTAGGTTAGCGGAGTCTGTAACCTGAAGCGTATGTAACCTGAGGTACCACTGTACCTACTACATTCCCCTGCCACATTAGTAACTTACTAAAGCAGAACTGGTTGCATGCAACTGAAAGCGCCATAGCTCAGTGTTAGGATGTCTGCTTTGAATGTAGAAGGTTCTAACTTCAATTCCTGTTACTTCCAGTTTTTTGAAAAAATCATTTAACAAACATAGACCTTTGGAGATCTACTGTCAGTCCAAACTGACAGCTTTGAACTAGATTTGACACTCCCAGACAGTTTCACATGTACCATATTGAGACCTGCATATTCAGAGGACCAAAAACAAATTGAGACAACAAATGTTTAAACTACTTATTAGGGACCAACATTTTCAGCTTGCTTAAGTTGTAACCAGGTGCACCAACTCTGTGGGGCCAAGGTATCTTTAGTCCCCTCAATAACTGTTGGAAGGGGGCTGGGCACCCTCAACGTTGAGGGGGTAGGGGAGGCCAAGTGCAGAGCCGAGTGTGGCATGGTTTCATTGGCCATGAGGGGGGAGGAGCTGCTGGTCATTGAAGCTGCACCATGATCTCAGCCTTCTCCTGACAATGCGATGTTATGTGTGTGTTGCATGTATGACATCACATTCATATGATGTGTGTCATGTACATGGCATCACACAATGGCACTGTGTGAAGGGCCTCCTCAATCTTGGTAGCAAGTCAGCACTCTGGCTGTAAGCCTTCCTAAGCATATATATACTGTATTCCTAAGTATATCTAGGGAATAAGATTCAGTAAACTTAGTGAGGTCTGTGAACTCAGAGGATCTTACTGTTGAATAAGTGCTTAGGAATGGGTTGTAACCTAAGCAACACACACACACTTTAAAGAGATGTCTCTTTAAGGAATTGTTCCATCAGAACAGAAAAGGGTCATTTTTTTCTAATTTGATTAGTCTTTTATCCTGTTAGTACAGAAGAAGCATACTTAGGCACAAATGTCTATGGTCATCTCCAACAAATGACAGTGAGTGTGGGCAGAAATACTATAAAGAGGACAATTTAAGAATATCTCAAGTCTGTCAATAATTATTTAAGAAGGTCAAAAGCAGTTATTATGGCTTTAATCCTAAGTAAATTTAACTGCAGATTGATCTCACTGAACCCAGTAGGGTCAACTGCTGAATAAGCATGCTCAAGATCACACTGTACATTCACCAACCTTTTGGGGTCCAAAAGCACATTTGCAAACCAGATAAACTATTGTGGACACCATGTTCAAGACACAACTCTGCATTTCAATTGGCCCCTGTACTAAAAGTAGACTTGAAAAAAGCCTCCTGTTGGCTAAGGAAGGCCTCTTTCAAGGATCATTTCAGCAGAGGGAGAGGTGGAAGATAGGACCCTGTATCAGTGTCAGGGAAGACCTTTGAAGGCACAAGTGGCACCACATTGGAGACCCATGCATTAAAACAGATTTTGCAGCTAGACTTTTCTATGAGGTCCTAATCATTGTCTTCAACTAGCACAAACAACACTTTTGGAGTGGGGTGTCTATGCAACCAAAGCACAATTTAGTATTTGATCCTGTCAGCATTAGATTGTAACTAGCCAGCATTTGAAAACTGGCTCAGGAAAGGTCATGTGTATGAACTTGAACTGCTGTGAAATACACTTTGAATTATCCGAACCTGAACTTGTCCCACTTGCTGCCCTCACAATGCTTCTTTTGAAGTCCACTCTTCTGGAAGCCTGCCCTAAATGGAAACTAATGTTCTAAAAACTTCTGCAAGCTGCTACTGGACTTTGAAATCTGCCGTTCATCCAAAAGCTGAACTATATCAACATTGGAACAGTAATATCATCAGGTCCTAGAACCAAGCACGAGGTGAAACGAGCTCTTTCACATGGTAACACCCATGATCAAACTAAGTAAGTGGGCAATGGAGTGTGGCATTAATAGGCTACTAGGTCAATACCACTGGCTATTGCTAAGATTTCTTCAATGAAAAGCAGAGGGCTGCTCTGTCAATGCAATACACATTTCTGTTTTGTACACAGTAGGCTTCAATTCATAGCTGTAATATGAAGTGTGACAGGAGGGAAGGCATTAAGCATTGGTCTCAATTGGTATCTAACTTCAATGAAACTCAAACAAGGTGGGTATATTTTAAATTAAAAATGAAAACACCCACCATCAGAGCTTGGAGCACTGTAAATCTACAACTGGAACCCTTTGCCATCTTTCCCCTCATTTTTGAGAAGAGGGGCATGCCAAATTTCACCTACAAAACTCTATAGGATGTTGTATATGGATGGCTTCTCATTGCTTGGAGGTATTTAAGTGGAGTTCTGGGCAGGTACGCCGAAGCTGCATCCAGTACTGAGCACGAGGTTGGACTAAAATACCTCTAAGACACCTGCCAACTCTGTGATTCTATAGTTCTGCAGTCCTATATAAAAATAACTGTGCTCCTGTAATGCAAGGAGAAGGAAAAAAGGAATATTGCAGGCTTTCTGGTAAAGTATCCCTTATTTTCCAGTTGAGAGACAGGCGAAATCAAGGAGCATAATCTCAGAAAACAAGAGCATAATTCTGGTCCCAGCTGGAGCAGCCTTTTGTCTCTTGTCAGAGACACGATATGGGTCACAAAAACCACATCACGCTGACAGTTGTTACTTGAGGGATTAGCTCCATTTTATCCTCCCCCTCCCTTTCCTCTAGGAATTAGACAAGCAGCTGCCTTTGGGAAATAGATATTTCTCTCTCAGAAGAGAACTGCTATCAGTATGGGATGCAGATTGAGTTTAATTTCACCTTTCCATTTTTTTCTCTAATACTTACAGTGCTGCTATCGCTCACAGCACTACTTGGAATCCTGCAGGTAAAGAGAATATAAAAGAATGCATGTTAGTGGATTAGTCATCAGATTTAAATAGCAGGTTCTATGTAAAGCAGGATATTACTTTTTTTCCCTGAGAGATGATTTATAAAGAATTTTTACAGGGGATTAGAGGTACCTGTCACCCCCCGCATGTGCACACATACGTTTTATGTGAAGTGGCTATGTTTGCTGCTTTATATGCTGGAGGAAATAATAATATGCACATTTGTCATCTTATGAAACTTCTTCATAAAGAGCCAATGTCTTAATTTCAAAAGACCCAGATGGAATGAATGTGCCTCCCCCACCCCAGAAGATCCTTTTGTATAGAAATCTGCAGGGCTCTGCTAAGATTAATGAAATAATACTCAAGGTGTTCAAATAAATATTGTTCCTAGCCTCTGTTGCTTCAGTATAGACTTACAACACAATCCCAACCCAATATTTACCAGGATGAGCATGTTTGGAACATGCAGATCTTGGACTGTCCTCAGCCAGGGCTGTGTCAGTGTAACTCCCTCATCCTGGCTCAGTCAAGGATGCATCAGCATAACTCCCTCAACCTGACTGAGCCAGGGCTATGCTGGCTCAGGCTGGCCTCTACCAGTGAAACTGAAGCTAGCAGAATTTAAGTCAGTACATGTAAATCCCCCAAAAGGGCCACTCCAGGGACATGGCAGGGCAAGGAGTGATTTCCACCTATTCCAAACCACTTTCTGCCTCGCCATGCAACCCGTCAACCCAGCAGAACCTTTTCTTCTATTTTATTTTCCTCTCTAAAGCTATTTTAATCTACAAATAAATGTAGTCATGGAATAGAACAGGCTTCTAAATCAGGTATGGGCAGCATATATCCATCCAGCTGTTCTTGGACTATGGTTCCTCATATCATCCCTGCACATTGTCTAGGGATATGAGAGTTGGAGTCCAAAAACAACTGGAGGGATGCAGGTTTCCCATCCCTGATGTCAATGAAAAAAAATGCAAAACTGACAACAGCAAGGAATAGGCTGGTCCATCCATTCCTAGTCCTCTGCCTTACTGTATTCTGCTCCTGTCTCTTATGCTTCTGCCAATTCTGTATCCCATCTCTCCTGCCTATTGCACCTGTTGTTTGTTGGTCCTTGCCTGTCTATGACTTCTTTGTGTTTCTCTCCTCTCTCTCTCCCCGTACCCCCAGCAGTTCCTTTGCTCAAAATTCCCTGAAATGGTTGGGCTCTATGTTTTCCTTAAACATTGTCATTTTGGGTGACATATGTGACAACTTTAAGAAAACCATATCATCTGGATCACTTGGAAGGAGAGCTGTAGCCCAGTTGCTAGAGCATCTCTTTTCATGGAGAAGGTACCTGCTTCAATTTCCAGCATCTCCTGTCCAAAATCCTGGAAAGCCTCTACCAGCAGTGCCAGATTACCAAACAGGCAGAGTAGGCACTAGCCTAAGGGCTCCATGCTTTTTAGGGGCCCCATAGCATTGGATCAAAATAATATTAGGAGATAATTTGTGAGTCCCCCACCCCAAGATTTCAGCTCCTTAGGGGCCTCCACAGGGTTTAATCCGGCACTGTCTACAGGTCAGTGTAGACAACACTGAGCAAGATGGCCCAATGCTCTGACTCACATATATTATATATTCTGTGTTCTGCCTCCATTGTTAGAGAGAGAGTATGCCTCCATATACCAGCTGCTGGGGGACACACATGAAATAGTGGTGTTTCAGTCCTGCTTGCTTGTGAGCTTCCCATAGGCCTCTGATGAGCCACTATGGGAACAGGATGCTGAACTAGAACCAGCAGTGCTCTCCTTATAGTCTTCCAATTGCAATAACTCACAATTGGCTTACCCTGTCTAAACTAATGGTATAATTTTGTGGTAAAGGAAAATAGAACAATTATTTCACTCACTGTAAGGTTGTAGACCAGTTGTTTAGTGAGAGGAACTTAAATACTAATGTGCTGCACAGTATGAGCAAACAGTGACCTAAGTTGGAGGTACAGTTCTGTATACATTGAACTGGCTCCATTTTTTTTTTTTTGTGGGAAGTAAATTGCATTCACCTCTGGGAGGCTCTTTTGCTTATTTCCAGCAGTCATGGAAAGTTACGTTCAGTGGACAAGGTCCAGCCTGCCAAATTCTCGCAGAGAGTCACAGGTACAAATTGCATCTTGAGACTGGCAATTTTAAATGGATTTAAACAGGCTCCAAAATTCCAAATCTCCCACTCAAAATATGGGCATGTGTTGGAAAGCATTTGTTTCTCTCATTCTTGTACATTGCCAGAATAGGAGTGGGATAATGTAGGGTACAAGTGAAATGAGTGAGAGGCCAGCCACAAAGGAGATGCCAATTTCCAGCTCCGCAGAAAGACAAACTGTGCTGTACAGTAATAGTTCCCACTGTTTTTACCTAACACAAGTTACTTTAGTTATATTCTGCTCTTTTCCCATATATAGCTCAGGCTATACGGATCTTTCTCGGTCTCTTTCATTCTCCCACACCCACACACCCCATTTTATTTTACAACAACACTTAAAGGTAGGTTAGGTTTAAATATCCCCCCCATGGGCTTTGTGGCTGAGTGGAAATCTGAACCTAATTCTCTCCTGTCTTAAGTGCAACACTCTATGCACTATTATTGGGAGGTATTCAACTGACTTTTACTCACAGTAGACCCAGAAAAAATAATCGGTATGACTGAGTTAGTTCCATTGACTTTAGTGGGTTTACTCTGAGTAAAAGTTAGTTGAATGACACTCATTTTCATAAATTCATTTATGAAGCACTTTCTATGAAGCATCTCAAAGTGATTTCACAAAACAGTATAATGTATATCAAAAGCTTGTAGAGCTAAAGTGATGCTAGGAAGAGGCAGGAACATCACAAAGATATCTAGACAATGTTTTGTGCTCAAATAATGTTCAGAGCACTAACAAAGTTATTCTGTTAGTGCATATTGCTTGGTTGAAGAACAAAAGCTCTGTTTTAGTTCATGTATTGTTTTGAAAAATGCAAATTAAGTACATTTGCCTTTAAAATGCAAACTGAATGAAAATTCTCCCTCATCCCTATCAAAAGGCGACCTTACTAAAGCTACCCACTAATCCCTGGCTAAGGCAAGATCTGAACCAAGGAGTTGTTGTTTTTTAGTTGTTTAGTCGTGTCCAACTCTTCGTGACCCCATGGACCAGAGCACGCCAGGCACTCCTGTCTTCCACTGCCTCCCGCAGTTTGGTCAAACTCTCAGCTATTATATTGTCCAATGCCAGTACATGAGCAATACTTTTGGGGAATCCCCCCACCCAAATAAATAGTGGCAGGCACAGCTCTATCAAATGATCTCTCAGGACAGACAGAGAACAATGAGTTTTCCAATGATCCACTATTAACAGCATGTATCTACTTCTTTGGCACTGACAACAAATGAAGGCTGCAGGTCAAAGGTGAACAAATGGATTAAAAGCAGAACTGCACAACTAATGTTGCATGCACTGATATTCTATGCTTGATCGCTTCCCTGGTTATTCATTCTTTACACCTGTCTTTGGGGACAAAATCAATGAGATTTTATGTTATGCTTCAGGGTCATCATCATAGCTTATACAGATGCAAGGTTTGTTCTGGCATATAAACTGCAGATAAAGCAAATAGCTGATTTTTAAATAATGTAAAATGTATTTTGAAAAAGTGAGGGTGTAAGCTTTTTGTCATCATTCTCTTCCTTTTGTTTATGGAAGTTCTGAAAACAAATGCCAAACTGATAATTTCCCTAGATGTTTTATGTGCCTTCCCACAAATTCCTTTATTTATTTTTTTTATAAAATTTTTTATTGGTTTTACAGAGTTTTTTAAAAAACAAACAAACACTTAAAAAGACAAACATACACGTATAGTTTCAAACATATTTTCATAAACCTCTTTTCTTGGACTTCCCCATACCCCCCCTTTCTGCATCCCAATGTCCATAATCTCGTAGCAACTCCCAATTGTTACTTTCCAACCTCTGTCATCTTAGTCCTCTTTGTGTTCTGACCTTATATCACTGTACCCCTTTGTTTCTGAAAACCACAACATTTTAACATTCATTAAGTTTATAGTAGTCCTTAAGATAACTTTTAAATTTTCTCCATTCTTCTTCCACCGTCTCTTTTCGTTGGTCACGGATTCTGCCTGTCATCTCGGCCAATGTCATATAGTCCATCACTTTCATCTGCCATTCTTCCAGAGTGGGTAAATCTTGTGTCTTCCAATACTTTGCGATGAGTATTCTTGCTGCTGTTGTAGCGTACATAAAAAAAGTTCTGTCCTTCTTTGTCACCAGTTGGCCGACAATGCCCAAGAGAAAGGCCTCTGGTTTTTTAGGAAAAGTACATTTAAGTACCTTTTTCATTTCATTAGAGATCGTTTCCCAGAAGGCCTTAATCTTCGGGCATGTCCACCAAAGGTGGTAGAAGGTACCTTCAGTCTCTTTACACTTCCAACATTTGTTATCGGGCAAATGATAGATTTTTGCCAGCTTGACTGGGGTCATGTACCACCTATAAACCATTTTCATAATGTTTTCCTTTAAGGCATTACATGCCGTAAATTTAATGCCGGTGTTCCATAACCATTCCCAGTCAGCTGACATAATGTTATGTCCAACATCCTGTGCCCACTTAATCATAACCGATTTAACTGTTTCATCCTGTGTACTCCATTTCAGCAACAAGTTATACATTCTAGATAAATTCTTAGTATTGGGTTCTAACAGTTCGGTTTCTAGTTTTGATTTTTCCACCTGGAAACCAATTTTCCTGTCCTGTTTGTAAAATTCCATTATTTGACGATATTGAAACCAATTTTGTACTTTATGTTTCAGTTTCTCATGACTTTGTAGTTTGAACTTATCTCCATCCTGTTCTAAAATTTCCCAATACTTCGGCCATCCGACCTCCATATTGAGTTTCTTCACTGCTTTAGCCTCCACTGGTGACACCCATCTAGGGGTTTTATTTTCCAATAGATCTTTATATCTTATCCAAACATTAAATAATGCTTTTCTGACAATGTGATTTTTAAAGGCACTGTTAACTTTGTCATACCATAGATATGCATGCCAACCAAAAGCATTATTAAAACCTTCCAGATCCAAAATGTCCGTGTTCTCGAGGAGCATCCATTCTTTCAGCCAGCAGAAAGCTGCTGCCTCATAATACAATTTTAAGTCCGGCAGGGCAAAACCCCCTCTTTCTTTAGCATCTGTCAATATTTTAAATTTAATTCTGGGCTTTTTGCCCTGCCAGACAAATTTCGAAATGTCTTTCTGCCACCTCTTGAAGCATTCCATCTTGTCAAGAATCTGCAAGGTCTGAAACAGAAATAGCATTCTAGGCAGTACATTCATTTTAATCACTGCGATTCGGCCTAACATTGACAATTTCAAATTTGACCATATTTCTAGATCTTTTTTAATTTCTGACCAACATTTTTCATAATTGTCCTTATACAAATTCACATTTTTAGATGTTAAGTAAACCCCTAGGTATTTCACCTTCTTGACCACTGTCAACCCTGTCTCCTCTTGGAATTTCTCCTTTTCCATATCTGTTAAGTTTTTCCCTAAAACTTTGGTTTTTTGTTTATTCAACTTAAATCCAGCTACCTGGCCAAACTGTTGTATTATTTCTAAAACCTTTTTCGTACTAGTGTTTGGCTCTTGCAAAGTCAATACTAGGTCATCTGCAAACGCTCTTAACTTCCCACAAATTCCTTTAAGTCAATATTTTAAGTTTACATTCCATGGATTCCTTATCTATACCATCTTATCCTCGTGAACATGCACCTAAAACAGGTTGCATTCTTACAACCTTCAGGAATTAATTAGAAATTATGTTCAAGAATTATAATTTTAATCCCAAGAAATGCACACTTAAAATTTGAGAATAATTCATCATTTCACCATCCTGTAGATGGCTACAAGCCTGGTTGTAACTGAGCCTTAATTTTTCATTACAAGATTGAGGAAGTATGAACTTTGAGCTTGCATTTCCCTCTTTTACCTCCCAAACTCTTCTGCATGCAGTGGGCAAGAAATTAAAGCTCCATTTGCAGTTTCAAAAAACCTGCAATTTCCATTAGATCTTATTATGAGAAGCTCTGATTTGTTCATACTGTTGATATCCTAGTTTGTAACCCAGCTGTGGTGGTTTGAACAAACTACAATTTCCAATGCTCCGTGCTACAAACAGAAGCTGACAGCAGGTCCAAACATTTTTCATTTTGCCTCTAAACAGTATTAGGAATTTGCTTCTTGGTCCTCCATAGTTATCATCATTGGATGAATATTCATGGTTAAAATTTGAATGCCTAGTAAATTTTTCTCACTATAGATGTAAAGACCGGTTACAAAGGAACATTCCTTAGCAGTGTTAACTTATCTTTATAAGTCATCATTTTTGTCAGGGGTGAGAAGAAAGCATATTGAGATCTACCAGTATATCTCTGGTTGGTGTGCAGTAGAACAGCCAGCATATATTGCTCACAATTGTTTAACAGCAGCAACAAATGCTTCCTACCCGAATTAGGCTACAGAAATGAAGAAAACCTAATCAGGGATGGACATCTATGCGAAATGCATGTGAGCTCAAGTCAGCTTTTGTTCTGGTACCGAAAGAAACCCATATGTTCAGAATGTGCTCAGATGCAGCCTTGTTTTGTAATTCTAGCTGTGTGTCTGCTACATACATCTCTAGTTGGTAGTTCTTGGCATTCAAGTGTAAAAGAAAGTAAATCCAAAATGCCTGGAGTCAGCTAACCCCTGGTCTAGCTCACACTCTGTAGCTTTAATCCATCTGTACTCTACTATAAATTTTAGAGCAACTATGGGGGTCATTTTTTGGCCTGGTGGGCCAAACTATTATCTTTTATCAGGGCCAGGGGTGCAGGGCCAGCCCACTTATGAAATGGAGTGAAGCAGTCACCTCAGACAGTGGAAGCCATCAAGGTGATGGTGCAATCTTGTGCGATCTTGCTGGAAATCAGTGCCAATGCTGGTGTTGCTTCTCTGCTGCTGGCAGGGCAAACAAAGCAGTTTCTGTGCCCAAACTCGGCCTAAGCCACGATTGAAATGAATCTAGAAAATCAGAAAATATACACATTTTGCAAAGCATTTCCCCATATGAAATGCATTTTAACATTATTCTCACCAATATATGCATTCATATGGACACTTCACATTATTATTATTATTATTAATATTTGCTGAATTTTTTAATCCCTTTTTTTCTTGCCAGGGTAACTTAAAGTGACTCAGGGCTCACCCACCCTACTTATCTAGGCATAAGTCCGGGTTTTCCAGGTCCAGGTCCAAGCACTTTTTTTCTTTTTGGCCTGGTATGTTCCCTGAAAAAGCCTGCTCTTTATTGCTGAATCAGAGCAAACGACAATATGTGGTAAATATCAAGTTTTCCTGGGGAAAGAGGTTGGGCAAAAAACAAAGTGCTCAGACATGGACTGGGAGAGTGCAGACTTGTGTGGATTTCAAAGGATAGCTGTGTTTCAGTATTATTTCTGAAAGTGGAAATTAGGTAGGCTCACTTTATGTATGTAAGTAATTAATCAAATTTCTTTCCCATTCCTACCCACAACAGACATGGTGTGAGCACATAACAGTATCAGGTCTCTTTTAGGAAAGATTGGCCTTACAGTAGAATTTCGTATTTTACCCCCCCCCCCCACCATATTTTATCCACTTCCACTTTACAAATGCTCTTGTTTTCTATCCATTCTGCAGAAGTCAGCTTCACAGGAGTCAACCTACTTCATTTTATAACAGATTTCATGTGAGAAATTCTGTCAGTTCTGGAAACATCTCAGCCCAAGAGGGATAGCAGCAACCAAGAGAGGGCAACTAAGATGTGATTTTCAGCTTGCTCTATTGTATAGCTCTTCAGTCAGATAAGTGACTGTTTCTATGTAGTCTTTTGACAGGAGCAGAGGGTTCCCCCCACCTCTTTCTCTGCTTTATACATTCACAAAGGTGAATACTTGGCACTTAGAAGAGCAGCTTTTCAAGAAACAATTTAGGCTCTGGGTAAGACCTTAGAGAACTAGGTCAAAAGCAAGGGAGGGCAAAGAACGTTTGAAAATATCCCACATAGCCATCAAGTGGCTGCAGTTATGGCATGCAACCAAACTGATACAACATCTCTGAGATGCTTTTATTTTCTCCCGCTGTCAGGTGAGGAGAGGGCAACTGACAGCAGCTGCGTTAATTTAGATGTGACAACTGAGAAGAACAGAAGGAAGCTAGGGAAAGAAGACCACAGCTGACAAGGAAGCAGCTGACGCTGTGGGAAAGAGACAGAGAATGTGAGAATCACTTTAAAAACATCAGATTCAGGTTTTGTGAAAAACTACTCAAGGATTCGCTGGGGACATTATGGATCCATTGTCTACAATGCTGGCCACCACAGTGCAAGCAAACACACAAATAACAGTCCTTTTTCCATAAATCACAGCAACACTTAGATCCTTCCTAACTTTAGTCATGCTTCTTCCTCCCAAGTTAGCCACACATTGCCTTCACATTGTCACCTTATTTAAGGGACAGAGGTCAGAACTCTTAACAGAATTGGCATTTGCACTTGCATCTCTAACAGCAGTTCAAATGGTAAATACCTCATTAAATCTGTTGGTATCTGAGAATGACTAGCACTACAAATCTCTTTGATGTTAAAGGCCACCTCTTTAACATGGCCTTAGGATTCTGCTTGGAACTTTCAGGCAGCCCACCAATTTACAGCTAATAGGGGAGTTTGATAAATGTCTTTTAGCCTTAACTGGCCATTATAACTGTGGCAAAGCAAAAGGAATGTATTTTTCAAAATCCTTGAGTCCTGTCATCTACCTTTGAAAAACTCATATTATCTTTTGAGGAAATGTTAAGTTACTTTCAGATATGCTCATCCTAGGACGTCCACTTTAAGGATGACTGTCAAAGCTAATCAGAGCTGAAGAAGATCCCTGAAATAAGTCCATGAGAATGACTTTCTATGTGTATACTTGTGCCGGTGCAAATACAGAGTTGTTTAGTTTGTGATTTATCTCTCTGTATTCCTTGGGCATGCTATTGAGCTTCGCAGAGTCTCAGCACCTTAGGATACCACATTGGTTACCCCTGTCCTATATCAGAAATAAATTAATTATTATGTATTATAAGACATTATAAATGGATTATTTATTGTTTTATTTAATTAATTCAATTAATTTCTAAAAAGGTAAAGGACCCCTGACAGTTACGTCCAGTTGCGAACAACTCTGGGGTTGTTGTGCTCATCTCGCTTTACTGGCCAAGGGAACTGGCACTTGTCCGCAGACAGTTTTTCCGGGTCATGTGGCCAGCATGACTAAGCCGCTTCTGGCAAAACCAGAGCAGTGCACGGAAACACCATTTACCTTCCCACCGGAGTGGTACCTATTTATCTACTTGCACTTTGATGTGCTTTCGAACTGCCAGGTTGGCAGGAGCTGGGACTGAGCAACGGGAGCTCACCCCATGGTGGGGATTTGAACCGGCAACCTTCCAATCAGCAAGCCCTAGGCTCAGTGGTTTAGACCACAGTGCCACCTGCGTCCTGACTTTTATTCTCAAATAGGTCCAGGACAACAAATACATTATGATAAACTAACATTTATTTATTTATTTATTTTAAAAATGCATTCTAAAAACAGTTTAAACATTCAACTGGTGATCTCTAAGGGGGCAGGAACAGAGTGTTTCAACTATCAAATGCCTGGGTAAACAGGGGAAATCAAGCACTAACATATTTCAAAGGAATGTTTTCAATATTTCTTTAGGGGAGGAGCTCAAACCCCCCCCCCCCCTCATAATTATAGTTAGCAAACTTTGCTGCAGAATTTCTGGGAAATCTCAAATCCCTGTCTTCAAATAGCTGTTGTATTGCCCACCATACACGGCTAATTCAGTACTGACTGATGAAATACAAACCAAGTCATTCATGGTAATTGAAACCCTTGGTGCGGGACCAGGTGTACAAAAATGTTCAAACTAATTATTTAATCATAAAACAATAACTAGTGCTGTTAAACCCCTTGTTGATTTTTCAAACGTTTATTAATTTCAGCACCTGTGTTATCTTGCAACAATTTCCTTTAAAATACTTATTACACTATGTGTGGCATGTAAATTTACAATGGATGTGATTATCTCTTGACACACACTCGTTCCAGATGCTTATAATGATTGGGTGCACATTTTTACTTTAACTGTTGTATAGATTACTGCCTTTTGAGTGTGCTTATATAATAATAGTTAGCATTCAGAGAGCGTCGTCAAGCAATTGGATTTAAATTAAAATCCCAGTCTCTCCTTTCCCACAGTTCTAATAAGTTTAAGGTAGAAGATCCCTGCTGGATTAGACCAGAGGTCTAACTAGTCAAGGATTGTGTTTCCGAATGTGGCTGAACCAGATGCTTTTTGAAAAGCCCATAGGTAGGACATGAAAGCAATAGCAGTCTGTTGCTCATGTCCCAGTGCACCAACTCAAGATTTGTTTTAAGGGGGCCAGCCCCCCACAATCTTCAGGCAGCCTGCAGGTGTTGTGTGTGTGTGTGTGTGAGAGAGAGATAGTACATGTGACCACATGCCACACACTGCAGGTCCAATGGCCAGCTCCTCCAAAGCGCTTGGCCTCCTGCATTGTGCAAGTGCCATCACACACACGTGACACACGATGCATGATGCACCTGTGACGATGCACACACATGATGTGTGACAGGCCACTCCAATCTTGGGGGCAACCCAGTGCCTCTGTTCATGTCCCACAGGAACAAGTATTCAGAAGCAGGGAATTGTATCAAACAAAATCATGGCACAAGCACACCCTCTCCATAAGTGAGCATCCCTTCTCTCCATGCCCCACCAAATCTGCTCTGAGATTTCCCACAACCTCCCAGTGCAGATTTGGGGTAGGGGTGGAATAAATGGGGAGGGGGGGATTTCCATTGCACATGCAGAATTCACCCCATGTTGCATTTATCAAGCCATCATGACTGCTCAAAGCAACAGAGAACCAAAATACACTCTCACCATCTCCCCCTTCTCCTTCCACAACATCATGATGGAGCATAAGGTTCAGACAAATTCTGCAGCCATTTCCAATCTGTTTTTCCCACCCCAGAGTGGTAGTGGGACACTGTTGCATCCAGTGTGTGAAAGAGGTAGAGCAGAGGGAGAGAGGGTGCAGAGACACTGAACACCAGCATGTTGCTTGTGGGAGATGTGGCCAGAAAAATGTTTAAAAGTCTGTGCCCCTCCAGCAATCTTGAAGTCATCTTCACACCACCCCTCCCACTTCTGATATTTATAGTATAGCAGCATTCTGTTGTTTTGAGGCCAAGTAGGGATTCCCACCCCACCCCGACTAGTTTGGCAAAAGGGAAACAATTTTCCCACCTACCCTACACTTCTTCTAAGGAAGATTTGTGTCTAATTCTGTTCAGTGCTGAGCAGTTAAACAGGCTGCTCACAATGGAAGGAGCATATTGCAAGCTGAGCCATTCATATGTGCGCAGAATGCTTGGTATTTGAACCTTGGCTAGATCATAGTCTTAGGGTGGCAGCAAATCAGGATGACCTTCTTCACACACAAAAAGCTTGAACAAACCAAGAAGAAGCAGGTGCTTTCTTCCAGGTCAGGACAGGATCAGGCTCACCCATATCAAGCAAGCAAGGGGGAGGCCACATGGTGATGCCTGGCTTAGCCAGTTTCTGCACATCTAATCATGCCCTCTCCCAGGCCACCATCCCTGAGCTTCAGAGTGTTGTAGAACAACCAAGAGGGTACCCTCCACTGATCTTAGCATCTGAGAGGGTCTGTAGGGGATGCATCACCTTCTTGGCTATTTAAGGCCTGAGTTGTTCAGGGCTTCAAACATTAACTTGAGCACCTTGAATTGTGCCCAGAAACTAACCAGCAGCCAGTCCACCTCCAGGCCCAACTGAAGGTGTTCATGTTAGTGCTTAAAGCCCTTATATAATTTAGGCTTCTGAGTAGGATGAGCAATAGGAATACTACTCTACATGAATTTAGGAGTTTCAGAAGTGCCAAAGAATTTTACTATGACTACCAAAGAGATATTGTTTTATGAGATCTTCTTCCAGGAACCAAATCCAAATTTACTGCTGTTCTAAGGGGTATGCAGTAAGCTGGGTTGAAAAACCAGTTGGAAAACATTTGATTGCCCATTCCTGTCACAGAGCTGAAAGTACATATATTGGAGGCCATTTGTTTATTGGTGGGATCTGGTTGCTATTGTCACTCAGTCTCAAGGTTTTCAATTAGGAAGTGGCACGATAACAGAAAAGCTTTTTTAAAAACATAACACACAAACAGAACAATACCAAATATTTCCAACCAGTCTCTCCCCCCACCCCAAGCTGGGCACCGTGCTTATTTTGCTATTAAAAGGGGGGCAGCATTCCATTGGCTAAAGCTTTATTTTAAAAGCATAGAACAGTGCTGCGGATATGGCAGAATAACAATACAATTGAACAGCATGAGTTGAATAAATGGGCAGTATTAACTGTATCATTGCAACAGCCTCAACAGTGGCTATAATGCCTTAACAGAATGTGCAAAAGTAAATGAAATGGCACAGTGATTACACTGATTACAGCACTTCCAAATATGTTAGGATCCATTCTTGCTTCAGCAGGGCTGTAATTATGCTTCAAAAATGGCCACACACTGAGCTGCCTGATTCTTATTGCATTTCTCCTGCTAATTTATTCCTACTAACATAGGGCCCAATCTCATAGACTGTTGGAGCATCCTCTCTCATTTCCTAGTGGCAGCAGGCCAGTGAATGTGAGCGAGACCTGACTCTTATCATCACATGTTCAGATACACAGGGATTCTCTTGAGTCACTTTTGGACCTCATGAGTGGGTGGGGAGAGAGATACAGTCATTTGCTGCAAAGAACTAGCATATCCAACAGATTCAACAGGAGATGTTCAAATATGCCAGTTTTGGTTTCTCTTATTCTCAATTTTCCAAACTTAAATTTGGCTCTACACATTTCCACTTGCAGGGATTTTTTAAAAAGTCCGCATTAAAATTCATCAGCATTTCCCATAATAATTTCTCCTATTATATAGACAAGTTTGTGTATGCAATTTTATTGGCTCTACACTTTTTTAACAAAGCAATTTCCCATAGCATAATGCATGTTGCTATGGAATTTCCACCAATATATGCATACATATGTGCATTTTATTCAATTATATGTGCTTATGTACAGATTACCTAGCTGCTGCAAAATTCAGAGAAGTTTGAATTTCAAAGGATAGCTTTGTTTCTGTTTTTGTATTGTTTCAGAATGGGAAAATCATGTAGGTTCACCAATACACAAATCAAAACACAACTATCCTTCAAAAATGGGCCCCAAAGGCATATATTAGGCTAAAGTCTGAATAATAATGCATATATTGGTGAAAATAACATACAAAATGCAGCATCTTCGGGTAATTTTCTTGTAGAGAATGTGTGTTAGTCAAAACAGCAAAACTAGAAATACGTTTCCTTAATTTGGTAGCTCCCTAAATACAAACTGGAATGAATTGTAACAAGGGTCTGAACACATATGAACAGAAAAGCAATAATGATTACTGCTTCTAATATACAGTTAGATAACTGCTATTACCTAGGTAAATATGGTTTGATATGATTGAATACCTTGTTATCTCCCCTGTTAAATAAATCCACTCAGCATTCATTAAATCATCCTGTAGTAAATGGTGCAGCTCTTTAATATCAGGACACTCTTCCTTCTCTCTAATGTTTTAGTATTAAAAGAAACTGGAGAGACTCCTTTGTTGAGCAAGCCTTGATTATTGTTTCAAGAGGAAGAAAATGCATCAGGGGTTGTTTTTTTCTGCTTCCAGGGGGTAAGAGGACTGCTGCAACACTTGAAACTAAAGGGAAAGAAACAGAGAAAGGGAGGAAAGTGCCTTTTGATGTGTCTAAAAGTCTCTCTGCGCTTCAAAGTTTCTAAAATATTACAGAAAGGCCCTTGAAAGGTGGCCATTTTGTGGTGAGGGTAGCAGAAGAGACTTTCAGAAATACAGCTCAGATGCCTTGTTGTGGAGAGAACATCTTGGTGTTTGCTAGTGCAGACGTAGGTTTCATAGCCACTGTCCGCCATGAACCCCCATTGCCAGGACAGGCAGCAACAGCAACAGTAGCATATATACTTTATGTTTATGATAATACATTATTTCTCTTGTTAATTATGTTATTTAAAATGTGCATTTTATACTCCCTTGATAATGTTTTCTATTGAAATATTTAAGATTTTTTTGTTAACTTTCCTGTGTTAATGTGCATTCTGCAGTTGACTTTTAAAAACTTTTTAAAAAATCTTTAAGATTATATTGTAGTTTCCTGTTAATAATGCTGCTTTGAATGTATTGATTTTGACTTCAATAATGCTTTATTCTGGATTGTTTTATTTGATGTTTTTAATGTGTTGTAAACTGCTTTGAGATTTTTTTCGTAAAAATATAAAGTGGCATAGAAATGAATAACACCACAATAAATTAGAAGGGCATGTTGGGCTCCTGGAACCAGACTGTCTGCTATATTTGGAATCTATCTGTGTTATGCTACCTTAACTCAGTGTACAATGCACATAGCTACAGAATGATGACTCATCCTGCCTGCATGTGCCAGTTCCTCTGCTGTGAACAAGTATGCACAGCCAAAGCAAAGTGTGGGGCTATTTGAAAGCCCTCTTGCAACCAGCCTTGTTCTACTCTTTGCAGAGTCTGCCTGCCTCTCCTTTCCTCCCATGCCTCTTGACTGCCCCTAATCACTCCAGGTGGGCCAACCCAACCCAGAACAATCATGGGCTGCCTCAACCAAATTAAGATCCAAGTATGGGAGAATGTGATACTCCTGTCCAGTACCAAGATGAAGGTCTACCAGGCTTGCATGCTGAGCATGCTACTTTATGGAAGTGAGATGTGGGAAACTTACACACACCCCAGGAGCAACACCTAAATTCCTTCCAACTTATACCCCAATGGTTTGACTTCGCCCCGAAGGTGCACTCTCCTCCGGTAGTCCCCCACAACAGATAGATATCATCCACTATTGTGTAGACATCTCCCTTCTGTGTGTAAATTCTGCAAAAGGACATGGCATTGTTTTTGGGGATGCATCTTTAACAGGAAAATGCTTCCATCTGTGTCAGAGGGCAACATAAAAACTAGGCTTTTCACAGCTGGAGGCTGTACTTTGCCTGTCAAGGCATTGATATATGAAGGCAATTGCCTTAGTCCATAGTTAATTACAATATTGCAATTAGCAGGTTGAAAGTGCAGGTGGTTAAGGGTCACTGTTCATGGGCCTGACACTTGATAAACCACAAAGGGATCAGGGGAAAAGAGGACAAAGTCAAACTGCAATGAAGCTTTAACGGCACAGCTAATCTATCCCCTCTTCCATACAGACCGTTTTTTATTTAAAAATAACTAAAGACAAGATTAATGTTATCCCATTTCACCCCTGTGTGGCAACATGCTCATGATTTTTTTGGCTTTTTCATAGTATGCAAGCCCACTGCATGCTAACTCAAAAGCTTATTATGGACAGAGTTTGTCCATATCTTGGTCAAGTAAGCAAGTAAATATTACGGTATTTCTTTGGACATTAGCCATAATAAAACTAAAATATCAATGCAAAATTCTAGGGTGGTACATTGGTCACATAATTCAACTTGTATCTGTATCTTTTGGAAGCAGCCAGATCTGTCTCAGAGTTGCTATGCATCATTCCAGGTTGTTATCTGGGGCTGAATTAAACTTCTTAGAAGCAAAGGTCTCTTTCTTTTTTCTCCAGTCACTATAATGGGACTGTAAAAATGCCTAGAACCTTAATTTTTAGAAAATTGGATGCAATTTGTAGCCATGTTCATCCCTTCAGAGGGGACCAAGTATGACAAATTTCAGAATAATATATGCAGCAGTACCTCTGCAAGGGTAGACTACCATTGTGTAATGGGTGTAGTAGTTGCTATAGGGGATTGGGGTTAAAATAAGAGCAGGGATCCCAAGGAAACACTGGAGTGAGGATGTTGTCCCCAGCTAGGACCCTTGGTGGGGCTGGACTTCTGACCCCCATCATAGATTTGTGGGGGATATAATGAGTTTTGGGGGATGATTACATGAGAGGAGAACTGTTCAGATGCATGTGAAAAACAAATAAAGATTTTAACGTTTACTTAAACATCCGTCCCCCGAATCACTGAAATTGGAGTGCCCTGGGGGAATAATTTACTGCGATCAAAAGCTAAACCAACAGTGCACAGCTCTCCCTGATCCAATTTGGGGTCCAGTCCAGTGCTTCAGAATGGCCCCAATCTGATTTGGGATGATTTAGTGCCAGCCTAAACTGGATCTGGGCCCTGAATCAATTTGGGGGATTTGCATAGTCATGCAGTTGAAGAGGCGAGGGAGGTGTGTTAAAGGCCTGGTTAAACACATGGTCAGGAGAGGTGGAAGGAGACACACACAGTGTGCTAACCCATCTCCCCCCCCCCCCCGCTCTCATCAGAGGCAGGCTGCCACCTTTTGACAGCTCTGCACCAGAGCTGATCTGCAATAATCTCAGACTGCCTCAGCCCAATTCAACTGAATCTTAGGTTGACCCAATTGGTTCAGGATCCAGGATCTGTTCACAAACACAAAACACAATTACCAATGGATAATTGAATCATATCCATTATTGACAAAGTGCTAACATAAATAGTGCATGAGAGTCTGAAAGGCAGTTTAAGCCTTACATTTGAAAATGATCAGAACTTTAAGAGATTACAAGGTTTATCCAAGTCTGACAAGTCCCAGGAAATGACAACACTGGGTGGTGGATTATTTATTTATTTTTGTAGCTTGCTTCTGCCATGCACTATTTCTCCTAGTCAATTTGAAAGGATCTGTTAACGGGGATTAAAGTTCATAGTCCCCTGAATGGTGTTTGCCAAAATCAGTACAAACTGCACATTTAATTATTGTGTACTCAGAGACTGATAATTGTGAGAGATCAAATACACAGCTTGGCTGATTCAGAAAGTATTTTTAATAGGGTGCTGTTAAATTATAGAGCTAAACATTATTAGATATATTTATTCATGAAAGCTAATTTGATATGTTACAAAATAAGCCAATACATGGTGTAACCTCTTGCAGTCTAATTTCCATGGATGAGCTCTTGCATATTTAATATCCTTTGAGGATGTATTTTAACCTACTCTAATTACTGCTTTCCTCTTAGTTCATATTCGGGAAGACATAGACATTAAGGCTAAAATAATTTAATAATGTTATTACCTCACATACAAAGCAAATCTAGCTTATTAAACTGGAAGCTTTTAATATATGCAGCATATTCTAGAAAATTCATTTCAGCTGCTGGTACATGTGTGTAGCAGACACAGAGAGCAGAAAGCTCCGGGGCAGCATTGAGGTGTTAAAAGTGAACTCTCATATCAGCCTTGAACTCACAGCTGTCCTCTGGATGCTTACTTAGGAATAAGTCTCATTTACTGTCACACGACTTCCTTGTGAGGAAAGATTCAGGGACTCAGTCTTAGCAGCAAGCTTTTGTTTTCTTAAACTTCCTTCCCATCTGAAACATGAGGACATTAATTCTAGCCCAGGCTTCCTCAACCTCGGCCCTCCAGATGTTTTGAGACTACAATTCCCAGCAACCCTGACCACTGGTCCTGCTAGCGAGGGATTGTGGGAGTTGTAGGCCAAAAACATCTGGAGGGCCGAGGTTGAAGAAGCCTGTTCCAGCCCATCTTTCATGGCCATTGTGAGCACAGTGAAGACAATTTTGAAATTTGAAATTGTGTCAATGACCACAGCCAGTCCACCTGTTATCCACCTTGATACCTGGCTATCAATAGTCATTCACGGTTCTGGCACAATACATTCTGCCTTCTTAGGCAAAGCCACCGCTGTTGCCCTGCTGCCCTCCCTACTCTACTACACAACAATAGTTTCTTTTTGCTGCTGCCAGGGGTGTATTGGGGTGGACACTTAGCCAGTGGGGCTACTGTGCATTTGTCAAGTCCCATCCCATAAACAAGGTTTTTGCAGCAAGGTTCAAGGAAGAAGTATTCCTTCCAACCTTTTGCTTTGAGGCCACAGGCATCACCTCTAAACATACCCAGGAGCATGGAGCGACCTCATTCTTCCCATCTTAGCAAACTTTGCAGCCTGGACTGTAGTTTGTTTTCACTTGTACCACCCCAGGGTTCAATTCCAGACAGCTCCCATATAGTGGGTTTGGGCGCTCTGACACCCAAATGCGGTGCCATTCCACCAGCAAAGGCAGAATGGAACAAGATACTGATCCTTGCCTTACTGCCATGCCACCCCCACCCACTTGCTCTTAGTCAATAAAGTGTGGTGTCCGCTTGATTTATGTCCACTGACTTCATGAGCTACAAAGTGCACTACAAAATGCACCTGCCCAGGCAACCGTAGGTATTATAGGTTTGTAATGATAAATAATGATCAAAGCAGTGTTATTAAATGAAGAACAATAAATACTGTGCAGAAACATAATTAGAATACAAGAATTTGTGTGTATCGTAATATCAGTTTAAATATAAACAATATATCCTTCTTTCCTTCCTTCCTTCTTCTAATCTCTTTTTTACCAAGGAAAAATAATAACATGAACTCAGCGAGGTTGTCAATGAAATAGTTCCCAAGGGAGAATTTTGTTCTCCTCTCTCATTTGTCTGGCCACGTGTGTAGGCTTTTGACCCAATTTAGCATAGATAAATGACCCATGATGTGAAATTCCCCAACAGTTTAATAATGCATTTAACTCAAAGTGACACTTGCTTGCAGCTGCCTTAGAGCAGTTCCTAGGCTATATCTGTCTCTTTGAAATGATGTATGACATGCAGGAAAGCTTCCTTGATAGAACCCCAACTCTCATGGGTGAGGAACAAGAAAATCCTTTTTAGACTGCCAGCAGCAAAATCATACTTTGCAAGTCTTTATTTAATTTTGTATGGATTTTTCCTCCCACTATCATTTACAGCAATGACCATTAGTTTAGCTGTCATGTAACTCATGGAAAGCGCTATATAAATTATTTTTCCCCCTTCACCCTGTAATGCATTTTAAAGGGTTTATTGATTTTATTATTTCTCAGCAGATCAAAAAGCAAAATCCCTGGTTTATTTCTTAAACTGTTTGCATAATCCAAATAATAAGTTAGCAGCAAAACTACTTTGAATAAACTGTGCAATGGAACAAGAAAAAATTTATTGCACATATGAGCACAGATGTACAAATGCTTTGTTAGCTCCATAAAAAGCCAAGGATTCAATCCATCTCCTTCAACATGCACATGACTAGGCACATACAAAGGTGTCCTGGTACCCTCAACTCTCATCTTCTCCGACCATTAGCCATGCTGACTGGGGCTGATAGGTGTTGGAGACCATCAACACCTGGAGGGCTACAAGTTAGTTCCTCTTATTATACAGGGTGCACTGAACTTCACACTTTACAAGACTGCAGCTGGACATGTGTCATGCTATCAGGGTGAGAAGCCTTTCAGTTTCTCACTTAGAAATGTCCAATGGCCTTTGCCCTCTTCAGGACCCTAACACATGGTTGGCAAACTAAGGGCCGCAGGCTGGATCAGGCCCAATTGCCTTCTGGATCTGGCCCACGGATGGTCCAGTAATCGCTGCGTGGATTGCCAGCGCCTGTGTTCTTTCCCTCTCCCTCCCTCTCCCTCCCTCTCCCTCACACGGCATCTGCGCCTCCTCCCTCCCTCCTCCTGGCTTCTCCCCGCCCTGCCTAGAGGAGGAAGGGGGCTGGGCTTTGTTGGTGCCAGCAGCAGCAGCGCTTGAGCGGCCGCCATTTTAAGCAGCCCCTCTCCAGAGCCCTTTCGTGCACTGCTCATCAATCCTCCTCCGCTGCCAGCCCTTGCCGCTCACAAGACACAGGTAAGTGGCCACCGGGGCCCGTCCAGTGTTGTGGAGAAGGGAGGGGAGAGTTGGTGGGGGGGGTGGCTTATAGTCCAGCTCCCCAGAAGGTCTGAGGGACAGTGGACTGGCCCCCTGCTGAAAAAGTTTGCTGACCCCTGCCCTAGCATGTAATCTACTTGTATACCTAGTGAGAACTGGTGTGCCTTTATCTGCTTTCTTCTTCCACTGTTCTGAGGAACTCTGAAAATTCTGTGCTGCCAATTCTTCAGGTTTTGAACTTCTTGTGGTTCTTTGGGAATTCTTGGTTTGATTGCTTCTTACAAGATAGAGGTCCCTGGTGAATGATGGGGAGTCACTGAAGAAGCAATCCATTTGTTTCTTTTTCCTAAAGGTCCTCTATTTGAAAATGTTGATTATTGTATCCTGGTGTTGTTGTTTTTAATCTGAGTTTAAATTAAAGATCATATTATATTAGCCCTCAAATCATGGTTTCCATCCTGGGGAAAGGAGGATGGGATTAAAGGACACTGATGGTGTTAAGACAGGGAATGCATTGCCAAATTCCAAAACCAAAGAGGACAAAACTGCAAAAGATTTGCAACACATATATGGAAATGTAGGGGGGGGATACTATAGTTCAACTGGAGATTCAATACATCACAACAAGAGCATGGCTTGGCATGGTCAAATTTGCCAACTTTTGTTCTCCAGGGTTTTCATTTTTCCAATCTTACATTCAGTTCTCTGCATTTCTACAGCAATTTGCAATTTTATAAATAAAAAGTCCTGATAAAAATTGGTCAGCATTTTAGGTGTATTTTTCCTAATATGTGCATATTATTATATGCAGTTTTGACTAACATGCAATTTTCCCCCAAAGCAATTTCCCTGAATATAATCCATTTTTGTATGCTATTTTCACAGATGTGTGCATTTTTATACACACCTTACCCTAGAATATGCCGTTTCATACACATTACTCATCTGCATGATACTGCGCTATTTACTTTCTGTCTCCACCATATGGTAGGGCTGACTGTGTTTCACTGGTCTACAAAGGGCACTACAGTTCAATTTTTTTGGTGAAAGTATCACCTTCTTGTTCTAGAGATCAGATGGCAAGCTAAGAATGGTTTGGTTAGAATGTCAGTATCAGAACTGAGCAACTTGTTCCAGAGTGTTGATCCAATTATTTCTATGTCTCTCCCCCTCTCCAGATGACTTAACCATATTTAAAAAGGAGTATGTCTCCTTTAAAAACATGATCCCCAAATACAATGGTTTTAAGGTATTAAATTACTTTTAAATTGACACATTTTCTTCAAAAGTTGTCATTTAAACATTTGTGCCTGGCAGCCTTCAGAGCTAAAAGCAAACGGAATATCTGGAGCAACCTCCCCACACCACAATGATTTTTCTAAAGTGCAGCCTGATTTGATGTTACCTCCTTCAGCAGTGACTGCTAATGAATAATTATTTTGCATTCTAATGGTTTTATGTAGTGTGATTAAAGCTGATATGGAATCTTTATTTGCATGATTAAAAAGATATAATAAAATAACTTCAGAAGAGCAAGTTTAGTAATATTGAATTGCTCCACCTGAAAGAAACCAATCTAAGAAATAAAATACCTTATATTTATTATTCCAGTGTGTCAATAACCCGGCCTACAGGAGACATTTGTTGAGGCAAGACCACTAACAGCATAAGCTTAAATCTGTGTGGTTGTGTGTGAGGTAAATATGGCCCATTTCCCTGCTGTCTCAAATATTTTTTTCAGGGAGTACATGACTAGAACATGACATGTTACTGCATCTTTGAGCGGCCATGTAATCATTATGGCATACACAGGACTTTGGGTTGTGCAGAAGAACAGGCACACACCACCACCAACAATCCTTGGAGTAATAGGCTTCTTGCTGGGGTGTTGGCGAGAGGGTTACATTCCCTCCCCCCGAATCCTCCCTGGAAATTTATATTGTCTATAGCCCCTTCTACTATGCAAGTCAATTGGAATATATCCAGTGTATCCCCCAAAATCTGTGGGGAAAGACAGAAGACTCCCTTTCCCTTAACTAATGACCCTTCGGATAACAGGGTAATTGGTGTGTGTTGGTGTGTGTGTGAGAGAGAGAATTTCCCCAATCCACTCTTCCATTTGGATCTATGTCCCTTTTTTCCTACTTCCAGTCCCTATAATTCCTATTGTATCCATCCCCAAAGAGTGAAGTCTAGCCTTTCAGGGCAAATACTGCATCTATTAATGTGAAATATGGTAGACTTAATCAATTCAAAATTGGTGACAATGCCTGTAAATTGCACCCAGTTCAGGCAGAAAGTAAAAGAATCAGACTTTTTCTTGTTCTTTTTTAAAGTCAATTTTTAAAGAAACTCCACCCCACCCCAAGAGAACACCCAGTAAGAGGAAAGGCCTACTCAAGAGGTGGGAGACACCAAAGAGGACCAGGTGTACCCTGTAACTCACAATAATCTGGAATGGGGTGGGTTGATTGTAGTGGAGTAAATAGTCATGTCTGTGCTGGGAGATTAATGCATTATTGGTCACATTTAGACAGGCATGGTGCTAGCTTTTTGTTGTGGATTAGTGTGTAATTTTCCCTTGAGAATACCGCACCTCCAACAGGATGGAGCAGTGTTGTGGATCCTTCTGCAGACCCACTGGGAGTGCACCCCATCCCCATGAGTGAAGGCATTAACCAATGATAGGTGCAACAGACACAGCTACTTACTGGGGTTGAAAACTGGCCACAACTTTATTTATTACAGATGTAGGTAGGCTTTGACATTGGGTGTGCATCCATATTCAGCCTCTGGGGTGAAGGAGAGCAGGCAGCATAGTGCAGCCCAACTTTGCTCCAGCGGTGAGGGCTGGGCTGGTGCAGCCGGCTTCTTTTACCCTCTGTGCTCCACACCTGCCTGGCATGCCTGCACCTGCCCCGGACACTGACAAACAATGCTACTTGCTGCTAGGCACAGATTTTTTGTCCCAGAGTAGGGATAGAATGGTGATGGGCCACAATTACTGCCCACCCTGAATCAGGTAAGCAGCCTTATTGATACTACCTATACCTTCACTGATCCTGAAGCTGAGGTTCCAATACTTTGGGCACCTCATAAGAAGAGAAGACTCCCTGGAAAAGACCCTGATGTTGGGAAAGATTGAGGGCAGAAGGAGAAGGGGATGACAGAGGATGAGATGGTTGGACAGTGTTCTCGAAGCTACTAACATGAGTTTGACCAAACTGCGGGAGGCAATGGAAGACAGGAGTGCCTGCCATGCTCTGGTCCATGGGGTCACGAAGAGTCGGACACAACTAAATGACTAAACAACAACAATACTTTCACTGTTGCTTGTAGGTTGCTTGTATGCTAGATATCAAGAATGGACCTTGGACAAGTTACCTTTTGCTTTTTGCACCAGTTATCCCTGTGCATGAAAGAGGTATAGGAAGAAATTGTTGCCTTGCATCAATCACACATAGTCCTTTTAGTAGTATGGTGAGAAGAGAAATAGGATGATAGGACCACCTTGGGATTCAGTTTGAAAAGAAGGCAAGAACACCATGTATCTTGCTTGATAACTGCATGAGTCATTCAGAATAATAGTTTTTAGCTTCTGATTATTCAGAATTTATTACAACACAAATTTCCAATTCAAAGTGTTTTTTATAAAGAAAAACACCCACTTGTGCTTAGATCTCCTTCCTGGTGGAAAATTAGCAAATATGATTTATATGGATGCTAAACTGAAGTGCTTTGGTTTTATTGTAAAATTTGTCAAGAAGTTATAATGTAACTCTAAAAAGTTTTGTTTGAATGTCATTGGAAGGGAAAATAGTGATGGAGGGGAAAATAAAGATTGGATTTATAGCATCAGCCTGACTTTGATAGGTGTTGATTCACTCTGCTGGGCTGGTGAGTTGAAAAGGGTGGTGTTCAGACAGAGACAAAGGAGGCCCTGCCTCCTGGTCCTTCTGAATTTTTAAATGTTCAACAAGTCTGTGTCCATAGTAGCTCAACTTTACAAATGAGCACATTCTTCTCACAAACACTTGTACAAGTGGAGAGACCATGTGTACCTGTGTACCTGCATTCAGTGTAGTGTATGAATGAACCAAAAGTGGCCATTCAATCTATTTATTGTGTTGGGTCATCATTATGACTTCTCTGCGCTGGAAGGAAGCAGGATTACACTCTTCAAAGATTGTTGAGAGAATAGCCAACATGCTAGCTCCAGATCTTGAAGGGTGCTTGGGCAAGAAGCCCTCAGTGGGTCCCTTTCCTTCACCACTGTCCCAGATGCCCATTCACCTGCCCTCACCCTCTGTGCTCAGCCTGCACAGTCGACTAGTGGAGGACTGCAATACTAGAGTGAAATACTTCTTGCCTGGTCTTATTTAATACTATATTTACACCCCACCTGTCTTCCAAAGAGCTTCTTCTCGTCCCCATTTTACCCTCACAACAGCCCTGTGAGGTGAGCTAGGCTGTGACTGGCCCATTGAACAACACAGTTCAGGGGTGATTTGAAATCTGGTACCCAAGGTCCTATTTCAGGAGTATTATGGCAGTTTTTGTTAATGTTATGGTTGCACATTTATTAGCCCAGGATTGTAACCCAATACACCAGATCAGCCTTATCTTCCATGGATGGTCACCATTTGTGTGTTTGGAGAAGGCAGGTGAAGAGGCATAAAGACCAAGGACTCTTCAGGCGTGTGTGTGTCTCAGCAGCTGCATAATGGTGCTGACTTCTAATGCCAGCCCTTAAAAGCATTATCCAATTCCAGTCAGTATCCCAGCCAGGCTTTGGCACCCCAAATCTCCCCTGATATGTTTGACCTTTAAACGCTTAAAATATCATTGCAAGTACCAAGCAGGTTGAAGGGAATTTCTAATTGAGCGCAGCTTTGATGTATTTTATTTTTTTAACACAGCAATTTGCAATACAGCAAGTACAGCGATCAGATTTCTACAGTAAAAGCTAATATCTAGCAATTATATAAAAATAGTTTAATTAAACACTTTTGCTTCCAGGAAGATGGTTTTTTAAAAAGGACGTAACCTAACATTTGCAGCCAATAAAATAGGAGGAATTTTAAAAGAGTGACTTTTCCATTTATTTCACCATAAAATGTATGCTGTAAAAGTACAGGGAATGTCAGCAGATATTTCACCAAGCAGCACCATCTGCATAGCTGGCAGATTCTTGAGGCAGTGTGGGTGTCTCAGAGCAATTTGCCTTTGGATCTACAAAATCACCCACCTAGGTTGTTTGAATGGGTGACCTTTCCAATGCTGAGATGGATTTGTGTCATTGGTTCCTTAAAAAGTTTGTTTTGTGTGCTCATTTGGTGGAATCTGGAAAAAAATAATCTGGAAATGTTTATAATTGCAGCCCCCTTTGGCATGAAATAAACTTTACTAAACATGTGTGCTTCAAATGCAAACCTTTCCTTTAATTCTGTAAAGATCACAATAGTTGTTACCCATTTCTACTTTTGTGTCTGCTTTCTTTTGCTCTTCTACACAAGGCAGGGTGTTACACAGCTGTCTGGCTGAGCTCCCTAGTGGGGAAATCCTCCCTTGAAACAATTTATTATAAGTAAAAACTGGAACAGGGGTAGGATGGTCTATGATGGTTTGATAAAACTTGTCCTTTGTCTGTAATCTGCAGTGGAGAAAAAAAAATAAATGTGAAGCCCTGGAACATTAAGTAGGTATAAAAGTTGCTGGGGTATGTTTGATACTGATAAAAGGCTGTAGCTTGATGGGGCAAACAAGCAAATTGGGAAATGGCATAGGAGTGGAAGACGTTAATAGATATGACAAGAGGGAATATGTAAGGAACTGCAGCAGGAAGGAAAGGGAACATATGGCCTTTCTAGACATCCTTTTTATTTTGCATTCCTTATAACTGGGGAAGGTATATATGATCTCATTTTCACTTCTTTTTGAGCGTGGTGGACATTCAGCTTTGTTTCCCAGTGGATCATGTCCTGTACCTTCCTGCTAAAATCCTGTTACTTCTCAGTCCCAGTAAATAGTTCAGCTGCTGCATTCTGTTTGATTTTAAAATGGAGCTGTCTATATGATATTTGGTATGTGTTATAATTCACACAGGCCTCCCAGAGGGTCCATGTA
Organism: Podarcis liolepis; assembly: GCF_965112155.1. Classification (NCBI taxonomy): domain Eukaryota; kingdom Metazoa; phylum Chordata; class Lepidosauria; order Squamata; family Lacertidae; genus Podarcis; species Podarcis liolepis. Next base: position 49,827,597 of record NC_139561.1, on the reverse strand, counting down.
CAAAAGCTAGCATTGCTTGTGGTGGGATGACAAAGAAAATGCCCTCTCCCTGGTCCACCACCCCTCAAAATTAAGGTAGTGCAACTATCAAGAAGGTCCCTTTTGCCAATCTTAATGTGTGAAAGGGCCTCTAGGGAAGGAGGTGGTGTTTCATATATTTGGGGCTTAAGTCATCAAGGGTTTTAAACACTTGTGAGCATCTTAAATTGGGCCTAGATAACTAGGCTGTTGCTATCCTCTCACCTTGTTCACAGGCATGTGCTAGCTCCCTCTATCCTTTTTTCCTAACAGAATAATCTCCATGGCAAATGTCAGATATTGCACTCTGGCAGGTTTGGGCAAACTATACATCCAATCATCCTAGACATTTGACCATCTCTCCTGGAGCTGATGGCAGTTGGAGCCCACCAACATTTGAAGAGCATCATATTGACTTTCCTCTGCACTGTGGCAAACAGCAAAAAGCAAATGTATATGTTGCAGTTGCTGTATTCCTTCACATGTTCAGCTACCAGAGCCAAGCAACTTACTTTATTTTCTTTGCCCGTAATATTCCATGCCACTACTATTTTTAATAAATAAATAACAGAAAGAAGCTGAGTTTTGTAACAACAGCTGGTTGGCTTTACAAATAAAATTCTTCTCAGGTAAAAAAACAAACAAAAACCTCACAGAATATGTTCTTTCCTCAAGAGTGCACTTCACTCTTACTAAATCCTCATCAAGCATCTAAAGAATGACAAGAGTATCATAATGATATCTCCCTGTCAAGTACAGCTAGAGTCATATTCCCATTTGTACCCTAAGGGAAGGCAGATTGAATAAAACCATTTTAATGGTTCTGAATTGCTCATGTGGATTAAAAAAAAGAGAGAAAGGCAATCAGAGTCACTATCTTATTAGAGTGTTTCAGTCAGCCTGGAATTTGAAACTCCAGGAGGAAAGAAGGTCTTTCACAACTTGTAGCACTGACTCACCAAGCTGAATGTGGCCCATCAACTATGGGAGTAGGGCAATAGCTCTGTGGTAGACTGCATGCTACGCGGGTGGCACTGTGAGTAAAACCTCAGCGCCTAGGGCTTGCCGATCGCATGGTCGGCGGTTCGAATCCCCGCGGCGGGGTGACCTCCCGTCGTTTGGTCCCAGCTCCTGCCCACCTAGCAGTTCGAAAGCACCCCTAAGTGCAAGTAGATAAACAGGTACCGCTGTATAGCAGGAAGGTAAACGGCGTTTCCGTGTGCTGCTCTGGTGCCGGTTCGCCGGAGCAGTTTTGTCACACTGGCCACGTGACCCGGAAGTGTCTGTGGACAGCGCTGGCTCCCGGCCTCTAGAGTGAGATGAGCGCACAACCCTAGAGTCTGTCAAGACTGGCCCGTACGGGCAGGGGTACCTTTACCTTTACCTTTAGACTGCATGCTTTCCAAATAGGTTCAGTCCCTAAGAACATAGAACACTGCCATATGCTGAGTCAGACCATTCATCCATCTAGCTCAGTATTGTCTACACTGACTGATAGCAGTTCTCCAGAGTTTCAGATATGTGTATCCCTAGGCTAAACATACCCAAATCCCACAACCACTGCTCATAAAACTTGGTTTCCAGACTCTTTATAATCTTGGTCACCCTCCTATGCACACATTCCAGCTTGTCAATATCCTTTTTAAACTTCAACTATGGTGCCCAGAGCTGGACACAAAGTGTGGTTTGACCAAGACAAAATAGAATGGTGCTATTACTTTCCTTGATCTGCACCCTGTACTTCTGTTGGTCTAGCCTAGAATTAAATAGATCCCTGTTTAGTCGTTCCTGGGCTGTGAGTGGGGAAATGGTTGAAGATGTCTCAAAGTAGATTCCTCTTTGGAATGTTTGACTGTTTCTCATGGTCTCCTGGGTAAGTGAAAGAAACTGCACCCAGCTGATCAGCACCAACACCAGTCCTGTAACAAGCTTCTTGCAAAGCATGTGTCTCATAAAGTTCCATTACACAAAGTTCCCCTGTGATGGTCTGGGGAGAGGACCAGTCACATGTGCCATTAACAGGGCTCAAGGGAGGCAATTTGGAATGAGAGCCCTGGAAGATTCCCTCTGCAGAAAGGTATCTGCCTGTCACTTTAAATAAGCTTTCTTTCTTTTTTTTAATTAAAGGAAATCATTTCTGCAATGAAAGAGCCTTTCCAGCCACCTTCCCATGTTGGAGGAGGGCTTAAAGGTAGGAATTCACAAAGTTCACCTGTCATTATCATTGGAGGTGCAGCAGACAAATATAACAAAAGAGCAACAATCCCCACTTTCGGTCCTGAGTATAATTCCTGACAAACCTTTCATTAGTTTCCATTAAAGGCTGGTTTTTTAAAAAATCAGATCACATTACCTATTTCTTATCCCAGTGAACAGAACTGCTGTACTAGCCAGATAATCTTAAGAGGGGAACTGAAGGCACATGTCAGAGGCAAGATGAAGGCAAATTTGAAACAAAATCAGCATCTGGATTATGCAGCCTTTATATTCTCCAGGTTTGACATTGGGAGGGGGCTAGAGAGTGGGGTGGGGGAGAATATTACATCAAGGATGAAAGGGATGTCAATGCTGCATATCAAGTAGCAGGTGAAAATGCCTGCAGTTCATTCCAGTATGTCTCTATTGTGCCTTCCAGCACAGCCCACAGCAAGGCAGGTTGTGTTCAGATTGCAATGGCAAGAATCCTCCCAGCAGGCATTGCACCTCTGAGATGGCAAATCACATTATATCTCTTTTCCACCACCTTCGCCCAATATATATTTTTGCTCCAGGGGGATGGGCACAGAGGGAAGAAAGTTAGTTGGGAAAAATAGCTTAGAAAGCCAGGGGCTACATTGGCATTGTTGCGCCAAATTGCTGCAACCAATTTGCTGCAACCAAATTGATGTAGGAAGCTGCCTATTTGTTTCAATTATTTCAAAAAATCATTGTGCTGGAACTATAGTTGCTTTCTAGCAGAAACTGCTGGCCATCATTGTGGGCAAGCAGGGAAAACAGCGAGGGGTGGTGGTAGTGGAAGTGAAGACACCACAGTCACTGGGGATAACTTCTGCATACAAAGCAGTTGCTAAGCTACTGAGCTATGGCCCTTCCCTGAATATATCAAATGTATGTCTGTTAGCATGTGGCCCAGCTCACTGACAGGTGCTGCTGGAGGTCTGACAAACTCCAAAGAGCCAGAGACATGTGACGTGATCAAAGACAAGCTGGAGATCAGGTTCCTGACCAAACAAACAAGAGCTAAAGGCCAGAGTCAGGAGACATAGCTGCAACTAGGCAAGTGAGGTGAGAGGCTGCATTGCAATTCAGGGCAAGTTCCTTAGATCAAAGAACCAAGTCCTGAGCAGCAGTTATATAGAATAAGCGACACTCCATGCTCCCTGGCTAGGTCCTCAGGTTACTTGGTCTGGTTTAGCTTAGGTACTATAGTGTCTTGTCCAGTTGCAAAAAAAGGAACAATGAGTATCTCCTTCAGCTTATGCACATTTGAGCAAAACAAGATGTGAAGTGACCATCTGCATTTCAAAGGGAGCTTCCATGGGTGTCCATGGACCAACATAAGAACATGAGAAGAGCTAGGTGGATCTGTCCATTGGCTCATCTATCCATCATCCTGCTCTCACAGTTGCCAGCCAGGTGCCTGTGGCAAACCCACAAGCAGGATTTGAGCACAAGAACACTCTTCCCCCTCCTGTGGTTTCCACTAACTGGTGTTCAGAAATGTTGCTACCTCCAATGGTGGAGACAGAGAGCATAGCCACCATGGCTATGAATGGCTATTCATAGCCCTCTCCTCCAGGAATTTGTGTAATCCTCTTTTAAAGCCATCTAAGTTGGTGGCCGGACGCGGGTGGTGCTGTGTGTTAAACCACTAATCCTAGGACTTGCCAATCAGAAGGTCAGCGGTTAGAATCCCCACGACGGGGTGAGCTCCCGTTGCTCGGTCCCTGCTCCTGCCAACCTAGCAGTTTGAAAGCACATCAAAGTGCAAGTAGATAAATAGGTACCGCTCCGGCGGGAAGGTAAACGGCGTTTCCGTGCACTGCTCTGGTTCGCCAGAAGCGGCTTAGTCATGATGGCCACATGACCCGGAAGCTGTACGCCGGCTCCCTCAGCCAATAAAGCAAGATGAGCGCCGCAACCCCAGAGGCGGTCATAACTGGACCTAATGGTCAGGGGTCCCTTTACCTTTACCTAAGTTGGTGGCCATTACTGCTTACTGTGGGAACGAGCTCCACAGCTTAAGTGTCCATGAAGAAGCATGTTCCTTTATCTGTCCTTTCATCTAACCAATGCTCAAGGATGATGGAAGTTGTAGTTCAGCAGCATTGTTTTTATGATGTTAGCCACTCAAAGACCGGCCAATAATAACAATAACAACAACAACAACAACAACAATAATTCCACATTAGCTACCTTTGTTCTAAAGTGTCTGCTCAGACCAGCACTTTCTCTCTAGCATCTTAAGCAAGGGTCTGAAATTTGCTAAATTGGAAAACCACAGAGAGACTGAGTCCAGGACATGAATGATATCATGCTTTCACTTCCCTTCTGTTTGTAGGGCGTAGTACAAAAGCCTTAGGCTTCAGGCTCATGTACTTTCACCTACCAACTTTAAAAATTAGGGCTAATGTATGTACATTCCTGCATGGGTTCATGAAATCTATTCATCCTGAAAGGAAAAAAAAGATAATGAGCAATGACCTAGGGCTAGGGCAAGTGAGTTGGCTTTCATTAATTATTCTAAAGGTGGATATAAAAGTTATTGAGGAGAAAAAAAGCAATCTGTTCTGACTACCTGATTAAGCCAAGGTTGTCACACTGACTTGAAGCATTTGATGTTAATTATCCAATGTGGGCAGGAAAATGGCAGTTTTGCAATTGCGTTGTGAGAAATACCACATGCAGCCTCCTTTGAGCACTCTGCAGGGTGCAGGAAGTGATGGAGAGGAATCGAAGAAATCTGCTGAACATGAACTTCTGTGTTCAGCTGGTATGATCTCAGAAATGTGAAATAGAAGTATAACTGCATGGCTTCCTTAAAGGAACAAATCTTTATTGCGTTGTACTTGTGGTGATGAGCTGAGCTGGTATATTATCTTAGCTGTCCAGAGAACGTTTGCAGTCCAGCTTCTGTGAAGGATGAGAAAGTCACCAGTTTAGCATTGATTAAATATCACACAGGCTGAATTCAAAGAATAGGTCCTGCAACACAGAGAAAAATAGAAGGAAACTGGTGGAAGGGTGTGGAATAAGCAACAGAATGAGAAAGAGGTGGTGAGAGACTTGACAGGAAGGACAGACGAGATGGGGAATTGGGGCAAGAAGGGGCTAAACAAAGATCATTCCCTCAGATTGAACCAGGGGTCCTTTTCTCCCACCTCAGTGGCAGTTGGTGCCCACTAGCCCTTGTGAGGCTGCTACATGTCATCAGGGCATGGCCAGCAATGTAATGAGGTGTGTGGCCAAAATTTGGTTTTCACTCTATCCTCCTCTGTGGGCATGTAAGCATTGCCGATTTATAAATTGAGCCTCATCCAACAGAAAAAACATTTTACTTTGGTTCCTGTTGTCACATTTGCATTTCTGATGGGAAAAAAGTTTTGTCACCTTCAACTTTTCTGGTTCTTTCTCTCCTTTGCAAAAAAATAAAATAATGTATACATCTAAACATTGCAATTTTATTAGTACTTAGTACCTAACACAGTTTTAGTACTATGATTGTTCTCATGAGTGTGCACACAGCTAATCCATGCCTCTTTAGTAGTGACAAAAGCCTAGATTTCTACTTGCTCAGTAATGCTTCCCCAACCCTATGAAACAACACACACCATGAGTGAGTTTCTGGAAACACATTTTGAAGGCACTCCCAAAGACTTCATTCCTGTGCACAAAACATAGTGTGGTTTACTCAAGTTAAAAGTAAAATGAAAAGTATACACACATTTGGGCAATTGTGTATTTTTTTAATTTGTTTTTTTTATAAATAAATAAATGTGCACCTATAATTGAATGCATACACTGGTTAGAGTGTTGAACTAGTGCCTGAAAGACCTGGGTTCAATTCTCTACCCACTTAAATGAACACAGTGGGGCTTACTTCTAAGTAAATGACTAGAATTAACCCAGTCACCACAGATAGATCATACATCCTCTTTAGTATACTTAATCATTATGCATGTTAGACTACATTACTCCTATGGAAAAACAACAGATATTACATTCAGGAATATTATGCTTTATTTATGCTGTGTCTGGCTTATTCACTGGTACACAGAAAGAACATAATTGACCTTGTGCAGTGTATTAAAATATTATGTATAATAGTCATTGGCTAAAGATCTCCAGAATACCTTTTTCTTTTTAAAAACTAGTCCTGTAAACTGCAAGTTGTGATTTCTCAAGGGGAAAGATGTGGATGGGGAAAAAACACTTCCACACACAGTGAAATTGGGGTTGGAAGTTTGTCACAGTATTCTCTATACAGACTGGCTGTGGCTCTCCAGGGATTCAGAGAGTGATCTCTCCCAGTCCTACCTGGAAATGCTGGGGACTGAACCTAATGCCCTCTGCATGCAAAGCAGATGCTCTACCACTGAGTGTATGTGTCATAGAATTCTACTCAATATTAATCCAGAGCAGAACTCTGATGTATAGTCAGCAGAGTAAAAACTTAAGCACATTGCAGGATTCCCGCCCCCCCCCCCAAAAAAGTTGACCAGATTGCCTTCTCAGTAGCATTTTACCTAAAGGGGAGACATGAATCAAATGCAGAGGTTCTTGCTTGGACAAACGTTGGTGGTGATGGGAAATTTAAAGAGATAATTAAAGATAAATTTATTTGCCCATTGTTAAACTCTGTTAAGCCACCATTTTGAGGGGAAAGGGTTACATTCTTTTGCAAATCTTCTGCCCCATTTGCATGGAATTGCTGCTTTAGCAACAGCAAACCCATCTACTCTTTCTACCATTCAGAACTGTACCACTGAGACAGATTGGGCTGCAAGATATGAAGCTGTTGACAATGAATGTGCCTTTATAGCAAAATGGAGCAAAATCTTTTCAGGAGTGAAAGAACTCTTCCTCCTGAGGGTTTCCTGAGGTTATTGGGGGGATTTCCCCCCCCCCCAATTGAGCTGGCAGTCCTGTCAAGGCCTACAGAAGTTAATAATGGCTCAATTGTTATTCTAGTACAGTGGTACCTCGAGTTACAAATGCCTCAGGTTACAAACTCTTCAGGTTACAAACTCCACTAACCTGGAAGAGTTACCTCAAGTTGAGAACTTTGCCCCAGGATGAGAACGGACATTGTGTGCTGGTGGCGCATAGCAGCAAGAGGCCCCATTAGTGAAAGCACGCCTCTAGTTAAGAACAGTTTCTTTTTTAAAAAAAAATTATTACTTTTATTCCATATTACATCACAATGCAAATATACCAAAGCCATCACCACATCATCCCCATCCCCACATATATTTATCATTTATATCCTCAATCAAATGTAATATTCTTTTGTCCCTCCCCCTGCTTCCCTCCGTCCCACTCGATTTCCTCTACATTCTGTGCTTACATTTATCTTTGCATTCTGCAGACTTTTCAATTCATCTATGCATTCTTATTGTCCTTCCTTACTAAGTTACATTCCCTCAGATACTTTACATTTTAATCTAGGCATATTAGCATATCTCTTTGAGCAATATTTTTCCATATATTCATCAAAACATTTCCATTCCTTTTTAATTTTTTGATTCAATTGATTTCTTATAATAGCTGTTAGTTTTGCCAAAGCTAATGGATTTGTAAATTAAATGAATACTTACCTCTTGTTAAGAAGAGTTTCAGGTTAAGAACGGACCTCCGGAATGAATTAAGTTCATAACTAGAGGTACCACTGTACTGTGGGTTGGGTTTGATTGTTGCATTTCACTGAATTATGCTACATTGTTATAGATGGAGTATTGCTGGGTTTGCTTGTCCTAAACAGAGAAAAAGCAGAAATGGGACCTTTTATGAAAGCTGAATTGATCACATACTCAACACATGTCCATTGTTGTGGCTTCTCTACACACTCATGCTATACTTGAATTCAACATTAAATAAAGCATCACATAGATGAAAAATCAGTTCAGTATATCTATTTAGGTTTCATTTAGTTTTGGACACTGACTGTGCTGGCACAGCATTTTGGTCTTTATATCCTTCCAGTTTCCATGCAACGGAAGAGTGTTACTAACATAAAAGAAGAGGGGGAAATTCTTGACATGGAATCAGAAGCTATTAAGCAGAAACTACAAGATAACAATGCAGACTTAATGGGACATTTTAAAAATATGCTGTTGCTGATATTGTTCATGTGCTATTACTGATATTTTTTCATTATCCATTTTCTTGTACATGGTTGTCATGCTTAAGTGACCCCTAAATTGGACCATAGCAAATTGCTGCTAATAGGTTTGGAATGCAATACATGATAGTATTTGGGGCTAGGACACAAGTGCTGTTCAAGAGATGCTGTGTTTAGTGTTTCAATCTTTGCAAGTATTGCTGAATGAATTGTGGATGCCAGGCCAGCATCTGCTTCATGGACCACCTTACTCTTGGGAATGTCATAATATTCTGGTAGCCATGCCTAATGTTAAGGATTTACTGAAATCCTGATGGCCACTTCTTGCACCCATGCCTAACAGAAAGAGGCAAGACAGAGATACATAGGAAGCTAGGAAGCTCTCAAAGTCTGACCATTGGTCTCCACTTGGACACTAAGAGCACTGAATGACCTTGAGCCAGTCACTGCCTCGCAGCTTTTGTCTACAAAGACTGGTAGTTGCTTTTCAGGATTTCTGACAGTGGACATTTGCAACCCCAACTGAGGATTCGGGAATTCAACCTGGGACATTTTGCATGCAAAGTAGATGTTCTATGACTGAGCTAAGGCCCTCTCCCTATGATTGTAAAGGTAATTGGAAATCTAGAGCTTAATCAACTTGATTAACTAGATAGCTTCATTAGACAAAATAAATCTACATTGCTAAAGTTGTACAGAGCTGCCATCTGAGCTGTTAACCCCACTTTGTCTAATGGCAGAGCCTGGTACAAATATTTCCACCCCTCCAATTCAATTCACCCCATCTTCTGTCCTCCACTTTTTCTTCATTTGCTTGCTAGATGGTTTCTTTTTGTTTCATAATACTAATCATTTTAGCCAGATTTTCTTTAGCAGTTGACAGGCTGATCATGTCAAAAGCTATGTAAGTAGCAAACGGGAAATATATAGAGAGCAAATTTCGCTACTAAATCCCAAGCCAAGAGGGGTTGCCACAGAATGTCTGGTGCTTATATAACCATGAATGAATTCCATATTGCATTTATAGACACATGACCCATGGAACAGGCTGGAGAGAACCTCTTCCACTCCACTACCATATCTTTTAGCCATGTCATGGTAATCAGCTTCCCATTTTTTGTATTTATTAAAAATATAAGACATGAAGCATGTGCTTTTTCTTGTGACTTGGGCTGAATGTGTTTTGTAGATGAGCTATTATTTGTTGGCATGAGATGTACAGTCATATTTATTTCCCATTATGTGTAAACACATTTCCATTGCATACCACTTGCCCATACATTACTTATGGCATTTTAAATCCCCTTCACTAACTGGTGCTTAAGAGTTTTCTTTGCTCCCAGTGGCTGTTCTCTCATGCCATGCATTAGCATTCTTTAATGTACGTTATCAGGTTATTTCAGCAAAAGGCAGCACCTCGTAAATTCTTCCCCATGGAAGCAGCAAAGTTTATCTGCAACTGTCAAGATGATGCATTTCTTCATGCTTGATCCATGTAGATCTTTTCTCTTCGCCTCAGTATAATCAAGAAACACAAGAGGTGAAGTGAAAAGATCTTGAGTACTGTTAACTGCTAAGTATTTGGTGTGGGGGTTTTTAAAAAATAGATGTAAAGTTCTTATCTTTTGATCAGACGTTGAAGTGTTGCAAGGAGGTAACATCTCTCTTGAGTGCACTCGGTTGTGCCAAAGTGGTTGTTGTCTTCTGTGTTAAGGAAGCAAGTTTCTCAGTGTGAAACCACTGCATTGATTTGGCAGCTTGCAATGTTCCTCTTTATTAGTAATGGGCAAATTTCTGTCAGCTCAGTACAGAATTGGCTTGGCATTTACAAGCGCTCTCTGAAAATTCTTAGGAAAAGTGTCTGGGTGGTGGTATTTATTTATTTATTTATTTACGTCATACCATGGGAGCAGGTTGCGCCTATCACAACCCCAACTCACCTCATCTACCAACCTTTCTGACTCTCTCAGCTTCTCCCAAGAATTGGCTTTTGGACCTGTGCTTTTAAACTTGAATTGTGGGTTTTGATACTGGGCCCAAGGGTAATTTAGTACTGGGGACATGCTATCACCCCCCTCATCAAAATGTTCAAGGTTGTCTTGAAATGCAGAATGAAATCAAGGAAGCATGCACAAGAGGAAATGTTGTAGCAATGGAGGATAAAACTTTATTCCCACAGATTTATCCCCCCCCCACTGACTTTCTGAATTTAAGGGTTCAATATAGTTGGGGGGAAGAAGGATGAGGAAAGGGTACTGAACCCATTCTGCAGGACCCAAGTGATGATAGTCATAATAATACATGCTAGTTTATAAGGAAAACTTCAGTGGAGGAGGAACATAATTATTGGGGCTAGCCTTATCCTCAAATAATCTTCCTAATTTTCTTTTAAAAGCTTTTCAAACTGATTCTGTACCTCAAAAGCAAGCTCCACTTTCTTCAACAGGGCTCACTCCAAGGTGCCTGTGTGTGTAACAGGATTGCACAGATTGCTCACTCACAAGCAAGCCCCATGAAAAAGCCTATATACTAATGCTCTAGATTAGAACACAGTACAATTGTTCGATATCATGCCCCTCCCTCTATTTAGAGGGGACAAATTCATCACAGCCCAGCTCTTCTAGGAAGACGACTTGAAATAGTTCTTTCCAAGGAAGGATATGGGGTTAGTCCTCAAGGGGAGCTTGCCCAATCAAGAATGGGAACAAGACAGCCCCTTTAAAGTTGGATACTCCCACAAATGCTTCCTTCTCTGCTTGAAGTATACTCCTTTCCTCCCTATTCAGTGTGGACACTGCTAATCACCTGTTTGGGGATTGAATGGGAAGTTTTGGGGGACTCTATTTTGTTTGGCTTGCTATTTAATTGGTTGCTTTGCAGATTCTCTTGCAGATTTTGACAGTGCTTTTTTCCTAAAAAAAATGTTTAGGGGTACTCTCTTTCCTACTCACATTGAAATACTGCCCCTCAATGAGGCCAAACTTAGATCACAAAATATTTAGGGGTATGCATACACCTGAGTCTCTCCCCCCGAAAAAACACTGGATTTTTAATAACTACAACTAGCTTTTCACTATAGCATTGCTAATGAGTCTTCTTTCAGGTTGTGAGCAATAAATAAGCACAGGGACACAGACACATACAGACTGCCCTTTCTGTACTTACAAATATAAGACAACTCTCTTCATCCATTAATGTTGATGTTAGCTTTCCTGATGTCATACTTTCATTTTTAAATAATGGCGGTGGGAGGAAAGAGAAGTCCTTCGCTTCACTTTAACTTCAGCAACCAGCTGCTTAGCTTTAAGCAAGAGATATTCTATTGTTGAAACACAGTTTCAAGATCAGATCTATAAAGATCTGCTGTTTCTTACAGGCAGTTCTCCTTTCCCCCGAGAATATTCTAGGTTTGGTATTTTCTCCTTATTCTTTCCCTCTTGTTCTTTTATTTAAAATAATTTATACTTCTTCTTTTTGCATACACAATTTCCCTGTATTTTTCTTCTTCTTTTAATGTCAGTGCTTTCATATAAAGGTCTGCCAATGTAATAAAAACAAACCCACAATTCCAGAGGTTCCACGCAATGCATCCATAATGAATAAGTATTGGTACTGCAAACTTCAGAGAATCATCTAACAAAAGAAAGTATTGGAAAATAAAATATAAAAAATTAATAGAATGATTGTAGTGGAGTAAAGTGCAAAGAGAATAATACAAGAGAGCTTACTGTAGGCATATATGTTTCATGTTTATTTAAGTAAAAGCAAAAATCAAATTAGCAAATGGATAAAAAAGAAACCTGTAAAGATAAATAAAAAATAAGGAAACAATGTTTATTGAAATTTCATATTTTTTTTCTTTTTACATTAATCTTGTTGTTTCCCAAGACTTGTTTTCTAAGACTTTCCCCCCCTTTTAGCAAGAACAATAATGACAACAACAAACATAGAATTAGCCCAGATCACAGAATTTATGTTACATTTCTCAGTGAAAAAAGATGGTTGATGTTTAAAGAGAAATATATTTTACATGACACACACAAAATAAAAAGACTTCTGGGAAAAGCAATAAACACAATACCACAGCCTGCTATAATTTTCACTCTTTTTTAAATTTTATTGCAATAGTCTGATGAAGATGCCTTAGATCAGGCAAATAATTGCTTGTCTGGAAAGTACTCACAAATCTGGCCACAAAATTAAACAGTCCTGCAGTATTTCACATTGGCTTGTACAGATCTATAAATCCAAGCAGTGTTGAGGGAACTTTATATAAATAGGAAACGGTCATAAATTTTAACATAGGCTTCCAGCTCTTGTGTCTATAAATATGCATTATGGATTGGGGGACACATCTCTGTGACTCATGAACATATATGTAATCTCAGAACCCAGGCTTGGAAAACAATTGAGCAGAGTTTTAAAATCTTGAAGCAGTATCATACCTCTTTAAACAGTCATGGCTTCCCACAAAGAATTCTCTTGAAGATCACTCAGAAACGTCAACTGGTCCAAAATGCAGCAGCCAGATTACTCTGCAGTTTAAAGAGCTCACATTGGTGACTGAAGTCCAATATGACTTTGTCTTGAAATATCTGAAAGAATGCCACTTTCCGTACATAATCCCTTGGGTGTTAGAATCAGCAGAGGGGGTCTCTTGCCATTTCTGCTGCCCCTAGGGTAACTGTCCAAAAGGCATTTTCCGTGGCATCACCTAAGCAAGGAGTAGTCAACGTGTTGCTCTCTATATGTTCCTAGACTATAACTCTCATGAACTATAGTCAGCGTGGACAGTGGTCAGGGATTAGGGTAGTTGTAATACGAGTACTTTAAAACTAAATGAGGTACTGTACAAGCTGAAATATAATCTCTACCACATAGCACTTTTATACCTGGTTAATTGTCATGTGATGACAATAATGATACACGACATAAAAGAATGGCTGCATGAATCAATCCTTAGACAGCACTTAAATTGTGCTGGGTGCACTGAGATGAAGATAGAATTAACTATTTGGTGTGTGTGTTTTTTTAAAAGAAGTGAATCATACAAAACACAGACCTATGCATCTTATGTTGCAGTGGAGACACACAATTGCCTGTCTGGGATTTTTTAAAAAACTTATTTTACTGACTCACTCCAGTACACAACTGAATATCGTATCACTGCAGCTTCTCATTTTCCAGCAAGCATCTTGAGCAAAGCACACTTTAAATAGAAATCAATCAAACAAATGCAAAATTGGCAAGCCATTGGGAATGGCATGTGATTAGGAATCCTATCAGAGCAAAGGAGTTTTTCCTTTCCCATTATCCCCCCCCCCATGATTTTCTTTTCCTGTTCTGCTGGTCTAGCATGTCAATTTCTCATCCTTTACGTCACTATAAATATCCTCTCTGTACTGAATGTTAACACAGCATAGTATTGTGTAGGATGAGCAGCGTCTGCTTATCTAGAGTATCGTGGATGGTACCAGGGGCTTGTGTCTATTAAGGATATTGGCAAAGAATGAGAGTCCTTGGTTTCTCAGCACTAGATAAATGGTGTCTGAGTTAACATTCATGAGGATCCTGGAAGACTCATTTAAAGCAGCCCCTGAGGCTATATGCTTCCTTGGATTCCAGAACAGCACATAAAGCTCTTAGTGTTCTGATCTGCATTTGGAATGGATTGCCTGCATATTACAAAGATTATGCAGGGAATATCGAGTAGCTTTGCTGGTAATGTTCATTCCAGGATTGTTGTATATATGCTGCATGCAAGTAACACTACCAAGTGAGCCAGAGAGTCCTTTGATGGATTAAAATGGAAGGCTTTTATGTTGTTTGCCATGGGAAGCAAATGCCAGTGGAGGGTTTCACAGTGCTTCCTCTGCCAGAAGTGAATCCAGAAGAAGTGGGTGGTAGGGGTGTGTTACAGGTGAGCACAGTTCCTCTAATATAAGGTTACCAGACGTCCCCATTTCCCGGGGACAGTCCCCAGATTTACAAATCAGCCCCCATACAAAATCCATTGAAGTTGAAAAGTGCCCCTGGATTCATTGGAAAAAATCTGGTAACCTTACTCTAATAGCCAGCATGGGCTCTTAAAGAGGACTCTTGTCTGGGAAAGAGGAAGAAGGCTTCAAGGAGAAAGTGAGTAAAGGAAGCACCTTCATGAGTGGGGATAGACACCTTGTTTAGTTAGAAAACAGCCTAAATGGACATTGAATTTGCCCTCCGTATTCAAAAAGTGTGAGAACTGCAGTCACCTGGAGGGTATCAGGATGTCGATCACTGGTCCATATCAATGTGTTCTCAGAACACACCCAGAAGCAGTACACAAAATGCTGTCTGTTTTAGAAGCCAAGGCTAAAAAGGTCACAGGCTGCAAGTTATGGTGCTAAACTTGCAATCCAGTCATATGTGTGTTTACATATATAAGTCCCAAGTCTCTGCACAAAATGGGAGTCTCTGCAGAATGGGTTTGATAAAACATGGTTTACCACCTGAATTTGCTTTCTTATTTCTAACAAGAAACAGGCACCAAGGGCTCCTCAATATTATCTATTTATTGAGCAGTCATCCTGATTAGCATGTGCATGTGCATGGAGGTTAGACTGTGGCTGTATTCAAACAGAACTTTATTCCCAACATTTTCTTACTGGATTGTTTTTATATTTTATGTGATCTTTCAAATGACATAAAAGTCATTGGGCCAGGCTTTTTGTCTGCAGCTCCCCCCCCCCAAGAAAAAATGTAGAGGACAACAGGACAGAGGGAAGCAACTTTTGCCAGTGACATTAAGACAGTCCCCCATAGTACTCCCAGCTTCATCAGTGACAAACTTTGGGTTTTAGAATTTCAGGGGTAGCCTGTGCAACACCAAAATTCCCCCCCCCCAGCTCTTGCCTTCCATTGTTCATCGTTGTTGCCACACCCTCTCAACTTGGTGCCCAGTGCGGACAAAGCAGTCACACTCCACTAAATCTGCCTATGGCTTCATTAGCCCACTCCTGTCCATCACTCAAAAAAAATTCTTAAATTATAATTCATCCATTTTCAAAAAGCTTTTCAGAGGCACCTTTTCTTAGAGGATTGTAACATTTGTCATAATGCAATCTTTTCCTTTCCCTTTGGATATATGCATACATGAAAGAAACTATGCATTATTTTATTGCTGCAATTATTGCCAATTAGTTCTAATTAGCTAAAGTATAGGCTCTCTTACGAAAACTTAAACTTTTTCAAGTATGGCTTCAGCCTGGTTGTCAGGCAAAGTTATATTTAGGGACTGAACAAAGGCAAAGAACTGAGCTGGATCTGAGAGAATAGGTTCGCTAGAATAGACAAAAGAATAGCATAATGTAATTTCTTTTTTAAAAAGAAAGAAGAGAACCTTTGCTGGTTCCATGTGTCTAAGGAGTGTCTGTGTGTGTGTGTGTGTGTGTGTGAGAGAGAGAGAGAGAGAGAGAGAGAGAGAGAGAGAGAGAGAGAGAGAGAACTTTATCCCACCCAGTTCTGTATTTCATGCAAACATTATCCTAGCATATACATTTTTGTATGTATTAGCTTGCTGGGGAACTGCATTGCAAAATTCAAAAAAGTATTCATTTAGATAGAAGGATTGCCATGTTTTAGTTCACATATTCTTTATGAAAGTATAAATTTGGTAGGATTACTTTTAGATGCAAACTGATTTGAATCCCCACCCTAGCCTCCAGTTAAAAGGTAAAGGAACCCCTGACAATTAAGTCCAGTCGCAAACGACTCTAGGGTTGCAGCACTCATCTCACTTTAAAGGACAAGGGAACCAGCGTTTGTCCACTTCCACAGACAGTTTTTCCAGGTCATGTGGCCAGCATGACTAAGCCGCTTCTGGTGAAAACAGAGCAGCACACGGAAACGCCATTTACCTTCCTGCCTATTTATCTACTTGCACTGGTGTGCTTTCAAACTGCTAGGTTGGTAGGAGCAGAGACAGAGCAACGGGAGCTCACTCCATCGTGGGGATTCAAACTGCCAACCTTTCAGTTGGCAAGCCCAAGCAGCACAGTGGTTTAACCCTCAGCACCACCTGCCTCCCATTAGCCTCCAGTTACCTACATCCTTCCAAAAGAAACCAAACCTGAGTAAGCACCACATACCTGGAATTTATTATAGCTCCAACAGATGGGGATGCATGTACCAATATGACAAATCTGAGCATAAAGTAGAAATTTTAGTGCAGCATTTTAATTCCTAGCATATAAAGAATTAACACTGGAATCCTATATACATCTACTCAGAAGTATGGCCCATTGCATTCAATGTGTCTTGTTCCAAGGAAAATGTGTGTATGATTGCTTGTTAAATGTGACCAGTGAATATATAAAAATTAGTTCTGACACACAGAACTAGTTGAATGCCAAATAAGAGGATTTATCTTAATTATCTTAATTCAACAATCACTAATTTGTCATGAAACTGCCTCTCTAAGAATCTGATAATATATATAATTCTGGCCACGTATCATCATCATCATAAGACAATGCCAATTCATTAAAAAGGCACTTCTAGAAAACTATTTCACATAAAAGAGACAGATATTTTAGTAGTTGACTGTTAACATTTATATTCATCACTGGCATCCATCACAAAGTCAAAGCAAAATATAAAAGGCAGGACAGTAAAGCTTGCTCATCAATGCAGTGTTCCTTACTGTGTCTCTTTCACCCTAAAGGGAGAAAAATGGACTTAAAATAGGAATCAATTAAATAGCATAGCAGAATAAGAAAAATAACATTTAAAATAACATAATACATTATCTGCTCTATTTTTGTTGTTCCTTGAGTAAAGATTACTCATGAGAGCCAAGGCTAAGTCCTTCACACAAGTATGAGATGATTACTTTTGTAAAATTAGATTCATAAAAATTATAATTATAATGGAAATCCAATTCTTCAATTTGCATTAGCTGATTAGTACTGAGTGGGTTTTAATGACAATTTATTCACAGGTTTTATCAACCAGTTCTACAAAGATATTGTGCCCATTACCTGCCTGCTCTAGTACTACAATAATAAAGTAGAATTTGGAAGAAGGACTACTAATCACACTTCAAGAAAGTCTGCTTGGGGTTGAAACTCGCTATCCCCACTCACGAAGATGCTTCATTTTCCCACTTTCTCATTGAAGCCTTCTTTCTCTTGCCCAGGGTATAATATTCTTTAAGAGCTCTGGCCATGAGAAAATGACAGTCTGAGGATTCATTCTCCTTTCATTTCTGAAGCAGGTGGTATAAGCTCTAAGGTTTGTATTTCTGAATCATATAATATGAGCCTCAATGACATTATGCTGTACTCCATGGACATGTCCAATAACTATTCAATAATCATCTGTATGGAATCTTGGCTGAAAGTACTATGACCACGGAGTACATTTTGCATTTTCTGTACTCTCCTCAGGCAACCTGTTTTCAAGGACAATTCATAGCAGACTGACCACAACACTTACCACCTGGTTGTGTTAAGGGGGACACAAGTTGCAGTCTGTCTTTGGCATTCTGTCATTTCTGCGAGCTGTTCCAATTGGGCATAAGTGCGCTATTTGTTCCAAAAAACATTTGTCATGGTCTTTTACAGGCATCCAGATATCTTTTCTTCTTGCGCCTGTTTTTGTTTTCAGTGTAGAATAAAGATTCTCCAATCATCCAAACATATAGATATTGGCAGGTAGCAAGAGGTTTTCATCCCAAGCAGGAAAACAGAATTTCCAAAGGATGCCTTGAGGGGGGCTTCTTTTCCAAAGCTTCAGTCCTTAATAAACAACTCTATTCTGTTCTTATTTCAGATACCTTACATTTAGCTTTAGTTGATCCATGCATCTAAGAAATATGGCACTGAAAAACAACAGCAACCCTTAAATGGGAACACTGTCAAGGCAGAGTGGGTTAAAATGATTTTCATTGTACTTAAGAAGCACCTTCATTCCAATATTTCATGGTGAAAAGGGAGCCATTCGTGGAACTCAGTATTTAAAGGGTTTCAAAACAAAGCAAAGCAAAACATCTGGCAAATTATTACTCTGGGCTATCATCATTCTTCTTCTTTGAGTAATATATAGGTACAAAATAATAATGATGTCTTCAGCAGTACATATGTTTTGTCATTTTTAAGTAATTTTTATTGTGCATTTATGATTATTTGTGCCCCTGATAGCATTGGGGCAGTTATATGAGACCCACTTCCAATACTATTTGGTCATGCTGCTCCATTTTCCCTCAGAGCTTATCCCATAACTATCTACTGAAATTCTGTAACCACTGAGATTCATAACTGAGAAGTTGTATGGCTGGCTAGTGATTGCCCTGGCCAGTAGCAACCACCAAACAAGCAAAAAGGTTATTTTGGGTCTCCATAAAATGAAGGTCCAGATAGACTGTTAGGTGTTAGAAGCAAGTTTTATTAACTGATAGAATACTTAACAAGGAAAGCAGAATAACATTGATATCCCATACTCACCCCAAAGTAATAACTAACAACATATAAAGCCAATAATAAAGAAAATAAGCAGAGATATTAAGCAAGGATATGCAAAAGATATAGTTAGGAAGTGAAGCTCATCAACATGTCCCCTCAACCACTGGAGATCCCTTTAGCAGCAGACCAACATACAGTTCCCCAGTTATGCTTGCACCTTCCTGGAATGGTCTAAGCCAAGATATCATCTGTGTGGGCTTTTATACAGTTCAGGGGGAAATCATGCCAACTTCGATGCAGGTGCCCCACACCATCAGGGTGCCTCCTTTCCATATTCTCAGCTGTGAGCCAAAGTCTATGTCTGGGAGTCAACGCTGAAGCTGGTTCAAAGTAAGGCTGCTCTTTCTCTGCTCCCACTCTTATCTACACAGCTGGTGAACTTGGTCAATAGTCAATTCTCATATATACATACAAGCAGGAGCACTACCTGGTGTCTGTTTCCCTGCTACTACTGTACTACTGAAGCCTCTTGTACCTGCATTTCCCACTTCATCATAGATACTAATGGTGAACTCCTTTCAGGTAGGGTTCACATGGTGGAAGTGAGAGAACAAAGAGTTTGGTAACCCTTCCTCCCAAGGTGGAGTGACTTCATCAAGCCTGGCAGGATAGCTAGCTCCTCACTCCATTAACTGTCACCTGACAGCTACAATTTCACTAGGCTGAAGCAAAGTGGTGCTGGGGTGGGAGAGAGAAAAGATGCAGAGTGCCGTCCAAGTGTTCACTTTTGATAGGCAACTTCAAACTTCATCTGCTTTTCCTTCTGATGGGTCTATGCCATAAGACATCCATTGGGGCTGGACAATCCTTCAAAAAAAGCACTGTCCTCTATAAAGCAGGAAACATGACCTAGTTCTGATGCAAAGAGACTAAGACCCAAAAGGTCAGATGCAAATGATATAGGTTGGGCTCACCCATACAAACTCTCAGCTGTAATTCCATTGCACCTTTATTGATTTTTAGGGTGTTAGGGAAATTTATTTCCAGGGAGTTCAAAGACACAGGCTATGTTGTGCTATGCAGTAATGACATAGTTGTGGGCTAGGACCTAGCAGTCTCACTTCCCACCATCTCCCCTTCAAAACACACACACACACACACACACACACACACACACACACAAGGATAGGTGGAGAAATATTTTAAAGATTGGTACAGACCTTGGGCAGTTTAGAGTACAACCTGAAATTGATGAAGTTGTAGACACCTAATATCTGGTTAAGGGGGAAAGCCTTTCCAGTTGTGACGCATGTCTATGGAATGCTTTTCCCAGGGAGGCCTGCCTTGTGCTGATATTAACAGTATCCTAGCACCAGATTTGAACATACCTCTTCATCCAGGCTTTCAATGAATTGTTATAATCATTCTTACTGTTATTTCTGTGTGTACATTTTTTGGGGGAGGAGGACATTTATTGTTTTACTGTAAACTTTGAGATTTTGTAATTATATAAGCTGCCTAGAGGTGTATTATATTGAATAATAATAATAATAACAGTTATTATTAATGGGCTCTGCTCTCCAGATGCTTATGTGATGTACAGAGCAACTTAGATGACTGAAAAATTGGTATATACAGGTATGAATACTCAGATATAGGTGCCTCCTTGAAACTTTGGATATCTATCTATCATCATTTACAATGTTTAGACCACCTTCCAGTAAAACTATTAGAATAAAGCAATAAGGATAATAAAGCACTAGTATAAAATATAAAATCACATATAAACAAACAGAGCAGAGCAACATCATAAAAATAGAGCATAAAGCTTCAGCAAAGCACATAAAACATCATTCAGTGGATTAATGGACAGGTATTCCTGTGTTTTTATGCTTTAGGGATGGGCAGATGCCACTGGTTCTGCTCTGAAAAACAAGTTAGCAAAACTAGTGCAGTTATGCAGGAGTTTGAAAGAACCAGGTGGACTTTTGTGCCAGCTTTCCTGGGATCATCTTTCTCTCCAGACCAGGAAAGGGAAACTTGACCAGCATGCCCAAAGGTCAGTGATACTAGGTCCAACAACAAGTCAAGGGCCACAGGTTTTCCATGGTATGTGCTAATGGTGTCATTGGTGCAAGCACTGGCAGAGGAAGGGGGATGCGGTGGGTGCATCCCGTCCTGGGAGTCATCCCTGTGGGGGGGTGACATTGCCACCCCACCCCCTGGGGCATTCGCTGCGGGCGGCGCCCCATGGTTCATGGATGCTCACCATAGACGGTGCCACGTGGGACACTAATCCTGCCCCCATGGGCAGCTAGCCCCACCCCTGGGTGCACAGCATGTGCACCACTCCGGGTGCCAGAGCAGCTAGCTATGCCTCTGGGTGCAAGAATATTTACTATTGATGTGTGAAAGTCTCAATTCCATTTTTCTCTGTTTCTCTATCTTTTCCCCCAGTATTAAGTTCAGTTCTTCACATTTCCATTTTACTAGGCCAGGCATAGGTAAACTTGGCCCTCCAGATGTTTTGAGACTACAATTCCCATCATCTCTGACCACTGGCCCTGTTAGCTAGGGATGATGGGAGTTGTCGTCCCAAAACATCTAGAGGGCCAAGTTTGCCTATGCCTGTAAAAGGTAAAGGGTAAAGGGATCCCTGACAGTAAAGTCCAGTCGTGAACGACTCTGGGGTTGTGGCGCTCATCTCGCTTTACAGGCCGAGGGAGCCGGTGTTTGTCCGCTCCGCAGACAGTTTTTCCGGGTCATGTGGCTAGCATGACTAAGCTGCTTCTGGTGCAACAGAACACCGACACCAGAGCAGCGCACAGAAACACCGTTTATCTTCCCGCCGGACCGGTACCTATTTATCTACTTGCAGTTTGACGTGCTTTCAAACTGCTAGGTTGGCAGGAGCAGGGACTGAGCAACGGGAGCTCACCCTGTTGTGGGGATTCGAACCGCTGACCTTTTGATTGGCAAGCCCAAGGCTCAGTGGTTTAGACCGCAGCGCCACCCACGTCCCATGATTGGATTGCCTGCCTGTAAACTTACAGAGAGAAAGTGTCCACTTTTAAGAAATACCTAAAAAATCACAGTATATACTCAGGCTTTTGTATACACAACCAATCACTATGCTCTGCAGGAGAGGGCAGCTGCAGATGCCAGCTCTTCAGGAGGTCTGTTACATACAATGTAGTAATTGGGCCCTTGACATGGTGGCAACTGCCCTTGAGAACAGTCTCACATTACTTATCAGGCAGATATTGTCTCTCCAGTCTTTTTGTCAACTATTGAAGACCTTCCGTTTTCAAGAAGCCTTTTAAATGGATATTTTCTATCCTAGTGTGTATTGGGATGGGATTTGAATTTGTTGTTACTTTTGAAGTTGTTGCAAAGGTTTTCATATATGAACTCATTCTATATATTTTTTTTATTGTTAATTTGTTTTGAGATGCTTCTTTGAAGTGATTTATAGAAGGAATTAAAAATAATATATAAAGCATGCATGTTAAACCACAGAGCCTAGGACTTGCTGATCAGAAGGTCGGCGGTTCGAATCCCCGCGATGGGGTGAGCTCCCGTTGCTCAGTCCCTGCTCCTGCCAACCTACCAGTTCAAAAGTAGATAAATAGGTACCACTCTGGCAGGAAGGTAAACAGCATTTCCATGTGCTGCTTTGGTTCGCCAGAAGCGGCTTAGTCATGCTGGCCACATGACCCGGAAGCTGTACGCCGGCTCCCTTGGCCAATAAAGCGAGATGAGCACTGCAACCCCAGAGTTGGTCACGACTGGACCTAATGGTCAGGGGTCCCTTTACCTTTTTTAACAGCCTACTGGATCAGACCAATGCCCCATTAGTCCAGCATCCGTTTCTCACACTGCTCAACCAGATGCCAATGGAAAGCCTGCAAGCAGGACCTGAGAACTTTCTCACCATTTGTGATTCCATGCAACTGGTATTCAGAGGCATGCTGCGCCCAACACTGGAAGTGCAACACAGCAGTTGCGGCTAGTAGCCATGGATATCTCTACCCTCCATGATTTTATCTGATTCTCCCTTGAAGCCATCCAACCTGGTAGCAATCTCTGCCTCTTGTGGGGGTTAATTCCATAATTTAACAGTGTGCTGTGTGAATAAGCACTTTATTTTGTCAGTCCAGAATGTTCCGACATTCAACTTCATCAGATGTCCAAGAGTACTAGTGCTATGACCACTTTCTCTACGCCATGCATTATAAAATATGTAATTCTATACTATCTATCTTTATATTGCAAGAGATGCTAACATAATTTGGGGAAGAGAAGGGCTGGATGGGAAACTGTTCCATTTTGCTTTCATTAATCACTTTGCAAGGCCCTCCCCACAAGAGAGAACTTATGTAGTAGGGGCACATGCTATTAATTACAGACTGGGAGAAGCTTCTCCAGTTCAAATTAATTAATTATGCTCCTTTGGGGAGAAGGAATCTAGTTTAGCAGTGGAAATTCAGGGTCACGATTCCTTCCATCACTTCTGAAATGAATATATTGGGTCTGACAAGCTGTTCATTGAAAGTCGAACCTTGTTCAACCAATCACGGTGTAACTCTTTGCATATTTCTGCTATCATTTACCGAAGGCTAGAACTTTTTCTTTGCAAGCTCTCTGCTTATTACCAGGCAAGAAAAAAATGATGTCTTATATTGGATCAAATTAAGTGAAAGTGTCGCATAACTGCTCATCCCCCAGACTCTACAGTTTTTGGTGGGTAAATGCTGCATTTTCTAGTGCTGTACCAAAATCTCTCCTCCAATTTCTGAAAAGTTTTCTCTCCCCATGAAAGAGGCCTCTCCTTTTTCTTATTCATTTGTAGGGCATTTCATAGCATTGCTTTAGAATTCCAGTGTTCACTTCATTAATGCAAGCTGGCCAAAGATGGCATGTGTGTGTTTCTTTCCATTAAATATTTTCCCACTACACGGCAGCCCTCATTTCAGTCCCATCCACACCATACCTTGAAAGCACATTGTTTCCCTCAAATAATTATAGGAACTGTTCTCTGCATGTGCTTTAAATGTTTGATAGCACATGCACATAGAAAGACAATCAATATGAAAAAGGGCCTGGAAACCAAGCCTTATGTAGAACGGTTGAAGGTGTTTGGTAAGTTTAGCCTGGGGAAGAGGAGACTGAGAGATATGTTAGCCATCTTCAGTTACCTGAAGGGCTGTCACATGGAAGATAGGGGCAGGTTTGTTTTCTCCTGCTCCAGAGGGTAGGAATCAAACCAATGGATTCAAATGATAATAAAGGAGATTCCAAGTAAACATTAGGAAGAACTTCTGGCGGTAAGAGCTGTCTGACAGTGGAATGGACTACTTTAGATGGTGGCAGACTCTACTGAATGTTTTAAACAGAGGTTGGATGGTCATCTGTCAGGGATTATTTAGTTTTGATTCCTGCAGGGGGGTTGATTAGATGACCCTTTTGGTCTTCTACTCATTAATTCTTTGATTCTATGTAAATGTGACCTATCGGCTATCTTGTGAACTGCTCCTCTGGGGTTTTATTGAAATATGCAAAGCCAGGGAGATTGGTTATTAAGTGTTCAAGAGCAGTGTGCTTGCTGGATTTTATGTTTCTAAGAAAATTCCTTTATTTTACCTTCTGAAAAAATATTCCACACGGAAAAAAGAAAGAAAGAAAAAGGCATACATATCTCCCTTGGGGATTAAGGTGTGAATTGTTTTGTTTCAGAATGTCTGAGTGTTCTTGTCAGTGAGCTGACATGCTAAGGTTGCAGAAGGGCTGGGAATTAAACAAGCAAAACAGCAGCTGCCTTTTTTCCTCCTTTTCTGAATCAGTAGCTGCACTGAGGAAGCTTCAGCCAATCGAGAATGAATGGCGCAGAACTCCAAATCCCTCAGGATGGGGACTTATACCTGATAATGGAAATTCTGGCAGAACCATTGCGAGCGCAGCATGACTGGTGCAGTGATTATTCTTTATTGCTGTGGCATTTACTGCTGGTAGAGTGGTGGGCAGCTCCTAACACTCAAAATTAATGTGCAGTAACAGCCTTACGTGAGGTGTAGCCCAAGGTGCAGTGTGTTGAAGCCTAATATATCAAAGTGATTGCAGTTCTCCATTTAAGTTGGTCCGGTCACTCTCCATATAACCTGCTGCTTCAAAGTTACTTTTAATACTTTGCTGAATAAATCTATCAAGATATAGATGGAGAAACTTCTTCTTTAAAGGGATTCTGGTTCCTGATGAGCATGGAGTTCACATAGTAGGCATATGAACCACAGATTGTTTTAATTCTGTGTGTGATGGGTTAATGGAACCTGCAGGTGCAAAGAAACTTGACCTTGGAATATCAGATGCTTGGAACAGAGCAGGTGAAGACTACTAGCTTGGTGACCTGCTTATAAACTTTTTGATAGCACCTGCCTTACCAAAAGAAAATGCTTGATTAAATGGATCTTGAGGAAAGGGCTGTAACGCAGTGGCAGAACACACATCTTGCATGTCCAAGGTCTCAGTTTTGATTCCCCTTGGGAGGGAGGAATCCCAGGATGTCTCCAGATTGCCACTATTTTGCATGGTTGTTTCAAAACTTGCTGGAAATTTAGGTTTCTGCAGTTAAAGTGGATTAAAGCAACGATAGTGCAACATTTCCACTAAAAAAAAAAATATTTGCAAAGCTGACTGCAAAGGAGAGCTACAGTCCTCCCATCATTTTGAATGTTCTTCCCTGCAAAAAAAAAGAAACATCATCTGCTTTTAATAAAATAGCATATTTCTATGTCTTGAAAGTTTGGTTTGGTTTGGTTTTTTTGCTGAACCCCTATTATTATTAATTCAATAGCAATGCTATTCAGACTTCTTTGTTTATCATAAAATGTCATGGATGCTGGAAGAAAACTAAAATTGCAATACTTATGCGCTTTCTGAAACAGTTATTTTGCTAGCAATCCTGTAAACAAAAGCACTTACACAATTCTGCTTCATCTGTTATAAAAACACCTTCTGACAAAAATATCTACATAAGAAATAATTAAATGAAACCATCTGATTTACAAAGGGGAGGGGTGAGATACAAGTATATCTTGCAGCATAAAAGTGATTTTTCTCATTAGAGGTATTAGAATTTGAGTTAAATATGATCCAGCTGTGTGGGTGGTATTCACACTTGTGTGAGTTTGAAAGTCAAGAATAGTCTTTTATTTCTTGACTTCCTTCGAGTCTTTTTATGGGCAAGGAGAAAAAAGACATGCTGTAACAAGGGTGACTCAGTCTCCCCTATCCTGATTCTCCTGTCTGGCTATTGCAACACTGACTCCTAGAACATTTGTGTTAGAGGTCTTAGGATCTCACATCCCACACATCACATGAGGCAGATATTCCACAAGTCACACACATCAAGCTGATAAACATTCAGTATGGGAGGTAGATAAGAAAGTCTAGCGAAAGTTCCTGCCCCTGCTAGATAGGAGAGAAATTAAATTCAGTTTGCATTTAAAGGGGAGCCACCTTAATGTGAGCTTTCTGAAGCAATATGCAAAAATAAATACAGACATCCTTCAAAATCCTCACTTCAAATTTTGCAATGTAGTTCTCCAGTATGTGTACAAAATGCACATACAATTGTAAAGTATGCATTTAAATGCATTTATTGGTGAAAGTAGCATACAAAATGCATTATTCTAGGTAACATTGCTTTCTATCAATGTGTGAATTATACAAAATTGTATATAAAGTTGTATATAAGGGACAATTTGTACTAAAAAGTTAATAAATTTTCATGAGGACTTTAAAAAATGATATAAACAACAAGAACAACAACTACCTGCTGTGGAAATGTGAACTGAATGTAAGATTGGAAAAATGAGGTTGTGAAAGAAAACAAAATTGACTTATTAGTCCATCCATGTGATTAATCCATCTCACATCCCACAAGGCAGAGAAGTTCAACTTATGTTACATTTCAAATCAATTCCATATTAAGAATCTGAAAGGACTGCCTTCCCTATTTATGTAATGAAAAATATATTTGGTATTTTTTCTCTGTTCTACTTAGTATTATTCCACATCTGTTTATTGACTGTGTGTGGATGTCATTCAAAACTCCTCCCCCCACCTTAGCATAAGAAAAAGTTATAATTTTTAATCCATTGTGGGGACTCCTTGTATCTATCTGCTTCATAAAGATGCACACTCTTCTAAAGTTCACAGAATTCAATTCTGTTTATCCTGCATAAATCAATATTAATACTTCTTCCATCACTCAGCAACAATAATCATAACTTACAATCATGTCCCTCTGTAAAAATCTAAATTAACCTGAGCAGCTACCACATGGAGCGTAAACTATAAAATGCAATAAGATGTTTGTATTTTATTCCTTTAATTTGAAGTGACGATGGTCAGTCAGAGGAACGGATAAAAGAATTGGACAGTTAAAAATAAAATCCAGGAGCAAATAAAAAGGATCAATAGCAATTCCTTGCCGCCGCCTTCTCTTGTGGTTCCTTATGTTGGACCAGTAGTGTGGTGGAATGTTGCCATTCACTGGTCTATCACATCACTGCAGCTTACTGCTCCCAGAGAGTGAGGTAGGATGTGATGGTGAGGCTGGTGCAGTGCAAACACACCAGTGGAGTCAATTCAGTTCAGTTGCTAGGGCATTTGTACTGTGGCACTTTCCCCAGAAACTCCTTGGCACTTCCACCTCTTGCGTAAGCAGTAGCAATGCAACGGACCAGAGGTCAGGTGAGCAGTGCCACCCCATTCCTCACTTCCGTGTCTCACCCAAACATAGGAGCTGTTCTGGCTGAGGCAGGCTATTGGACTATATAGAGCAGGACACAGACAGGCAGAGGATTGCTGTGACTGCAGGCAGGGAATGTTTTGCAGTCCTACCTAGAGATACTTAGGATAGAAATTTCTGCATGCAAAACAGATGATAACCCACTAAGCTACTCAATGGTCTTGATTGTCAGGGATTCCTTGGAACAGCCGGGAATGAGGTGGTGTGGCTGCAGCTGGGAAAGATGTCAGTAGAAATCAGAGATATCTCTTAAACAAGGGGAGACACCTCTTACTCAAGGGGAGCTTGAGTCATAACAGGCTTGGAAAAGGCCATGAAATAAATGTGTTTGTGGGTATAGTCTCCCCAAGTGGAAGGCCAATGAGACAGAGAGAGCCATTGAGTTTCATAGTTGACATGTATCAGATTTTTCTCATACGTACACAGCACAAAAAAGATGGGCACCACCTTCACTCTTTGCTGAGTGGTAGCAAGATTCCAGGGGGTTCCTGGTGCTCACCCAGGGTTTGTGCTCCTTCGGATAACTGAAGAGGCAGTGGAAACTTGCATGGCTTTAAGAAATATGATTTATTCGCATATTTATACCTTCAGTCTGCATGGAGACCATCTAGATCTTACAGCATGGTCACCTCTAGTAGGGCTTGTTCCCCACAACAGTGTAGGACAGGAGTTCAAGGTATCTGTCTTCCTTCTGCTGTTCCTAAAACCTAAACCTCCTTTAGTCAGTTGCATTGTAATGATTGGTTCTTTTGATGCTTTGATGTACTAATGGTTCATTCCCCCCTCCCAGGTGTCACCCACCAAAGAAGTTGTTTATCCCCCCTTATCAACACTTGTTGAGTAGAAATACAGACTGGTACACACTTAGGATGTTTACCTTGGTTAATTAACATTTGAGAAGTTTCAAGGAAGATCCAAAGACTTTTGTGAAGACCTAGTCAAATGTAAATTCCACTAACCCCTATGTTGTCAATTGATCTCACAGGAAGCAAAATTTGAGGCAAAGATTAGGAACACTTGTGGAATTCAGTCTCTGTGAATTTTGACGTGAATGGCCTATTTTTCACCTCTGGATTAATGTGTGGTTTGTAACTTAATTATCCAGATTTTGCACTTACACAATACACTGAAGCAGTTTGTGGCTCGCCCTCCCACAAAAAGTGCAAAAAAATATGGTATTTTAAGCAAAATTTGTATTTCAAGGGAATGAAAAGTGTGGTGGGACAGGAAACACTGGTCTCTATTCTAAGAGAAACAAATAGACTAAATGTTGTGATAATTAGTTATTCAACCCTACCTATCTGTTATTCAACCCTGTATCTCTTGCTCGGGCAAAAGAGTTGACCCCACACCTCTGCATTGGTACAATGTCATAAGTTGTCTGATATATTTCCTGTGCAGTACTACAAAATATGAGATTTCTGCCAGATCCTCAGTACTGACACCCCATCCAGACCAGTGTGCCCGTATAGTGGCCCAATCTTTTTGTAATCAACATTGAGCATCTTGCTAAGAAAGTCCATTCAATGTCTTTTCATCTTTTATTACAAAACATGATTGTACTTTGGAAAATTCAATACAAAGTTAATGAAAGAGAAATAACAGGGAGAGTTTGCATTCTTTATTATTTGGTTATTATTAATACAACTATTTCCCTGTCTGCGAGTACTACTTTTTATATCTGAAAGTGTAAAATAAAATTGTATAATTACATATTTCAAATACCTTCTATAAATTGACATATTTGGCAAATATTGTTTCCCCAGAAATTCATGACAAACAAGTTGCAGTTCTGTTAAAAAAGGCACACTTATTTCTTGTCCTGTTCATTGCACCTTATTTGATTGAACATACTGGTGTCTGATTGCAGTGACAGACCTTGGGGTCTCAAATTTAGGTGGCCCCCTGTGCAATGCCAAAATCTAGTACTCTTCCCACCTATCATGCTTCATTCTAAATAATAGTTGTGGCATCCCCTGTAGCACTCACAAGGCTCCACACCTTGTGCAACCAAACTGGTCATGCTCCCTTAAATCCGTTTCTTCTGATTGACATGTCTTTGGGTTTCCATTTGACTGATATTCATGTAGGTGTAGACATATTTTAATTTTCTTACCAAATGGATAGGAAGCAAAGCATTGAAGTTAGCTAGTACTTCATCTTGAATGCATGCCAAAGTGTGCCGGGGAAAAATAATTTAAAGTTTTCATTTTGATGAGTTTACCATGTAGTGTGATATTTAAGCAATTGGAAGATGAGCAACTTTCGAGTCATCGGCATTTCTTAAGGAGAGATCATCTGCTGTTTAAATCC
The DNA here is from genome assembly GCF_965112155.1 of Podarcis liolepis. NCBI lineage: Eukaryota > Metazoa > Chordata > Lepidosauria > Squamata > Lacertidae > Podarcis > Podarcis liolepis. The sequence continues at coordinate 49,797,674 of NC_139561.1, read as the reverse complement.
TCTAATAATGAGACACATTGTTATGAAGTAATAATCTCCTGGTTACTGTGCAAACACACAGAATAGTGATAAACATCTAATCACGGGATTATTTTGCATGTGTATTGGGATGTATATAAGGAACTTGGGCCATATTGCATAGTGAGTGGTAGGTACTGTTTAAGTAAAGATAGGGCAGGGGTCAGCAACATTTTTTGAGGCCGGTCCGGTCCACTCCCTGGCAGACCTCTTGGTGGGGCTCTTAAGCTATTTCTGGATCAGGAGCGCACATGCACACATGCTATTTCCAGTGCTCTTCCGACCTGGAAGTCGGTCCCTGCAACAAGAAAAAAAATGGCGCCCCCCCAAAGAAAAGCACCGAATCCCCATGTCGATCCACGGAACTGCCGTGGGCCGGTTCCAGGAAGCTCATGGGCCAGAACCGGCCCATGGACCTTAGGTTGCCAACCTCTGAGATAGGGCATTATGACAGAGCAGCAAAGCAGGAGGGCAGCCTGGTATTTGAAGCAGCACAATATAATAGTAGGCACCCAATGGAGACCAGATATTTTGACTAGAGAATCAGACTCAAGATCTGGGTATATGAAGGCCACATTCTTTTATGAGCAACATCCCAGAGGCCATATGCCAGTAGTAAGTGGCATCAGAGACCAAAGTAGGTAGATCAACATATGTAACTCTTACCTATGTATTCCTGCCATGCTAAGGTCAAAGGTTTTTATACTCACACATCTCATCCTCCATCCAGACCAGCAGGAGGCATTATTGTATTCCTATGGGGAAAGCAAAACCTGCAAACAGGGGCACTCTGTTTGCAGGCACATTCCTTCCCACTTCCAAATATGTCAACCATTCAAGAATCACAGCAAAGCAGTGCCCTAGGAAGGGAAAGGTTAGCATACAGAAACTGAAGATATTACTAGCTAGGGTGGGAGGAAGGGTTGTTCTTTGACTGACTGCTACCCCTGGGGTCAGGCACAACCGATCTTTATTGGCACCCAAACCCCACCCACTCAGCCTAGCCAGATTGGCTGGAATTTAAATCAAGCAGCTGGTGGGAAAGCCCACCAAACCCTAGCACCTGGCCTGGGAATTCCCTAATCTCCTGGCTGTTGGTCACAGGCATTGCTCCTTTGGGGGTGGGAGTGGGAGTTTCTCTGTGCCGGGCAGCAACAGTACACTCAGAAATCTGCAGCTGTAGTAAGCATTCTACTCTGCGACTGGGTAAGCAGCCATTCTAGACAGGCAAAAGCACTCAAGGAGAGGGCAAAGCAGGTCCAGTGATGGACATACTGATGGATGGAGCCTGGCCTGCAGGGAGTCCCGGGGGCCAGACAGAGGGACCCAGATGGCCACATTCAACTTGGCCAGAGATTCCTGTACTCTGTTTACAGGGATGTTGTAAGTATTTCATTCCATTGAAAGCAGTTTAAACATTTCAAAGCTTTGCATTCTATGCAATTCAGCGGAACATACTTTTGAGTAGACTTAAATAGGGTAGGTTTGTTCAGTTGCATTCCAGTGTTCACTTACCTAGTTGTAAGTCCCATTGAACTCTTCAGTAGGGCTTACAGATGAGTAGAGTGTATGTATATGACAAAGTGTTACATAAATGCTAGTTATTGTTACAATTTTTAATCCAGTACACTCAGAAAACTGCAGCTGTAATAAGCATTCTACTTTGGGCTATTTTATCTCTCTCTCTCTCTGCCATTTGAGTCTTTATTCATTGATACTTTACAGTTTGACCTTTGATAGATGCCATTCCCTTCCTATTTCATTTTTTCATACATATCTCCTCAGAATGATCTCTTCCCTGCACACACACACACACACACACACACACACCTGCACACAATTTCCCTGAAACATGAAGCTTCATAATGGAAAGGTTGCTGCTAATCCCTTTTCTATATATCCCCTTCCTTGGAGTGTATTTTGTTCATCCACTTTCATCTCAAGAAATACTCTCTATTCATAGACATTTACTCAGATACTGAAAGAGCCGCTTTTCTAAGCCACTTTTAATATATTTTGAGTGTTTTGATGCATTACCTCTGGAAAAAGAACCCCAAAGAATACAAGGGTTTGTTACTGGTAGATCTCCCCCCCCCCCTTTTCCTTTGCAGAGCAGCAGAGCTAGAGTCCAGTGCTGTGTGGTTAGAATTTAGTCTTAGGTGGAAGAGGCTGAATTTCAAATGCATCCTCACCTATGATGAAGTTGACTTGTAATGATAGTCAGTCAGTCTTTCTTAACCTAGTCCTCTCATAAGGTTATTATGAGGATAACATGGGATAACAGCAATACGGATGAGTATATCTATCAATTTTAGTTTCTCTCTGTTTCCCATTTTTTTGTATATTAAATTTGCATTTATTTTTTAAAAGTCTTTATGAAAAATTATTGGTATTCTTGTGCAATTTCCCCCATATATACTGTACATATAAGTACATAGATAGATAGACATTAGGGCTGGATGATGTTGGGCTTTCAACATCACAGTGTATCACCAACCAAACATCGCAGTTTGGCAATAAACCATGATGTTGTAAAAAGCTGCATTGCCCCCAGTCAGTGAGATGCTGGGTGAAACTGCTGCATCTGTCACCATGGGAGTTGAGGCACCTTGTGGGCTGTGGCCAATACAGCTGGACCCAGCCTGCCCCCAGCTGATTGAGTCCCAAGTCACCTGCTGCTCACATGCCATTGGAAGGTGAGTCAGGGCTCCTTGGCCAGGCTCTTCTGGGGGCAGGAGAGCTCCTGCCCTCAGCCAAGCTAGCCCCAAGTCCCCTGCCACTCACATGCCACTCCCCGAAGACAGACCAGACAGCAGTAGCCAAGTGCACAGAGCCTGTCAAGCCTTAGCCTTTGCCTGTGTGGGTGCACTGTTTCTTTTCTCCAGGGGTTGTTCATCCCCAGTGGAAAGATGCAGCCCACCCACACGGGCAAAGTTCGCAAGGCACGGGGTGCAAACCCACCCTATCTGCACCTTGTGGAGCAGGGCTGCTGGAAGCTGCTGGTGAGTACTGGACCAGATACCAGCAGAATCAAAGAGCCCCTACACTGCCTGGCTGTCTTCCAAGCAAGCAAGGTTGCAGCCCCAATCCCGCTCCTACTCTCCTACAAGCAGGGCCAGGACCTCTTTCAGCTGAGAGGAGGACCACTTTAACAGAGCCCCCACCCCGCCGCTGGCTCCTGCAAGCTGGTGGCGGGTCAGGGACTCCATAAAACCACCACTGCTTGAGGCCCCCTGCCTCCAGCTCCTGGCTAGTTTGTTTCTTCCTCAGTGCCTTGGGTGCTGGAGGCAGAGGGACTCAAGATCCATGATGGTTTCACCAGTGATAGAAGCTGAGAGAAGCTGTCATTGTTGTCTCTCCCTGCCCCATACTGGTCCTGGGCGATATATTGATATATCACCACTGCTAATACACTTACATACATATATCTTAATCCTACAGTGAACTGATATTTGTAATCAATGGATAATGACTCAAAAGTAAATCAAAATTGAAATAAAGTAGTATCACCACCTCCTTGGATCCCACCCGAAACTAGACAAATTTGTGAAATGAGCTAACAAAATCAAACAATCCATCGTTCACCACCTCAGTTGCCACATTCAGGACTCCAGCCCTATGAATTTCATTGAGAATGCTTTTCATATGTTCTAAGTGGATGCAATGAAGAGAGAGAGAGAGAAAGCATGAGGGGGAGACATCAGATACAGTTGTGAATCTGTATTGCCTCGTAATTCAGTCAGGCTTTGGGCTGATTAATATTATTTGTTTTGTTTTTAGGTGGTAGCATTAAACTCTCCATTTTCCTCATCAAAGGCTAGAAAAAGATTAACCCTTTGAAGATACTGCTCATGTGCTTTGTTCCTGATCAGTCATCTGTTCCTCCATTCAAAGCTCAGGAGTTTGAGAGGCATGTCCCAATGTTGTGCAGTTTATGAGTTGAATTAATTATCAATTTAAGAAGTGCACTCTTTTTCTTTTTTTGTTCCTGTTGTTTTTTTGTTCCTGTTGTTCTGCTCAGTTGCATTCAGTTCAAAAACTGTGCCTGGGAAAAGTGGTGATTGTCACATAAATTAATTTAGAGTCCATAATGGTTTACAAATGTCAGTTCAATTAGCCACTTAAGGAAACCATGCCCATTTTCTCGAAATTAAGTGAAGTGAATCTTTAAGTACTGTTAATTGCAACTTTGTATATTCTTGTTCAGCCTCATTGGAAGCTTTCAAACATTCTGAAATGTTCTCTGTATGTAATTGGCGGTAAATGGGGGCTATATCCAAAGGCCATATAAGTCACAGTTCACATTTCCACAGTTCAGAAAATGTGAAGTATGTATGTTAAGAAATGAGAAAAGCCGTGGGAAAATATTTTCTGCACAAATGGGCTAAGAAAACATCCCATTGCCTGGCCCTAGAGACCATTAAGGTTTATTTTATTTTTTAAAAAACATACTTAGCAGCATTGCTATTGACTTTTGAAAGTGTGCGTGTGTTAGTGTGAAGCACCTAACATTTGCTAAGCACTCTGCAATGATTAAAACAACAGCAAGATAATTCCTGTCTGCGGGCTCACAACTTAAGATAGACATGATACGAAAGGTGTCTCAACCAAGTATAGCAACACAGGAAGTTGCCTTTTGCGAAGTCCAGCCACTGGTCCATCCATCTCAGTATGATCAACAACAGGGATAAGAATACTGTGGGGTTCCAGATGTTGTTGGTTCAAAGTCCTATCATCTTGACCATTGACCTTGCTGAATGGAGCAGAGAGGAGTAGGAACTGAACAACACTTGGAGGGTCACAGGTTCCCCATTCCTGATTTAATTAGGTTTGAATTAAAGTTATTATTAGAGAAATATAACTGGGAAATATTCCTTCTAATACATGGTCAGTTTTATTATTTTGTCTGAAATTGAAAGCAATGATTTTAAACTAGTAAAGCGGTAAAAAGTACATTGTACAAATTGAATGTATATTGGTGGTACCTTAAAAAAAAAAATCTGGACAATTGCTAATTGCCAAAGCTAACCTACTATCTCAGACATGGTAGCCAATATAGTGTCCTCAGATGTTGTTGGACTTCAACTCCCATCATTCCTAATTGGCTATGTTAGCTGGAGCTGAAGGCGGTTGGGAGTTCAGCAGCATGTGGAGGGCATCATGTTGGCTGCCCCCATCTAACAGAGCACTGTGGTTCACTAAGAAACAAAAATTGGCTATTGTTCATTGGAATGACAAATTCCAGGGCAATGTTCATCTCCATATGCCTAGCCTAGGGCTTGCCAATCAGAAGGTTGGCGATTCAAATCCCTGCAACGGGGTGAGCTCCCGTTGCTTGGTCCCTGCTCCTGCCAACCTAGCAGTCTGAAAGCATGTCAAAGTGCAAGTAGAAGGTAAATGGCGTTTCCGTGCGCTGCTCTGGTTCGCCAGAAGTGGCTTAGTTATGCTGGCCACATGACCCGGAAGCTGCCTGCGGACAAACGCCGGCTCCTCGGCCTATAGAGCGAGATGAGCGCCGCAACCCCAGAGTCATCCATGACTGGACCTAACGGTCAGGGGTACCTTTACCTTTACCTAATATTTCATTACTACTCTGACATCAGTAAATGCAAATAAAAGTTATCTACGTCTTTCAAGATTTATATCATCCACACATATGCATATACAATGCATAATTAACTTATAAAGTGCTCTGTCACAAGGTGTAGTGCCACCAGCATTGAGGTAAAGACTACCAAATGAGTACTAATGATGTTCATATCTAATGTCCACGTTCAGAAGCAAGATGTTACTGAATACTGGTTGCTTTCTGCAACAATGGAAGAAGGTTATTACCTTCACATCCTATACTTCTGAGAGTCATGAAGTAGGGCGCTAGACTAGATGGTCAGATCCAACAGTGCTCTTCTTATATTCTTAAGAACATATATTGATTTGAATCCTGATAATCAAATCAACCATGCATTTCTGCTCCTCCATCCTAAGGAAGAACCTATTAGCACCCTTAGGGATGGTCAGTTTCTATTGGTTTATATTTTTTCATAACATTTCTGCAACATTTGCAATATTATTTTTAAAAACCTTTATGAAAATTAATCAGCACTTTAGTGTGCATTTCTCCTAATACATACATTAATATATTGATTGTAACTAATATATGCACTTTTATGTACACTTTTGTGGACATTTTCAAGCATATGTCTTGCATGGAGAACTGCAGTGCAAAATTCAAAGAAGTATGTATGTTTTAGTTTGCACATACTTTTGGAAAGTGTTATTAGGTGCTTTTGAATTAAAATGAGAACCAACCCCAAAGACTGTAGATCTAAAAGACAAGTTCAAAGTAGGTGGCACATTCCAAAAGACTGCAGATTACCATGATCTCTAGTCTGTTCTCTATAAAGAAACAGTGGATTGGATTTTGTGCTTGTTGAAGATCATTAAATTTTCCAGGGGAAATTCTGTACTTCTCAAGTGACTGTGCTATGATTCATAAGCTTCCCTTTTTATCATGAAAATATCACTTTGATTGGACCATTGGATGTCAGATTTCCCCCCGGTAAGGAAAGTTAGTTACAAGCTGCTTCGTCTTTTTACTTCCCTCATATAAAGATTCAGCATAAGCCTACAAACTAAGAAATAATTTCCCCTCTAATCCTAACTCTACAACCATTTAAAAGTAATTAGGCTTTAACACAAAAGGTCCTCTTGTGCATCAGGATTTGGTTAAATAGCAGGAATTAGAGAATAGGAATAGATGGACAGTTTTCCAATGGAAAATGGCATCTCCCAAGGATTGGCATTGGGACCTGTGCTTTTAAACTTGTTCATAAAAGATCTAGAGGTGAGCAGTGAGATGGCTAAAATGCTGATGATGCTCTATTGCTCAGGGTAATTAAAACAAAAAGAAATTGTGAAGAGCTCCAAAAGGCCCCTCCCAACTAGGTGAATGAACAATGAGCTATCAAATGCAATTCAATGTAAACAAGTGTGAAGTGATGCATGCCAACACAAAAACATGTTAATGCCACATATACCTTTAGCAATTTCCAGACATGACTTCTGAGGCAAATGAGTGGGACTGAGATGTTGGATCTTCCCAGCCTCAATGGAGTCAAGCGTTCCCTAACTGCTGACCATTAAGGACATAAGAAGCTTCATTATAGCATGTCAGACCATTAGTCTACCTATTTCAATATTGTTTACACCAAGGATCCTCAAGCTACAGTCCACAGGCCGAATCCAGTCTGCCAGGGTCATAAATCCAGCCCACCTGGCCATTTAAGAACCCGCCGCGAAGCCGAGACTCCTGGCAATGGTGACGGGAGGAAGAGGCCATGTGGTGGTGGCTCTGCCAAACGCCGTGCTTGGTTTACCTCAGCGCGGGGACTGACTGTGTTCCTGCAGTTAACACACCATTGAGGTGGGCTAAGTGTGGAACGGACTGGCCCAAGGTATTCATCTCAGCAAAACTTCCCTAGTGTGAAACTGGCCTGACTCGCCAGCGATCCAGTCACCCCGAGCATAAGAACAACCTGCTGGATCAGGAGCGTGGGAGCAACCTGCTGCTAGTCCACCATCCTTTTAACAATTTGTTTGTTTTAAGTTTAAACACAACACATAAAAACTCCACTATCCTGTTCACACTGCACTGCAACTTGATAGGGTTTGGGGCCTTCATCTCCCCTCTTCTGTTGGTGGCTGTTTCTGTGCAAGTTAGCGAGAGAGCATTGTGTTTGTATGCAAACCAGACTGCTGGAAAGCCTCAGGTGGGCATTTATTTGGCCCTCAAGCAGCAGGATAGGTGCTTGTGGTTGCATGCACAGTGGGTGTGGCCTGAGATGATGGTGAGCATGGCTTGGATATGTACACAATTGCTCTCTCACACACACAAACATGGTTTTTCCTTGCTGGTGTGGAGACTAGCAGGCATATGCCCTCTCCAGCAGGAAAAGCAGTACCTTTTGAATGCAGGGCTCTCCCTGAAGCAGCAGCTGTTAAATGTGCTGGGCTGAGTGTAGTCACACAAAATTTTGGCAATTGGGGCAGCTTGGGTCCCTGCATGGGCTGTTACTTGCCCACATGTTGTGTTCAGGGGATAGATATAATTTTCTCTAAGTATTGTAAGGGTGGTATTTTTCATCTTTCAGATTACGTACATACCTCTCTGTGTTAGGATACAAATCTGCCTTCTTATGTGGACCTATTTGCAAAGATGAAAGTCTGAGGCTGGAACACCGTGCCGGGTTTACCTCAGGCTCAGGCTCTGCCTCAAGCTCATTCCTCAACTTCCTCATTCTGTCTCCCCCTCTGTCCCTTTGTCGCCTCTTCCTGGCCGCGTGCTGCCTCAGCAGGGGCAGGGAAGGAGCCGGAGCAGCCTCCCACCACCACCTCTCAGCGCGCAAGGATTTCATATGGCACATGTGTCCCACTTGAAGTCAGTGGCAAACACCACTATTGGTTTCCATGGGGTCCTGCCAGGGTGCCACAAGCAAGCCCAAGTCTTTTTGTTTATTTCCCCATTCAAGAAATTGACCAGCCAAAGTGGGTTTTGTAGTTTTGTTGTTCTCTCCTCCTCAATCCCCACCCAGAAGCCAGAAAGAGCCACTCTGAGTTGGCTCAGTGGTGTCACCCAGGCCTTGGCTCATTTCACAAGAGATCTCCAATACTGGGATTTTTAAAAAGAGGGTTCCCAGTAATGAAGGGCAGCTCCTTGGTTAGGGAACTGCAGTAGTACAAACAGGTCCAAGTTGCAATTCCTCAGCCTCTTGAGCTGCTCCTTCTCTTTTGAATAGGGTTACTCCTGAGAAAATGGCTCCTGTCTCTGAAGTGCAAGAGGGCATGCTCGTTCATGCTTTTTTCAAAGTATAGTCTGGCCCCCAACAGTGTCTGAGGGACAGTGAACCTGCCCCCTGTTTTAAAAGTTTGAGGACCCCTGGTCTACACTGATTGGCAGCAGCTCTCCAGGATTTGAGAATCTGGAACCTTCTGCATGCAAAGCAGATACTCTGCTACTGAGCTATCATCTTTCCCTTTATTATTAGTAATGTGTCTTTAACTTATTAGTATTTCCAGTCTGTTCCACTGGAATCAATTTATCTCATTTCAGTTGGGGGGTGTGTGGAAATCTTTTGGCTTTCTTGCCATGCTTTGTTGAAGCCTCTTAAGTCATAACCTGATCAAATCAGTCATTTTCACAGCGGGTGAGAAGATTTGAGAGTTGTGAGCATCTCATCTCTTCCTCCCTCTTTCAAAATTTCTCTTTCAGATAATTAATCCAGAGAGTTAAAGCTAATTTAAGTAATGCCAAGTGAATTGCCACTTGGCTCGCTTTCTTCTTTCTCTAAATGAGTAAAAATGTAGGATGCACCACTATGAAAGATAGGAATGGGAATAAAATAAGCATGCTAATGAAAGTTACTGGCAAATGAAAGAATTCTAAATGGTCACACATCATGCCTACATTGTGTCTCACAAAAAAATTAGGTGTCACAAAAAATATGGGCTGTGCCCAACTAAGCCCTAGAACTATTAAACTTATCAAGCCTCAGTCATTTCAGTGGGTTTGCTCTGAGTAAGACTAACTTTGAGCAGAACCCTATGTTAGAAGTAAGTGCATTTTCTCCATGGGACTTGCTAATTGTGCACAATGGCTGGTAATTATGTACATTAACCACTCAATTTACATTCCCCTTAATATTAAGTACCTTAGTGAATGTGATTCAGGTAGGTAGCCATGTTGGTCTGACATAGTCAAAATAAATAAAAATTGTCCAGTAGCACCTTTGAGACCAACTAAGTTTGTTCTGGGTACTGTATACCGTAAGCTTTCATGTGCATGCACACGAAATCTTATACCCAGAACAAACTTAGTTGGTCTCTAAGGTGTTACTGGACAATTTTTATTTTTTTATTAGTGAATGTGAGTGAGACAAACACTGTTCAGTAGATCACAGGTCTAAAGGACCTCCATATCTCTATGCAATAGCAAAAGGACCCAAAATTCTGAGTGAGGAGGTGCATCTTAAACAACCAGGGAAACTGGGACATTGAAGATGCCTGATGTAACTCCAGAAGCAGAGAGTTCCACAAAGAAGGTGTCACAGGCCCTAGCTTGGATCAGCACCCTATGATCAGAACCCAGAAGCAAGACCGAAAGAAGGACTGCCTCTGAAAATCTCACCTCTTGGGCTGGCCCGTACCAGGAGCAATACTACATCACACCATGTTCTTCATCCTGCATATGAGACACCAAGAGAGCTGTTTATGCTGATTTCAAGGCATGGTTGAAGATGTTCTGAATGTACCAAGTCACATATACTGACTTATAACATTCAGTTTTATGGTCTTTCTTGCCGTGAATTTCTATGGTTAATAGTGACTACCTTTAGATTTTGATAAACTATCAGTATTTAAATTCAGTGATTAATGCCTCTACATAAGAAAGGGGGGACTTGAGATGCCTGCATTCCATAACTTTCAGCAGATATATATTTCCAAATTGTTTGGGGCCAGTCATTATGAGACATGCTCACTGCCTTGCCTCCTCTCTATCACTGTGTTGGTCTCAGTGGGCATAATTAATAGCAAAGCTGTTTTTAACAAGAATACTTTTATACCTCTCAAAGCACTTTTCTAATTAATAATTCCTTTTCAAAAATAGAGAGAAAATTATAATATAATGATATTTTTCTCTTCCCAAATGACTGGAAGGCAGCTGTCAAATACACTCCCCCCCATGCTTTCCCTAAGTTTCACAGCACTGTCTTCTTCACTGAAACCCCACTGAGATCCAGGGTTGCATCTGTTTGTAACAGTTTTGAATCTGACCTGCATTTTTTAAAGGACATTTCAAATATGGATGAAGCAGAACAAAATCATTGTTCCTGTTCCTGTTGATTTATTTTTATTTTTTATTCCCCCTTTTAGGTCCCCTCTCCCCATGCCTCTGGAAGCTTTGATTACCCTAAACAATAAGCTCAGGACCACCCCTTGGAGTATTTTAGTTTAAATACATTTCAACTGTCCCTGTTTGCCACCAATAGTCTCCGTTTCCTGAACATGTGCTCCTGATAGGAATGCTGGAGAAAGTTTGCTTTTAAACATGCATGTGCTTTCTTAAGTTTTTCAGTATCCACTACCCACCCATTTCATCACAATTAGTACATCCTACTTCCAGAGGAAATAAAAAAAAGCTTGACTTAGGAAAAGGGGTAAACTGTACTGGAGGACAGCACAATGAGCCAGGAGATGATGATGATGATGATGATAATATATTATTATTATTATTATTATTATTATTATTATTATTATTATTATTATTATTATTTGTACACCGTCACTCTGGGCAGCTTCCAGCAAAGATTAAAAATACATTTAAAACTTCCCTGAACAGAGCTGCCTTCAGATGTCTTCTAAATGTCAGGTAGTTGTTTATCTCTTTGACATCTGATGGGAGGGCGTTCCACAGGGCGGGCGCCACTACCGAGAAGGCCCTCTGCCTGGTTCCCTGTAGCTTTGCTTCTTGCAATGAGGGAACCGCTAGAAGGCCCTCAGCACTGAACCTCAGCATCTGGGCAAACAGCTGCATCTCAGTTCAAAATGATGCTCCATGCATCATTTATTGCCAGGATCACAAGTACTGATTACAAGCCAGTAATCTCTGCCTGAAGTGATAAGCAGAGCATGTCAACGGACCTCTTCAGTCTTGCAATCATCTTGTTGACCAGTCTGATTGCCTCATCTCTTTAGGTGACATTGGCTTATCTTCTCTGATGTTAAAGTGAGCCTGTGTTGGTTGCAAGGTCACAGCCCCTCTGGCTGCTAGGCTATCTAGCTCAGACTGTGTTGCTCTTCAGATGTTGCTCTACAGATGTACTACAACTTCCACCATCCCTGTACACTGGCCATGATAGAACAGGGTTGATGGGAGTTGCAGTAAAAAGCATCTAGAACATACCAGGCTAGAGAAAGATGGCTTAGGTGCTTTGAACCATGATGATTTGAACCATGCAGTTGAGTGTCAAGTGTGAATGGGGACCCAACAATCTGAATTCAGCATTTAGAAAATTAACCACAGGCTTTTGGCATGGTTCAAATCACTGAAAACTTCTGGATCATTGGTGTGTGCATTTGTAGCATGGTACTGCTACTTGTGGTATATTTCCTTTAACTAGTAATAAGAAATAAAAGCCATGAGGATATCATGTCATCCCTAATGGATGAATGCATTTATTATATTTTGGATGAATGGATGTATTTATTACATTTAACCCCCCCCCCCCAATAATTGAAATAAGTGTAGTGTGTGTGTGCATCTTCCCAAGTGGTCTCCCATCCATGCAGTGTTTAGCCTCTGGCTCATCTTTGGGATCTCTGCCAACTAGGATAAAGTAGATGGCAAGCAGAGAAAGGTGCTTCTCAGTCATGGCACCACATTTATGGAACTGCTTAGTCAAATACATTTGCTTGGAGCCAGCTGTTTTTCCAAAACCATGTGAATAAATTATCCCCAACAGGCTTTTTAATGCATTTCTATTTCAACAAGCTGCAATTTGCTGATTTAGCTTGATTTTTGTATTTTATTTTGTCTACTGATCTGGAAGTGCAGCTTAAGGGTGCTTCCTATATATCTACTTCAGGGATAGGGTATCTCAGCGCAGGGGGTTGCAATTAGGTCTATGTATGTCCCCTATGAAATGATTTGGGGCCCAATCTGGTATTCTGAAGTGGTCCCAATTTGGGATGGTCCAACCTCGATCTGGGCCCCAAAGCAATTTGGCAACCTTGTGTGGTCAGGAGGTGGGAGAAGGACACACACACAGGCTGCCAGTGTGCATCTTCCACTTCCCTCCTTGTTACCAGACAACTCTTCTCTGAGAGCCCCAGATCACCCTAGGTGAACCAAAACTGACCTGGGGCAATCGAGAGCTCCTTAATTTGCTCTGATCAAATGCTAGGCCAACCTGAATTGGCTGGATTGTTTGGGATCCAGGATTCAGCTGAAACTGGTGCAGAGCCCTAGTTGCATCAGCTAATTACAACAGCAGCAGCAGCAGCAGCAACAACAACAACAACACATCTTAATAAGAATACATAATGTAGTAAGAACAGCCCTGCAGGGCCATTGTAACTGATCAAGAATCTGAATGACACCAAAGTCCTTATGTTAAGTCTCAACAACAGACTATAATTGCAGAATGAAATAGCATTTAAAATGGAGGGGAAATGTGAAGGTTGGCTATAATAACAAAAAACCTTAGTCTGCCTTGCATGAACTCACAACTGGAAAATATTTACTGAGTACGTTTAACAAAATGATTTTTAAGTGCACCTAATCTATTTACAACCATAATCTGGTAAACTGAGCTCATTGTTTGAATGCCTGTTTTTGCAATCGAACTGTAATCATGTGTAAACTATGTGCAATCATGTGCAGCTCATCTGCAATTACTAACAAAACAGTTCTCACAAACTCCAATTGTATCTCTAGGGATAATGAACTTCAGTGGAGAGGAGTTTGGAGAACATCTTTAAAATGCACATGAAAGGGATAAAATAATTCACCTTTGCATTCTAGAAATGTTACTAGGGCATATTGCTACAGTCAATGAATCAGTTTTGGTATGCAGGTGCTAGGGATGTTTAAGGACTTCAGTTTTTGTATGTAATTCTAAAACAAGCTGACCTTATCTGCACCTCCCAGACTAACATGTTCATGTGCGAATCTATTCTGTTTTCAGCTAGGAATGTATAAGGTCTGTAGTCATAGCTGCTTCTGAGAAGTAGCACACTAGATTGGCTCCATTTTCAGTCCCCCTCAGAGTATACCTATTGAAAATAATGTCAATGGGGAGCTCATAAGAAACAACTGCCTTTGATTTCCTGAATTTCAGCTTCCTTCCCAGCAATGCATATTTTGCTTCCAGAGCTTCATGACTGCATCATCCCACATCACTGATCCTGAAGTGCACAATGACTGCTGACTCCTCTGCAGCACTATCAACCAGTATATCTGGGTGAAGTATGGTATCTGCTACCTTCACACTATGCATGTGGTCTATATGCCCATCACAAACCCATCACTCTCTGTTTCTAATTATTGAACTGCCAAATACCAGGAGCCCTTTGCCCCCAGAGGCATGTTTTTGGTGTGAGAGATTACCTGTTACTCCCCACAAGGAATGGATCCCTTCCTCTCCTTAGAGCAATTCTTTCTTTCCCTGACAGAAGAACTGTCATCCTATCACATCCTTGAAGGGTTCAGCCACACATATCTCTACTTCTCTGAGTCTTGCTCCCTTGGCCTCAAGGTACTGGGGACAGTTGCCCATTGGCCCTTGTAGGGTAGAAGTCAGGGAGACCAACCGTTGATGAAGAGAGAACCAATGACAGGCAGAGCCAATTTATTTTGGCTTTGTCATTCTTACTGCTGAGCTCCACAATGGCAAAAACTGGAGAACTGGGTGCAAGTTTAACTAAATATATTTCAATAGGGAGAAGTGGAAGTTTCTGCACTTATGCAAGAAGAACCAGATGCACAAATATAGGATGGGGGACACCTGGCTTACTAGCGGTACCTGTGAAAGGGATCTAGGGGTCTTGGTAGTCCACAAGCTTAACATGAGTCAACAGTGCAATGCAGCAGCAAAAAAAAAAAAAAAGGCTAATGCTATTCTAGGCTGCACCAACAGAAGTATAGTGTCCAGATCAAACGAAGTAATAGTAACATTCTATTATGCCTTGGTTAGATCACACCTCGAATACTGTGTCCAGTTCTGGGCACCACAAGTTAAGAAGGATGTGGACAAGCTGGAATGTGTGCAGCGGAGGGCAACCAAGATGATCAAGGGTCTGGAAACTAAGCCTTATGACGAGCGCTTGAAGGAGCTCAGTATGTTTAGCCTGGAAAAGAGGAGACTGAGAGATGATAGCAATCTTCAAATATCTTAAGGGCTGTCACATGGAAGAGGGAGCAAGCTTTTCCCCCTCCTGCTCTAAAGGGAGCAATGGATTCAAACCAATGGATTCAAGGTACAAGACAGGAGATTCCAACTAAACATTTGAAAAAAACATTCTGACAGTAAGAACTGGAGGAAAAAGAGGAGCCACGGCAAACGAGCTAACCCCCCCCCCCAAACATCTGCTGCTTAAACTTCTGATCCTGCGGTCTCTGTTCTTCCTTCCCCTTCCAAGAAGTTGCTGACTTGGTAACATGGGAGAGTTGGGATTTGCATTGTACTAGTGTGCTGCCCAAGTTTTCTGTGGTTGTTAGGGGGGTTGTTTTGTTTTTATGGTATAATGTATCCATGTTAATGCTTCATATGTGTTGTAAATCATTTGGAGACTTCTGGATAACAAGCGATTAACTACCCAGAATAACATCACCCCCAGCACCATTTAGACTGTTTATTTCTGCATTTTCATTTGGAAGTAGTTTGTTGGGGGGGAGGCTTTGGTGCTGAAAGCTATGGTGGGTCTGTCACCAAATAAATAAATCATTTTGTCTGAGGAAAGCGCAGGAACGCTCCCAATCTTGTTGCTCTTTATAGGCTGCGAAGTGGACGGCAGGGGAAGGCAATGAAAGTTTAACATGAATGCCATTTTATTTCAAGGTTTTCTCTGTAAAGCACGCAACAATAAAACTTCATAAGCTGATGGCATGCTACAACAGTTTTACTGGTTTTCACTTAGCATGACCCAAATAAATCAGTTCGAGCTTCGCTGCATGTGTGGCATATAATCAGCTCCCCTGTTCCCCAATAAAAGTTTTATGCCGAATCACACTTTTTATGTAGTCTCTCTCCTCCTCTTTTGCACAGCTGTGTTCTGGCCCACTGAGCTGCACAGCTACCACATATACCATCTGCAGAATGGTATGCAAACCTACTGAATAATCCATCCCTTCTCATGCTAGCAGAAGTGGTCATTCTCACATGCCTTATCCAGGTGTTCAGTTTCCCCACACAATTTGAATCATGCAGGAGAACACAGGAACACACAGTTTTGCCTCTCTCCAGCCTATCTACCATGTCCCCATGCCCAGCTCAACACTCTGCATGGATTGGAGGGTAAATGGGTGCAGTTGGGATGGGTGAACCTGCCAATTTCAGTTTCTCCTATTCTTTCAATCTTAGCTTCAGTGTTCTACATTTCCATATCAGTTTGGATTTTATTTTTTTTAAGTCCTTATGAAAATCCACAATTTCTCCTAATATACACAGTTTTGTATGCGGTTTTTGACCAATGTTATGCAGTTTGCATAATGCAATACGTTATTATGTAATATTCACCAATGCATGTATTTGGTTTGCACATTTTTCCATGTTTATATGTATTTTTGTACATATTGATTGGAAAAATGCATCACAAAATTTGAAGAAATGTGAACTTCAGAGGACAGCTCTATTTTGGTTCACATATTTGTGAACCAAGTATGAATTGCATAATATCTCATTAAAATGAGAACAAAATCTAATATCTCTGCCATCCTTAGATATTTCATTGTAACTAAATAACTTACTAACACACACAGAATTTGGAAGAGGAAGGTTAAACCAAAGGCCTCACTTCAGTCAATCTATATTGTCCCTAAGCTGGACTTTTCTCTCTTTTTGGGGTGTGTGTATGTGTGTTCCTGTTCTGCTCCTTCTCCCCTGAACAAGTAATTAGGAGTTGTTTCTTGTGAATGGAGTGTTACAGTGCAGTGGTCGATTCTATTTTTTAAAAATGTCAAGGTATAAAGCAGCCATGTATCAAATCTGAGCTCTGAAGTGGGTGGGGGGAATCAAAGGGGAAGTTATTCATCAAATATTATATCCTTCTATTACAAAGGCTTTATATTTCTATACTGTTGTGTGATTGATGGGGTCTACATGTAATCATTCTTTTCATGTACTAGGGTATCAATTGCTCACTGTAGCATTGTTAAATAGTTGCCTTTTGATTAACTTCAGCTAGAGTGTTTTGTGTGTTGGCTGAGCAGGGAAGATGATTTCCCCTTCTCATGCTAATCGGATACACACACAAACACACACAATATTTTTACAAATAAATCAAGGCCCCTCATAGCTATAAAAAGAGGCCTTCATAGCTAGATGGTTTCTAACATAGCCAAAGTGGGGGAGGGGGCACAGAGATGTGCTGAGATCAGCAGAGGGGGCCATCTTGATAGCTTCTTAGCCCTCAGAGGCTTGCGGGTTCGCAACCCAAGAGAGGGCATTTTCTGTGCTGGTCTCTAAACTATGGAACTCCCTCCCCACAGAGGGGCACATGGCATCCAGAGAATGCTGAAGATGTACTGATTTATCTTGACTTTTGCCACTTCAGGTGTATGTTTTTAGAACCAGCCTTAGTTTTATGATTTTAAGTTGTTTTACGTTGTTTTAAATATTGTGTTAATGTTGTAACACCCTGGGTGTTAGTCTAGGAGTGAGGAGGTCTGGGCTAGATTCAATTGCTCTCTCAGTTATGGAACTCCTATTTCACAGGCTCCATCTGAAATATTAAAGCAGGATTCTAGCACATCAAACAGCCATACCCTAACCCTCACCCCTCCCAAGAAATCATGGGAACTCTAGTTTGTTAAGGGGGGTGAGAATGGTTAGGAGACCCCTATTCCTCTCACAGAGTTACGATTCTCAGAGATCCCTGTGAGCCATGGCTGATAAATTTCAAAGCAAATGAACAGGTTAAAATTACATGCCTGGTAGGTTTGCTAAACAAAAAAAGTTTTTAGCAGGCATTGACAACAGTACAATTTGTTGTTGTTGTTGTTGTTGTTGTTAAAAATCAGAAAAAATAAATATAATACAAAACGCTTATCATATCCTATAATGCAGTTATACAAGAATCATCTATATCACATAATAACATTTTAAAGAGCTTACCATATTTAACTCATTGAAATACTCTACATTTAAATAAATATTTCTCTGTTTCATTGAATACTAAAACGCGGTGGCAAAAGGAGAGAGAAAAGCAAGCAACATGCTGAATGTAACTAAGGAAGATACTAAATGCATTTATATCTTTATAATTTTTGTACCCTTCTGTACAGTGAAGGGACTTGCCTAAAATCAATAATCAGGAAATTCCAGAGAATAGGATCTGTCATGCTAAAAGGTTGGTTTCTTGGAAGTGTGGAACAATCATTGCATGAAACTTATGAAAGCGTGGAACATGTGAATATGCCAGTTCCATAGAATGAAGCGTTTGCATTTGCACATATGAGAACGTGCTAATCAAATAAACTGGTCCAAACATGCTCCGAATGGCTAAAACACTGAACAAAAGCATTTTCTTGCATGTAACACCTTCAGACTTTTCAGACCCAGGTTCCACCTTCAAGTCAAACATGCATTTGGGGACCCATTTCTTAACCATTTATCATATATATGTTGTCACCCACCTTGGATCAGGTCACAGTCCACTAGTGGGTCTTGACCCACCAGTTGAAGATTTTCTAGTGCCCCAGAAACATTTTTCATGGCTTCTCAAACATAATTATTAGCTAGTTGGTGAGTGCCATGCCATAAATACTGACAGATATGCAAAGTATTTGTAAATTGTCAGTCTCTGCCGAGTTATTACATTCTCCTGTCTTTGTTTTTTAAAAAGTGAACAGGACAAGGAGTCACGCAGCTGCATTTGTTTTATATTCTGTAGCAACAATATTATGCTGAAATGTCAGTTTTGTGTTATTCATTGAATCACACAAGCCTACTTTTTAATTATTTTTAATCACTAGGTGCAAAAGCGGTGTGTTTGTGTATATTGGCAGATATTTTATCTCTTAACATTAGAGTCACCTGTGTGATTAAATTGAAGGGAATAGCTGTTGTTCTGTGAGAAACAAAGATAATTATTTGTTTGTTCCCCACAAACATACACAATGCACACCTCCTCATTTCATATTCTTATATCAGCAGTGGTGGCTGCTTCCTGTTGGACCCAGTAGGCCAGAAAAAACGTCTGTAGGTGAAACCAAAGCCAATAATTTGGCTGAGCCAAATAATTCTTGCTCTGTTCCCATCCTCCTCCCTGCTCAGTTCTATCAGGGCAACTCTGAGACAAAGGGGGAGGAGGAAGTCAATAGGCAATGCTACACTCTGGACTGGTTATAAGCAAGAAGGCAAACAAACAGGTGAGGGCTGTCTGAGGGCAAACTGAGGTTGGTGGGTCAGCACACCATTTGCCCTAATGGATGAGCCTCCACTTCATGTCATTCCACTTTGTGATGAAGTCTTTTAAAAAATTTAATCTTTATTGATTTTCACTTTGCACTGAATATCCAGATACCAGAAAGACAGAAAGACATACTTAAAAAACAACAACAACAGAGAAAACAACTCCCACTGCTAAAAGGACAAGGAAAATCATAACAATAATTCTTTTAAAAAAATAAAATAAAATATATTTTATTGGTTTTTCCATGTATACATCCTCTAACAATATTTCTCTAACAATTTTCCATTTTATTATCCATATTAAATATGGATAATATAACAATAATTATTTAGAATCTTAGCTTTGAGTCCTGGAAGACCCACCCATTGCCTTTAAGGCCTTTTCCCACCTAGCCTGGGAGGGCAGGGCCCAGACTGACTCCAGCTACAAGTATCTGAGGCTGCTGAAGAGGCCAGATACCATCTTGGCTGCTCTTTAGTGGAGACCCATATTATCGAGCTTGAGCTTACACAGCTGCTACCTGCTATGAACCACCATTGGCAGCAACAGCAGCAGCAGATATGTTCAATACTTATGATAATATTTTATTCTCTTGTTGATGGGTATGATCCCATTAATGATGCTGCTTTGACTGTCTACTTCATATTTGACTTTCATCAGTAATGTTTTGTTCTGGATTTTTTTAATTTGATGTATTAATATGTTCTAAACCACTCTGAGATTTCCCCCCCTGAAAAATATAAAGCAATATAGATATGAAAGGGATAATAATGATAATTTTAGTGTGCATTTTTCCTAATGTACACAGTTTTGTATATGATCTTGCCAAATATACACATTTTTGTAAAGCAGTTTCCCCATACATAATACACATTACTTAACTGGAGAGTCGGAGAACTGCGTTGCAAAATTCAGAGAAATGAGAATTTCCAAGGACTGCAATGTTTTAGTTCATGTACTGTTTTAGAAAATGTGAATTAGGTTAGTTCACCTTTAGATGGAAATTTATTTAAATTTCTCCCTGATTATTATTATTATTATTATTATTATTATAGACTCAGGAAAGTCTATTATTATTATAGAAGTTTTTTAAAAAATGTTTTAGATGTACTTAAAGTTCTCAATGTTTTTTACTTATTGTATTTTTAATTCTGATGTATTAACACTATGTTGTTTGCTGCCCTGGACTCTTTGTGAAAGAAGGAATGAAGGAAGAACAGAAATTTAATAAACTGGGAGGAAAGTAGGATAGAAGTTAAATAAAACAAACAAATAAATTTGTGTTGGATATTACACAGGAGAAAATAAAATTAGTGTCTGTTGCCCTCAAAGGAGAAACACAGATAATCATTATTAGCAACTGATTGCTATCACAAAATATGAACAATGAATAACTTCCTGTTACATGCTAAAATCCCAAACAAAATGACAACAATATCACGGCACCCTCATATTAATTATTTCACAGTAAGAAATATAATCTTCCAGTTCCATTAGCTTTTTCCTTTATTTTTGTCCCCCTGCCCCACCTTAATTTTTTATTTAATGCCCAGGGAGTCGTACCACAAAGTTACACGGTCTCTTTTGATTATCTGGATGATTGAGAGACATTTGCTCATTAGCAGCTAATTTGCTAGCCCAGATTCATAGCATCACTCCTAACTATGGAAATCTTGCCAGGAGCATCAAGTCAGCTGGTGCCACTTCTGAGTATTTGTCGTATTGTTCGAGCCACAGCAGGGGAGTTACCTGGTATCATAGAGAAAAGAAATCCAAGTGCCATGCCCATGAGGACTGTGGCTTAATTAAGATGAAGTCCCTTATTGTCAGTGGAAAGTAGTGTCATAAAAAGACTGCATCAGTTTCTTAGCAGCAGCAAATCAAGGTATTTCTCCATGACCTACATGTTTTGTAAGCATCAATTTAGGCTTCAATTTAATAGTTTAGATAGATGCTGTTAATGTAATTTTGATAATCTCTCTTCGAGGCATATGATATGTGTGTCTGTATGTGTCCTGTGGTCTTCTTTTTGGTTGGAAATTGCTGGGGGTTTTTTTGGGGGGGGAATTGATGTTTGTGAATGTCTACACACTTTTAAATTATATTCCTTTGATGTGGGGACTAACAGATGGACAATGAAAGTGAAACCTGTGAGCTCTTCTGCTGGCAAGGAGATTTATACTTCAGGGTTGGAAGAATAATCACCAATCATTCATTACCCAGTGGACTGAAGTTCTCACTGCTGTTTCTGGGTGTGTGCATATCTTCAAACTGGTTTGGACATCTATTTTGACATATGGAGTGCTTATATTATCTATGTTTTAATTTAGGTTAATGGATTTTTCTTATTGTTAGTGTGAGCTGAAATCTTTTTTTTTTCCTTTGCACACACATAGATACCCCACACATTTTGGAACTTAACCCTTCTGCCCTGTACTGCGCCCCCAAGAAACAAAATCCTTGCCATTGACAATATGTAGGGATTCATAATGTGTCTATTGCACAGATGTCAGAAAAGTGAGATGTGGTACAAATAGTTCTGGGCTTTTAACAAAGCTATTTGTTATTATCATGTATTGCACGTATTTGATCATGCACCATACAGTGGTGACAACTGTTTCATTGGATTCAAAATGCCTTCTCTAGCCAGGGATTTTCCTTTTATTACCATTAAATTTAGCATCGCCATATGCTAAATCTGTTTTCTCAGTGGAAAGCACATGCCCAGCTTTTGATAAAGAAAACTGTTAAAGTAGCTCCCATAACAAGAAGTACAAAGAATTGTAGATGTAGCTTGCTATCAAGAGTTAGAACTCTGCAGGAGCTTTCTAAAAGCAAGGATCAGTATCACTGGGAACCTGACCCTTCAAGAGAACCTCTGTCTACCACTGGTACCTTTGGGCCTTGACGCTCTTCTTCCTCAGTGCTGTATTTGACTACCACAGGAAGCTGCTTTATACTGTGTCTGACCTTTGGTCCATTTATCTCAGTACTATCTGCTCTGAAGGGCAGCAGCTATCCAGAGTTTGAGGCAGGAGCTTTTTCCACCCATAGTTGGCTATGCCAGAAATCAATCCTGGGACTTTCTGCATGCAGAGAAAAAATTCCACAACTTAGTTATTGCCTTTTCCAAGCATGCAACAGTGAGGAGATGGAAAACAACATTTACTTTCCTTGCACTTGAAATCCGGACGATTTTATGGATTAGTTTGAAAGGGAGAGGTCTTGATTTGTACAGCCCTAAACAGCTTGGGATCCACGTATGCTAAGGGTAACCTTCTTCCATATCTTCCTTCTCAAATATTTTATTAAATGTCAGGGATCTTCCTGAAGTTCCCTTGGATATATGAGGTGCAGCAGGCAGTTACTAGGAATAAATATTTCTCCATAGTCTTGTGGAATGCTCTCCCAGGTGGGATCTGTCAAAGCGTATGAACATATTCTTTCAGGAAATTGCTTAAGAAGGCTTTTAGTTGAGTACTTTCTTATTGGTTTGTTATGCCAATTCTGTTATTAGAATTAAGAGTACAATAAACACACGAGGGGTCAATGGGAACAAACATACTAGCTGGCATCATATGGTATCCAAACATAGCCCCAAACCCATTCCTTCATCTTGAGAACCATCCTGCTGAATTGGATGTGAAATTGTTTGCTCCAGCATCTTAATTCAAAGCAGCATCTTACATCATCCAAACATAGGCCAAAGCCCACTCCTCACTCTCTGAAACTATGACTTTTGGTCTTCCATTTTGATTTAAAATGGCAGCTGGCATCCAAATGTAGATGAAAACTAGTACAGTGGTACCTCAGGTTAAGTACTTAATTTGTTCCGGAGGTCCATTCTTAACCTGAAACTGTTCTTAACTTGAAGCACCACTTTAGCTAATGGGGCTTCCTGCTGCTGCTGTGCCGCCACAGCACAATTTCTGTTCTCATCCTGAAGCAAAGTTCTTAACCCAAATTACTATTTCTGGGTTAGCGGAGTCTCTTAACCTGAAGCGTATGTAACCTGAAACGTATGTAACCCGAGGTGCCACTGTAGCTCCATCTCTGAAACAATCATGCCAAATTGTGCAGCAATATCTTGATAGAGAACAGAGAGACAGACAAACCACTTTCCACAATATATCCAAAATATATCCCGAATATATATTACACTGAACAATCAAGACAAAGATAAGCACTTCGTAATTCTGTCAATTTCAGTTGGAAAGGTTAAAGCCTGTATGACTGCTCTTTTGAATCAATTCTTTAATTGTACCCACAATGAATACAACAGTGATATAGACAGTATGAATCAAACTGCTGAAGAACTTTCTGAACATTTAAGGCTTCCATAGCCCTACACCTGGACGTTGACCATTTGTAGATATAAAATGATGCTCTTTTGCATTTTTTTGTGCTAAGAATGCTTTATCCAAAGCTAGTATGGGAGCTTTCCATTAAATGTTTTCTCTTTGGCTTTTTAAAAACAGTACTCAGATGTCTGTTATGATGATCCTAATCCTACCAATGGTAAATCATTCTTTGTATTGATTGCATGGCATTTTGATATTAAGATGCATAAAATCTGCCAACACTCTTGAAATGAAGCACGAGCAAAGAGGATTATTGGCCTCCCGAAATAATAATGCACCCATTAAGAGGATAACATTTTCCAATTGCAATTACATGCCTTCATTTTAAAGAAGCAATCATTTACAATAATTTGGCAGATTCAGTCCATATTTCTTTCACAAATTTATTTCTTCATTATGCTTCCAAACAAATATATGGCACATTTAC
Organism: Podarcis liolepis; assembly: GCF_965112155.1. Taxonomy (NCBI): domain Eukaryota; kingdom Metazoa; phylum Chordata; class Lepidosauria; order Squamata; family Lacertidae; genus Podarcis; species Podarcis liolepis. The sequence continues at coordinate 49,773,680 of NC_139561.1, read as the reverse complement.
GTTGTGGGAGATAATTTGCTTAGTTTATTGTGAATGGGAATCAGTAATTACACAATCCCATTTTCTAGTGACATAAAGTTAATTCATGGTGGTAATTTTACACAGAATATTAGCTTGGGTTAGTTATGATGAAAATGTTGCTGTGGCAAAGGCTCTGTTACAGCATCATTTCCTTGGACTTGATGAAAAGGGAAATATTGGTTTGCTCATAACACTCAGGTTATTTCGTGGATACATTGTACCCTATGGACAAAGGATAGTTACCTGCATAAAAAAACATAATAAACATTCCTAGTATCCAAAGTCAGTTTGGGAAGTACTGACAATCTGAAACAGTGGCTGCAGTCTGTTTCTTTTTATAACGCAGAGATGGGTTAGCTTGCAGTGGTTATGTAGGCTACACCTATTTAAAATTCCTGTTGAGTTGAGTCCATCATCTCCACCCCAAGACATACCACTTGTTTCATCAAAACTATTTTTGCTTCTACCATGTGGTTAACTCTAAAGATGACTCTAGTCCCAGGTCTTATAAAGACTGCACATTGTATAGACAGTTTCTTCACCATCCCAACAGGACATGCCATGATAGATTTCACCCACAACAAAAGGGACAAAACAAGATGGCAGAGGAAGAACTAGTTGTCAAAAAAATCTAAGGGAAAAAGAACAAAATAACAAAAGGTTGATGGATCAGGCCAATGACCTATCTAATTCAGTACAGTGGTACCTCAGTTTTTGAACGTAATCCATCCCAGAAGACCGTTCGAGTTCTGAAACTTTCAAAAACCGAAAACTCAATAGCCGACAGCTAGGCCTCAGGATCTTGCACTCAGTGGAAGCCATGTGGCATGTTCGACTTCTGAGGCATGTTTGAAAACCGAAGCATTTACTTCTGGGTTTATGGCATTCGAAAACTGAAATAATCATCAATGGAGGCATTCGAAAATCAAGGTACCACTGTATTCTGTTTCCACAGTGACCAATCAGATGCCCATGGGAAGCCTGGAAGCAGGGCCTCAGCACAACTGCACTCTTCCCTTCTGTGGTTTCCAACAGATGGTATCCAGAAGCATGCTGCTATTGACAGGGGAGGTAGATTATAGATTACATGACTAGTAGCCACAGATAACCTTTATGATTTTTTCTAAATAGGAATTGGTGTCTCTCTGTGTATCTGATGGGCACTGAAATATAGAACTAAGGGAGAAAGATCCATCAGTCATGAAAGTGGTCCTTCTTGCAGTAGTTTTTTTAAGGGATCACGATCACACCAAAATAGAGCAGAAGAGTCTACCAAGGGCAATTGGCTAATGATTGGGGGGATCAGACATATAATCAGACAAAAAAACAACAATCCCAAAACACCATTGCCATTGCTGTCCATGAGCTTTCTTTTCTCTCAGTGGAATCATATTGTCAGATCATTTTTAACAAGCTAGGTTTATTAACAAGGAGAAATAGCAGAGTTGGGCACAACGCAGAAACTAAAATAAAAAAGCCAGCAGAACCTTTCCCAACTCTCTTCTTGCTGTATTCAAATCCTGTCTTATACTGCCACCACCTCCCACCAATGTCATCCCTTGTTCACTCTAATCAAACCTCTCCTGTTGTTTAAAATCATCACTTTTCCTCTCTCTGTTTTTCCATTCCTGCTTTATTCAATCTTCTGTTGTTGTTTAAAATCACATTTTACCGTTCAGATGCCTTCAGCTCCACTTTACTGTACTCAAACTTCTGCTGTTAAGCCACCACTTTCCCCCAGTCGCTGTCTTTCCATGTCATGGCCACTGGTGTTTGACAACCTGCCATCTCTTTTACTCCACTCTCCTTTCCCAACTTTGTGCAAATCCAGCACTGTGATACAGCACTATAAATTCTTCAATAGATGACAGCCTTACATTTTGATATATATAGAAGGATATATGAATTGTTCATTACTATGCAGAACTGGGTGTACCTAACCTTTTGAAATCAACATGTTTTATCCCCCACTGTCACTAATGCAATAAAGGCTTCACAAAACCCATGATGTTTAAATTTCTGCATTAAAGACTGTTTACAGCATAGTGGAATGAAAAGCTATCAGCTAGCTAACTTCCATGGGGAATTTGGGTAACCCTACCCTGTCATAAAGATGCACTTACAAGGAAGGGAAAAACTCATGTTCTCCCAAGTAAACAGAAGGGACACAAACCTGTCATTAGTCTTTTATATCACAATGTCTTAGTGTTGTGTGTGTGTGTGTGTGTGTGTGTGTGTATGCACACACACACACACACTAAAAATAAATGAGCTTTGGTGAATTCTTGTTTAGAAACAGGCCATTACCAAGCATTTAAACTGTTAAGATTGAATTACTTGTGGGATGCTTAAGGAGAAATGCTTGACCTCAAGGAATATCATGGAAATTATACTACTTAATCTATTGATTGCTACTTTACAATCTTAGTGGAAATATTTATTATACAGTTAGGATTGTGTGTTATTTAAAGCCAAGGAAGCACATGGGACATCAGCAAACTGGAATACTTTGATTTCAAGAGAGGCCAGAAAGCTATAAAAATAATTATTTCATAATTAACAAGATCTGATATGGGGCTGCACATTTTATATCAATTATCCTCACAACAAGCCTAAAAGATAGACCATTATTATTGTCCAACTGTTGCATGAGCTAGGTGGGCTAAAGCTGAGAGCCAAAAGTTTGACAGAGCATACTTGGAAGGTCCATGGTCACATGGAAACATCTGCAGTCCTGACCCCATCCAGCGTTTTCTGGATTCCCAGCTTAATTTTTAGTTTTAAGGTATAGGGTTGTTGTTTTTTAATGACCCTTTTATTAAGGGGGGGAGACGCAGCATCACATAATTCCTCTGCTAATTCTAGGTTGGAAAAGAAGCAACATTGCTAGACTTCCTCAGCTAGCTTTATGGAGAGGATCACTGAAGTGACTTCAAATGCATCAGGAAGAAGTTCAGGACCATAGACAGCAACCCTGCAAAATGGGGCAGTTTGTTCCAGTGCTGATTTGCTGCCACTGTCAGAGCTTTATAGTCTTACAAGGAGTTTCAGCATTTCAAGTTCCACATTCTGAATGTTGCAATATGCCAGTTAAAGGGCCATTGTCCTTTGGTTCAATAGTAGGGGTTTTTTTCAGTTCAAGGGCAGTTGTGCAGGGATCCAGAGGCAAAATTGGGCAGAGCAGTGAGTGTGAATTTTTTCCTGGTGAATTTTACACATGTGAAGGACTCTGTTTCCGCCCTTGTTCAAAATCTTGGTGATATTAAGTTGCCTCCTGAAAGGCGTAATAAAATTAAAAAGATAGTTAAAGTATTATGTAAATCAGCATTTCTCAAGGGGAAGATGAAAGCAACTGCTGATTGTAGTGTGGTATCCAAGAATAACTCTGTGTTGCTATTAACTGAAAATTAACTCACGAGCAAGCATTACTTTGAAAAAAATATTAATTTGAAATTATAATGCTAATGGGCCACAATGGTTATGTGGACTTTAAGAATGGAACCAGTCTGTGTTATTTTTAAAAAAAGTTATAATAAAAACCCATCAGCATTTTAGGGTGAATTTATCCTACTATGCACATTTTTGTTTGCAATTTTGCTTAATATACACATTTTTCTAATTAATTTCCCCTATTACATTTCTGTATGAGATTTTCACCAATAAAGTCATTGTTATGCACACTTTTCTCCTGCATATGCATATTTATAGATATTTCTTGGCTGCAGAACTGCATTGCTAAATTTGGTGGAAGTGCATGTTTTGAAAGATAATAATAATAATATAGCAGCAACAACAACAACAACAACACCTTTATTGTCAATGTACAACCTGTGTACAATGAAATGCATGTGTTTGGGTTCATAGCTGCTTCAGAAAGTTCAGATTTGGTCCATCTTTAAATATGAACTGAACTGTACTCCCCTTCCCACCTGCATCCCTAAACTCAGCCTATGTGACCTAAACAGGAAGCAATTCAAACCCAAAGCTGCATTCTATCTGCATTCTATTCTTAATATTTGCGATATTGGATCTAATCTATCTATCTAAATACCTTTAAAAAAATTAAGCAGCAGTCCTAAGCCCATGATACTCAGAAGGCAGTCACATTGAAGCCTTTCTTTCAAAATAAGCATGCATAGGATTGG